>NC_140595.1:14687066-15287066 GCF_964204655.1 Triturus cristatus
TATATTTTCACCAAAGATGCCCATCGAGCAAAGACGCACTCACTTGCAGATGAAAACCAGGGGTTTATTTACATGGAGAACCGGCATAGACATCCCGAGCTGCTTCTTGCCTGACGCGTTTCGAGGTACAACCTCTTCCTCATAGGCAGTGCGACGCGCAGGAAACTCCAATTGTGTTTAAATACATGCCTCGCCCTTAGTGGGCGTGTATTTGAATTAATAGTGCATGTCGGGCTTTGTAGTCCTCAATTGAAGTCTTGCTTTTCTCTTTGCAAGTTCTGCGTAGTCACACACATTAAAATGATTCTTTATTCACCCTCGTGGGTCCCAGTTTGTCTCCGGTTAAAATTCTCCTCATCCGCAAAGCATGTATTTAAACACAATTGGAGTTTCCTGCGCGTCGCACTGCCTATGAGGAAGAGGTTGTACCTCGAAACGCGTCAGGCAAGAAGCAGCTCGGGATGTCTATGCCGGTTCTCCATGTAAATAAACCCCTGGTTTTCATCTGCAAGTGAGTGCGTCTTTGCTCGATGGGCATCTTTGGTGAAAATATATTACACGGCAGGCCCTGCCGTGAAAGACAGCACCATCTTCAATGTGAATAAGAGGCTGTGACTGGGAACTGTTCCGATATGTCAGACAGCTTTGCGGATGAGGAGAATTTTAACCGGAGACAAACTGGGACCCACGAGGGTGAATAAAGAATCATTTTAATGTGTGTGACTACGCAGAACTTGCAAAGAGAAAAGCAAGACTTCAATTGAGGACTACAAAGCCCGACATGCACTATTAATTCAAATACACGCCCACTAAGGGCGAGGCATGTATTTAAACACAATTGGAGTTTCCTGCGCGTCGCACTGCCTATGAGGAAGAGGTTGTACCTCGAAACGCGTCAGGCAAGAAGCAGCTCGGGATGTCTATGCCAGTTCTCCATGTAAATAAACCCCTGGTTTTCATCTGCAAGTGAGTGCGTCTTTGCTCGATGGGCATCTTTGGTGAAAATATATTACACGGCAGGCCCTGCCGTGAAAGACAGCACCATCTTCAATGTGAATAAGAGGCTGTGACTGGGAACTGTTCCGATATGTCAGACAGCTTTGCGGATGAGGAGAATTTTAACCGGAGACAAACTGGGACCCACGAGGGTGAATAAAGAATCATTTTAATGTGTGTGACTACGCAGAACTTGCAAAGAGAAAAGCAAGACTTCAATTGAGGACTACAAAGCCCGACATGCACTATTAATTCAAATACACGCCCACTAAGGGCGAGGCATGTATTTAAACACAATTGGAGTTTCCTGCGCGTCGCACTGCCTATGAGGAAGAGGTTGTACCTCGAAACGCGTCAGGCAAGAAGCAGCTCGGGATGTCTATGCCGGTTCTCCATGTAAATAAACCCCTGGTTTTCATCTGCAAGTGAGTGCGTCTTTGCTCGATGGGCATCTTTGGTGAAAATATATATATATATATCCACAACAAACGAAGTGCCACAACCCGGTTTCTGGAAAAGAGGCTTTATTTCTATTGGCGCAGGGAACAGCATGTCTGAGGCACCTGACGCGTTTCAGCCAATTGCCTTTCTCAAAGGTGTTGCCCCATCAGTGCAGTGTCCCAGGTGTAACTGGTCTCAAGATCACATGTCCCACACCTACTGCACTGCATTTCCCATAATTCATCTGGGATGGTGGCGTAATGTTAATGAAATCAAAGTGATGTTTTTACCGCCATGCCAGTCCCGACATGATGTTGCAGGTAAGTGTAGCAGGTGGGAGAAGACTGGTGCACAAGATAAATCGACCTGCTGTTTCCTTCATAATGTCCATAAGCGCTGTGTCCAGAACCTGCCAAGGATAGGCGTCTGCCTTCCTCAGCTCCCTTTCTCGCCTTCAACTGCACAATCGCCGGAAATCCTTAGGCTTGCAGGCAGGCGAGCGGGTCATGTCCCCCATCAAAATTCACAGAAAAAAGGCTGTCGTCGGG
This sequence comes from Triturus cristatus, assembly GCF_964204655.1. Lineage (NCBI taxonomy): Eukaryota > Metazoa > Chordata > Amphibia > Caudata > Salamandridae > Triturus > Triturus cristatus. The sequence continues at coordinate 14,689,052 of NC_140595.1, forward strand.
GGCCCCCAACCCTGCAGGGCAGTCGTGACTACAACGGGAGACAGCACTTCCCGTCAACAATGTCCACAACAAACGAAGCGCCACAACCCGGTTTATGGAAAAGAGGCTTTATTTCTATTGGCGCAGGGAACAGCATGTCTGAGGCACCTGACGCATTTCAGCCAATTGCCTTTCTCAAAGGTGTTGCCCCATCAGTGCAGTGTCCCAGGTGTAACTGGTCTCAAGATCACATGTCCCACACCTACTGCACTGCTGTCTCCCGTTGTAGTCACGACCGCCCTGCAGGGTTGGGGGTCCCCGACGACAGCCTTTTTTGTGTGAATATATATATATATATATATATATATATATATATATATATATATATATATATATATATATATATATATATATATTATATTTATTTTTTTATATATATATATACAGAGAGAGAGAGCCCTAGTAATTCACTAAGAAACCAAAGGTTACAAGGACATTATAGATAGGTTCAGATTTTACACACACAAGACCATACAAATTCCACAGTTATAGTTCCTGAGCTAACTACAGCTTAGCCCCCGCAATGCACTGCTTATAACCTCACGTATTACATCACTCATGACATGGTCAGTGACATCATTGATGACATCAGTGATGACACTGCACATGACGTCATGACTTCATTCAGCAAAGTAAACTTCAATACACTATAAAAAATGCCATTTACATTTTTTTTAAAGTAAGAAGACCCAGGTGAGAGACGTACAGCACACAGCTCACTATTACCTTATGAACTACTACATTCACTTATCAACTAACAGACAGTTCTCAGCGGATAGTCCTGTCTCTTCTGGACCACTACTCTAAACACTAATGACCAAAGTAATATGTCTAACCATATAGGCTATTGCAAACAATAACACCATTCGTGAATTTTGAAAGAAGTTTTTCTGCAAATCTCAGAGAGGTATTAGCAGACAGGCTACTGTGTCACAAACCACTAGTCAAATTATTCTTCATCCTGGACAAAGGTGTGAGCATTGAGGTGAGTTTGTTGTAAATGTCTCCTACATTGAGCCACCATCCTAGAGAAAGGTCTTAGTGAACAGATTAATTTATTGCAGTCTACTTCTACAGTCACCTAGGCACTAGCGGGAGCCCCCACAGGCTCATCCATGTGAACAGCTGAAAGCCTTTCTACGGGGGCATGGCCAGGCTACCGACCAAGATGGTCATGTAGCTCTGGAGCGCCGCCATCCGTCTCAACATCCTGCATCTAATGCACCCCAAACGCTTACCATCCTGGTTGCTGGCGTGTCGTTATCGGGACTTCCAGACGGCAACGTGGTTTCCTGGCTTTCCGGGTCCCGGAGCTGCCCGCTGCCCGAGATACGAGTGATTTGGTGTCGGCGGCCTCCGGGGCCGAGCGTTCACGAAGGGGGCGGCTCCGTGGTGCGAGGCCTTGAGGATCCTAAGACCAGGATTGCGGAAGAGTTCCCCGCCTTACCCGAGGAGGAATCGGGTATAGCTGCTATCAGAGGCTCCCGACGCGCATTGAGGTAGGTCCGGACCCGAGAATGAGAGCTGTTTGAGTTCGGCACTCACTCCGGCCTGAGTTTGATTCCGGGGCCATGTCTACAGCGCACTACCGAGCCTTACCTGCGGTCTTAACGCCGCTGCCTGCACTGTTCTGCGGTTTGAGGCTTTCCTCACAGCCTCACCCCCGCTTGGTGTCTGACGATCGCCCCAGTGGATAAGTGGCACTATCTCGCTCCTGGAGACCCCACGGCGCCAGGAGGCGTGGGAGAGCCTGGGAGCTTGCCTTACACACAACAGTATTGCCCCGCTGGGACACATTATCAATCTACTGCCACTTCGGCCTCGTTTTTTAGGTCTCGCCTGCGTTGCAGCACATGTGTAGAAATTTTGTGAGCCAGGGATTTCAGAAAAGGGCTATAAGCCCCGCCCCTCATTTCCATTGGCTGGCGTCACCGCTTATGCTAAACGGTGGCCTGCCATTGGAAATGAGGGTCTTTTGTGGACGCCCTTTCGCCTCCAATCCGATTGGGTCGCCTGCTTTGCTGCTGTCACAAAGCACTTTCTTATCTTTATGGGGCCATGTGTTTCTAATTAAAAACACATGGCCCCATAAAGACAAGAGATCGATGCTTGTCTTTATCTGTCCTCTCAGTTAGACATTGTCCCAAGCCTTATTTATTTATGAAAGCTGAAGGTTAGTGCTACCTGCTGGGTCTAATTAGCCTTTCCCTTTGTGTTCCTCTCAAATACAGAGTCCCGACCATCTTTTCCTCTTTGCAGCTGTTACAGACATTGTGCCCCTTGCCCCAACCGGACTAAGCTGCTGAACATGACTTTCAGTTTCCCCTCCCACTTTCTTCCCCCAAGGAACCCCCAACTGCCTGACACCGGGTTATTCACGTGGCTGGTGGACATGCCAGCGCCTTGAGCGGAGCAGTTCAGTCAGCGCTACATGTCATGTCTGTTATTTCCCAGGGCTTCGTGCTTTCTTAAATTAGTCCGATGCCAACACATAACACCAGCTCGTATGTAAGAACAGACCCACAAAACATTATCCATAACAACTAAGCGTCCCCACACGCACTTACCAAAGAGCAACGTGTTCGGGAAAGGTTGAGACGATTTCCAGGATATAGGACCCTCACCACAGCTGAAGGCAATAGTGCTACACACAAATTCGCTCCCAATCACAATAGGTTTTTGTGACAGTGGATGCAAAATTTACATACGTACAGAACCGCCATGTACAGTAGTTTACAAAAGTGTCTCGACTGTTGGAATACAGAATCACCCAATGGCATTGAAGTTCTCTCGCCCTCACTCGCTTATCCTCGTGTATCGGTGTTTTTGTTTCATGCGGTTCTGCACAAACCTTCAACTTCACCTGTACCGACTTCTGCTTTGCTCAGTGGCCCCTGCCTGAGTGTGTGGTGGTGTTTACAAAACACACACTTAGTAAAGGATACATATCTTAAAGATTCCGCAACCTCCTGCAGTCCGTGGAATGACAGGGCTGTGGCCAACAAGTGGGGGTGGGGGTTTGGGCGGGTGTGGGCCCCTCACTGCACAAAAGCCTGAGGACGACGAGACTGGCGAGTGTAACTACCCGAGTCCAGGGGCCCTACCCCTTCAGGCAGTGGCATAATAAAACTTGAGCCCGCCCCCTTTTGCAAAGTGCATACAACGGGGGCCCCCACGTCCAGACCCTGTCATGGGCTCTAAGGTTTGCTCGTGCACAGTGTCAGGGGGAGGGAAAGGAGGGGGGTACTGGCAGCTCACCACCCCACCCCCGCCCACCTCCCCTCCCCAGGACTGCAGGGGCTATTGTTTCTCGAATACTTCTGGACCCCTTATTAGCAGAAGGCCACAGAACATACAGGAGACTGAGGAGCCCCTCTTCACATTGTGCAGGGGAGTTGGACATCATTTTGTGTTACGCCATTACCCGAGTAAGGTGGCGTAGCAAAGCCCCTAGGGACACTAATTGAAGCTCAGGAATCTGTCCCACCCTTCACCGCCCTTCTCTGGTTTGGTAGTAAAAACAGTTATCAATGTTAGCACTCGGGTTCGAGTGGGCCTCTCACATCCTTGTGCCCGGCGCCACTGCACAATATTCACGGATACGACCGGGGAAGAAGGCGCTGTCTTTACATTGTCCCCATTCATTTCTGCCTCACCCGATCCTCTGTCCCTCTCGCCTTTGCCACTTTTTCTTTACCTCACCCCATCGTACCTGTGCCTCATCCCTTCTACCTCTCACCACCGCACCGCCCTTCACATTCACCAAAGTGCATGCTGCTGCCTCGCTTCTCTTGTATGTAGATTCACTTCCTTCTACCTCAATCACATATCGCATCATACCTCTACCTCATTCTCCCTCTCATCTCTGCCTCATTTTTCTTCCTCTCATCTCAGCCTCAATATCCCCCGATCTCGCCTCTGCCTCAATCTCCCTCTCACCTCTGGCTCATTTTACCTCACACTTCTGCCCCATCACTGCTCAGCTGTCCACCTCCCTCAGGAAGAATCACAGCCACGTTTACCCCTCACCTCTGCCTCATAAGCCCACCCTCTCCCCTCCAAGCCCCCCCCCCTTCATGTGTTCCTGACTGCCTCTTCCCTCATCGCTACCCTCCCATTGCAGCCCGCTCTGGTTCATCCCTGCCTTTCTCTCACCTCTAATTGCATTTCCCTCCCTTTCCAAAATCGCTCTGCGTCGTTTTCATTGGCCTGACGTCCTTTCTTGTTCGTATTTTCATTTCCACATAACTGCGCCTCCCTTATCTCCCCCCTCCATCTCGTGTGTCGATGTATCCCCTCTCTGCGGCTCTCACCTCTGTCGTCGCCTTCCTTGTTTCTCTCTCTCCTGCTCTCTACACCTCTCCCTCCTTTCAGACCCCTCTGAAGCTCCTCACTCACCCGGGACCTCGTCCCCATCACTTCCCAGAGTGGATGGCAGGTCAAAGAACAAACCCCGTTAAAACCGCTCAGCTGTTTCATTCCCTAGAACCAGCCCCTCGCTCTAAAACAAGCATTTGCAATGCAATAGGCCTTGCATTTACGCGAGTTCAAGCTATTGGAATTGTAAATGACAATGCCTTTTATTTATGTTTTAAAAACAAAAAGAAAAAAAAAAGGCATTGTTATTTGCAATGTCAATAGCTCAAACTCGCCTAAATGCGAGACCTATTGCATTGCAAATGCTTGTTTAATTGGGAACCCAGCGTTTTACAGTATAAACTGCATCTGGTGATAGCGTTCCAACAAGATTGCCAAAGACACAGTCAACAGATGGACTGACAATATATTTGCAGTGAAATTGTGGCGACCTCGCTGATAAGGGCCACTATCTTGCCCCCAGTTGCATAAACTTCCATTGATGTTTCATTTGCCGCTCTGCCCCCTGCATTTGGCTCCATTTGCCTCCCCGGTGGCACCGCGACCCACTGTTTTGACTGGCACTCCTTTGATGGCACTTTCAATGTGCATAGTGGGCCCTGCTGATACAGTTTGACTGCGTCATGGTGCGCAAAGATCCCAAGCCAAGGGTCTTGCAAGTCACTAAATCCAGTGGCGCGCAGGGAGGCACTGAATTCAACATGGCGGAGGGGGGCCTTGACTCAGCACCACAGGGTCCCTCGTCAACTAGCTCTGATGCGCTGATGGTGGAGTTGAAAGCTGGTTTCAAGGCACTAGACGGGCGCTTCGATGTCCATGAGAAGCGGCTAGACAATATGGGTGCTAGACTGGACGGCCATGAACGTCGCTTGGATGTCGCGGAGGGCAGGGTTTCCGATCTGGAAGATGGGGCCGCACAATCACTCAAACGGTTGCATCGGATGGAGAAGATCTGAAAATCAGTCGCCATGAAAAACGAAGATTTAGAAGCCAGGAGCAGGTGCAATAATGTACGCATTTTGTGAGTTGTCGAGTCGACATACACGGGCCGCATGGACACCTTTTGTGGAGGCCCTGCTGGTGGCCTTGTTTGGTCATGAGTCCTTCACTTCCTCCTCCCTTGTTGAGAGAGCGCACCGCACCTTGGGGACTAAGCCCATCCCTGGCGTCCCACAGCGTCCTATATTAGCTTGCCTCCTGAACTACCGCGACAGAAACACTGCACATCGTCTGGCCCCCAAGGCGGGCACCTTAAGTTGGCTAGGGTCCACAATTACTTTATTCCCAGACTTTACTGCCATGGTTCAGGAGGCCGGGAGGAAATTCACCGGAGTCAAGGCCACTCTACGTAATCTGGGGCTCAAGTACGGTATGAATGATATACCCTGCACGTTTGTGGGTAGATGTGGCTGGCAGAACCAGGGTATTCAACTCACCCACAGAAGTTCTGCCATAATTGTAAGGGTCCGGTGGGCGGGCAGGCCAGCGCCGCCCCGGGTGCCTCTTCGCCGCACAGTGGGTCGGCGGATAGTGTGGATCTCTTCTCAACCGAGTGACTTGTGTTAACTACGGTTCTGTAGACTGCCAGTAACCATAGATATTCAAAATTTCAAATTGATGTTAGGTGATTTGACTGTTATTTCCTGCAACGTTGAGTAGATGGCGAGGCGTTGCCGCCCCCCAAGTGTGTATCACATTATATCGATATATTGCTCAGAATGTATGTTGTTTCCCTCTATTTTCTATGGTTGGATGTATTTTCTATTGCATTCCGTCTATTGTTCAATGGGGTTTTTCCCTGTGGTTGGGGTAGCAGGGTTGGGTGGGGGGGAGGGGTTCATCAGTTGGGGTAGCTTAATCTAATATTCATCTACGGTCCCTCAATGTCGCTGTTGTATTGATCTGCTGTCAAAGGATACAGACTGGTTTCCACCTTAGATAATGGCGGGGAGTGGTCAATTGTCAAAGTTTTCTAATCTTAAACTGCTGACATGGAATATCAGGGGCCTCAATGATGCGGACAAATGTAAACAGGTGTTGAATTATTTACTGAGGCATCAAATTGATATAGCGTTCCTCCAGGAAACACACTTGCCCAAATCCACGACAACTTGCTTTGCATCTTCTTGGGGTATGCACAGGTATTTTGCTAATTATAGAACTTATGCACGTGGCACAGCTATACTTGTACATAAGCGGTTGCCCTGTTGTTTCTCGGAGGTTCGCAATGATGCAGAGGGTAGATACACTATGGTGGTGGGGCAGCTCATGGGGCGCCAGATGGCATTAGTCTGCCTCTACGCCCCAAATAGAGATGACCCCGATTTTTTTTACACATAGCCTTCCTAAATCCTGCAACTAGACGCAGACTATATTTGCATGGGGGGTGATTTTAACCTTCTGTTAGATCCCGCGTGAGACAGTACTTTTACATCTCCAGACACGAAGCCCCGAGCGCGAGGCGCCTTGGTTGAACTGTGCGAAACATTCAGCCTTATTGATATGTGTCGCAGTAGTAGACCCGGGGAATTTGTGTATACGCATTACTCTGCTCAATATGGTACCTGGACACGGTTAGATTACTGGTTGGTGACCCCAAATTTGGCAGCTTGGTACAATGAATCCCTCCATCTCCCTCGAACCCTCTCTGATCATTCCCCCATTTCACTCTCACTTAAGGCCCCTAGGCCGGGGGGCTGCGAACGGCAATGGCGATTCCCTAGCCAAGCATTGCAAGACAAACGTTTTCATTCCGAACTCCATGATGCCATCATAGACTACTTTGAAAATAATAAAGGCCCGGTGCAGTCCTGGGCTTCTCTCTAGGAGGCCTTTAAAGCTTACCAGCGTGGGATCTGCATCTCTAAACATGCAGGGGTGTTGCGTGACTCGAGGCACACGCTGCCCGAAGTCAAGAAGAGGCTGACTGAACTTGATCAGGAGCAACGGGCAGGCCCCAACCCAACCCACCAAGGCCGCCGACTGACGTTATTGCATGAGTTTAGGGAAGCGACGGAACGCGAGGCTTCTTTGGCAAATACGCCATTGCGCGCAGATACGGGGAAGGAGACAGACCGGGCCACACGTTGGCACAATTGTTGCGCCCTCCGGCTGGGAACTCTTGCATAGCTAGCTTGCAATCATCCCAAGGGCATCTCCTGACAAGCATTCCCGACATTCAGAAAGAGTTTCTTGATTATTACATACAATTATATGCTACACGTGTGGCCCATACGGAGGCTGACCGCAATGCTTACTTTGCGGAGGTAGCGCTGGTTTGGCTGGAAAAAGCCATTCAGCAATTTCTGGCCGAACCTTTTTCCTCAGACGAAATAATTAGCGCCATTGACGCAATGAATAGCTTGAGCGCTCCAGGTTTAGATGGATTTACGGGCTGCTTTTATAAACTCTATTAGGATATTTTGGCACCTCACCATATAGAAGTGTATAATGAGGCACTTGAAAGACGAAAGCTCCCTCCTACCTTGCGAGAAGCGGAGGTCGTTCTCCTTCCGAAGCTAGGCAAGGACCCGCTTCTATTTGGGTCGAATAGGCCATTGTCCTTGCTAAACTTGGAATACAAAATTCTAACTAAGATAATAGCAATGTGCCTCGCAATGCTGATTGACCGCATTATCTCCCCAGCGCAGTCGGGCTTTGTGCCTCATAGGTCTACCGCCCTCAACCTCCGTACCCTCTTCGCCACCATTAATAGAATGGACCCCAACCTCCAGGCCGCTGCTGTGTTACTTGACACGGAAAAGGCCTTTGACTCCCTTGAGTGGCCTTTTTTCCTGCCGGTCATGAGGATGATGGGAATACCTAAGGGGTTTGTTGACCTTACTTCTTTGTTGTACACCTCTCCCACAGCTTGATTGAGGCTTAATGGGACCTTTACCTCTCCATTTAAGTTATTGCGTGGTACCAGGCAGGGATGCCCGCGTTCACCGCTGTTATTTATTATCGCTATGGTACCATTGGTTCGCCAGTTTCAGGAGCGGCATCTCCATAGAGGCCTGCAATTCAAGACCGTCCCTCTTCTGGTTTCCCTATATGCTGACGACATCATATTCTATGTCCATCATCCCCATGAGAATATGGAACCGTTAGCTCGTGAAATCATCCGGTTTGGTGGATTCTCAGGCCTTGGTATAAATTGGGGCAAATTGGAAATCTTCCCACTCATGGATTGTACAGCCCAGTGGGATTGTGAATCCCAGCTCAAGTGGTGTACAGACACAACTAGATACTTGGGGATTCAAAAACATATTGAGGCTGCCCAGGTGTTGTTGCTTAATTATGGCCCTGCTATGCATTCCCTGGAACAGCAGGACAAGCGTTGGATTAAGCTCCCCCTCTCTTTAGCGGGGAGTTTGGCTATTATAAAAATTATAGTTCTCCCTAATTTTTTTATATTTATTTCAAAATATACCCATACCCTTGCCCAATAGTTTTTTTTCGCACTCTCCGCACACATCTCATCAGGTTGATTTAGGGAGGGAAGAGAGCCAGAGTAAGTTGGGACACTTTGACACTCCCCTACGACAGGGGTGGACTCGGAGTTCCAAATTTTCAGATTCATTATTTGGTTGCACAATGCCACTATGCACACTCTTGGTATCATCCAGATGCACGAATTCCATATTTAAAGTTATAGGCACATCTGGTGTTCCCTGCTTCATTAACAAAAATCCTGCCCAAAGGGTTCCCTAGAGACTCCAAGGACATTCAGTCAGTATCCACCACTTGTTGGGCATGGAGGAAGCTTGCACGAATCACTGGTGACTGCAAGTTATATTCTTCAGTGATCCCATTGTACAATAACCCTTGGATTTCCCCCACCGAAGAAAAGTTAGTTCAGCGCACGCTGAATAATTACTCTCTAGACACTTGTGGTGAGTTATTCCCAAACTGACATGTTTTTCACATCTCCGAAGACGCTAGATTTAGCGATGCTTCGTTCATGGACCGTTTCATTCTCAACACACTCCGTAGTTCACTCCAGTCCTTACTATCAGAGTTCCCTCTCGAGCCGGAATCTTTTGAGCCTTTGTACCTGGTAATCCCTAGCTCGAGGGGGGGGGGGAGATTTAATTTCCAAGTTCTATAAGTTCTATAAGGCCTGCATGTCACTGGTACCCAGCAGGGATGACAAAATCCGAGAGATCTTGGAACGTGGCCTAGGGCATCCCATAGAAGATTCCCATTGGTCCTTCTGCTGTACGCAAACGAAGGAAGTCTCCTTGAACAGTCGCCATAAATTGATTCATTTTAAATTCCAGTGGAGAGCCTATATGTGCCCCGCCAAACTCAAATCGATTGACCCATCAAGGTCACATAGTTGCCCCAAATGCGGGGCACATTATGCTGATTTTGTCCACATGACCTGGAATTGTGAGAAAATCAAGGGATTCTGGAGATCAGTATACATAATCCTCTCTAAAATGACACATTTGGACCTTCTCCCAACGTCTGAAGTAGCCTTATTGGGCTATGTCCGGAATATTCCTAAGGCACTACGAGATATTGCACTGCATTGGGGAGATAGATTTACACCAACCACCAAAACATGGTTGAATAGTCTTGTTTACTGTAATACTAATGGGGAATTGTTTGTATCTACGCTTCCAGCAACGTCAAGGCCCAAAGACATCTGGAACCCCTTAAAAGTTTATCTACAGGAACTTGAGTCTGCCATTTCTACCCAATCTCTGCCAGGAGTTGTCCCGACCGGGGTGGGTTGACTCAGTCCTCCTATATAGTCTCTCACCCTAAGGAATCACAGATATGATGCCCGGAAAGGAATGGGGTAGTTGTAAATTAGATGACCTCGCTATTGTATTTGTATCTCCTTTGTCTTGTAAAATTATACCAGATTATAATGTCTCTTATTACGCAGCATGTCCTATTGAATACTTGTTCTGTTCATTGTATATGCCACTGGTGACACAATTTGCAATGTGGTAAACTGTAGATGAAAAATGTTAAATAAAGTTTTTTTTAAAAAAAGCCTTTCTACGATAGGGCTGATGTGGCCATGATCAGGAAGGAAAGTGAACCTCTCCCACAGTCCTAAAGATGGGTCAGTTGATGGAGTTGTCTTGCCAGACACCCTCTCTATCCAACAGCAAGCTGACTGCAGGCAAGGCCTGAAGCAGTATGCTGGGCTCTTTTCCCTCACTCAGGATCAGAGTAACCGGTGTACCCATGATGTGGACACTGGTGACAGTACGCCATCAGAAACAAAATATAAAGACAGTCTGACCAAGTGAAGGAAAGCATCAGGGCTAAAGTCAGCAAGATGCTGGAGATAGGGGTGATTGAACCCTCTGAAAGTCTCTGGGCCAGCCCAGTGGTCTTAGTTCCCAAACCTCATTCCAAGGGTGGTAATCCAGAGCTGTGGTTTTGTGTGAACAATAGAGGTCTCAATCCTGTCACTAAGATAGATGCACACTCTATCCCAAGGGCAGATGAGCTTATTGACAGGGTAGGGTCAGAAAAGTTTCTATGTACTTTTGATTTAACATCAGGGTACTGGCAGATTGGTCTGACCCTTGGAGCAAAAGAATAATCAGCATTCACAACCCCAGATGGACATTACCAATTCACAGAATGCCCCTGCCACCTTCCCAAGGTTTGGTGAAGGAAGTCCTTGCTGGGCTCGGATCCTTTAGTACAGCTGATCTAGATGATATTGCAGTCTACAGCTCCACTTAGCAGGATCACCGGATCCACCGTGGGAAGGTCCACGAGGCTCTGCAGAGTGCAGATCTCACTATCAAGGCAAGCAAGTCACAGATAGGGCAGAGCACTGCAGTATACTTGGGTACCTTGTAGGTGGCGGCCAAGTTAAACCCTTACAATGCAAGATCCGGGCCATTCTGGACTGGCTAGCTCCAACCACCCAGATTCAAGTCAGGGCATTCCTTGGCTTGACTGGGTACTACAGGAGGATTGTGAAGGGGTTTGGTACCATTGCGGCGCCCCTCACAGAACTCACCTCCAAGAAAATGCCAAAGAAGGTAAACTGGACAGGGAGCTGTTAAAAGGCTTTTGACACCCTGAAGGACACAATGTGTGCAGCACCCATTCATAAAGCTGCCGATTATACAGAGCAGCTCATTCTGCAGACTGATGCCTCTGAACATGGGATAGGAGCGATCCTATCCCAGACCACTGGTGATGGGCTTGACCAGACTGTTGCGTCTAAGAGGAAATACTAGACCAGCAAAGAAAAAAACATCAATTTCATTCATGGCACCTTGGGGGGTGGCCCATGACTCCACCCTCCCCTCCCGGTCTCCATTTTGTTTTTCCAAAGTCAGTCTATGCACGTCTAGAAAACGTGAGCGTTGGGCTCATCACTTCTGCTAAGGCACTCGGCTCCTTACTGCAGGTAGCGGAGATGGCTGGAAACAATTGCTGTGATTTAATTCACCTGCAAAACCCTGTTCAGCCACGCAAAGGCGCTAAATAAAGAATGCTAGATCAATAAATGACCTCGCTGGGTAAGTGGAGATCATGTTAACACGTCAGCGCACGGCCAAGGGATGCCGAAGCAGAGCGCGGGCTCCTGGCCCCCACTTGTCCACTGTGGCCTGCCCGCGGGCAGTGAGGAAAAAATGAAAGCATCCGCTGTTTACGAGATAATCCCCAAAATGGGAATTACGTCATGTTGACTGCAGGCAACATAGGGCTCTGAAAATTCTCTTCTTAAGGCTCTGTAGACGCGCTTATATTCAGGTACAGCTGGATCCATTCCACAAGACCTCTCTAGGGGAATGTGCGCTTGTAATAATTGCAGACGGCCAGTCTGCGGCTTCGACGCTAAAGCCTTGCTTAGTCTTATGGAAGACGTATGTATTTTAAGGTATAGCTAGACCTGTGCCAGGAGACCCCTGTAAGGTAGTGTGCACGTAACAAATGTAATCAGCCAGTCGGTCAGCGGCTTCGACAAAAAGGAATTAATTAGTGCACCTCAGACCCATGTATTTTAAGATATAGCCAGGCCCTTCCAGACAGACCCCTATAGAGAAGGGTGCACGTAACAAATGTAGTCGGTCAGTCGGCGGCTTTGACGCTAAGGCCCTGCTTTGTCTTATGGAAGACGTACATACTTTAAGGTATAGCTAGACCTCTGACAGAGACTCCTCTAGGGTTGGGTAGTACATGCAGTCAGTCAGTCAGTCAGCGGCCTATAACAAATGTAGTCGGTCAATCAGCAGCTTCAACCCTAAGGCCGTGCTTAGTCTTATTGCAGACGTACGTATTTTAAGGTATAGTGAGATCGGTACCAATGAGACCCCTATACGGTTGGGTAGTGCATGCAGTCAGTCAGTCACTCTCTCAATCAGCAGCCTGTAACAAATGTAGTCTGTCAGTAATCAACTTCAATGCTAAGTCCATGCTTAGTCTTATGGAAACACTATGTATTTTAAGGTATAGCTAAACCTGCACCAAGAGTCCCCTCTAGGGTTGGGTAGTTAGTACATGCAATCAGTCAGTCACTCGCTCATTCAGCGGCCTGTAACAAATGTAGTCGGTCAGTCAGCGGCCTCGACATTAAGGCCTTTCTTAGTCTTATGGAAGACTTATATATTTTAAGGTATATCTAGGCCTGTGCCAAGAGACCCCTCTAGGATTGGGTACTACATACAGTTTCAGTACTTGAATAAATACTTTGCATACTTTTGGATATCAAAGTAAATGCAGTGCAGTTCAAAGCTTACAGTAATTTCGATATAGACAAACAACAGCCTCATATTAATGGGGCTAGAGTGGAAGCCCTGAGGGATACAGGTACGGTATCTAGGCACTCGGAGGTTACAATCGCTGTTGGATGGGGAAAGCAATGGAAGTGAATAGCTGTAATGGCGTTCAGTAGACTGCCAACCCAGTTACTTTTGTGGTCGCCGGCAGCAGGTCACTGGAAGCAAATGGACTGAGAACACCACCAACCCAGCGGTCGCGGTTGCTGGAGGAGCGTGTGGATTCTAGTAGCGGAGGACTGACAACTCAATTACCGTTGCGGTCGCTGGAAGGACTCCACCAAGGAGATTCAGATGACCCCGGTCCTTTGTAAGGTCAGAGGTCATCTTCACTGATGGGAGGAAGGCCTTTGGGGGTCCAGGACTCAGGTACAGCAGGCAGTCGGGTCATAACTGGATCAGGAGGCTGTGGATGCTGGTTTCAGAGGTCACCGGCAGCAGTCAGGTCACAGGTGCGATGAAAGGCAGACTGTCACGGAGGAGGAGGTACAGCTAACGTGGCTGCTTTATGCCATTGAGGCCACTGGCAGGAGGGTTCAGGCTCTCAGGAACGGGGCTGTTTCCAGTGTCAGTCGTTATGCTGAGAGGACCCCTTGAGTTGATGGAGGCGTGCAGGGGTCGGTTCCACCGGACGTGGAAACCAACAGGCCTGGGATGCTGCAACGTTTCTTTCAGTGGTGAGTTGCATCGACACAAAGTGTGCCGTCCTGAACCACAGCGGTTTCTTTAACGGCAAACACCAGGGACTAGAGTCTCTAGCCCAAAGGGAGGTTCTTGGCAATTTATAGAAGGCTGGAGGGTTCCAGAGTTGTTTGGTGGCATCACAGATTTCAGGACAGACAGCACGTTGTAATGGTCGAGTCCTTAGCAGCGGCGGGTGTTTTTGCCAGTTTCTTCTGCGTCGGGTCTCAGTTTTTGAACTGCAGCAGTCCTCTTCAGTCGAATCGTAATTTAGGGGTGTTTTTAGAAGAGGCCAGGTAATAGCTGATGGGCTGTCTACCTGCAGGGCACCTACACCCTCTTTGTGAGCTCCCCACATGGGAGGTGGGCATATTCTGACTCTTAACAGACTACTATCCCCATCCTCAAGATGGCGGATAGTGAAAAGTGGGGTCTACTCACCTGCCCAACATGAAGGGTGGTTCCGAGTAAATGTAGACCCACCTCCTACTTTACCTAATTTTCCCACCAGTCCTCCCGCCAAAAGTGGCGCAGGACTGGGGGGTCGCCATCTGCTTCTAACAGCAGAGGGCTGTGGGCAGGGTTCAAAGGCGGCATGTCCTTTGAAGTTCCTGCTTCTGTTAAGGCAGATCCTGCAGGGCGGAAGGTGTGACTACCTCCACCCAGACCAGGCATTGTTCCTGGATCCGGAGCGCACTGGCTCTCCACCCAGGGTCCAGAAACATGTCTGGTGATGGCAGGCTGGCTAGAACCAGACAGGGAGCACACCAGTGGTTGACAAGGTTCAGGGGATCCTCTAGCAGCGTCTACTGTGTGAATTTATTAATAAATCCAATACTGGCATCAGCAAGGATTTATTAAGACAAGATGTTTGGTACCAAACATCTTAGAAATCAGTGAAGCCATCATGGAGCTAGGAAACTCGTGCAGACAAGTATCCAGCCCATGCACTCTTCATGGCTTCCATGTGCACTAACATCTCAGAACGGAGTGGACGTTGTAGGGGCATACCTGCTCATGCTGGTATGCCCTCACATAGGATATAGTGAACCCTGCCTTTGGGCGGAAGGCCTGCCGTAGGGGTGACTTACCTATATCTTATGCACTGAGGGTGACTTGGCACACTGGGCAGTGTGCCATGTCGACTCTTTTGTTTGTGCTGCACCTGGACACGCAGACGGCGGTAGCAGCACCGCCGGATCCGGGTGAGGTGTACCTAGGGGGCCTTCTTCCGTCCGCATGCCCTGGGTACCAGGGGTACCATTTATTGGAGGCTTGCAGGGGCGACAGTAATTGTGCCAAATGTGGTACAGTTTTAAGAAAAGGAGTCCTGGCACTGGTAACGTGGTCAGCAGAGACCCAGTGCACTCACAGTTCGAAATTACTACAGACATCAGGCAAAAAGTGAGGGCTAACCATGTCAAAAGAGCCACTTTCCTACCCTTATGGAAGAGGTACGTATTTTAAGGTATAGCCAGACCCGTGCCAAGAGATGGAGTCAGTCAGTCACTCAGTTGTCAGTCAGTCTGTGGCCTGCACCCTCACGCCCTGCTTTGTAGCACTCCCTTCTGCTGCTGGCCGGTGATTCACCCGCAGGCAGGGCCCAGGCGCAGGGGGTGGGGGGGGGGCACATACTGAATGGATTTTCTAAATGTCTGCATTGCTCTCCTCTCACCCAGGGGCCTCATACCCAACACCTCTGCGCGGCTTGTTTTGTTATTCTGTTGGTTGAGAATAAAAATGCGACATTTACAGGCGCGGATGAGCAGTCCTCGCCTGTGCTGAGGGCGGCTGAGAGACGGCGGGGCTCTTTATTGTGTCTCTTACCTCAGAAACAAACAACTCATAAACGTTTAAACAATCTGCAGTAAAAATGAACACCCTGTTAATTTACTATTTTGTCTTATTTTCATTCACTAAAGTGGCAAGAAAATACACAGCAACATTTCAAAAGTACAGGACACCTGTGCGCACCTTATTAAATGAAATAGCTCGGCGGGTTCGTGAGCCTCCTGCAGAGAATAGAGATACATTTAAGTGCAACCTTCAAGTTTCCGCTCCCCAAGAACTGATTCCTCTCGCCCTTTCCTAATTAGTCGATTAGCTAATGTAGCGGCACGAAGTCTATGCTGCGGTACCACTTTATAAACACACAGAGAGTGTCTGGAGGTGTCCGCACGCAAATGCAAGGAGGAGGCGGAAGTGAAATGTCCTTTTGCACCAAATGATGCGAGGCCGCACACCCTTTGACCCACATTGACGTCATAGGCAACATGCGTTCCATCTATGCACCCAGGACCTGGAAGGGCATCCCTGTATCCGCCACACCTGCTTCAGGTTAGGAAGGAAGTGAAGACGAAGCTCTCTGATGAACACCATATAAAGAAGCAGTAACTGCCCCCCCATCTTCCCCCCCCTGTCACCCATCCATCGCCCCTTAAATGCATCCTTCCCTCTGACCACGCACAATACCCAGATGCCTTTCCTCTAGCTTTGAGAGGTACGGACAGGGCACTGGAATTAGGCAGCAGGAGAGGGCCAAATTCTGTGGCGGAATTGATTAAATTATGTGGCAAGAAAATATAAATTATGCGGCTTAATGTGTCATATTTTGTGATAGTGTTAATTTATTATTGTGTAATTTTTACACTTGCTAATACTGTTTAAGCAGTGGTTTCACCTCATTATTACCAGTTCAGCACCCAAATATAGCAACAAGCAACAGAAAGGTGACCAGTGAAGCTTTGCAAAGGGCCTTCCACTGAGCAGCAACACGTTGCTGCGTTTTTTGTAACGTTTCACCCGTTTGAGCTAGAAATATGTTTTTGTGTTACAATCTACAGATTATGCAGTAGATGATGGATCATGTGACCAATGCAACAAATCTATAATTATGTGAAAATCGCAGCGGCTGCACAATCGCATAATTCTAGTGGCCCTGGGCACGGAGGCCCCATACATTCCAGGGAACCTTCCCTTTGTACGTCGAGCCCAGAGCCTGCGCGCATGCGCTGCTTTGCGAGGCGTGTTGTAGAGGAGTAGGTGAATAGAAGCACCGCCCACTCTCCGCAAATATTTGCTATTGGCTTGTGTCATTGTCTGTCCTAAATGCGGACTTCTGATTCGTCGATAGGCTTGTTAGTCCCTCCCTAGTACCACCTCCTCTTCATTTGTCACCTCCCATGGCGATTGGCCCCTTTACTTCGGTTGTTACATTGTACGTGTTTATTAGACTGTGAGCACTATTTCCTTTAATTAGGTTCTTCTCCTGCAGGCATGACGTGCTTTGGGGGCTTCTTTACTCCCCCCTCCCTCCCGTTGTCCATGCCTTCTCGCCCCTCCCTCCAGTTGTCCGTGCATTCTCACCCCCACCAACACCAGGTTGTCTATGCCTCCTCGCCGACTGCCTGTGCTTTCTCGTCCCCCCCCACCCCGCCCTCCCGTTGTCCAAGCCTTCTCCCCCCGCACGTCCTCCCGGTGCCCGTGCCTCTTTAAACCCCCCCTCCCCCGCCCTCCCTCCTGTTGTTGTGATGCCTACCATTTGCAAAGCAATAGGTCTTGCGCAAATGTGAGACCTATTGCATTGCAAATGCTTGTTCACCTTATGTCCCTATTTGCTGCTGAGGGGTTGGGGGGAC
Source organism: Triturus cristatus (assembly GCF_964204655.1). Taxonomy (NCBI): domain Eukaryota; kingdom Metazoa; phylum Chordata; class Amphibia; order Caudata; family Salamandridae; genus Triturus; species Triturus cristatus. The sequence goes on from NC_140595.1 coordinate 14,706,555, forward strand.
GAACATGGATGGGAAGTTGTAGACAGTAAACAGGACTTTTGGAATCCTGTCTCTGCTTTCTTCAGTGCCATTGCCTTTATGACGCCTGAGAGCAGGGTAGTTGTGACACTAGCAGATCTACCCAGGGACAAGCTATGTGAATTGCATTACAGCTCTTACTACCCTTCTGTGTGACACTGAAGTGCTGCTTTCCATGTTTTATAGTCACCTCTTTACAGAGACTGGGCCGTCTCCCCTCTGTACCCACCACAGCTCCAGCTCTGATGCCCTCAATGCTAGACTGAGGTTATTGGGCGGATGCAGTTTTCTGTCGTAGGCCTTCATTTAACAAACCAATGCATTCTGGGAGTTGTAGTCTTGGTTCACTTCTGCTGAATTTGGTTTCTATATTACAATGGTTTGTTGAAGGAAAGACTGCACAGGATAGTGGGGCCTGCCCTTAGGTGTTGTTGGTCATGAATGACGCCCCACTGAAATGCACTGTAACTAGGGAGAGGATGTGGCGCTACGACCAGAGCTGGCAACTTTGAAACTGGGGAACCAGGTTTTAGTCTCGGCGTCGGCTCAACATCCTGCGGTTCTGAGCAAACCACTTAATCTCCCTGAGCCTAAAAAATGAACCTGACCTTGTGTAATATAATTGGTGCTCATGAAAAATGCTCCAATACCTTCTGGTCGAGCTTGCACTGTATAAAACAGCAAAAATGAAATAAAATGCATTTGCATACATGGCCAGCAAGCTGCACTATCTAGGGCGTGCGACTGGAAGATTGTTGCCTTTGTTTGATGATCCTGTGGGAAGTGTTTCCATGTCATGTGTGAGGACCACTGAGGTGTGGTTAGCGTGTAATGGGATACCGTGCCTAGCAGCGTGATGGATGAAGAGGTGTGAGAGACAGGCGCGCAGTTCATGGTTTCAGTAAGCTGGCAGCTTTGAGCAGCTCTGAGGGTCGCGTAATGGTTTTACTTATGACAGGGGTCTTAAACCTTTTTGGTAATAAGAGCTACTTATGTTCATCCAATTAAAATCACCCAGAGCTACTAATATTAGTAGTGTTGTAATGGTGACCTCATCAGACAAGATGACATTAGTGGCCACCGTACGTAAGATTACAAGCAATGTTCACCTCAGTGCACCAGGCATGGTTGCCAGAAGTAGTGTACATAACACTTTGTCAATGTGGAACGCCTCTCTGTGCAGCCATAGCTGCGGAGACACTGGAGCTAAGGTAACATTAATAAGACTGTTTGCATATTGGAATTAGAAAACTAAAGCCACACATAACGAACAAGAGTGGTCCACACCATGGAGCTCGGCATCACGTAATAGGATCTCCCCGGTGCTGTCACAAACAACATTTTGGCTACGACACATGGCGTTTTGGACCCTGGCATGCTTATTCTCATTAGGCCTCAGGGATGACGCAATATGTTGGAATGGTAACAAGGAATTTAGCACATCTTATCTTTCATTGTCCAACACTCAAAACATTCTGGGAGAAAATCTTTGGTTTTATAAAAGGTTTGTTTGACTGTACGCTAACAAAATCATTTTCCACCCTTACCATGGCATTTATGTGCACAGACTTGAGATCTGGACCCGGTAAAGACCTACTACTGACAGCAGCAGTGAAGATGGTCCTCGGCAATTGGAAAGACACAAGTAAGACTTCTTACAAAGGCTGGATCAACTGGGTCACCCATCTCAGAGGTGCGGACAATATTGCACTAGAGAACTCACCCTGGAAACCGGCATCCAGAAAGATGTGGAAATCTCTTGACACGTACCCAGACTCTTATGAACCACCATGAAGTAAGACATGCCGGCGGTACACAACCTGGCACCCCCTATAATTGCACCACCCAGACAAATGTACTTCACTGGTCTCAACTAATGTCGTCTTCCCGGGCCTGCCGCAAGGGGGGAGCCCTACTGACACCAGCCTACAGGTGCGACAACACCACCACAGAATGTCAAAAGTAACTGATAAGGAATGTAACTCTCCTTGTCTGTCTCCTACCTCTTCTTTTCCCCCTGTATTTTCTACCTTTTCTGTCTACCTCTCTCTCTTTTTTTCTTTTTTCCTCAACTATCGTTATGAGGGGTTAGCGTAACAAAAGTGATATAATATCTCAATACATTGATGTACAACCTATGCTAACCCTGTAACAGAATTTCTAATGTGTTCTTGCATAAAAGTAAATAAAATACATTGAAATGAATAATAAGTCTCACCAACGCCACACGGTTTATCACGCAAATATCAGGTTTAGATATATTTTGGAAATTCAACACATTTCCTCAAAATATCACCTTCCGAGTTCTTCAAATACACCACCTCAATTACTCATTTTCCAGTTTTGTTATACATTTATTAATTCAACCAAACAAAAGTTTATAATTTCGTTGGGGGCTAAACACAATAAAGCTACTTACAGGTGGCTAGAGAGCTACCAGTAGCCCCCCAGCTGCTCGCTAGAGAAGCCTGTTCTATGATATGGTATAGTTAGCTGGTTACTGCACGGGGTTGTCAAACCTGAAATTTTGTTTATAGTTTTGGTTGTGAGCTGGCGTGGTTGTAGCAGCTGCTACCCTGTGGTGCTGTGAGAGGCGTGGCCTTCAACCTCAATTGTGACAGGATCCCTCAGCATGAAACCGACTCGTGAAGACTCTGTCCTCTGCCTCCCTCCTACTGCCTTCTAATAGATCTGCCACCACCTACTGGTGACCCCAGGAACTGGTACTTAAATGCTGCAAAAACAAATTGGCGTACCTCTGTTTTGCACTTTTTTCCCTGCACTGCTTAGTAGATGATTGCGTAAAACAAAATGATGCACCATGCAAAGCTCGGAATCATTTGTATGGGTGAGGGATAGAGGCATGATGATATTTGAAAGTATCTTACTTAGACATGCACTCATAGGAGAAGTCTTGGGAAAAAACAAGCACTGGCAATGCCAATGAAGCTGGCTTTAACATTTTTGGTATGGTAATGTAAAGCATTATAGGACAATAGTTTGGAAACTAATATGTATTTGTGTGAAAGCAAAGAACTGTAGAATGATATCGTTGCAGGTTACAAGGTGAGGTGAAAGTTGCACTGTCAAGCCAGACGTAAAAATCCATGTAGGTTGTTGACGGCCCTCCTCCCATCGGTGCTGCTGACAGAGGAAAACACCATAAATGATCTAGTTATCTAAGACATGTTAATAGCATTACTATGCCCTGAGTGTGCACTTGAAAGTTAATCTCGGGCAGCTAGATAAATACAATTATCACAGCTGTGTGGAGGGCAAGCACCTTTTTGTGGAAGCACACAAGGTCTGCCCAAGCAAAACATGTACTTCTGGCTCCCAACATGTGGGTGGAGACAAAGCCCCTCTCCCGGTGATGCTGACATAATTGTCTGGCGGCAGCTGCGCTGCGGAGCCGGACCATGAAAGATGCAGAATAGAGTGAATGTTTTCAGAGGCTTGGATGTTCCTCCCTGTGTCATATTCGCCTCCTAATCTTTACAATCCCGGACTCAATAAATGCCGCATAACCCTGCTGGGGGCGTGCGCCATCAAAGCGCCGTCCTTTCTGGGCCTGGGTACTGGCGAGCCGGCCTTGAGTATAATGCAGGCCTGGGGAGCTCCTAGTATGGACAATAGCTATGAAAGCAGGGGGGCAGTAAATACTACCTGTGGGACCGCTCCTTCAGTCCCCGGAGAATAAAGCTGTAAAACCGGTGCATCCGGCGCCAGGGGAGAGCGTTTAATATCTTATTCGGCTTATTGACGGCAGATAAAGCCCTGCTCATCGCCCTTACAGTCTCTCAGACGTATCCTCTGGGACGTGGCGCTATAATCCTCTCCGTGTGTGTGTGTGTGTCGTGTCTCTCCAGCTACCTTTCTAAACTGGTTTTACACCCCCTCTCGTAATCCTTCCTGTCCCTACACTGTGAGCCAGGAAATCAGAGGATTAATGAAAACCTGCGCCGCTTTCAGCCGCAGCTCGGCCACTGTGCACCTCTGGGGTGAGGGGGACAGTCTGCGCCGGGCTTTCCACCCCCTTCTGCCTGGGTTTGAATTCCTCCCTGGGGAGGGAGTTTGTGATAAACACATCATCACTTCTATGTGGAGAAACACCCCCAATTGCTTCACTTTTATTAATGCGAATAACCAATGAAGTCGCTGCTGCTTTTTCCAAGGAGAAGTAATCTTTATTTAATCTGTGTTTGTATAGCGCAGCCACAGATGCTTTGACGCCTCCAAGGCCTTTGATTCTGTGGAATGGAACTACCTCTTCACCATCCTGCAGAATATGGGCCTACAGTAGGTTTCGTTTCGTGGATCCGCTTACTGTCCACTGCCCCCACGGCTAGGGTCCTGGTTAACGGTCATACCTGCTCCTCCTTTTCTTTATCCCGCGGTACACGACAGGGGTGTCCGCTGTCTCCCCTCCTGTTTGCCTTAATCATGGAACCCCTAGCAGCGAAAATTTGACAACATTACAGTCATTTGGGCTTTCGGTGCTTGTTACGACCTATTCTCATTTCGCTATATGCGGATGATGTCACTTTGTATGTTGAGGACCCGCACCATAATCTCAACTCCCTACTGCGGGAATTTATCAAATTCAGAGGTCATTCTGGTATTCGTATAAACTTGACCAAGTCACTGATATTTCTGTTGACTAGCGCTGTTTCCCCTTTTGATACAGACTATCTGCTCAAATGGTGTGATACCGATGTTAAATATTTAGGTATCCGTATATTGGCAGATCGTGAGGAGTTAAATGAGAGCAAGCTACGGATGTGCACTGGAACACATCACGAATTGCATTACTCGGTGGATCGCCCTTCCATTGTCTATGGCCGGACGGGTGTTGTAACCAAAATTTAGTCTCAAGGGCCACACTTACCAGTGGCCCGCAATGTAAGTCAAATAACGAGCAGTTGGCAACGTAGAAGGTTCAAGCGTTTATTGGCCAGACAGAGAACTCTACATAGAGGAGCCTCATCGATCCTCACCCAAGAGGTGTGTCGAGGAAGACTGCTGGCTCCTTGACAAACTCATACTTTTATACATTACAGCGCAACATACAAAGCCTTACAAGTGGAAAAGTACCAGCCAGTCCAGGCGCTCCTAATGAGCTCATCCTATATCTAGTTTCAACGATACAAAAAAGGCTACTATCTTCAAGAATAGAAGATCGGCCGGGTGACTCCCTTCTCGTCCCAGGTTCAGAAGGAATTTTGCTTGGTACTCCCTTTTGGCAGATGTGACCTTGCTTCTCGGTCGTAAATACAATTCAGCCTGTCTTCTAAAACTAGTACATGCTGAACAAGGAAAATATGGGTTCAGGGAACCACGTGATTGTAGCTCCTTCATGACAAGAGAGTTGAGGGCCAAGATGGCCGCGGTTCTGTTTTCGGCCCTTTCTGTCATACTTACTTAATTTATACTAAAAGGGCCTTATTACGGGGCTGAATCAAATAAGCTAGTTTTAGTTACACTATGCTAATCATATATTTTAATTTGGATCCTACACGGGTGTCCCTTATAAAAATGGTGATCATCCCTACATTTTTATACTTATGTATTAATATTCCTTATGATCCTGGTCGCCATTTTTTCGCCTCGTTGCGCTCGGAATTGATACGCCTGGTCTGGGGAGGCAAGCAGCCATGTATACAATGGGATACCCTCATGAGGCCCTATTCCCAAGGAGATTTTGATATACCCAACTTCGAACTGTACTACCTCTGCGCTCAAGCCCACTTTGCTCATTATTGGTTCCACCAGCCTCGATATACCCCCCATGTTGCGACAGAGCATTGGCTAGCTGACCCTGTCCCGCTGAGTGGCGCTATCCTGGCCGGCGTTTCCCCTCGGGTGCTCTGTTCCTCCTCAGTGGATTGCACGATCCTGACCTGGTCCCGCATCCGTGATCATATGCAGGCCCCTTGCTTATACTCCCCCCTCCTTCCGCTCACGTATCATCCAGATATCTCCCTGCTACAGGAGGGCATTTTTAGGAAGGTAGCGCGCGCACGGAAGCTACACTGCTGGGGAGACCTGTATATTCATGGTACATTCTGCACACTCCCACAACTGTGCTCTGATCCGCCGCCGTCCTCCATGGAAACATTCTTGTACGCTCGACTCCGGCACGGCAACAGGGCCGGCTTTAGGGCAGTGCGACCGGTGCCACCGCACCGGGTGCAGGCTTCCTGGGGGCACCATGTTTGATAGTTTATTAAGCTTTTGAAGCACCTGCTGCAGCGTTTCTTTCCGCCGGCAATTGCCAGGCCTCACATACATGTCAAGAAAACTCCTGTGATTAATTATCTTCCTGGAGAGAGATCAGCATTTTGTATAGTTGAGGTTTTGACTTTTAGGTGAAGTTAGTGCAGAGGGTTAATATGCCTGCTGCAAAGAACGTGTACCAAGTAGATTACAGAGTGACTCCTACACTTTCAGTCCTTTGGCTTATGTGACATTTCCTATACACTGATTTACACACGTATGATTGATTGTCTCTGTGTAATGTGTGTGTAATGCAAAGTGCTCTGACACCCTACACTGGTATGAGTGGCGCTATATAACTAATTCAATGCATCTGAGACAGTGTGGTTATGGTGACTTGGTCACTGTTAAAGGGTGCTAGTGAGAGAATCCGTGGTGGAGGTGGTCATTGGGGGGGGGGGCGCCAACAAACATTGTCGCACAGGGCGCCACCAGCACTAAAGCCGGCCCTGCACGGCATACAGGCCTGCACCCCGTCATACCCTTCTGAGCCTGCGACGCTATCCCCTCTACATGTTTTACGGGCATCCTCTGTGTCACACCTGGTGTCCGCTCTCTACCATGCACTCTATAGGGATGTAGAGTACCCTCCGAGTGCAGCGCGAGCTAAATGGGCGCTGGAATTGGAACAAGATATTACTGACGAACAATGGCTGTTCTGTTGCAAGCAGACAGAGCATATTTCCTCTAACAGCCGGCTTCGGCTGATTCATTACAGATTTTTGCATCGCAGCTACCACACCCCTGTTAAGCTTCATAAATTTGGGTTGCGGGACACGAACAGGTGCGAGAGTTGTGGGATGGTAAATGCGGACTTCCTGCATCTGGCTTGGGACTGTTCGGACGTCTACACTTATTGGAGTCATGTCCCTGCGGCTTTGGATGCTATGGTCCTAATACCCGTACCCAGGTCCCCTCTGGTGGCCCTGCTGGGGTATACTGAGCATATTCCTGCTTCATGTCGTAAATTTGTTTCCTTTAGCCTAGCTATCGCTAAGCGGAGAATAGCCTGTAGGTGGGGAAGAGGCAGGGCACCCAAGTTTAAGGACTGGCTTTCTGATATGATCTTTTGGCAGGATCAACTCTACACATAACGCTGAATTGCTTCCTCGCTCTTCCCGCCCGCGGGACATCTGGGGCCCACTCCAGGCATACTCACTGCAACATCCCATGAGTGACACACACGCACTGTAGGTTAATTGCTGGCTTCATAATTTACGGTACCCCGCTGGACACTCTGTTGCTCCCGAGAGGAGAACGCTCAGAACCAAGACTATTTCCCGCACCTGTAGGTCCCGCATTTGCCAAACCTCCCCTCTCATCTCCCTTCACACCAAGATGCGCTGCTGCCGTTTGCGCGCATATACTGGGTATGTGCTGTTGGACCACTTTCACCTGATGTACACAGGCTCATGACTGCCCTCTCCTCATTGGTTACTTGTCCATGTAATTGTGCCAGATTCCTGTTTGATGGCCTTACGGAACCATCTCACGCTGTATAGTATGATGTCTTTTTCATATGTCCCCGCTAACTGTCATTTCCTGACTTTGATATGTTTATATGCATGCTATACTTCTAAACCATGCTGAGCATATCTGCTGTGGTCGGCCTTGTGGTGGACGGAGGTCCTCAGTTGCGTGTGGAGGAGCTGCAGCGCTAGAGGTCCCGTTTTACGCTGCCTCCCAAATGACGTTCCGCAAATGAGGACATGTTCATGTAAATGTCAGTAGGTTTTGTTTAAAGGCCTTCAAACTCTGAGCCCTGATGCGGGCATATGTAATTCTTCTGTGTTTATGCTGTGCGATCCTTGTCATTGCTGTAATGTTGTGTCGGCCCTCATATAATCAATAAAAAAGTTAAAAAAAAAAAAAGAGATCTTCTATTATATAATAGTACTTCTCTTTCCAAGGGGAGGGACGTTAGGCACTATAATCCTTTCTCCATTGTCTTTATACGATGACATCTCCCTTCATAATGTATGGACTCGCTGCGATACTAACTGTGTTTCTGTTATGTATTTTTCTGCTTGTTGTGGGATGTACACTGTATGTTAGACAACGTTAGTTAAAATAAACATTTGAACTATATTTGTGTCTCTGTCAGATCTTATTGTAGACAGATGCGAGAGTGCGAGCGAAAAGGTGTGTCTTGTTACCACGATTCCTGAGAGATCCGGGAGTGTTGTGTTCTGGGTTGTCTAATCATTTGCTTCTCCATGTTTGTGAAGGAGAGCGAGTGAGACACTATAGCTAGTCGGTCCTGGGCTCGTGGGTACTAAGGAGGTAGGAAGGCTCAGCCCCTATACACCAAGGTCCCATAATCCTGCGCATAGTTCTGTGTTTGTGCAGATTCCCTGCAACAAGCGCTCCAAGCCCAGAAGCATCGGGCAAAGGTGCAATGTAGGACTGTAGACAATTTACACAATTAAGATTGCGCACTTCGCAAACGAGGCCCGTCTTTACGTGTTTGTGGTTCCAAGGGATAGATACCCTTTGCAGGGTGAGAGCATGAAGGGTGAGGCGGCTGGTGGAGGTTAGAGGGGAAATTGACCTTCAGGCTTGACTAGTGATGTCTCTTTAGACGGTGGTGGAGTGACACGGGCTACAAGAGATGTGTTAATTGTCTGGGTCAATGCTGCAGCAGGCAGGAGAAGGTAACACTGCCTGACAGTGCCTGACCTCAAAATACACCACACTTCAAGGAACTGGTCAAGGCAAGCAGCTAGTGTGCCTACTTGCCAAACGCACGCCCTGCTCAACCATTCCAGTACACCCTCCTCTCAGAAACTTCCGCCACCCACAGGTGCCACCATCTATAACTCCCTGACTTCAGGCTCCTGTCCCTCCAAACTCAAGATCTTCTACATCCGAGCGCTCATCAACAAGAACAGCCTCGATCCAGCAGATCCTGTGGCTACTGAGTCCTCTCACAATGTCCCATTCTTAAGAAAGCAGTTTAAAAGTGTTGCCTTCACTCAGATTTCTGGCTTCTTTGAAGAACAGAACCTCTCCTTCACCGGCACCAGCACAAACCTGTGGCTAGAAGTAGAGTTTTCACGCTTCTACTACCGGATGTGGCTGCCCATCATTGACAAGATCCACCACTCCTCCCTTCCACTGGGGCCTGAGGACCCTGGCATCAATGAATCCTCCTAGACTGGATCTCCTCCTAGCTCTTTGACAAATCTAACATCATCTCACTCTCTCATTCACAGCGCTTCGTGTCCACCCCAGCTTTGGTGTACCACAAGATTGAACCACCTCACCAAGCTTTGTCGGTGTCTACCTCATTCTGCAACCTGACATCATTAAATCCTTCATCTGGTGGGACTACCAAATAACAAGCATATCATCCAGAAGCAGGGAAAGCTATCGGACGGGGATACCTCAGGACTAGACCTCTGGTTCCGAGCTGGTGACTGATGGCTGCAGAGGCAACGCCTAGAACTGATCACTTCCAAAACAAAGATCCTGAGCTGCAGAGATTAGAGGAACCACCAACCTGCAACCATCTGCCCCCTGGAACTCAGAACTCCCTCAAAGACAACAAATGCAGTATGACATCTGGGAAGGACCATCTACACCAGCCTCCAGTGACAGGTGGTGTTATTACCTTATACTCAGTCACTATCTGTGCTCACCATAAACTAAACCGAGGTGCCAATAAGCCTATAACCTAGCTATACTAAACTCTAAGAGAACTGTGTTAGGCAATCACAAGCATAGCTTTATTCAGAGCGTGCTGGTACAACATGAAAAACCATATTAACTAGTTTCTTCAGGAAATGTCGACATGTTTCATGCTTTCATGATATTTCAGAAGCTTCACTAGGACACACAAACTTAAGCATGTCATATGTTCATACCCACAAAATAGTAAATTAACTCTCTGTATTAGCTGCATGATCAAGTGCAGGGCGTAAGTCACCAGAGGAAGTGATGGGTAGATATGTGTTTGTTAGCCAATAAAGGGTTTCACTGCTCAAATCCCTGCGAGAACTCACACTCCATGGAATGGAGGTGTCTGCACACGGCAATATTATCATCCCCGGAATAATGAACACCCATGACATACCCTGCAAGCACTGAGAAAAATGAAATCGGTGGGAAACCCACTCCGCTATATAGTTCTCCACAATGAGGTACACTGTGCAGAGAGGTCACTGAGACCCTCATCGGTTTACAGAGACAACATCGGATAATACTCCTGCTCTATCGTTGCGGTAGTGCGGGCGAGCAGTTAGGCGTATCAGAGGGTAGTGCTTGTTGTACTCACAGAGGCAATATATGATACACCCACTCAATTAATGAAAAAGAGTCCAAATAAGAAAAATAGTACTTCTTTTTATATAAATATTTAGTCCAAGAACTTCAGGTAGAAGGTAAATACTTTTCGCAATATGAGAAAATGACAGTAAATGCAATATTTACAGTTGAGCGCAATTACGCACAATACATTTCCTATGGAAGGAAAAAGGCAGTCGGAAAACAGTGCAATACAGATACTTTTCTTGGTTCACCATTTGGAATCCAAAGTTCCATGGCCAAGTTTTTGTGGAGCAAGGGGACTTTGTAGCTGGCATGCTACAAAGGAAGAGGGCCAACGGTGAAAGTAAAGCAAAGGGGGACTTGTAGGCAAGTCCAAGGGCTCTGGGGCCACGAGAGCACAGCTGGTTTGAAGATGCCCCAGCTGGGCAGGCTGAGTGCAGTGAAGATGTACAGCTGGACAACGGAGCGCAAAGATGCACCTCACGGTCAGGGGCTGGAACTTTGGAGCAACGATTCTGGAGCTGCTGGGCCCCTGCTGAGGAGGATCTCAGGAGTCCTGATGTCCCTCGTCGGGTGCTGGCTTGCTTTAAATTTGGAGTCCATCTGGACTCAGATTTGTAGGTTTTGCAGCAGGGGTTCTGGTACCCCAGGTATCGTGCTTTTCAGCTCTGCTGTCTACTGGGGCCTTAAGACTTGGTACAGAGGCCGAGCTGGCCCTCCAGAGCAAGTGTACCTTTTGCTGGTACTCAGAGACGTTGGTCGGGCTGGGGTGCTGAATGAAGCTGGACCAGACGTCGCTGTTTTTTTAGACCTGCGGCTGCAGGGAGATAGCTCCTCTATCTCAAGGGAGTTCCTTGGCAATTTGTGAAGTGGTGATGACCCTCCAGGGTTTGTGGAGGTCACACAGTGATGAGACAAGTGGGAGGATGGTGATTGTAGAGTTCTGTGGCAGTAGGCAGGAGTTTGTGCCCAAAGTTCACCACGAGGTCTGCAGTTCTCGGTCCAACAGCATTTTTTCATTCGTCTTCTTCATGTGTCCATGAATACTGGGTTCAGGGTCCAGGGATGCCACTTAAACACTACATTTAGGGGTGTTTCCAAGGGAGTGAATGTAGTGGCCAAGGGGCCCCTTACCTGTGGTGTCTACACCCTCTATTATGACCACTTCCTGTGGGCGGTACATAGCCCTAGCCTTGATTGGAGAAGTCCCACCATCTTCAAGATGGTGGGCACTAAAAAATCTGCTTCACTTAGCCTCCAGCACCTGAGGGGTGGAGTTGGCAGAGGGGGGCACACCTCCTACTCTTTCTTCGTTTTCTCGCCTGTCTTCCTGCGAAAAAGGGGATGAGGACAGGAGAGGGTGCCTACGCCTTCTATCAGGAGAGGCTGGGGTCGTGTTTCAAAGGCAGCAAGGCTATTGAAGGTTCCCGCCACAGATGGCTGGTCCTGACCAGGTGAGGGTGTGAACACCTCCGCCCAGGACCGGCTTTGTTCTTGACCTCTGAGCGCGCTGGCGCTCTCCCCATGAGGTCAGAAAATTGTCTGGTGGTGACAAGCTGGCTTTGACTAGTCAGTGACCACACTATAGGTTGGTAGGTTTCAGGGCACCCTTCTAAGGGGTCCGCTGTATGCAATTATGAATTAATCTGACACTGAAATCAGTGCAGGTTTATTAAGACAAGATGTTTGGTACCAAACATCCCATAACAGCGATGGGATGCTTCCGGGTAGCAATGCGCTATACAAATGCCTCTTTCATTTCATCTAATTTCATAACTTCACTTTGATAGCTTTATTTCGGTCAATGACCATAAAAGCACAGATAAAATATTTACATAGACATAAAAAGCATAAATAATTCAGCATTTAAGATAAAAAGTTATTAAACACAGTTATCAAAGTAGCACAATAAACAATTCTAGTTCCATTCTAAAATATACAATGCACATATTCAATCACAGATACAAAGGTTAAAAGGGACCCAACGCCTTTAGAATACGATTACGCGTATGCCAAACATTGGTCAGAAATTTTGATAGGGCAAAGACAGTTGGGCCAGAGACATCCGATTTTAAAATCCTATACATTGGTGCATATTCCCTGCAGCCCATATTCCTTATCAGCGGGAGGAGCCAATATTTTCGTGCTGCCTTGTAGGCTGGGCAGAAGAAAGCCACATGCAAATCAGTTTCCTCCGTAGTATCACAAGCCGGACACTGCTTTGTGGTGGAGGCCGATGGCCAGGTACTTGTAAAAAACCGGAAGGGGAGTGTGCCGTATCTCCATTGGAGAAACAGCTTCCGGGCCAATAGCGGGGAGATAGGGTCCAATACCTTCTCAAACCTGTAAACATCCTTACTTTGAAAAAACACGGAAGTTAAGGACCCTTCTTCCTGGGTGGCTTGCGCCCTGGCTAATTTGTAATCATGATAAACTTTTGCCAGGGACTTTTTTGAAATATTAAGTGCAGCTATCGCTGGCTCAGTCCATAAGTCGGGTAGCCCTATTTCCATGCAAGTGGCTTGGATGTATTTGACCCAGGGAATATTTAGCACTTTTGGGTGATTCAGAAGTTCGAGTAGTTCCGCCCTATATTCTACAAGATCGTTACTACTCCACAGCCTGCGCCAGAATGCTAGAGGTCTCAGATTTATTTCGTCGACCAACGGGCGTAGGCCCAAATCAAGCCTCAGAGGGAGGAGCGGGGTACTGGGCGGAAGTGCGGCTATCTGTCTTATAAATTTGTTTTCCGTTAGAGACAGACTCCGACAAGGCATATAGCCCCACAATTCCGCCCCATACATTATCATTCCCCTAGCCTGGGCCTTATATATCTGGATTAATGCCCCCAATGGTCGATATGATGAACCAGTCATCATCCGGGCAATACCCCCAGTGGTTTGAGTAAGTTTGAGGTTAGCCCTATTCTGGTGGGGTCCCCAAGTCATGGTTTCGTTGAGTGTCACACCCAGGTATTCAAAGGTGGCCACTCTCTCGAGCCGTGCAGCTCCCAATTGCGGATTTGGCCGCAATTTTTGCCCCGGGTTCAAAACCATGAATTTGGTTTTTGCCGCGTTAATTTCCAGCCCCCTATCAATACAGAAGGTCACGAAGGAGTCAAGAATCCTCTGTATACCCATAGGGGTTTTGGATAGCAGCAGGGTGTCGTCCGCAAACATGATTGCGGGCACCCTGCTGCCGTTCAACTTTGGGGCATCAGTATATTCGGTGGCATTCAGATGGGCGATTACCCCGTTGACGAAGAGGCAAAACAGGGTCGGTGCCAGCACACAGCCCTGTCTCACCCCCCGGCCAACGGGGAATCTATCGGTCAGTTCCCCCGACCTCCCACACCTCACTTGGGCATAATTATTGTGATGCAGCCTCTGCAAGATCAATAGGATGTCCATGGGAACACCCATCTCTGCCAGGACACTCCAAAGTTTCCCCCTGGGCACCAGATGGAAGGCGGCCCGTAAGTCCACAAAAATTGTGTACAGACTACCGCCCTCGAGTTTTGCTGCCCTCCAAAAGATCAGGTTCAATCTAAAAACCTGGTCCACTGTAGAAACCCCCTTCCTAAATCCTGCCTGATAGGGACTAAGGGCACCCACCTCCTCCATCCAGTCCTGGAGCCTATTCAGCAACACCCTGCCAAAGAGTTTCTGTGCCACGTCTATTAAACTGATCGGCCTGTAGTTGGCTGGGAGGAGCGGCGAGCCCTTTTTGAAGATAGGGACCACCTCTGCCCCCAGCCAAGTACTAGGGATTTCCATGCCACCAAGAACTCCATTGAAAAGGGCGGTAAGGTAAGGGGCCCAAACAGTGGGCTCCTGTTTGAACATGTCCCCTGGTAATCCATCCAGTCCCGGCGCCTTTCCAGAAGCCAGTCCTGAGATGGCTACTGTCACCTCACCCAACGTTATTGGTTCCCCTTCGTAGTCCGGCCAGACCACCTCATCAGCAACAGGAGATTCTCCCGGCTCCAGACTGTATAAGGTCTGGAAGTGGGCTTGCCACACCCCCGGGGCTATATTGGGCTCTAGTGCCGATTGTAAGTTCCCCGACCCCCCACTCACAATCCTCCAAAACAGACGTTGGTTTTGGATCGCTAGGGCCTTAGTGAGTTCCTCCCACTGGTTTTCCTCCCATTCTGCCTTAGCATGGGCAATAAGTTTCTTATAGGCTCGCCTGGTTTGTTTAAGGCTATCCCCCCCTAGGCCCTCCTTGATTAGTCTAAGGAGTTCTGTTTTTGCCCTTCTGCAAGCTCGATTGTACCAAGGTGTTTTGCCACGTCGCCCCCCTTTTGCTTTTCGTGGACCGCAAGTAAAATAAGGTACCGCAGCTTTTATGAGGTCCTCATGGGCCTTGGACAGTTTACCCTGGGAGTCTTTATTGTTTACCTCGGTATCCAAGCACCCCACAGTTTCCAGGATGGGAGTTATCCCAGCATAGAACAGGGGGAGTTTATTCTTGTTAGTGACCAGATGCTCCCACCTAATCCTTCTCCTATTATTATCAAGGAGAAGCGCAGGGTTATTCCCTTCCGCGTTACTCGCAAGAGCTTGGGGGCCAGGATGAACAAGGTCAAGCTCAAGTGCATTATGGTCACTATCGGTCCGTTTCATCACCCTGAAATCCTGGATTGTCGGCCACTTCACTATTTGAACAAGGACATAATCCAAACGGGTCTCTCTTCCCAGTCTATTATAGGTGGTTTTACTGGGTATGTCGGATTTCATTCGCCCGTTACAAGCTCTAATTCCGAACTTCAGGGTGAGGGCTGTAATTTGTAGTGCTAGTGGGGTCCATGCCTTCGGAGGAGGAGCTTCCACTAAAGGTACTGCCCATCTGACCTCTTCATCAGATGATAGCCCGTCCAAAAGGCCAGGGAGTGGCTCAAAATGAGAATTAAAATCCCCTCCCACTACATAATATGAGTCACTCGTTAGGTCAGATATAAAGTTGGAAAGTTCATCTATGGTTGGTGATTCCCTTGCAATTCCCATTGGCCTAGAGTATATATTAATAAACACAAGTTTGACTTGGTTGGGCCATATTAATGAAATCGCAAGGATATCTACAGAATTAGTCGGCAACCGCGTTGCCACACAACCCAGATGAGATGCGACCCAAGCCGTGAGCCCTCCTGACGGACGGCCTTTGCCTTCCCACCTCGCTGGGGTGAAGAATGACATATAACCTTGGTGACCATAGTCCTCTCTGGCCCAGGTTTCCTGGAACATACATATGTCTCCAGTCTCAATATATTTTACCCAGTCCGGGTCACCCAGTTTGTTAGCCAGTCCAGCAATGTTCCAGCAAATTAGCCTCAAATGATCAGGGGTGTTAAGTGCCATGCCAGAAGTATTAGAGGAAATGGTTCCAGACTCTACTGCAATCGGGAATTCTGGCGCATTACCAGCAGTAGGGACTATTAGCTCGAAAAGTCCGCTGGAGTCGTTCTCCACAGGTGTTGGCTCATTCGATGTCCCGGAGGCATTGGCAACATTTTGGTCGGATAAATCATCCATGGACACTGGATTGCTCAGTGGCCCAGGGATTTTACCATCAGTCGGGGTGGATGACTTGAGGGAACTACAGGGGCCACAATCTTGAGACATTAGCGTGTTGACCGGAAGTCAATCGACCCCATCTAAACCATTCAAACAGTTGAAACGGTTAGAATAAAAATAGGGTGTTTCCTGCACTTGGAGGTTTGGGCGTTGTACATAATCCTTATGTCTGCGTTTATGTTCCACCCTTATCCACTCATCCTGCGATGGAGGATGACGCATACGGATAGGGGGGGAAAAGAAGGATACTGGGAGGGTCTGGATAGTAGAATCCAGTGATCTGTTTGTTCCTTCACAGATGTGCAGAACAGTGCCCGGGTCCTTAAAGCTTACCAGAATACAGTCCCCTATTATTGTTTTCCTGGTCTTCCCTAACCACTGGACCCTTCTAACCATAATAATCTCATTATTAAAATGAGATGGTAGAGGTCGGTTCAAGTTTAACCATTTGATGACCTTTCTCTTTAGAGATTGGTAATCTTCATTTTCCCCTGGTCTTAATTGGGGAGCGCCTGCTAGAACCACCGTTAAACTGTTAGCTTCTGGCGGCAGATCTGGTCTTCGCGTTCTTGGGGCATGCCAGCCTGGGGAGATTAGAGGGCTTCTTGGTGGCCACCGTTACTCCCTGTCTGGAAACTTTGATGGGCGAGGTCTATTGTTTGTAAGGGCCTATGGGTTGGATTACTGCGTGGTACCTGGGCTGGAATAGCCATTAATGGCTGCAGGGGGGGGACAATAGGCATGCTATCAGCGGGGACTTTATTGGTATCCTGTGGAACTCCTATTTTGGGAGGGTTTCCTGCGGAGAGATGGGGCCCCATGTTTTTAGATTGCTTGCTAACTACAGTGTTCAGGGTAGTAAGGGATGTCTCCAGTAGAGTGAGCCTGATCTCCACTTTTTTCAGACTATCACTAATGGGCTGCAGAAGGAAGCGAAGTAGAAATTCTATACTCTCTATAGATATGGGAGGGGGATTTGTATTAGGTGCATTGGCCACTAGGTCGTTATTGGTGGTAACTATATTGGGGCCAAGGGCCTTGGATGGGGAAACAGTAGGCACAATCTCCATATCCTTCCCCGATTGTTGGGCACTTGTAAGTTTTTTGCCAAAGTCTAAATGAAGTGGTTTGGCTTTCCCCCTCCCCTTCATAGACTTCCTACTACGCTTACTTGGTGGAGGCCTAAACAGTTCCCGCGCAGTACTTTGTTTTGGATTACCATTCTTAGTTGCATACAAAGGGGAAGTTTGGGTGACCAAATTAACGGGGGTGTCACGTATCGTGGGAGGAGTTGTGTCTGTGGACCTTCCAGGGGCCATTCCAGGGGGACTAGCAATTTCCCGAAATAAGAGGGGGAGGTCCTCAAGAGTCAAAGGGTGTAAACTACTGGGGGGCGTGCCTTCCTCTTGAGACATAAGATGGGAGGTGGTCTCTGTCAGAGGTCTACTCTTCATGGATTCGATGGAGCGCCGCCGCTCCACCCTTCGTCTCTCTAGGGAATTTTCTTTACCTGCATCTCCTTTGGCAGGTTTGAAGTATTTGTCCAGTGTCCCTGTGTTGCTGCCCCCCTCCCTTAATAAAGAATCACGTGGTCCTGGCGAGGGCATCACCTTAATCGGATTCTTAGCGCTCACAGTAAAGGGTATGGCCCAGCCCGGCCTCCTTTGGCCCCTGACGGCCACAGACGGCCCGCCCTCTGCCCGGGCTCAGCCCGGCGACGCCCGCGCGCGTCCCGCGACGCGGGGAAAGGGTCTGCAAAAGTAGCGCCACCGGGCGCGATTTCCGCCGGAAATGGGCAGTTCCTATGTGGAATGCTGGGTGTTGTAGTCCCCCCCCAACAGCGGCCTCGATGGAAGGAGAGGCGGCGGGGGAGGCTAGAAGCAGCGTTGCGGGGTGGCGAAGAAAACTCTCTCCCCGTGCCCAGGAGCCAGGTTGGTGCTGCTGCTGCGTGGCTGTGGCTGTGTCAGGCTGTAGTGACTGCAATACAAAGCGCGATCCCCCCGCTCCACCGGGAAAGGGTCTGCAAAAGTAGCGCCACCGGGCGCGATTTCCGCCGGAAATGGGCGGTTCCTATGTGGAATGCTGGGTGTTGTAGTCCCCCCCCAACAGCGGCCTCGATGGAAGGAGAGGCGGCGGGGGAGGCTAGAAGCAGCGTTGCGGGGTGGCGAAGAAAACTCTCTCCCCGTGCCCAGGAGCCAGGTTGGTGCTGCTGCTGCGTGGCTGTGTCAGGCTGTAGTGACTGCAATACAAAGCGCGATCCCCCGCATGCGCGGACGCCCGCACATGCGCATTCCTCGCAAGAAATGCGCATGCGTGGGCGTCCGCGCATGCGCATTTCTCGCAAGAAGTTGGAAACCAGGAAGAGGGAGCCCTGGAGACGCCGCGCTTCAGGTAAGTGTCTTTACTGTTATTTATTATAAATTCAGGGTATGTTTTAAAAGGAAGGCGGGCGGGAGGCGGGTGGCGCGTAGTGGGGCTATGCGGAGCGCGTAGTGTGCGTAGATTTGGGCACACTACGCGCTGCTTCACGTAGCCCCACTACGCCCACTACGCCCACCCTTAATCTTAATGAGACTGGGATAGGGT
The DNA here is from genome assembly GCF_964204655.1 of Triturus cristatus. NCBI lineage: Eukaryota > Metazoa > Chordata > Amphibia > Caudata > Salamandridae > Triturus > Triturus cristatus. Next base: position 14,725,280 of record NC_140595.1, read on the forward strand.
CTGAGAGGGCTTTGAACATGTCCCTGGAGAGGGCAGGCCCTTGTATCCTTCCATCTTTGAAGTGTTCATCCGGTCCTGAGCAGGGTACACCTGGACGAGCTTTGGCTTCATTATATAGTGGAGGTGGCACAGAGAGACAAATGTGCCCAGGTACCAGGCGTGGCAGTACCATGGCTTAACCTTGTGCCGCGGGCAGGAAACGAGGGAGTGGGCAGCCCTTGTACTCTTCAGCCCTCTGCATTTAATATTTCCTCACAGTTTTACTCTCTTCATTTTACTATGGACCGTAGAGCTCGGAAGTACAACTTAGATTTTATGGCCAGGACAGGATCCTGGAGCCCCACACACGCCGAAGGATGTCCTTTTTCATCATTAGGCAATGCTCCTCGTCGGGCCGGCGCTGCAATGCCCTACAGGTTTAAATGTTTAAATGTTTAAAGGGCTACGGAGACAGAGTGAGGTCAGGTAGCTGAACAGGCCGCTCATACCTACGAGAAACTGTCTCGAGGATACCCACAGCCGCATCTCATGGGGTACCTTTACTATCTAGAATACTATATAACTTTTCAGTGGCACTAGATTAACGGATACAGGCCACTCATTGTTCATTTCACCCACTGCACTCTTTCCGGGCCTGAAAAAGCACTTGGGATCTCCTCCTGAGACGAATAAATAGTGCAAAACATTATGATCATTAAACATGTCCATTAGGGACATGCTACATTCTTCCAGCTTCTGAGGGCCAATATCTCCCTTAAGCAGCACAACCTACAGGTTTTTTAATGATGGCAGAAGGACATTTATTCTAATAAATTATTTAGCCACCCCGCCAGTCATCTTTTAGACTTCACGTTAGGACATTACTGCCACTCATCCCCCACACACCCATACAGCTTTCTCAGATAAAGTGACCCTTCAGGGGACCCGTAGGGCATTGCAGCGCCGGCCCGACGAGTAGCATTGCCCAATGATGAAGCATGTCATCCTTTGGAGTGTGTGAGGGCTCCAAGATCAGACCACACAGTCCCCTGTAAACATAGTATTAGAACGACCATAGTTTTGTACTTTTTTCCCTTTATTCCTTTTCCATAGGAACGGTGACTCCTGTGAGATTTAATCGTAATGTTCAGGAGCACGAGTCACTGGACCTTTATTTGGCTCCTCGTCCCCCCTTTGCCCATTACTTTGTGTCGGGAAAGGATCCTCCCACTTGTGAAAGGGGAGCTGGTAAATGTCTGTAGTATCTATTGGTGGTTTTTCCTCTGCCATACCTCCCCTATTTCCTCAAAAACGGGAGGATCTTTGTTGCCTCCAACTCACTCTGCTCTAGCCTGTGCTTAGTGTTCTCACTGAGCCTGCTACATCAAGAACGCTGCCTTTTTAATCAGCTACACTAAGTCGCCACACATGATGCAATGAGGAATATGGCGCCGACCGCGGCCCCCGCAGGGGGCCACTAGAGCGGTCAGCGCCCTAGTATCGCCTGGGCAATGGTCACCCCTCCCCACCCCCCCTTTCAGGGGGAGGGGACGCCGGCCGGTGTCACCCTTCTCTCTCCTGCCCGGAAGTGACGCGAGGGGCGTCACTTCCGGGCCTCCTTTGGGCGGGGGGGAGGCTATATAGCCTTCCCCCACCATGCTGGCAACCTCTTGTTCGCCTCGCACGCCGCATCCCTCCTCGCACGCCGGAGGGTCGCTCGTCATCGTTTCGTCGTTGCCCCAAGAGAACGGTGAGTCCTGCTCTCTACCCTTCCCCCGCCCCGGCCCTGTCCCTGGGCAGCACCAGGTTGTACGGGGCCCTGTGGTATGGACTGCCACGGGCGGGGGAGGTGCGAGCCTCACGCGGGACCCCAGGTGGGCTTTCAGCCTGGCATACTGATTAGGGTGGCACGGGCATAGGGAGCGGTCGGCCGGAAATGTGCGCGGTGTGCGGCACACGTTTCGCAGGGTCGCGGGATGGTTTGTTGCCGCGATGGGGGCATTAGTATATCTGTAGGCCGCGGCCTCCGCCGGCTCCCCCACATGAGTAGAGACCTTATGCACCCTGTCTCTTTCTCGATTATCGCCAGCGGTTGTGGCTTCAGGCGGCAGCATGCCTTGCCATTTGTGATGCGTCGGGCCCGTGCCTGGTGGTTACCCCGACGCTATGTATGCCCGTATTAGGTTAGGGCATGTTGTGTTGCAGCTTGGGGCTGCTGGCTTTCGAGCGGGGATGAGAGTGCGGTTCGTAATGGGGGTACAATCAACATGTAGGGCCAGATTGGCTGACGAGCCGTCCCGCCATGTCCGCAACAGTTTCTGATCCGTGGGAGGTCACGTGGTGCTCCGGGGCCTCTGGGTCGCGACCGCCCGTTTTTTATGTGCGGGGCGCGGGTGGCCACGGGCGCCGGTCAGCTGGGCAGGCAGCGCGGCGAAATATTAACCTACGGCGAGCACCTGGCTCACGGCCCCCGGCGCTTGGGCCAGGCTGCACGCTTTGGATGTGGTCCGTCGGCTTAACCTGCCGACTCCGGTGCCGGAAACTAGGGTTCGAACCTCAAGGTCACGTCCTCATCCTGTGACTCTGGGAAATCACTTAATCCCCCCGTGCCAGATTGTGTAATGTAAATTCGATGCTCAGGTATAGCGCTCCAATTCTGGGTAATGGAAATACGGTGCTCATGCATAGCGCTCCAATCCTTCGGGTCAAGTTCGCGTCATGTAAATATGGAAAAAGACAGTGCACGTCGAGGCTAGTTTCAGAACAGGCAAGTGGGACGAAAACAGTGAGGGAGTTAAGAATGTGTTTGTTTTGTGCCCAATCTCGCCAACCTCGGTAGCTAAGCAGGGTCGGGCCCGGTTAGTTCTTGGATGGGAGACCGCCTGGGAATACCGGGTTGCAGGCATGACAATACCGGCGTTTCGGGCAGTGCTATTTTAAATAGGAAAATGATTCACACAAGGCCCTCATGGTAGGCGTGCCACCACATCCGGCTTTGGCTTGCGCAAATAAAAAAAACTAAAAAAGCTGCTTGGGGTCGCACAATAGGACCCTGGGGGGGGGGGATGCTGTTTTCTGAGGCAAGGGGGGCGTTTTCCACATAACAATCACGGGTCATGGGGGGTGAAGGGGCGGCCAGACCTGTTCCAAGCACAGGGACCAAATGCATTAACCCCCACCCAATGACCCCCCCCCTCCCCACAACAGTTCATGATTGGCTAAGGGGTGCAGAGCGGGGGGTGGACCGGGGGGTAGAAGACACCCGCTTGGACAGGGTGCAGTGCAGCCCGGCCGTTTACTAAGGATTGCGCTCAAGCTAGGGGAGAGGGGGACGCTGGTCACGCTAGGAGGCTGGGTGCAACACTCTCCTCCCTTGCCTCACATTTGTTTGTCTTTGCAGCAGCCCAGTGTGGGAAGAGTAGAGATTTGGACGAGGAGACCAAAGTGACACTTGCATGCTGCAGTGCCGCTGGAACGCCTGTCTGGACAGCACGCCGGTCGCCCGCGTCTCTCATTTTGTTAAGTAAGTACGGCTTAGCCACGGGGGGCCAGAGCTGGTTCCCCGGACTAGGGCTTGGGCCAAGAGCACTCTGGGGGGGTAAGTGTGTGGTTTCCTTCTCCTTCCAGATTGGGAGGCACACGCTCGAAATTCGATGGATAGTCAGGGATCCCCACCGCTTTTTACGATGAGGTCCCAAGTCGAGGAGACCCAGACAGGCATCTCCGAGGATGCACGGATCGCAGCGTTCCTCGAACTAGCCAAGACCAAGGGATTGGCTTGGGCCACCAAACTTTTGAGAACCAACAACCCAGAGGACTCTGGAATCGCCAGCGAGGTCCCGCCCGTAGAGCAGGAGCACAGTGACGAAGCAGGCCCCTCTAGGTCCAAGAGGATACGTCGCCCCACGGTCAAAGACTTTCCGACGGAGCAACCGACTGCGAGGGGCAGGGCCGTGGCCCCCCCTCGGGCCGCAACCCCCCTCCAGGTGTCCCTGGCTTTGGGAGATGGACCACCGCTCGCACCTGCCAGCTGCCCTCTCCCGGTGGCTTTCGCGACATCGGAAGACCTCGGTAAGCTCTCTGACACTTTGAGGAGCTTCATGTCTGAGGTCAGAGCGGGCTTAATGCTGGCTAGACCTCCCATTGGTGCTGGGCCCGTCATTCTCACCCTCCCCGGGGGGGCCCCGGTGCCGGCAGCGTTCACACAAGTTTGGGGGGAGGTGGGCAGCCCATCCAGCGCACCCTTGGCTCAGGGGGGCGGACTGGCGCTCGCAATCCCCTTGCCCTTGGGAGGACAGCCTACAGTTGTGGGGGTCCCCCCGCCGACGATCCATCCCGCAGCCAACCCAGCCTTACCCATGGCGATGAACGCACTTAACTCAACCACGGTGGTCCCACCGGCGGGGCCACCAGCAGTGTCAGCCCTCGCAGTAGTGCCTAAGCCCTTGTTAACCACGGCACCGCTATTATCCGGCCGCTGCTCCCCGGGGTGGCAAGTCCCCCTGGCTGCCAAAGAGGGTATCTGGCGGAGGGAGTTTATTGATATTTTCACATTACTCCTGCATGGGGCTGAAGGGATTGACACTAGGAAGATGGGCGCCAAGGAGGACGATAAGAAGGTGTGCTTTCAAAACTGGCCCGAAAAGAACATTGTCACATGGGGCCAAGCCTTCGCCATACTGGCGGCGGTAATAATGGAAAGGTTCCCGGATCAAGGGCCAGGGCTATTTCAGTATGCAAGTGTTATCACGGAAGAGGCCGCAAATAGCAGGGGTATGGGCTGGTACCGGTATGACTGTGACTTCAGGAAAAAGAGGGCAATCTGTCCGGAATTAGAGTGGGACCAACTGGAGGTTAGGCTCTGGATAATGCATATGGGTAAGCACGCAGTGGAAGGGACAGCTAAGCAAAGCACCTCTAATTGTGACAAGAGCAAAGAGACAAAGCAGGAAGGGAAGGGACAGACAAGGAAACCCTTTCGGGGGGGCCGGGGGGGGCATAAGCCGGGCTTCAGATCACAGTCCAACGGCACCTGCAGGCTGTTCAACGCCGGCTCATGTTCATGGGGCAAAGCGTGCAGGTTCGCCCAAAACTGCAGTAAGTGTGGGGCCCCCCACACTGCCTCCTCCTGCTCCAAGCGAGACAGCTCGGGCCAACCACCGGCTAGGCAGGACAAGTAAGCACTGCCCGGTCCAAGTCCCTCCGACAACACCCAGTACCCTTTTGCCTCCCAACGGTAACGCAGGCCCCCCGAGCCCCACGAGCTGGACCCTGCCCCTCCCACCCTGGGCAAAGGTCCCTCCCCCATTAGCATTGCCAACCTCCTTCCCCTGCTCCATGGGTACCCCAACAGCAAAGACGGCACCCTCATTGCGGAAGGCTTTGTGGAAGGTTTTCGCATCCCATACCTAGGCCCCCTAGTGAGCAGGGATGCGGAGAACCTCAAATCAGCGAGGGACCACCCTGAGATAGTTTTGGCTAAAATAAAGAAGGAAGTGGCCCTGTGTAGGGTGGCGGGCCCGTTCAGCCCCCCTCCCTTGCCGCATTTCGTAATCTCCCCCCTAGGGGTAGTGCCAAAGAAAGAGCCTGGATCTTTCAGGTTGATACAGCACTTGTCGTACCCGGAGGGGGACTCAGTAAATTTTTGGTTGGAGGAATGGAGGTGTTCGGTGTCCTACTGCTCCCTAGATCTCGCGGTAGACATGATCAGGAGGGCAGGCAAGGGAGCGTGGTTGGCCAAATCAGACATAGAGTCGGCGTTCAAACTGCTGCCGGTCCACCCTGAGAGCCAACACCTCCTGGGCTTCAAGTGGCAGGGCAAAGTTCTCTATGACAGATCCATGCCCATGGGCTGCTCAGTGTCTTGCGCGTACTTCGAGGCTTTCAGCTCCTTCCTTCAATGGGCCCTAATGAGCAAGTACGGGGTAGCGGGAGTGACCCATTACCTTGATGATTTCTTGTTCATCGGGGGGGCTGACACGCAGGAGTGCGCCCGAGCACTGCAGTGTTTCCAAGACTTGGCAAAACACTTGGGTGTGCCTCTAGCACCGGGCAAAACTGAGGGTCCGGCGCAAGTCATGATATTTTTAGGCATTGAGTTGGACACGGTTAACGGCGAGTCCAGACTCCCTGCGGACAAGGTACAGGCTCTGCGTCAGGAGATTCACATTTTGCTGGGGAAAGACAAGGCTACCCTGGGTGACATCCAATGCCTTTTAGGAAAACTTAACTTTGCAGCCAGGGTCATCCCCATGGGGAGGGTTTTTGCTCTGAGATTAGCAAGGGCTACAGCGGGGTGAAAAAGAAGCACCATTGGGTCAAGCTAGGTACAGGTTTGAAGCAGGACCTCGCCATGTGGGACGACTTCCTCTCCCATTTTAATGGAACGGTGATATGGCGGGAACCATGGGTGGACAGTCAGGAGCTATGCCTATTCACGGATGCCTCGGGTAGGGAGGGCTTTGGGGCAATCCTGGGTGACAACTGGTGTGCCCAGGAGTGGCCCAATGCCTGGCGCAGGCGCAAGATCACAAAGAACATCACGGTACTTGAGCTGTTTCTCATCGTAATTGCTTTACACCTTTGGCGTGAAACCCTGTCGGACAGAAAGGTCCTATTGTGGTCTGACAACATGGCGGTAGTCCAGGCCATCAATGGGCAGACAGCCAGGTGCCGCCTTGTCCTATGCCTGTTGAGGGAACTAGTTAGGATGTGCCTGCGCGCCAATGTGGAATTCAGGGCAAGACACATTGAAGGTGTAAAAAATGTGGCAGCTGATGCTCTTTCTCGTTTTCAGTGGCTCCGCTTCAGGGAGGCCTGGCCGCGGGCGAGAGCACAGATGACCCCATTCCCGGGGCACCTTTGGAGGATCCTGCAGTGGGCCAACGACTGAGAACTATGGGGGAGACATCATTGGCTGCAGACACCCGGAGGCGTTATGGTGCCCACATGGCCACCTTCAGGACGGTGGCTCATTCACTGGGCATTTCGGCTGCACCAATAGAGAGGAGAGTCAGAGCATTTGTGGTGTGGGCAAGGGAGCAGGGATAAAGCCACTCATGGGTGGGTAGCCATCTGGCGTCGGTGAGCCACGACACCAGGCTGTCAGGGGGGACAGACCCAACGAAATCTTTCACCATAAGGGCCGCTCTCAAGGGGTGCGCTAGGGATGAGCCCAGGGTGCCGGACAATAGGGCCCCCATTGATTTCAACATCTTCATGGGTATGCTGGGCGCTCTGGAGGGGGTTACCTATTCAAAGTACGAGGCTACCCTCTTCGCGGCTGCTTTCTGTTTGGCCTTTTTCTGCGCATTCCGAATTAGTGAGCTGGTGGCCAGGTCCAAGACCGACAATTCAGGGGATGCCTTAGGCATTTCAGACGTGTCCATCACAGACTCCCTGTCGATCCGACTCTGGAGGTCAAAGACCGACCAGGCAGGGCATGGAATTGACGTGGTTCTCAGGCCCCTCAGGGACCCTAGGTTTTGCCCGGTCCACTGGGTTAAGAAGCTCTTGGTGTGCCGTCCCCCTGCCCCGGGCTATTTGCTGATGCATATGGACCAGGCCCCCTTGACCAGATATCAAATAGAAAGAATGATCAGGGCCAGCTTGTCCAGGGCAGGTTTGGATCAGCCAGAGAAGAGATACTCCAGTCACTCATTCAGGATTGGGGCGGCCACGGCTGCTCATATGGCAGGCTTGGAGCCTGCTAGGGTGAAGAAGGTGGGGCGGTGGGAGTCAGACTGCTATAAACGATACGTTCGCCCGTGAGGTACCTTTCAAATTCTTTTGTGTGCAGTGATTTGTAGTGGCATTGATTATTGTGTGTATATTTTACAAAATTATTAAATGACCAGGAGTGTAAACCGTGTCTCTTGTTTTACTAGGGTGTGGGTGATCGGGCATTCATTTATCTCCAGGGTGGCTCAATGGGCGTCGCACCGGAACTGGATGAGGCACTTCCCACAGACACAGTTTGAGTGGATGGGTTTCCCTGACATGAGATGGAGCGAGCTCCGGAACAAGCTGGAGCAGAGACTGGTCGCACAGGGGTCCCCCCACCCCAAAATCTTAGTGATTCACCTGGGTGGGAATGACCTCATTGCTCTTGGGAGAAGGCTTCTGCTGCAAGCCATGAAAAGGGACTTAGGGGAGATCTGCAAGCGCTTAGGGTAGTGCGATGTCCTCTGGTCAGAGATGATTCCACGCAGAACTTGGCGGGGGGCCAAATCAGTGGAGGCAGTAGAGCATTCCGGGAGGCGCCTCAATGGGTCAATGCGCAAGTTTGCTGACCAGAGGGGCCTAGGTTTTATAAGACATGAGATGATCAAAGAGAGTGTGATGGGGGACTTTGACAAAGATGGGGTGCACTTGTCACCAGTTGGCATGGACCTATTTCTCTTAGACCTGAGTGAGGTGTTAGAGATAAGAGGTTGCAGGTAGGCTACAGCTGTGGTGGGGGGCCCTGGCGGTGACGTGGGCCACCTCCAGAGCTATGGTGGAGTTACAGGGCGATCTGGAAGCAGGCCGGTACCAAGTGTACCTCTGCGCGGTACCATAGGGGGTGCCAGAGCCAAATCGGAGGAGCCTTATGGGAGGGTCCTTGAAGCCGTGTTGGCGCCCTGCTAGTCCTTCGGGCGGTTGTGGGCCTGAACAACCGAGGGTTTGCTATGCGACGCTCCGCCCCGGGAAGGGGCGTGAGTAGAAGTTACCAACGGTCACGTGATCCTGTAAGAGAATCACTTGGACGGCGGCAAAGGCGGGGTTCGCCCCAGTGCTGCCCGGCTCATCAGGTGGGCAGGCGGCCCAGTTGGTTGCCTGCCCATGGATCGCCCGTAAGATAACCCACCTATTACATAATGGCAAATGTAATAAACCTGCAGCAAGTTTTACCCAACCAAACAGTCTGGGTGTGTGTTATTATTGGGTATGTATTCCCTGTGGAGGGGGAACTGAGGGGTGCCGATGGCGATACTATCGCGAGTGTATGCTTGTCAACCTCAAGGGGGAGTTACACTCATGCTAAGTACTCATCTTTTCAATGCCTTGTGCTCTGTATCCTGAAGAAGGCATCCATGAGTTCTCAAAACATGGGTCAAGGTAGTTATTGTCCACTTTCATCTCACCTACTTCCTCTTCTCTCTAGAAGGGATGTCTATACCATTCAGACACTCTGGGACTGATTCACAAATGGGCCTACAGAATCGTGGAGGGGCCACACAGTAGTGGAAGAGTCTCAAAACTTGTCGCAGAGGCCCCGCAGTCATGGAGGAGTCTCTGCACTCATGGCAGAGGCCCCACAGTCGTGGAGGAGTCTATGCACTCGTGGCTGAGGCCCCGCATTGTGGAGGGGGTCTCCGCACTTGTTGCAGAGGCCCGCAGTCATGGAGGAGTCTCTGCACTCGTGGCTGAAGCCCCGCAGTTGTGGGGGAGTCTCCGCACTCGTGGCGGATGCCCCGCAGTCATGGAGGATTCTCTGCACTTGTGGCTGAGGCCCCGCAGTCATGGGGAAGTCTCTGCACTTGGTGGTTGCCCGGAGTCATGGAGGAGTCTCTGCACTCGTGGCGGAGGCCCCGCAGTCGTGGGGTTGTCTATGCACTCGTGGCTGAGGCCCCGCAGTTGTGGGGGAGTCTCCGCACTCATGGTAGAGGCCCGCAGTTGTGGGGAAGTCTCTGCAGTCATGGCGGATGCCCTGCAGTCATGGAGGAGTCTGCACACTCGTGGCAGAGGCCTCGCAGACAAGGGGGAGTCTCTGCACTTGTGACTGAGGCCCCTCAGTCGGGGGGAGTCTCTGCACTCGTGGCGGAGGCCCCACAGTAATGGGGGAGTCTATGCACTCGTGACAGAGGCCCCACAGTCGTGGGGGAGTCTCTGCACTCGGGGCACACTTCGGGGCCTCCACCTTGAGTGCCCACAATATCTGCTTTACGTTAGATATCTATGAGGTATATATAATGTGCACCTAGCTACAACACAACGGAGTACTGTCCACAAATAAAGTTTAACCAGAAATTATTGTAGGTCAGACCTGAAATCTGACAGTTAAGGGGGCACATCAAATCCAAGTTCCTGATAACAGTTCTCCTTGCAACAAACCTAGTGGCGCCCCCTGGTTCTAATATATAATCTAAAAGAGAGAAAAGTGTGTGTGGAGGGGCATACAAACTCGCTTAAAGTCGGGTGACTACGGAAAATCAGTCTAAAATGAATTCCGTTTGGTCGAGACTTGGCTCCTTGCCTCAGTTGGAAGTTGGGGAATCACCAGTATTCTCACAGCAGAGCCGCAGCCAGCTCTACTACCAGAAACAACCTCTCTACCTCCCATCCCCCGGGGACACTGGTATTCTCACAGCAGTGCCGCAGCCAGCTCTACCACCAGAAACAACCTCTCTACCTCCCATCTACCAGGGACACTGGTATTCTCACAACGGAGCTGCAGCCAGCTCTACTGCCAGATACAACCTCTCTACCTCCCATCCCCCGGGGACACTGGTATTCTCACAACGGAGCTGCAGCCAGCTCTACTGCCAGATACAACCTCTCTACCTCCCATCCCCCGGGGACACTGGTATTCTCACAGCTCTACCACCAGAAGCAACCTCTCTACCTACCATCTACCAGGGACACTGGTATTCTCACAGCGGAGCCGCAGCCAGCTCTACCACCAGAAGCAACCTCTCTACCTCCCATCCCCCGGGGACACTGGTATACTCACAGTGGAGCCGCAGCCAGCTCTACTGCCAGACACAACCTCTCTACCTCCCATCCAGCGGGGACACTGGCTTTCGAGGGGTTACCCTCTTGTGGAGTGACATCAATCCTCTCAGATTTTTTATGACACAGACTTTTTAAACCGATGAACATATGTGATGAGGTCCAACGTCATCACTCACTGTGCATGAGAGCCAATGGCTGACGTGGGCTGACCCTTCGCCCCGTTCTGTATGGTGTGGTGAGTGAAAGAAAAACATGAATGGCTGTTGACAAGTGCAGTGGATGAAGGGGGCAGGCCCAAAGCCCTGTATGTAAATATGTATTATTACACGAGGCTGATGCGACAACTACAGCTGTCTCTAAGCTAGACCTACAATGTGCCACTAGCGCCCGCTCTAAATACCGTCCACTAGACAGTCGTTGCAGCTACATCTCTTGTTGATAGGTTGATTGCTATATGCTTTCAAAATGGATGTTTACTGGCCTGGCCTGTTACTATTTCTAGGCTGCCAAACCCAGTCTTAATTTCTCCTCCTGCGTCTCTTCACCCTTAGGGCTTGGGTAATGGGCCCTCACACCTCATGTCTTGAAGGGGTGCCCCTCTCCAGGGTAGTGTGATGTCTTCATTCTAGAGCCTGTGGCAGCACTGAAGAGAAGGCATGGCATGCTGTGCATGCAGGGCATGCATAAAAGAACGCAGCATGGCGCGGCATCCTCAGATACCATCTCGATTCCTCAACTTTCCTCTTGTCTAAGGCAAACCAACTACTTTGTGTTTTCGCCTTCTCAGTCCTGAAATTCCCCTCCCTTTTCTGGACACTTCATGAACCTGCTGTTTTTCTAGACTATGATACTTTTGTTTTTATTGGTTTATCTCCTGTGCTCTTTGTACATTGTCAAGCGTACCCTTGAGTTCCAGGTATTACTTTAATCTGGATTTTCTCGAATATGTTATTGCTCTGCTCTCTGTATACTTGTAAATTGCTGTGATACCTGCAAGGGTCAAGTTTGTGCCTTTACAAAATCTATCTAAATAAATAAATAAAAAAAAGACGGGTCTGTGCTGGTGGATGGGCAACAACCGTGGGCGCGGACCCTTCAAAGCGCTACACTGAGCGTGAAGCAGATGAGGTTGACGAACTTCCCAGACAGCAACAGCGCAAATTTATTATTTCTGTTTCTATATTAGCATATGGAGTGCAACCGCAACCCAAAATTAAAGAGACAGGTAGGGATAGAGAACCACAGGGCTTGCTGAAAACAAAGCAGAGAGAAGATAAGAAAGACATTTGACAATGCGAGGAAGCAGCGTTTCAGAAACTGTTTGGAAGTGCAGCATCAAAAACCAACATCTTTGTCACAAACAGATGAGTGCAGGAAGGTTACTACAGCGTCGAATAATGAGAGCAAAATGTGTCCCATCAGCCAGGCCAGGCAATCACCAGCGGAGGCAAGGACACGCTGACAGCAGCATGCAAGGGGCATGCTGTCAGGCTCAGCAGGAGCAGGGTGAGTCTAGGAGAGATGAAAGGAAAGTAGATGAAGAAATGAATCATAACCGAGTAAGAGACAGACAATGACACCTTTGAAGAAAAACAGAAAAAGATAACGATGGAAAGCGATCTTTGAGAGTGGAGGGTGTAAGGACCACCCAGAAGAACAAAGATAATAGGATGTGTGTAGAGATGGAAGTCGCGACTCCTCTGCTAAGGGAAGGAGCGTCGCCACACTGCTCTTGGAGCAGTATAAAAGAAAAAAGAGAATGATAATAACAGAAGTTATTTATTTTATTATCCTTGTATTTCTAGTGTCACCCAGGTTGGGCGGGGCTGGGCTCCTGGGAAGTCCGGGAGGAGGCGTGGTTAGGCACTCCAAAGTGTGAGTGACTGCCAAACCGTCCTGCGCACTTTGCATGTTCCCCAACAGGCTGCGTTACACTGTGTGGTGGGGATCATGCCAAGCCTCCTATTCTCCATCTGAACACCGAGCAGGGGATGGAGCCTGAGTGCTTCCTGGTTCGGGCCGGAGAGATGACGAGACACTGAGGAGAGAATCGCTGCACAGAGATAGGTGTTTTTTTGTTGTTTGGAATGTATTTAGTATCTCACCACAACCCCCAACCCCACTCTCATTCCCAACCAGGCACTACTGAGAGACGGTGCATGAGAGTGTTGAGATTAAACAACTAGATGCACAAGTTTCCCCAGGAGTTTCTAAGTAAAGATTCAAAATTTGAAAAGGAATATTCTTGATATAAAAAATTAAGGATGTTCCTGATTCTGGGAGTATTACTGTAGAATGATCTGCACATGGTGATCTGCTTCCTAAAACAAAGACAAGAGAGATCTCCTGTCTCTGCAGCTTTGAGTCCCTGATCCGCCAGATATGGATTTTCTCTCCAAGTATATTTGGGAGTTTGGAGATTTAGACATTTGTACTTGATTGTGAGCCAGCGCAGTGGCAACGTGCTCTCATTTCTGTTTGTGGGAGATCTGGGAGCACCATAAAAACCATCAATAATGGAGTGAGTCCATTCTTCCGGTGAGGGAGGCAGATATATAGTCAAGTCCAGAGATTATCCTAGCCTCAAATCTTACCCTCATATCCTGAGGGAGCTGGATATTTTTTTAATTCTTGACCTCATGAATATGGAATCTAGCGGGCTTAGCCTTTTTCTAGATGTGCATTTGCAGTTTAGGTTTGAGTTGAGTGGGAACCCCCATAGATTTAGATGAGAAGACAGTTTAGGAGCGATATCTGCTGACCTCAAGGGTTCAAGCCAGAGTAGGCTGGTTGCTAGGTTAGACAATAAAAGAGAAGGAATTCAGTCTTCAAAAAATTGCATTTTAAATCCTTGGCTCAATCCATTTGCAAGCGCTCTGTCATGGTTATTTTCCCCTTGGAGGTGGATTAAGGGGAGTCTAATTTGAGATAAACCTCGGCATTCTTTGCATATTGATGAACAGGATGCTCAGATCTTTAAAACGTTTGCCAAGTTTTTCAGCTGAAAGTCTAAATAGAATGTGTTTAAGGTCCCTGTGCTCTGAAGTGGGCTAGGTTAAATGCAGTGGCTTATAAAACTCCTAAATTAAATAAGATCAAACACCACAAGAGATAAGCGTGGGATAGGAAAGGGAGTAACTATTTTTGACTTTTCGAGAGTGATACGAGACAAAAGCAATACAATTTAAAGATGGTTCCCGCAAGGTGAGACAAGAAAAAAGCAGCTGGGTTATAGAGGACTGCAGTGCCAAGACAAGTCACTGAAAAGTGTTGAAAATATTGCCCGCCTCAGATGGCCAGCTGCCAAATGACCATACATTATAATAACATTCACAGGGGTATGAGAGGTAATATACTGGAAGATTTCTGCAGTATATACATGAAGTATGAAGAATTCATGAGTCCACGTTGATGCTTGTATTCCTTAGTTGTTTTTATTCTTGATTTGCTCAAAATTCAATACAGCCAACGCGTTTTGCCCAGCCATGGGCTTCTTCAGGGCAAGGTAAGAAAATGTTACAGCGCCTTAGGGCAGGATAGGTGTTCACGTAAGGTCTCGAAAGTTGCGTGACTGAGAAGTCTGAGTAAAAGAAACCTCTCAGTGGGTTTGCTGAGGTGATCCTGGAAAAGCGAGGAGACTGTGGAACGCCTCCTATTGGCTGATCCTTAGGAAGGATAACAAAATTTGGTTTAAGTAGTATAGGTCCGTGTACGGGGAGCCTTCAGTGCTGGTTCGTCCGTGAAGGTAAATCGGTGTGAATAGGAGGCGTTGCACAGTCTCCTCGCTTTTCCAGGATCACCTCAGCAAACCCACTGAGTTTGCCCTGAAGAAGCCCATGTCTGGGCAAAACGCGTTGGCTGTATTGAATTTTGAGCACATCAAGAATAAAAACAACTAAGGAATACAAGCATCAACGTGGACTCATTAATTCTTCATACTTCATGTATATACTACAGAAATCTTCCAATATATTGCCTCTGTGAAGGTTCCCGCAAGGTCCAGCCTGTTTTTCACAACGTCCTAGAAATCTCATGGCTTATGGTACTGAATGGCACAGCTGGATCCAGAACATCTGGAGGCATGGGGACATTCATCCAATGGACAGAGGAGATTGTCGATAATCATTCATTTTCTTACTTTTTTTTTTATTCAATCATCATTAATGTCTAGCTTCCGTACTATGAACCACCTTGAGAAAAGTCTGAAACATTTGCAGAAGGTTTTCCTAGAAATGATTTATCAACTAGCAAGAGGCATACTTCTCAATAAACTTAGCAAGAATAAGGCAACTAGACAAGGGGCAGTAGATCTCAACATTTGAAGGATGAAGGTTAGGTTCTTTAAAGAGGAGTTCAACATCTGAAGTTGGAGGGAGTTTGGTCCAACACGGTTTTGAAGAGATATGTTGGCAAAAGACAGATAATTAGAGGGCAAGATGTGAAAGTCTTAAACAAGGTACAAATAGAAGGATGGATCGGGCCACCACAGGAGGATTCCGCTTCCGAGATAGTGGAGGGAAAGGTGTCTCCAGAGATGGGATTTAAGGAGTAGTGGATCAAGCATGATTTCTAACCACTGTAAGTAATACAAGTGTCCCATATTTTCTAGACAGAAGATAGTTCTCCAAAAGGACACCTGGTCTGGAAATTCATTTCACACCAAAAATAATGACATCTTTTTCTATTAAAAATCCTCCTACCAAGGTGGGAATGTTGCCAGACAGTAGTAAATACTTTACAAATCTAAAGTGAAATGTTGATGTAAATATTGGTAATGCTGGTGTTGTAAGCATATTTTCCTTTTGTTACTGATACCACCCACCGAAGTGTAGAGTGTAAATAAATTTTGCTCTGTGCCAAAAGCTTTTCTGTTGTCAAGTTCTTGCAAGGACCTGGTTCTTGAGACTAAATCTAGTGTGACTGGGCGCTCGGGCCTAGATCACTTTCGAGCACTTCCTGGAAGTTACAAACTATATAATGAATATCTTAGTGTAATGCAACATACAAGCAGCAGAAACAACACTTAATATCTATCAAATAATAAATACCTACATTGTTAAAATGGGTTCCCTTCAATGTGTAATTCTTAGTATCAAGATCAAAAAGCTGGACTTCGGTAGTCACTTCAGCTCCTGAAAAACACCCTAACAAGAAAAGGCACCATAATAGTTCATGTGCAGCGCTCTAACTTTCCACCAATCCTCTGCAATAGAAAAGTAACTGCTGCAAACTTAAAATCCAGTATCATGTCATGAGGAGCAGGACAAGCTCAGCAGAGACGGATGCCGCGCTGCAAGACAATGCGCACTGAACCTGATTTCCTCGGTATTGCCCCTAGAATAAAGGACTTTTCTGGTGGTTCACGAATGCTTCAAAATGGAACAAAACTCCACCAAAGACTTAAAATGAAAGAGCCGAGCAGCTGCCATTTTGTGACAAAAGATTTGTGTTGTGCCCATTGCATTGACGGCATATGGCCACCACCACATTCCACCAACCCGCAAGCTTCTCCCGCATGCATTTTCAGATTCCGGTGCAACACTACTCTAGTTCTAGTTCAACGCCAGGGCAGTCCAGGTGGATCTCAAAGGGACGCGGCAATCCTGTCAAATATTGCGGCTGCCATTGGAGCAACAAGAACTGCGTCCTACTGTGAGCTCAAAGAATGCCTGTCACGCCTCTTCAGGCGTCGACTTTTGGGGTTTCTCTGGTTGAACAGTCAACTGTTCTGGTGTGAGGTGGGACACCAAGCTCAGCTTCCACCGGTATCACTCACAATCAATATAACCACCATCCGGAGTTATTCTTTCCGCAGGCAGAGCCCTCCAAGTCAGCAGCACCCCTTGGATCCTGTCCGGGTCTTTCCTTTCACCAGTCACTATTATCGGTTGTGTTAATCTACCGAGGGCTTCTTCCACAGATGAAGATCACACAATGCTGCGCTCGCTGCTCCTCAGAGGATGTTATAAAGCACTTTGTGAGCAGTCCCTGGGATGTGCCTGGCCATAGAGGGGCGAGGGTGCAAATGGCTTCACCGCAGGAGCACTGTAGGATGTCCTGTCGAGGCCTGATCCCTCCTCACATCCGTATGAGCCTGAGGGAAGCGGGTCCTTTGGGTTCTGAGGGTCTTGGAGGTTTCCATGAAGAGCCATCAAAGGACTCTGCCGGACACTTGTAGATCCTTTGATCTGCATCCGTTGCTTTCTTTCACTGCAGTCACCAGAGTAGCTCTTAATACCTGTACAGACGTTTCAAGGCACACGCTCCTCAGCTCTTTCACCTCGTAGTAGTGTTGGTCACACTGCTCAGTGGGGCGCCTCCGTCCTGCTCCAAGCGACCTCTGCTCAGACACCCTGCTCAAGGAGCACTCCTTCTCTCATGAGACCTCCACACCAGGGGACAGATGTGATGGTGTGTCTTTGTGCAGAACCTCTGCGACGGCCACACCCGGACTCACCACGGTGAGCGTTGCTTACCTCTGTAGCTGGTAGTAGTTAGTGTTGCTTCTACTCTCAGTGGGGCGCCTCCACCCTGCACCAAGCCGCCATGGTGCCTTTCACACACCCTGCCCCAGAAGCACTTGTGTCCTCAGGGGACTCCCACACCAGAGGACAGATGTGATGACGATGCCTTTGTCCAGGCCACGCCCTCCCCCGGTCAGTTAGACTGACAAGTCACGTCTGTCAAGAGGCCTGCTGGCCTTAAGGATTAATGCCGCTCCAGCCAGCAATTAAATAGACATCAAACTTGTGTGCGTGTTGTGTGCGCTCATGCGTATTTCTGTATGTGTGTGTGTGTGTGCGCGTGTTGTGTGCGCTCATGCGTATTTCTGTATATGTGTGTGTGCGCGTGTTGTGTGCGCTCATGCGTATTTCTGTATATGTTCGTGTGTGTATGGTAGGGGAGTGGATTTAAGTAGTATTAGGCATGGTTTGGGGTACTGCTGGGAGGGATAGACCTCTACACACATCCTCTTTAGCAGCTCCCTGGTGGATTCTGCTCAAAGCCCTGCCTTTGCTCTGTGCTTTGGATATTTGCGAGCTCACAGGCAGCAGGTGGAGGCCGCGTGGACCGCGTAGACTCCCCGCGCTTGGGGGCCTGGTAAGGATGCTGAGGCTTCTCAGGGCTGCGCAGGAGATCTGTGGATGTGCGGCATCAAAAGACGCAGGCCTTTGTGAGAACACAATGCCTGGTACCCCAGGGCGATAGACAGATATCAAAGCCCGCACAGTGCGCGCGGCGCCGTCTGCAAAGGGTGGCCTCACCTCCCAAACGGAGAATACATTACATTTCTGGATAGTTCAATACAGAAAAATATGTTCTGAACCACTGCCCCAATCGCTTATATTTCAGCTTTCGCTCCTGGCTCAATCTCGCCTTTAATCCCCCCCAGAGTCTGCGTGGAAAGCGCCCCTCCTTTCCTCCTCGTCTATATTTAGATCCCTCCCCTGCACTCTTGTTTGTGTTCTATGCCACTTGTGACTGTGTGTCTGTATGCTTTTTAAGGCTAGACATACCTCTGCATTGTTCTTCCACTCTCTGTCCTAAGGAAAGGGGACCTTCTTCTCCTGTAACTATATATATATTCACTTAAAAAACCATAGGTTTCACACATGTTATAGTTAGCTGGACATTTCCCTCGTAAAAAACCATTGAAATTCCCCCGTTATAGTTAGTGCAGGCAACTATAACTCACGCGACCGCAATCCTCTGCTGATGACGTCAGATATTACATCACTGTATTTAGACACCTATTTACCCATGTCTTCTTCCATTAATCTTTAGCTATACATATATTACAAATATTTTTTTTTCAGAAAGACACATATGTCATCAGTGATGTAATATCTGACGTCATCAGCACAGGATTGCGGTCGCGTGAGTTATAGTTGCCTGCACTAACTATAACGGGGGAATTTCATTGGTTTTTTACGAGGGAAATGTCCAGCTAACTATAACGTGTGAAACCTATGGTTTTTTAAGTGAATTTGCAAGGTTTTTTAAATGCTAATTCCTAACTATAACGTGTGTGAAACCTATGGTTTTTTAAGTGAATTTGTACATTTTTTTAAATGCTAGGTTATGTATTTATTAATATTTTATTTTTTTTCAGGTTTTTCACCGTGCGCGCACCGTGCGCGCGCTGTGGGCACTCGGTGAGCTTCGTGCACCGAGCGCCCACGATGCGTTGTGCGTGCCGTGCGCGCACCGTGCACGCACCCCGCGCTTTTCCGTCAAAAAAAATAAATGTTTTTTTCTCCCTTGGGGGTCCTTCAGTGACCCCCTGACAAAGGCTAGGGGGTCAGGAACTGTCCACCCTGCCCCATTTTCACTTTCTCCACCTTTGTTTTTCACTGCCTCAGACTGCGAGAGAGAAAATGGCGGCCGACACTTCCTGATTTCGACCGATTCGAATGTTTACTGACATCTAACAACCAATCAGAATTGCGCTCGCGTACGTCACGGTGCGCGCTTATAGATATATATGTACTTTTAACTGAAATTTTCTCAGGAACTACTGAACAGATTGACTCCAGATATTCAAAAGGCGCATCCCTGACCTGAGGACTACCTCTCTGCCAAATTTCAAGTAATTCTGTTCAGCCGTTCGGGCTGTACCTTGGACTAAAGGTCCCTATGGAAAAATGCATGGGGAAAACACGTTTTGGGACCCCCCTTTTTTCTCGGCCCCCGCTTGACTAATCACCCCGAGACTTTCACGGTAGGAGCGGAGCGGAGCGTCCCACCTATTTTGAAAAATTCGCGAGGATTTGTCAACCGGCGCCAAAGTTATTCAAAATAGAATTTTCAGATTTCCTATGGAAACACGGTCCTAACTATAACTATCTACTGGCGACCGCCAGTAGATAATATATATATATATATATATATATATATATATATATATATATATATATATATATATATATATATATATATTCACTGAAAAAACCATAGGTTTCACACACGTTATAGTTAGGAATTAGCATTTAAAAAACCTTGCAAATTCACTTAAAAAACCATAGGTTTCACACATATTATAGTTAGCTGGACATTTCCCTCATAAAAAACCAATGAAATTCCCCCGTTATAGTTAGTAAAGGGAACTATAACTCACGCGACCGCAATCCACTGCTGATGACGACAGATATTACATCACTGTATTTATTCACTTATTTACCCATTTTTCTTTCCTTTAACCTTTAGCTATACATATTTAATAAATATTTATTTTACAGAAAGACACATATGTCATCAGTGATGTAATATCTGACGTCATCAGCAGTGGATTGCGGTCGCGTGAGTTATAGTTCCCTTTACTAACTATAACGGGGGAATTTCATTGGTTTTTTACGAGGGAAATGTCCAGCTAACTATAATATGTGTGAAACCTATGGTTTTTTAAGTGAATTTGCAAGGTTTTTTAAATGCTAATTCCTAACTATAACGTGTGTGAAACCTATGGTTTTTTCAGTGAATTTGTACGGTTTTTTAAATGCTAAGTTATGTATTTATTATTTAATTTTTATTTTTGTTAAAGGTTTTTCACCGTGCGCCCACGTTAGGCCGTTCGCGTAATTTTCACGTTCCTACCGTGCGCGCACGGTAAGCGCACTCCGCGATTTTTCGAAAAAATATTAAAAACATTTATGGCCCTTGGGGGTCCATTGGGGACCCCCTGACAATGGCTAGGGGGTCAGGAACTGTCCACCATGCCCCCTTTTCATGTTCTCCACCTTTATTTTTCGCCTCCCTCGGACTGCAAGAGACAAAATGGCGGCCGCCACTTCCTGGTTTCGACCGATTCGAATGTTTACTAAGATCTAACAACCAATCAGAATTGCGCTCGTGCACGGCAGGGTGCGCTTACCGTACGCGCACATCCCTGACCTGAGGACTACCTCTCTGCCAAATTTCAAGGTTTTCTGTTCAGCCGTTCGGGCTGTAGCGCGGACTAAAGGTCCTATGGGAAAATGCATGGGGAAAACGCGTTTTGGGACCCCCCTTTTTCTCAGACCCCGTTTGACGAATCCCCCCGAGACTTTCAGGGAAGGAGCGGAGCAGAGCGCCCCACCTATTTTGAAAATTTCGCGAGGATTCGTCAATCGACGCAAAAGTTATTCCAAATAGAATGTTGCGGATTTCCTATGGAAACACGGTCCTAACTAGAACTATCTACTGGCGACCGCCAGTAGATAATATATATATATATATATATATATATATACACGCACGCACATACACACACACATTATACAGGCTGTCTTTGAGGTTTCTGAGGCTAAAGGCTATGGTGGGAGCCTTTCTGTAGCCAGACCAGCTCTCCTGTCTCAGACCCAAGGCTGTGAATGTTCTAGAAACACAGGGGCAGATTTACAATAACTGGCGCATCCCTGCATAGCAGCAGTGATGCGCCAGTTATTGTGCGTCACGGCTCCGCCTCCATGGATGCGCCGCATTTAGAATGCGGCGCACCATGGGGCAAAAATGGACAGATGCGTGACGCATCTGCTGCCGTAAAGGCGGCGCATTGCTGGAGTTGCGTTGCAAGCGCTACGCAGCTCCAACAAGGGTCGAGGGTGCCCTATCTTTAAAATGCTGCGTCAATCCTTACGCCTGCCGGAACGCCCCCCCCCCCGCCCCGGAACGCCTACATGTGGCGCAGGGCTTAACAACGTGACGCATCTCCCAGATGCGTCACATTGTAAGTACCCCGCACCATGGCACTGGCTTTGCGCTGCGTCACAAAAGTGACGCAACGGCGGTGTAAAAGAGGCACAAGGGGCTTGTAAATCTGCCCCACAGAGCAGGTCTGCCCCCTGATGCAGATCTATCACCTGTCTAAGGCTTGACTCCTTTAGGTGTGTGTACCCAGACATTAGCCATGCTGCCAATGGTATGAGCCACTCAGATTTGTGAAACCAGAGACGTGCTCTGCTGCCAAGTGGCTGAGCCTTTGATGTGCCTGGACTCTGTGATGAGCTCTAGTGCCTTAGGTCTAAGGCTTCAAGGAGCTTCTTACCAGAGATTGGGCCAGCATTTAATATAATGTCTGCACTGAATAGTCTGAATTCTCTATTTTCATATAGTTCCCGAAAATACATAGGTTCTGCACATTTGTTGGACAACATAAACTGAGGGATTGGTGTCTAGACTGATTTCGGAAAACCCCGCAGGATATGTCAGCCTGTAGACCAGCTAGCTCACAGTGCCACTATAAGCCCCCAAACCCTACCAAAGAGTGTATAGTTTCCGGCAACCATTGAACATGACAACCCTTAACTCTTCAGTAGGGGTGGGCGGAATTTGCGTAATGGCGTTACGCAAATCTCCGCGAAACGGTAAAAAATCTCCGCGAACACGCAGAAATTCCGCGAACACGCGGAATTGCATGTTCGCGATGCTTTTTTCCTGTTCACAATCGCTGTTTGCGTGCTCGGGGAGAAATATCTCGCGAACACGCATTTTGAGAACGCGAACAAGCAAAAAATTCCGCGAAATTGCGGAAAGCAGACTTTAGGGCAATTTCGCGTTCTCCGTGGAACGCGAAATTACGCAAATTCCGCAAATTCCGCGAGCGGAACGGAATTTACCGCCCAGGCCTACTCTTCAGGGATCGTGGAAACAGTGCAGCACTTTTCGCTCAGTCAATCGTGCAAACTTAGTCTCAGACAGATACACAGAATAAACGTTGGGGACGTTTCAATAAGCATTTATTGAACGAACACCAAACATGCTTGCTGCAACAATCAATAGACAGAAGCAAATGTAAGAGATTACAAGCACAAACAGAGTAAACATAAGGTAGAATTCTACCATGGTGCTAAAACAGTGAATATATACAGGCATATGAACATGACAGTAAACAAGCGTACTCTGACGATGCAAACCCTACCTAGGTGTACCTAAGTATACCTAACATGTATGTAGGTGTGAAGCCAAGAATCCCCTGGGGAAGAGTCAACCCCATTACCGGATGGGACAGAATGAAGGACACCGTCTTGGTCACGAGTTGGACATCCCTCAAGGGATGACATACAGCTGAATGTTGAAGCCTCAGCGTGCAGGGACCTCCATGTCAGTGTCAGCGTAGTACCGTCTCCTTCCCTAACTAGTAAAGGTGATGTTCTTTTATACCAGGAGGTAGTGTTGAGGGTTCTACCTAAATCGATATGTTATGATTGCGATTATGCAAATTAACCTAAATCAATAATTGAAATTATGTAAAATAGTCCTGTCACCCGTTGAAGATAGCGATGACTTTTGTACAGAGTATGTAAATCCTTTTATGTATGTCATGCATAAGGGATTAAGATATGATTGTAGGAATCCTCATGCATAATAAATGAGGCTTGTTTCAAAGAAACTAATCTACATTTGTTCAGCACATTATTCAGGGAGAGGTAGGAAAATGTAGGTAAAAGGTTACCTTACTACTTGGGCCTAGCTTAGGGAACATAACACCCACTCCTCATCCAAAGGTCGACACGGTCAACCAATGCTAAAATAAGCATGCTATATAAAAGCAACATTTTTTCTTTCATAAAACCAGTGAATAAAAACATTAAAAAAACAGGTTTCAGCTAAAAAGGTACAAAGGTACTACTAGCACACTATGGGGTATATCCACAAGACCGTGTGATAACTACCGCAAGAGTAGCGTAACACAACTTTCAATATCGCAGCCCATCGCGGGAAAATAACCTTGTGACAACGTGGGATTCACAACAAGGCGGTAGCATGCGATAGTCATCAGATAACGCGGACAATGTCAGCGTCAAAATCAACGCCAGGCTGCAAAAATGCGAACGCGAAAAAACATGAAATGAGGTCAACCGCGGTACAGAAATCAGCAAAGACCAGCCACATGCCTGCAAATCCCACGCGTCTGGCGGAACAATGCACTATAAAAGCAAGAAAAAAAAAGCCACAAAACAATTCAAACTGCGTAGCAACATGGAAGCACCCGGACCGAGTGCAGAGGACAAGCCGAACACCACAAGCCCCACGGTGAACCAGCCAGGAACCCCTCGTCCAGTGAAGGGCAAGGACAAGAGGAAGAGGAAGACGGGGTTCAGTCCGCAGTAAGACCGGATCATCGTCACGGAGGTGACCCAACACCATCAACAACTGTTTGGCACCTCCACTGTGGCACTAGCAACCCAAACAGAAATATGGCAGGCCATCATTACCGACGTCAATGCAGTCGGAGTGTCGAGGAGGACACTGGAGGACGTCAAGAGGCGCTAGCAAGATCTGAAAAGGCAGACCAAACATAAGCTCGCTGCCAACAGGGAGGCAGCAACGGCGACTGGAGGAGGCCCTGCTGCGACACAGGAGGTGCTGGATGAGCTGGAGCAAATGGTGGCCACAGTCAGCAGTGAAGAGACGGTGGCAGGATTGGGGGGCTTGGACACAGTACGATACGACCTGACACAACAGCAACAGGGTGAGTAACGACCAGCGACGGGGGACGGGGGAGATGGGCACAATGGCACACATGCACATTCAAGTCTAGCACACTGCACACGCACAATGAATGTGGAACATGTCCCTGATTGGCCTGTCACACTGCAGTACACATAGAAATTCCAAGTAGGCCCCCACCCACAATGTGCACAGAGGGCCCCCCCATCACCAACATCACAACCGACCCATGCACATGTGCTGAATTCAGCTAAGCAGCGGCTCTGTGACCCACACTGACTATGCAAGTAAGACTACATGTCCAATAGCATGGCAGCAGCCCAAAAAAATGACATGTCCCACAAATCAACATGGAGCTAGCCCAGTACGGATCACATCTGTAAAGGAGCAGGTCACACTCTGGCATGTCCATGTGCACCCATAACCCATGCCCTACGAAACACACAGCAGACGAACAATGCACCAGGCCACAAAATCTGTCCGAGAGCACATATGACCCAAGTCAAAAGCAAATCAGGCACGATAAGCGCATACTTCGAAGGCACTCTGCCTCAAAGGGAGAAGGCCACACGAAAACAGAGCTGCAGGGGCAACTCACACACAATGCAGCACACACACATAACAATCACAGGACATCAGCAACAACGGCAATGTGGTAAAATGTGCAACACCAGCACCACAGGACAGAGCCCACAACAGGTTCCGCTCGTGCGTAGTAACTGTCCACTCACATCTGGCATTGTCTGACACAGTGTGATGATAATGAACGGGTACTACAACACATCCGTCAGGTATTCGGAAAACACACTGACTGCCATCCGGTAGCCAGCTCCTCCCAAACAGTCACAATGTACATTGGCATGCAGTCTGAATGCAAACATCTGAAAATCAACAAAATACATGTAAAACTCTGTTAACCTGCATCTCCCCTTTACATTTCAGAGGGACAATTACCACCTACGGCAGAGCAGAACACAAACCTCATCATTGATGATGTAGATGACAACCTGCACATTTGTCAAGATACCCTCCAACGGATACTGGACAGCCTCTGCACCCCACACCCAGGAGCAGGGCAGGCCACCTGCCTCGAAGTGACCCCACCACCTGCATTGACCACACAGCAGGAAACACACACCACCACAGCTGTCTCCCAGGACCCCCTGACCAATACATGGAGCACATACAACGTGTGTGGTCTTCCCAGGTGGAGTTGGCTGAACAGCTGCGGGTGGGTTTCGAGCTCATGGCAGCCAAACTCGATGCCATACGTGGGTGTCTGAGTCCCATCAGGGACCACGTACAGTCCCTATCGGACACCCCCTGTCCACACCAGGCTCAGACACAGATGACTGCAGCGGGAACATCGACACACACAGCTCCGACCCCTGATGTGTCCGTGGCACACAGTGATGCTGCCCCATCACCTTCGCAGTCTGATGTGTCAGTGGCACACAGTGATGCAGCCATCACCCTGCCACACACACTGGACACACCGGACACAGAACGGTATCAGAGGAGTAAGAAGGGGATGTGAACTACTGTGTGAGGAAGGAGGCTGTAGCAGTCATCACCGCTGAATGGCCTGTCCCTGTCTGGTTATGACCTATGCATCATGGCCTGGGAAACCCCTCCTAGTGACCCCTGGAACACTCCGCGGCTTTCACCCGGACCCCGAAACGGACTGCCATTTTGTCACTGCAGGCCAATTACACAGCTATCCTGCTGCGGACTGCACTATCCCTCTTCCCAATCACTGTGCAATCCCCAGGGAAATCTGTTTGGCCCACCACTGGGCTTCAATGTGATGTGGGCTTGGATGGCCATGTACAGCCCCAGCTCCGTTGCATTGACTTTATTGGCATGTGCGTGTCAGTACGGACGAGGCAACGGCCACAACAGGAAGCGACATGCTTGAGACACTTACACGCAGCATGGGTACATGTCAAGGTTCAGGAAATGTTGGGGCTAAAACGGGCAACATTCATCCCGGATGGCAACGCTCTCAGTCCACCTTGCCCTTCTGGATGAGTCATGTTTTGTTTGGCGTCTGCCCATTGCCCCGTGTGAGGGGGCACTACTCAATGTCCATGGGATCTGCATGGTGCTCTGCCTCCGGAGTGTGCCGATTGTCTGCTCTGCTGATCAGGTGTGAGGGTCTGACAGGTTCACATGTTGTGCTACATTGCCATGTGTGTGCTCTCCCCCAGCAGTGTGTCCGAATTGGCAACTTTGTCAAAAGATGCTGTGTTGCACCGAGCATGGACCTGCATAACCTTGCACAGATATGTGTACATAAGAGTTGTACCATGCAAATGCATCCAGAGCCTGGACAAAGGCAGACGTTTTCCATGTTGTGGTGGGATATGTGAGCAATCCCCACGATGCAACAAGTTGTTGGGATCTGTGCTGTGGGTGACAATCGGATGTGGCTGCAGGAACGTAGTTACTCGTCCATGAATGCCCGTGCAGCTTCCTGTGCAATATGTTCCAATCGTACGTCGTTGTCATGTTCAAGGAACCCCAGGGTGAGCCAATCCATTAAGTGGGCCGGGCAGGTGTGCTCAGCCCACGCCGTTTCCCCAATCCGCAACACAGCCCAATAGGGGAGCGCCTCGATGTGGTCACTGCAAACGAGGAATTGTGCAATCTCCCATGCGCAACTACCAATACATATGCAGTATGTCAAGGCATCCCATGCACGGCTGTCTCGGTTACACTGTTCATGATCCAACAGGGGGCACAGACACAGGTCATAGTCCAATTCATCAACAGTTGTGTTGGATAGGCAGACATCCATGGGACACTCAAATGTGCATGTTCGGCAGTGGAACCAGGGCTGGACGCAGGTGACGTAGGCAAGGCGGAAGCTGAGCCAGTAACTGATCCGCAGCACTTCCAGTGGCACTGAGCCCAGTAAATGCAGCATACATGCACGGTACTGTTCCACGTGATGGGGGTTGTGCATGTGGCCGGTGTGGCCTGCTATTGTGTTGGTGCGTCTTGTGGAACCGGCACTCTTCTGAACTGTGGCAGGATATGCCACAGCTCTGAGCAATGATTCGAATGTGTGTGCAACGTTGGTGAGGTTGGCTTTCTGATTCCGTGTGTGTCAAGGGCATCCCATGCATGGGTACCACAGGCAGGGGCTTCTGTGTGTGGGTTGTGGATGAGTCGGATAGTTCATTTGCGGAATGCGTGGTGTGAGAGTTGTCCCCGTCTGCCATGGCATCTCTCTCAGGGTGGTCCAGGCGCATTCTGGACCAAGGGCAGAGGTGCAGGTGTCCTCTCGCCTTCTGCATTGGAACAATGGAGCTTTCATCCCTGATGTTTGTCTGACTGCTACTTGCGTCTTAGGGATGTAATGTGGCTTTGGCGCTGAGATTGGGACCCGGCCTTGGGCTCATGGTGTACAGATGGCGATACACACACATATATGTTGGCATATGGAGCCAGGTGGCCGAGAGGCCTTGCGATGCTTGTGCAATCTCACTTCGTCTCTCTCCCTCGCTCTCTCCCTCTCTTTCCTTTGGTGGGCGCATGGCACACCTTCTTCTCTTGGATTTGGTCTTCCAGGCTGTGTGCTACGGATTGTCCAGTGAAGAGCCGCTAGGACTCATCCTACGGGTTGACTCTGCTTTTTTTTGTACGGTGTTTTGTGTTGGTGATTGCATTGCTGTTTGACTGAGTCTCCATTTTCTGGCCACGCAGGTCTGTTGAATTTCCTGCTTGTGCTACATCAGGCAAAATGTTTGTATTTGGATTCGTGGTGTTGGTGTGCAGTTTCTTTGTCAGGGGTTGGTCCCAGGGGGAGGGGGGGAGTTGTTGCGGTCCTGGGTATGGTGTGAGTAGGTGTTGTGGCCCTCTTGGGTGTCCGGGCCGCTTGATGGGTGACTCCTGGGTGACTGTTGCCCTTCCGATGTGGCCCTGGGCCTGTCTCCCTTTTGTGGTGCTGGCTGCCATCCGTCTTAACACCAGGTCAGAACAGGTGTAGATTTCCTGGAGCTAATGCGCCTTATCGCCGGTTTTGTGTTTTTATCGCCGATCTGTCTGGTCGTTGAGAATGTTGAGGAGTGGTATTGTCACGGCTTTTGGCACGGGAACGCCGACTCTGCATCTCATTAGCAATAGTTGCGGGGATCCTCTGTGCGATGTTTTCTACGGCTGCTATCGCGGGTAAACTGGTGCTGTGGGCTGTTACTACTAGCTTGTAAATGGGGAGGTACATTTATCATGACTTTGGCTGCAATAGCGTGCAGTTAATCCGGCAATAGCTCCTTGTGACTATGGCCCTAAAAGTCAAGGATCTACTAGTCCACTAAAAGTCAATATATGATCTTTCCAACTGAGCACATCGAAAGCCATGGTGCTCCGTGAGAGCAAAAGAGAAAAATAAACAAAACAATGTTTTCCATTTAAATTTGGATTGTGTTTTGATAAAGGCTGTATTGTTCCCATCACACGGAGAGCCAAATGTTTGTGTGCTGTGTGGGAGACGCAACATCACAGTTGCTTGCATTCGCATACGACGGTCCCAGTAACACCTCTTGAATCAGGTCTATTGATCAAAGGTGATCTCCAGTTCCCACAGCAGCCACTGAGGAAGCACTAGACAACTGTGAGACTGTTGTAGAGCAGTTGTCCGTTCCACCAGGGGCTGAAGCATCCCATGGGGGCTTTAAGAATGCCGTCATCATCGTGGGAATACGCTGAGGACACTAATACATGTGAGCCTTTAATGGGTCCAGTAGTACGTCCATGTCCAGTGGCGCAACCTATGGAAGGGTCATACACGGGTCCAACACGCATTCGTATATGCAGAATAGGCAGTGGAACACAGGCAAGATGCAGTCAAACCAGACTGGTCTGAACGATAGGAACCTATACTCGCTTACATCCCGAAGCCAAGGTGTGCCCAGATGGAGCACCATGCGTTCACGACAACATCGAACCAGCAGTGCTTTTACCATTCCTCGATGAACTGGGACATCCGTTGCAAAGCAGGAAAACTAAAACCAGGATGCCCACTAAAAGTAGTAGGACCAGTGGAAGCCCTCCAAAAATGCTTCCCAATACGGAGTGTATGAATGCTGGAATGACTCTGAAGATTTTCTGACAGGTGCTCAACAGTCCAGAACCTATATGTTTAAATAGGTGCACAATCCCCCTTGCATCAGAAATGTTAAAGATACGAGGAACCATTTCCCTAAAATGGAACTGGAAGTGCGTATGGACTAGTGCCTGCATCTCAGACGAAGACCTTGCAACCTGGAGATCAGATGTCTCTCGGGCTGAGGATAAGGCCATATCTTTTTGAAAAAGCATGGCTTTCAGTCTGCTCAGAGAATGAAACCATGTAAAGGAAACATTCAATGAAGGCCATAGCGTTGCCTCCTTAACTGTGTGGTCCGGTCGAAACAATACTTGCATACAAGTAACCCTGGAACTTACTGTGACCAGATATGCAATGCCTGGTACCATCCAACAACATCCTTGATCATTCAGCATCAAATAGCTCCCATTCAAGAGCAGCTCGAACACCAGATGAATCAAGGCAGCTTACAGGCCCAGTAAAGCGAAATATCCTTGCAAACTAAGGACCCAATTAAAGCACTTTCACAGTTTGAACCGCTAAGAAAAATGTCAGCGTCCCATTCCTACATCTAAATTTGTACGCTAATTCCCAGGACTCGTGTATGTACCCTTCTCCTAGCGCTTCATATCTGCCTACCTGATGGTATTTGAGACAGTATTGAAACTGGAATGTCGTGACTGGCAGTGTAATATATACATGGATTAACCATTCTGTGGAGGGTGACTCAGCCACGGTAAAAGGGATTTGGTCCAATTTTTCAATGTGCAATATGGTATATTTTGCATCTCTGCGTGCCATATCCATCTGTCTTTTTGTTAGATTGTATACAGAGAACATGCTGTTGATGTAATGCCAGGGCACGTGGCCAGAACACAATGACTGTAGCGTCCAGCTTAATATTATAATGGACAGCAATTGCGATTGTCCATGTTCTAAAATAGACAAATCCTATTCCATGATATCTATTGCAGAAGACACAATGCTGCTCAGTGAATACATTCTGAATGATATTGTGGTCATGCCATTGTCAACCACAGCCAAAGCCATTTCAAGGTTAACCCTATCTATTTCACGTAGTCCCTCAGCAGCCTTCTATTGAGAGACTTTCCACAGCTCATTGTGAATAGCAAACAAGAAGCACTTTTGACGTGGCTTCTGGGGACCTAACAAAAAATCCCTAAGATCCATGTCATTTGAGAGAAGGGATGAGTGTTGTTTCACTTGGGACAGTGTTGAGGTTTTCAGCCACTCTAGGCATGACTTCCCAAGACTGTAAAATGTCACCACCCATGTGTTCCGATTGTACATAGCGTTGATCAGGCCTATAGATACTAAACACTTTGGTGGTACCACTGAATCTTGACTGACACCTATTTGTGTCGATAGGCCAAACCAACCATCCCTTCCAATTGGAGTCTGATGAATTGTACGAACCATTGTGTAGTGTTGTATCTAAAGTATCCTCACTGTGTTGTGTGTAATTGTGCTAACCCTCAAAATGTATAAGCGAGGGAATCCGAGGTGTCTTTAAGTCCTTAATCTTGGCCAACCCAAGACAGGAAGTTTGTTGCACTGTCTCGTTCAGGAAAATCATTTGATGTGGTATGAGGCATGCTCTAAATGAGGCCTCAGTTCCCTGAACTTGCCAATCTTTAATGCCCCGGACAGAGTTTGTGTCTATAGTGTCCCTCCAAAAGTCAAAACCCTGTAAAGACAGTTGGGAAACAAAGGAAGCAGAGTATATCAGCTTAGTGTTAGTGAGGATATTTTTCTTTGCAGGTGTAGGTGCAAGCCTATAATAATAAGAGGTAGGGTCTGAAGTGTTAAACTCATAAAAATAAGCAAACGTCTGTGCAAATGTTGTTGAACTACCTTTCGGCGGTGTTGGGCAATGTTCCCATTGATGGTAAGTGAAAACATTACATGGGATATTTGCTTTGTACAAAAAATGGTGAACATAGTGTTGGTAACAGAACATGTCGCCAAAATTAGATGTACCATCATACAATTGATCATTTGAAAATGCAGCGGATAGTTCTAAATCAGAGAGCATAGTATGCACAGTTTCAATGTCTCAATCATCAGAGAGAGTATTAGAGGTGATTATATATCACTAAGAGAAATTTTGAACAAATGAAGTATTCTTAAAAGATCAGTGGGACCATACGCATCATAGGAAACTCTGTCCCAAACTATTCCATCAGGAACTGGAACTGCTGTAATCTTCACTAAGGACATATCCCTCTGCTCACGGTGTGATGATGCATGCGGTTTCACGACCAAGTTCACATGTTGTACTGCAGAGTGTTCTGGGAGGTAATGTCCATTCAGGAGCAACAAAAAGACAGTCACTATACCAATCCAAAGGACTAGGAACAGTAGACCAATTGCAATCCAGAGTTGTAGCCAGAGAAAAACAAAGTAGGTCTTTTTCAGCCAAAGGTAGAAATCACAAATTCGCTTTTTGTGGGGACCAGGTGGTGGCGGTAACTCGGGTTCACTTAGATCCGATGAGAAATCGTCAAAATCGATGAAGTAGCTACACGCAGTCCGATCTATCTTTGGTAGCTCAGAAGGCTTTGTAGAACTGGCAGATGCCTCCTTTCGAGACATATTCACATAGACGTCGGTATTAGGCCGAATTGAGATCTGTGTGTCATTCCTGGTTTGATGTTGCTAAGTTTCAACAGGTAAAAGTAGCAGTCCTCTGTTGGCAAGTCATGCACTTTGTGGAGTGGAGTCTTCAAAAGTTATTAATCTTTCCATCTGAACCTCCTGTAGAGAGAGGAGATCGTTGGCTACCCAGGAGCCCACACAGCCTACTGTTGAGTGTCGGCCATATAGTGTGAGTGTGGTTTGAACAGATCAATTGAGACAAATCTCTTGTCTTTGCAACCGGCAAGCGACGGAAGAAGTACTGTTCTTGTTCCTTCGACAGCCAGGACAGGTAAAGGCCCTCGGTAAGATGGCCAAAAATATTTTTTGTCCACTATCTTTTTTCTGGTCAGGTCCCCAATCTTCGGGACCCAGGCAGGTCTTGCCGCTACAGCTTTCACTTCACCAGTGGCGGTACGTTTTACTTGGATGTTGCTTTATCATGCCCGGAATTCACTGAGTTCCTGTAACACAGCCAAATGATCATTGATGTCAAATTGTTTTTCATCCACCACTGTGCTGCCACAATCGAGGTCTGGTACCCACATTCTTATTCCGAACAGGACTTCATATGGAGTACGGCCCCCTAGGGATTTTCTGGGCATGTTGGTAAGTGCCCTGTGGACCCCATATAGGTGATTGACCCAGCTTTCACCAAGCCTAATACCCTTTCTGTTAAGTATTCCTTTAAGTCCCGTTTTTTCCTCTCCACAATGGAATTTACCTTGGGATGATATGGGGAGGACTGCCGCAATGCTACACCCAAACTTCCCATGGCTTCTTTGTAAGCCCGAAAGCTAAACACAAGGCCACGGTTGGAATGTAATGTGCCAATTGAGTATGTCCCTATGAAGACTCGTAAATCGTTTATAACAGTTTGGCATCAGTCTAGCACGGAGGCCAAACCCACAGGAATTTAAAGCATGAATCCACTCCCACCAAGATGCAGTTTTAAGCCATGTCAGACTGGTAGGGGCCGCAGTGGTCCAAATAGAAACCTGTGAGCGGTCTGTCTGATATCAGTAGTGGTGTTTGAGGTAGACGTGATACGGTGGAACCTTTCATCTGCTGACAGATGTCGCACCTGAGTACAAAAGCTCTTGGTCTGTTTTGAAAGACCTCGCCACCAATAACGCTGCTTCAAAAGTGAAATCTTTGCAGCAATACCTGCGTGTGCAGAACCCAGACCCTCATGTGCAGCTAGGTTCAATCCTAATCTGCGATCCATGTCTGGTATTACTCTATCCCCTACTCCTGGAATTTGAGCATACAGAATGTTTTCTGCATATAACTTGTAGGAGTACTTGAGTGGAAAACCTTTCAGGAAGGCTGAGCTGTTACGCATGGCATTTACACCTATCATTATTTGTCCTCGTGCTGGAACGAGTGATTGCAGCAAAGGCAGCAGTTCGGACTGTCGCCTTGGCGGTTTCATCAGCCAATAAATTCCCTTCAACAAGCATGCCAACACGCTGATGACTCAATGTGTGAATTGCATGAGCCTGTGGCAAACATTCTTTCAGCTTTGCCACCTGTTCCGAAAGCAGCTTGTGCTTTATTGTGCAACCTTTGGACAAAATAGTGTAGATATTCATTGTATGACTGGACACAATAAAATGAATTACAAACAATGAATGTGGAGAATTTCCAATTCGTATTTTGTAGTGCCAGTATCAGGGCTTTTAGATCTTCCAGCTGTGTGGTGCAGTCCCCTAGGGATTGTGTGTGCCTTTTATCTGGTCCCAACTTTCTGTCATGCATGCGCCTTTTAACGATTGCACAAGCTGAGGAGTATTTCATTTTAGTTCCCATGGCAGGCTGAGTCCATCCGTTACTATAAATGATCCATTCATACAGCAGAAATGCTTGTGTTTTCAGTGTAGGATCATATCTGTAATCTACATCTGTTGCAGGGAGAGAATTAGCCTATTGTATCCATCATGGATGCAGTGGTTTTGCATTTGAAAGGCTTGCTTTGGTAACAGCCTCTAAGGTTGGTACTGGAGTGACGACAATTATGCATTTCCCCTGTGCTAGTGCTATTTCTCTCACTACAACGTCAGTATCTTTTCCGTTGAAATGAAAGAAGGTATCCTGGAACAGACTCAGGACTTTACTTACCTGGGGGCAACTATTGGTAGTAAACTTAGTTGGAAGCCTCAGATTAGATTATTGACTCTTAGGCATGCTCAACTGTCAGGTGCCCTGCTGAAGGAGCAGCGTCTCTCTTACACTAAACCTGTTGCTCCAGTCCTTAAAATATATAATACTAAAATTAGTGCCTCGGTCTTGTATGGGGCTGAATTGTGGGGCTTCGACAATCTAGCCCCCTTAGTATCAGCCCAAAATAATTTTTTTAGGGCATTGACTGGCCTTCCCCAGTGAACTCCCTTATTGCCCCTATTTTTAGATCTTGGCTGTTATTCTATTGAAGATATGGCGCAATTTAGACCGGTGGCGTACTGGAGAAGGCTCTGGGTCAGCCCAGAGCTGTCAGGTACACACAAGCACTCTTGGAAGTTAGGGAGGCTGACTGCTCGCATAAAATGTTATGGCTGAGACAGGTAAAAATCACGCTCTGTGAGATGGGGATGAGTAGATTGTGGGTAAATCCAGTCGAAAACCCCTTTCCTGCAAAGAATAAATATAAGGCAGCATATTGGAATATGATTAAAACAAAGCGTTTTTCTGCCTTAACAAGACCATCATTATCCAGGGACTATTTTGAACATAAGCATGAGGTGGAGTATGAAAATTATTGGGACCTTATCACTTCTACTAGAGATAGGAAACTCTACCACCAATTCAGGGTGGGATCACTCCCCACTAATTTATTTGTCAGCAAATGGCACACCCTGAATCACAGCAAATGTCCATTTTGTCCAACGCAGAATGAATCGTTGGCACACATTTTATTTGCCTGTCCAGCTTATAAAACTCCTAGGCACAGATGGTTAAAACCTATCTGTTTAAATCTGGGGACTAGGTTAAGCAGCGAAGCTCTAAGGATCCAAAAAACAGCTACTAATGAATCCATTGTGATTGTCGTTGCCAAGTTCTTAAGCTGGATGTGGGTTATACGTGCAATGGAGAGGAGGAAATTACAATTGCCTCCTTGTATGCTGCCGGGGGCGAATAATATTATGTATTGTGCTGCTTTGATTATAATGTAAATAGGATGATTATTATAAACCATGGTGGGAGTCTTTTTAGAGATTTTTAGTAATTTTAATTATTTATTATATATTTATGTATCTTTTCATTGTGGATCTGTTATCCTCTTGTATATAATCTTTTTTAATGCATAAACCTGCTCTTATTGATGTCTATGAAATTTACCATTATGTTTTTTATGTCAAATAACTTGCTTACATCGATAGTTGGATTTTTTATGGATTTGTCTTTCATGATTTTAAATCGAAATAAAGACTTAATGACTTGATCCATTCCTACAGCAGAAATGCTTGTGTTTTCAGTGTAGGATCATATCTGTAATCTACATCTGTTGCAGTGAGAGAATTAGCCTATTGTATCCATCATGGATGCAGGGGTTTTGCATTTGAAATGCTTGCTTTGGTAACAACCTCTAAGGTTGGTACTGGAGTGACGACAATTATGCATTTCCCCTGTGCTAGTGCTATTTCTCTCACTACAACGTCAGTATCTTTTCCGTGGATACAAAACGCATTTCAGCGTTTGTGTACAAATGTGATTTGTATGCTATGGGTATCGCTTCGCCTTCATTGAAGGTGATGTAAGTGTACCATAATTGACCCGCGACTACGCAGATAACCAAATTAGCGGTATTCACATGTGTGTGTAAATTTTTGGAAGCTATCATGCAAGCTTGTA
Organism: Triturus cristatus; assembly: GCF_964204655.1. NCBI lineage: Eukaryota > Metazoa > Chordata > Amphibia > Caudata > Salamandridae > Triturus > Triturus cristatus. The sequence goes on from NC_140595.1 coordinate 14,761,005, forward strand.
CGGAACTGAGAATTTCTGTGTGTTCCTGTGTCCAATGTTGGACAGAAAAATCTGGTCTGATTAGGTCGTAGAGAGGTTTAACCATTTGAGCGTAATCCAAAATGTATGCTCAGCCAAAATTTAGGAATCCTAAAATGGATTGTAAACATTTCAGAGTTTTTGGAGGTTGGAGCAGCGCACATTTATTAAAAAAATTAGCTGCCAGGCTTTTCCCTTCACTTGATAGCTCATATCCCAAAAATAAGACATTGAGGTGGGAAATGTTTGATTTTTTAAAGTTACATTGGTACCCTGAATTGGCATACCCCACAATTATGTTGTTCGCCCTGTTCAAGTGTTCCAATAACTCATCTCCATCAGATAAATATAATCTACATAGGACAATTTCTCCTCATCAAAATTTTGAAGTAAGTCTGTGGCGTTTGGTGCCTAGAACGGAGAATGCTGTCAAACATCTGTTTCCAAGAGCTATACTTCGGCAGAAGAAATCATTTGAGATATCTAGTGTTGCTTTGTATTTTTTCCGCACAATGTTATTTATTAATGCTGCACTGTGTGCATTTTGAACTGCAAATGTTCATGTGCATGTGTTCAAATGCCTGTAATCTTAAACTAAACGGTATGAATTATCAGGTTTTATTACAGGAAACAAAGGATTATTCATGGAAGAGGTGCAGTTTTCACTCACACCTACGATTTTTTTCCCTACTGATGACGGAGAAATCCAGAAACACGTGTCTAGGGATACGCTTTGAAAATTATGGAATTGAGCCAAGTAATATTTCGAACTTTGTCCTGTGCCAAAAACAACGAACTACATCGACCAAGATGCCTAGAGGTAATGACGCTGAGACATGAAGTCAGTGTGCTCCCACCCCCTTTTCATAGGTTGTGGTGAGCTATTGTTACTTCTGCTGCTCTATCTAGCATCGTCAGAGTCCATTTCCCGTTCAGAGGCAGAGTCCTCAGTAGCCTGGGCATTTCTTATTTTAAGGCTAGCTACCTTATTCTTTTTAAATTGAGGTTAAGTTTTGGGTTTATCTTCTAGTTTGACAATGTATTCTGAAGTGTGATGTGTCTCCCTTTTCGGCTTAACTCACTTTCTGATCTGTGTTCTAACCGCCCTTCCCTCTCTGAGTTTTTTGATGAACCCTGAAAGGAACAAGAGGAACGTGTATCAGTGTCCTGATACCTGTCAGGTTTTTTTATATTATCACGGTTACTAAGATTGTATTTTCTATCAGAGGGCGTCCATTGAGGAGACACACCCCATGACTGTGATGAATTCTACTAATTATGTTTTGATAGTTTGTTATCTCATTTCTTTTCATAAGAATCAGGTGCTTGCTTTGAGTTATCCTTTTCAGTTTTACCCGTTACTTGTGGTTTCATAAGTCTGGCTCCCAAGTTATCTCTACCCAGCGAAGCATAGGTTTCTTCGATAATCTTAGGTAGTTCTTGCTCCTGTTGCTGAGGAGTGAATTCCTTCATGCGTTGGCGTATAGCCCCCATTGCTACCTCTCCTTTTATGTTACCCAACATAATTAGTGATATTTGGGCAATATCCATCAGTTTCATCCCCAAGTCCAGGGCAGATTCTGCCCTGTACTTATTCTGTATGTGTTTCAATACATCTAGTAAAACTGCTATTGAGTTGGTACCATGAGTTCTAGAATAAACAGCAGTGGAAACTGTACCCCAAGTGGTACAATCCTCTATCGGGGGACCTATCCCCATTGGCAAGCAAATTGTTAGTATTCGGTGTTTTTCCTGCAGGCCCGTTTGGGAAAATACTGCTTCAAGCTGTGCTATTGTTTGTGCTATTCAGAACGGAATTTGCTCCCGCTTGGTGGGCATCTTCCCATAACCGCGTTCAGCGTTTGTAGTCTGATAGTTGTTGTAGTCAATTGAGGTTGACCAGCTTGAGCAATCCGCGCAGGTTGAACTGTGAATGTTCACATTACGAACTGTGCAAGGTTTCTGTATAGTTTTACTACGTCTCTGTAAAGTGTACGTAATTTTGCTGCTGACAATGTATCAATGTCTGGATATGGTGTATGAGCAGCTGGGAGAGGCCATGCCGCTCCTTCTCTGCTGAGTGGACCGAGTCGTACGTCTGTTGTGGTGTGGGGGAGGGTGTCTTTAAACAAATTAAAATGCTCTTGGTACGTTAACAGGACATCTACTTCCACGTATGAAAAGTATTCTTCAGGTGTGTCATCTTCTATGTAAGTATGAAACAAATTTGTGCCATCATCTGCAGGCCGGAATCTGAGCCAAGAATAGAATACCTCTATTCTGAATGCTTTGTGTGCTATAATCATGATGGTAACACCACCACCCATTGCCAGGAAGCCATATTGCAATAATTTCATAGTAACTGCATGTCTGCAATTTTCTGTAATGTTAAGAGCAACTTCCTGCTATTGTTCCCCGGTACCCACAGCGCCGTCTTCATTTATGGACATTGTTGGAGGAAGTACTAAGGAGAAGAGATAAGGTTTTGCACAGTGTGGGAAATTTTAATCCTTCAAGCCTGCATAACCTACAGCCAATACATAGGTTTTACCTACTCAGCTGAGGCGGATTTCCCTTCTCACTACAGACATCTCTGATTAAATGTGAGTAGGGGTCTCTGAGAATGTACGACTGAACTACTCAGATTTGACAGCTAAATAAGAACCAAACCAACGTTGGGTGCGCCATGTTGTGTAGTTCTTAAAGATATATAGGATCTGCGCGTTTCTTGGACAACATAAACAGAGGGATTGGTGTCTAGACTGATTCCGGACACCCCCACAGGAGTCAGCCTATAGACCAGCTAGCTCACAGTGCTACTATAAGCCCCTAATCCTACCAAGGAGCATATAGTTTCTGGCAACCACTGAACATGACAACCCTTGACCCTTCAGGGATCGTGTAAACAGTACAGTACTTTTCGCTCAGTCAATCGTGCTGACTTCGTCTCAGAGAGATACACATGAATAAACATTGGGGACATTTTCAATGAGCATTTATTGAACCAGCGCCATTCTAGTATAAAACATGTTTGCTGCGACAATCAATAGACAGAAGCAAATATAAGAGATTACAAGCACCAACAGAGTAAATATAAGGTATAATTCTACCATGGTGCTAATACAGTGAATATATGCAGGCATATAAACATGACAGTAATCAAGCGTACACCTACAATGCAAACCCTACCTAAATATACCTAGCATGTTTGTAGGTGTGAAGCCAAGAATCCCCTAAGGAAGAGCCAGTCCCATTAACTGATGGGAGAGAACAAAGGACCCCGTCTTGGTCATGAGTTGGACACTCCGCAAGGGATGCCAGACCGCTGCGTGTTGAAGCCTCAGCATGTAGGGACCTCCATGCCAGTGTCAGCATAGAAGAGTCTCCTTCCTTACCTAGTGTAGGTGTGGTTCTTTTATACTAGGAGGTAGCCTTCAAGGGTTCTACCTAAATTGATATGTTATGATTGTGATTATGCAAATTAACCTAAATCCTTAATTGCAATTATGCAAAATAGTCCTGTCGCCTATGTATGAAGATAGCCATGACTTTTATACAGAGTATGTAAAACCTGTTATGTACGTCATGTGCAAGGGATTAAAATGATTGTAGGAAATCTCATGCATAATAAACAAGGCTAGCTTCAGAGAAACTAAATCAACATTTGTTCAGCACGTCACTGGGTGAAAGGTCATTGCTAGCACCGTTATTCAGGGAGAGGTAGGAAAATGTAGGTAAAAAGTCGCTTTACCACTTGGGCCGAGCTTAGGGATCATAACACCATCTTTGGTTTACTTGGAGTTCTCTAAAACTCCAGTTTGATTGTTTGACTTGTGAGTTTTTTCAGATTTCTCTAACCTGCTTTTTGTTTTGTTGCCTAGGGTCTACCTTTTGAGTTATCTGTTACAAAGAACAATCTATGGGGCATATTACCAAGGGCCTCATCGCCGCTTTAGCGACACTTTTTGCCGCTAAAGCGGCGATTTTTTTAATCGCCCTATCAGCAATTACCCTGGGCGTAGTTTGCGTAGTAGCGGTACACGTAGCTACGCGAAGTGCACTTCGCACTACGCGAGATACGCGTAGCGCTATGCAAACTGCATAGTGCGCTGTTCGGGAAGATTGCACAGTACCGGATGCTTGTCCGCACTGTGCAATCATTGAAAACGGCATCTTGCACAGTGCGAGCTGTCGTTTTCTGCCGCTCTAGTAGATTTTTACTCGAGCGGCAGCTTTCTCAACGCGGACTGGTAGTTTCTCATCGCGAGCGGTCGCGTGCGTACGCGACCACTCGCAATGAGAAAGCTGACCTCCCCGCATTGAGAATCTAGCCGGGAGGTTTATTTTCCACGCTCGCAATCGCCAACTTGATGTTGCTGATCTCGAACGAGGAAAAAGTCTCGCCGGGATGTCATTTTGCACGCTCCCGGTCGCCAACTTGACGTTGAGGACCGCGAGCGAGCAAAAAATGCCAACTACGCTACGCGTTTGTACACTGTGCTACGTGCAATTCGCGTAGCGTGAAGTAGCACAAACTACGCGAGCGTAGCGTAGTTGGCCGCCCAGGATTAATCAGCAAGCTGTCACTAACAGCAGGTAGCGACAGCTTTCTGATGAAAGCGACCGGTTTGGGTGCCGCTTTGCATGTCAGCGATATTAATCGCTAATGACATGCAAAGTGGGCGTTCCCAACATCAAAGCGACTGAAAACAGTCGGTAACTCACATTCCTCCTATTACCAAGTCCCGCAGAGCGAAACAATAACTCACGCTAACCGTGAATATCGCCTGAAAGTTACACCTGCTAAAATCCCTACTTAGGCATGCATATATGGGAGGTGGATTGTAGGGTTACGGCCACATGGCCGTATCAGCAAGCATTTTGCCATATTGCAAGGATATTCGCTGGTTTTTCAGCGATGTTTGGCTGTTTTTCACACTATCACTGGAATATTTAACGCCATAGCGCTATTCGTTGCTAATACAGCGTTAGCGTGGCTAAATATTCCAGCGATAGCCGACGAAAAAAGCGCGCTCGGCGATTTTTATCGCAGTTTGTTGGTAATATGGCCCTATGTTCTTTAACAGCTAAGCAATAGTTAACTTAGGCTCTGAGGTGTCTCTAGTTTGAGGTGGGCTCTGTCTCCTGTCGCATCCACCTGAGTCTCAGATTTTGACGCCTCTAAACAGGGACTAGCTGTGCTGTCTCAAGTCCGAGCCTTTGAGACATTTGTGCCCACAGACAGACTAGGGGGGCTCACTTTTAGTTTGGTTGGCGACCCACAAGGCCACCAAGTGGACAAAGGTGCTTGTGCCCACCCCCACCGGAGGACCACTCATCTGCAGTTGATCTCTCTGCTGGTGGTACATCAATAAGGTGGATGTAATTCTAGTAACAATTAATGCTCAGCGGGGTGCTGCATCGTTCTGGACCACTCTGCATTTTGTGATTTGTTCAGAGACAAACTCCAAAAGCAGACGTATGCTTGAGGAAAGCAAAGCAAGACTAACAATGGCCCTGATGCACAAGGATTTTTCGCCATGTGCTTCCTGGTCACTCTGGCTCTTCCTACTCGGGTCTGCCTGGCCTTGCTCTGTAGCTCTGAGCAGGGAAAATGACTAGGGACAATCCCACCCTCTACAGGAGGGCTACTGCCAGAGTGACCTGGGCTACTACCAGAGTGACCTGGGCTCCTGCCCGAGTGACCTGAGGGCCTGCAGCAGATGGGCTGCAAGGTCAGGGGTTTCCAATAGCCATCCCAGAGTCCACCACTAGAAAACAGGCAGTAGTCTCCCTAAATGAGGCAGTGAAAAGGCAGGTTTTATGGAGGGAAGCTCTGCCAATTTGAGATGGGACTGCCGCTGCATGAAACTAAATATTATCCCAGGTCTGCTGCACAAGCTTTCATGCTTCTAGATCTGGTGTCTAACATTTTAGCTTTTTATAGGATGTCTGTAACCAGGGAGTACCGCTGCAAACGAAAGTCAAGGCCAGTGAGATTTCTGTAGCAAGACACAGACTCTGCTGCCTGTTGTCCTATCAAACACGTAAGATACTCGTAATCCTCGTATGCTGCCTCTGATGTGAGGTTCGAAAAGCCAGATCTTGAGTCTCCTCCTGAAGTGTGTCAGCGAGAGTGATGTTGGCAGGTGGAGAGGAAAGGAGTTCCCGGACTTGGCCACGAGTTGGGAGAAGGTGTGCCTCCACTGTGGCTATGGTGAAAGCGTGGTGTGCGAGGGAGGTGGAGTGAAGGTTTCTAGATGGATGGTGGAAGTTCAGGCGGTGGTTCATGTATGCTAGTCCTTGGTCATGGAGGGCTTTGTACAGTAAAGAATTGTTTACAAAGAAGAATTTTTGAGTATGGTGAATTCCGCCAAGTGATGTAGCCTAGCCAGTCCAGCCAACATGTTTCCTCCTGTAAAAGACTTCATCAGGGTTTGCGCAAACATATATGAGTATTCAGGAATTGAATATGGCTAGTCCTAGTGTGGCTACGCTGGAGTGTGAAATATTGATGAAATATAAATAAAAACACTCTTTTTGAGAATCACATTATGGCTTCCTCCTCTTATATGGTCTGAAAGTGGAAAATCGTGTGATGAACTTGTAAATTGCTCTGAACTTTCAGGATAAGATTATTACGAAATACATTGAGTGTTCCCCCTTCAGTAAGGTTTTCTGCTGTCTATAATCGATTTTCAGATTTCTGTATACTGAGGTTTGCTCTACTGACTGATGTCTGACATTTTGAGATTTCCATAACCAGATAATGGGCACCTCTGCCTGCTTTTGGTGCCTTTGAGATCTACGTGGTGAAAGAGCAACGAACTTGTCCGACTCTTCCCTTTGCCCAAGCAGAGCTTGTGTTGCCTAATAACTAAACTTACAACTTACAATCATTACAACTTATAATAAACTTACAATCATTGTTTGCAATTCCTTTTGTCAGAATACAAATTCCGTGAATTCTGCGGTATGGAATGATTCTACCCACTGCGCTGCTTCGCAAACAGTGGCGGCTGGCATGGATTGGTGGTGGCGGGGCGGAGGGCAGGGCTTGGGTTGAAGGGGGAAAATAAATCTTGTTTTTACCTCCTCGCCAAGTCTTGTTTCTCCTTTGTCGTCCCTCCGCTCAGCCGGAACAGGAAGCACCCAGGCACCCCAGACCAGTCACAATGCTGAAATGTAGCGTTGTGATTGATCGTAGCGCTGTGGTTTGGCAGCCATGGAATGGGAGCCTGTGTGTGTTTTCCATGCCGGCTGTAATGCAGCCTGGGTTGGAGAACATACAAAGCGCACATAACTATTTGGCCATCCCGAGAGGGCTAGTCAAACAGTCATTATGCACGTACAGAGTGGCCACCACGCCTCCCTCCTGCTAGTAAAGAAGAGCAGCCCGCCCCACAAAGACGCCACAGCAGGAAGAAATAAACTGATAATAACAATGAGTTATTATCATTTTATTTTTCCTTTATTTACACCGCTGAAAGCAGTGGGGCTTCGCTCCTCCTCCTTAACGGAGTAGCCGCCACTGTAAAAATCTCAAAGTGTTCCAACTTCGACCATCACAGCACCTCTGATGTATCCTTGGCTCGTCTTTGTCTATGACAAGTAACTGGGGCTGGGACCAAGTCAGCCACATTGCTAGCACTAGTCTCAGCCCAACTAGCCTGCCCAGTTTCCTTGGAGAGGCTTGTTTCTCAAAGTGCCCTCGCCTTAGAGAACAAAGGGCCCTCGCAAGAGGATGTCTCACCTCTCGTACCTGCGCTCCCCGACACTACAATACCCCCCTTCGTGCCATGCAATGGTGAGAGAGGTAAGTACATTCACAAAAAAGTGGAAAGGAGCACAAAAGAAGGTCTGAAGCGGGGGCGGCAGCAAGTAATGAAAGGGGGAGAAAGTGTCAATGTGAGGCGATACGAGCGGGGTGGGGGAGGCAACAGAACAAAGGTTGGTAAGATAAAAGTGAGCAAGTGACAGGCTGTTGACAGTGAGCTGACGAGCTCTGAAGTCACAATGTCCTGACAGCTGCCTGTCTCCTGCCAAAACAAGCACATGGTGTTTGCAGCACTGTCAGGCTGGCAGACAGCAAGGGGCAGACTGCCCTTTTCTAGGAGTTTAATGGACACTCACGGCTGTGGATTATTATGCACTTACATAGTGCCTCATACCGCTGATGAGGTGCCAAGGCACATTAGCAGATGGGCGCCCGCTTCACCACAGAGGGATGCTTGGATGGAAGAGTGTCTGTGTCCATGCTTCTGATGTCTGTATTGCTTGGATGGTGTGCTCTTGTGGTGTTTTCAATACTTGGTGAAGTGAGTGCGATGGGTGTGTGTTGTCATTAGCCTACATGCATACAGTTTTGATGGTGTGTCCTTATGGTGCTTTTGATGCTAGATGTGTAGTTAAGGGAAGTGAGTGAGATGGGTGTGTGTTGTCATGTAGCCTACATGGGTATTGCTTCAATGGTGTGCCCTTGTGGTGTTTCTAATGCTTGATCTATAGTTAAGTGAAGTGAGTGAGATGGATGTCTGTTGTCATGTGGCTTACGTAGGTACTGTTTCGATGTCGTGCTTAAGGGCCTGAATTGCAATCTTACTAGGGGCGGCTTCTCCATTAGGGCGGAGGAGCGTCGCCCCACTGCTTTCTAACAGTGCGAAAAAGCACAAACATAAAATGGCATTTTAAATACCATTTTATGTTTCTGCTTCTCGCGCTGTGAGAAAGCAGAAGGCAGGGTATGCCTGGTTGGGGCGGGCAGGAGGGTATGCCTGGTTGGGGCGGGTGCAGGAGGAGTAACTTGCCCACTGTTGTGGGCCCTGACTGTTTGGTTGGCCCTCTGGGGCCGACCAAACCAGTCATGTGCACTCTAAATTTTCTCTACGTAGACTGCATGCAGCCTACATAGAGAAAATCGCCTCCCTACAGGTGCCCACTTGGGCGCTGTCCGAGCCGGTCACAATGCTGCCATTGCAGCGTTGTGATTAGCTTGAGGGGGGGCTGTTCCTGTTCAAACACGGACCCGGCCAGGAGCAGAGGCGGCGCGGGACTTGGTAAGGTACGTTAATTGATTCATTTTTTTATCCGACCCCCCGTCCGAAACCCGCGCAACCCCCCACCCGCGAGTCATGCGAGCCGCGACTGAATCTTACTGTGATTTGATGCGTACTCAGGTGTGAGCGAGAAGCCAAATGGAGTAGGGGTAGGGCATTTAAGCACACAGCCGTGAGTGTGTGTCATTCATTGAGTTCAAACTCAACCCTCCCAAGAACAAATCCAAAGATTAGTCCCAACCTCCGACCAAGACCAGGCACGACTAGTAGAATATCAGAAGGTCCTTCCGTGGCCTTTCAAACTGTCCTACACCCATAGGGTTTACAGTGGGTCCAAGCTGTCTTTAGAAGACCATGAGAGAAAGACCCTCAGTGAGGTTCCAGCCCAAGTCCACTGCAACATCTTAATTACTTACGAAAACAACGTCCCCTCCAAGCCCAGGCTTTCACTCATGGACGGAGGCAAGGAAGCGGCATCTGACCTCCCTGACACCATGCTGACAATGTGAAGGTCTACCTCCCTCTCCTGCACTCCATCCTGACAATGTGAAGGTCTACCTCCCTCTCCTGCAGTCTAACTCCCTCTCCTGCACTCCATCCTGACAATGTGAAGGTCTACCTCACTCTCCTACACTCCATCCTGACAATCTGAAGGTCTAACTCCCTCTCCTGCACTCCATCCTGACAATCTGAAGGTCTACCTCCCTCTCTTAGACTCCAGCAACTTTAAATTCTAATGAGAGACCAACATACAAACAAACCTACATAGCAAGGAGGATCAAATCTCTGCCAGCGATTGTAGAAGTCACCGCTTGTCCTGGGCCAGAGCAGACATCAAAAGAACGGACATAAGACCAGGTCCTCTCCTCCAATGGGCCAAGACTGACTATCAAGCTTCGCTGCATCTAAAACGTAACCCCTTCCTTACAATGGAACACTTTGAAGAATCACAATAGTTCCACCCACCTGCAGTTCACGGAGGATTTCCTCTCCCTCCCACCTCATCCAGAGGGAACAGACTCCGCACATTCTCAGCATGCATGCCCACATGCGTTCTGTAAGCCATCAAGCACGCCATGCATTCCTGTTGGTATACACATCCTCCGCAACTTTGTGGCCCGGTCCACACTCGTTAAGTCCTCTAGCATCCCACGCATCATGTTGGTACACACATGCTCCACTCCCTTCGTGGTCAGGTCCACGCTCTGTAAGCCCTCAAGCGTGCGCTTATCCATGTTGGTACACACATGCTCCACTATCTTCACGGTCAAGTACACGCTCTGTAAGCCTGGGCTTATCCATGTTGATATTCACATGCTCTGCTGCGTTCATGGTCAGGTCCATGCTCTGTAAGTCCTCACGCATGCCACACACCCATCTTGGTACACACATGCTGCGCTGCTCTTCGCAGTGAGTTCCACACTTTATAAATACCTTTAATAAATAAAAACTCTGGGGGCGCTTTTCGATGAGCCATCAATATTACAATCTAATGCCGATCAATAACTCGCTCTGGAACAAGAGAGGCCAGCGGGAGCTCCTTTTAGTGCTCAGCACAGATGCACGGTTCACCCTTGGAATACTGCAAGGGTCTTGACTGCTCAGAAACTGAACCCTGACTGGCTTAGAAGGGTCTCAGACTGAGAGACTGGCCCAATCAATGAGCGGTAAATGTTATTACTCTTGTCCAATTCGTCCTCATCCCAGTCATTACATCATGTGGTTTATCGCCAATCTTGAGGACATGAAGCAAAACAGGAATGCTTCACAAAACCCCTGGAATTAGCCCAGAATTTTCCCTGCACTTTCTGTAGTCCCACGTTCTGTCAAAGACCTGGAACCAGTGTAAGGCATGGGGTGACAGTAATAAATATTACCGGTAAGTAATCAGGCCATAACCTCTGTGTCCCTAGTCCCAGTCATTGCACCATAAGGTACCCAAAGTAAAGACGGTTTTTAACAATATTCATATATAGTCACGGTTATAATGCAACACACCGTGATTTTAATTGCGTATTAGTAACTGTAATCTAAACAAAAATACAACTAGGTCATAACAGTCTTCAACACTCCTGAACCAAAACTCTCATCCCATTGAGAACATTCTTCAGAAGATAGCGCCTAGTGAAAGAGTGCTCAGAAGACCTCGTTGCTGCTCTATAGCTCTCCTGCAAAGGTGTACTCTGCAGCTCAGCCCATGACCTGAAACTCCTCTAGTTGGTCATCCCTGAAAACTTCTCTGGAATTGTTCCCTCTTGATGTGAATAAGCAAATAAAACGGTCTCTTTGTTCCATGGTTTATTTTAGAAGCATCATATATTTACCGGCAAACCAAAGGCCACAAACAAACTGTTTGTTTTCCTATATTCACTGGATCTGTTAAGATGTACAGACAATGGGTATTTTACATCCAACAACTTATCTTTATTAGAGAATGACAGAAAGGGGATTGGGCAGAATCGTTTCTTGAGAGGAATGAAGTTTAGGATACAAACAATAAATACAGTCTTTATGTTTGTCCTCCACATAAAGGCTCTTCTTGGAGCAGGTGGCACAAGCTTTGAACAGAGCCTTCTTCTCCTTGTCTGACATGTTGATCTGAAGTGAAGAAGAATGTGAAGAAAAACTGAGCAGAGCTTAGTGGAGACTCCCTTGCACAACGTGCGGTAGAAAATCTGAGGCGCTGAGGCTCTCTCAGGAAGTTCTATGGGGTGAGGCTGTTCTGATTGGCTGTTCATTTTATTTGGTCTCTTTTACAAAAAGAGGTGGATATGCTACAAAATTAGATGAGGCCTAGGCCTTATTCTTTTTTTGTACCTATTTCTATGGTATTTTTTATTTGCCGGGGACTCCTATCTCGACGACGGGGAATGATACTGTCAGGGTCTAGCCCTCGCGCCTGCCGAACAACCTACATTTCCCAGATGCCCGGGGGTTGGAACTACCGATCCCAGCAGCCTTTGCGGTAGGACCGGATATAGGGGAAGCAAACCAAGACGGAGGCGTTCGTGATTCTGTGGGGTCCGAGGGAGCGGCAGCGGAGTTCCTGTGGCGTTCCCCTCTTCAGTTGGTGAATGACACGGACCGTAGTACTTTGGTGCGGCGGCGTGCTTACGGCAGATAACGCGCGTACGCACCCGGGAGGACATTGTTACACTGGCGATAGTCCGAGGAACTCTGCGAGAGACCGGACGGCAGTGCGGTGAGTTCAGGGAGCAGCCTGGAGGTGGTGCCTTGTTCGAGGTATCACGGAGTGAATACCAGTGGCGGAGTGCGAGGGGAAGGCATCCTCTGCATTGCCGTCACGAAGAGAGTGATCATATGTGGAATACAAGTGCCAACGCGGACGGCGGTAGTTGATCACTACGCCCTACCATGGTTGGAGGGGTCCCCGTGTGGGGAGAGTTCCTTTGTTAGAACTACGGGGTATATGCAGTTAATATACCCCGCAGCAAGATATTCCTTTTTGTCACATTGCAGCAACCTTTGGGGGTTTTCATGAGGAGTGAAACCTCTGTACTCAGGAGTTAGCACAGCGAATCCCTTGAAGGTTAAGCAGCCCTCTCATGAGGGTAGGTAGCCTATTGATGTCCCATATAGGGAGCATGTGAGATCGCTATCCCCCTGCTTATTGATCTGGTTTTTTGTGTGTTCTGTAGGGAGAATGGATAGCGGGAGCGTTCCAGGGAATAGAGTCATTGTGCAGAAACAATGCAGGTGAAACATTATTGGTTATAGTGAGAATTTACTGAGAGTAGTATGTATGCCTTCTGTTAACCCTTGTGTTTGTTTTTTCCAGCTTCCTTTCCCAGCTGACCCTCCCTTTCCCTTCCTTTTGGGTTTTTTCCCCTTTTAGGGGTTTTTTCCCTCGCCGTATCATTCGAACACCCTGTGTGTAATCCTTCAGGGTGTTGGGAAGGTCCGGAGGTGGAGCTTATTGCTGCGTCTGGATTCCGCAGAGTGAGAACCTGACAGAATCACGAACCCACGATTTGCATTCTGCCCGATTCAGTCGCAGCAATAATGGCGTCCATGGAGGATGTGTTGCATGCGTTGGTGCAACAGGAGTTGGCATCGGCTAGAGCCGAAACTACTGCCTTAAGAGACAAGGTGGAACAGTTATCTAGGAACCCTTTTAGTGCCTCCTCTTCTACATCTTCCATTCAAGTAACGGTGCCCCCTCCCATTCCGTTGGCAACCCCCGAGAGGTTTTCTGGCGATCCTCGTAAGACGCAAGTGTTTTTAACACAGGTGCTACTGCACTTCTCCTGTAAACCAGCCTCCTTCCCCAACAACCATTCGCGCGTGGCCTTCGCCATCTCATATTTGGCGGGGGACGCCGCCAATTGGGCTGTGCCTTTGGTAAAGCGCAACGATCCTATTTTGTCAGATTGGTCAGCCTTTAAGGCAGAATTTGAGAAAATGTTTGATAGAAGAGCCACCACTTTCAGTGCGGACAAAGAACTCCTGGAGTTACGGCAGGGAAAGAATGAGTTGATTACGTATTTAACTACGTTTAATCAGTTGGTGGCTGAGGCGGACTGGCCTGAGGAAAAACGGATGTCCCTTTTTTACCAAGGGTTGAAGGAGGAGTTGAAGGATGTAGTGGCCCAAGTGGACCCTCAGCCAACCACGTGCGTGGATATGATTAATCTGGTTTTACGACTGGATAGTCGTATGACCGAGAGAGGGGGTAGCAGGAGACGATGGGACAGAGGGTCTGGACTTTCGGAGCGGTCAGGTCGTAAGTCAGGGGGAGGGTCCGAAGAGAGTTCTGAACCAATGGAAATCGGGGCTCTTCGAGCTCAGTTGTCCAAAGAAGAGAAGGAAGCCAGGAGAACGCAGGGCCTCTGCATGTACTGCGGTAAGAAGGGGCATTACGTTAGAGAATGCCCCTCAAAACCCAAGACCTCTGGTGGCAATCGGTTCAAGCGAATAGCCGTTTCTTCCTTAGTGACAGATAATGTACCGGCTGAGGCCCAAAGACCGGGGGAGGAGGGAGGTCAGGATTGGAAACTCACCTCGTTATCCACCATCGGGGTGGGGGAAACAGAGTCACATCTTGTTGTTAGCATGGAGCTTGCATGCGACCTACAAACCCATCAAGTCTCGGTGATGGTGGACTCAGGCGCAACGGGCAATTTCATAGATGAAGGTTTGTTATCCCGTCTGGCCTTGCCCCGTGTTCCCCGAGATAATCCTGAGGAAGTTTTGGCAGTAGACGGACAGCCGTTGAAATCCGGTCAGATAACCGAAAGGACCAGTGAGGTAGGGCTCACTGTTAGGGCCCAGGGAGTGGTGCATTCAGAGATTGTGACACTAAACATCATAGCAGCCCCCCAATACGAGGTTATCTTAGGCATGCCCTGGTTGCGACTACACAACCCTGTGGTCGATTGGAGGTCTAAGGCGCTCCGTTTTGTGCCTGAATACTGTCAGGATCATATGTCACCCTCTCCTTCGACTCATATAGCAGTGTTAGCTTCCCCATACTTAGCCGCCACGGCGGTGGAAACCAACGTACGACTTCCTGTTGAGTACAGTAGTTACAGCGATGTGTTCAGCGAAGCCAGAGCGGAATCGTTACCCCCTCATAGGGAGTACAATTGCCGCATAGATTTGGTGGAGGGGGCGAACCTCCCAACGTGCAGAGTGTATGCCTTGTCGGTACCCGAAACTGTCCACCTCAAAGAGTACATTGACCATTACCTTCGCCTGGGCTTCATCAGGCCTTTGCGCTCTCCGGCAGCCTCTCCCATCTTCTTTATTGTGAAAGCCAATGGGGATCTAAGGGCATGTGTGGACTATCGCGTCTTGAATAAAAACACCGTACGCAACCGTTATCCTCTCCCCCTCATACCGGTGTTGCTTGATCAGGTGAGGGAAGCAAAGATCTATACCCGCTTGGACTTGCGGGGGGCTTATCACCTGGTTCGAGTGCGCGAGGGGGATGAGTGGAAGACGGCGTTCAAGACGCGATATGGCCTCTACGAGTACACAGTGATGCCGTTTGGGCTGTGTAATGCCCCGGCGGCTTTCCAATTCTTTATTAACGACGTGCTGAAGGAATATGTGGACCGTTTTGTGGTCATGTACATAGACGACATCCTGATTTACTCCCCGGACGAGTCTTGTCATACCGAGCATGTGTGCCGTGTGTTGGAGAGATTGAGAGAACACAGTTTATATGTCAAATTGAGCAAATGCGAGTTCGGAGTACGTGAGGTGGAGTTCTTGGGGGTGAATCTCAGTCCCCAGGGATTACAGATGTCGGATAGAAAGGTCCGGGCGGTGCTGGATTGGCCGGCCCCAAAGAACGTTCGTGAAGTGCAAAGCTTTTTGGGGTTCGCCAACTACTACCGCCGGTTCATAGGGCAGTTTTCTCACACCGCGATTCCTATTACTAGGTTGTTGAGGAAAGGGGTTCCCTTTGCATGGTCCAGAGAGGCCGATGAGGCCTTCAAGTCCTTAAAAAGGGCGTTCACTAAAGCTCCGGTTTTGGCGCATCCTGTAACAGAACATCCATTTGTGGTGGAAGCCGACGAATCGGAGGAAGCAATAGGAGCGGTTTTATCCCAGCGTGATGCGCACACTGGCTTCCTCCACCCGGTAGCCTTCCTGTCACTAAAATTGAGCCCTGCTGAAGTTAACTATACTATAGCCGAAAAAGAGCTTCTGGCTATCAAGAGGGCTTTCCAGGAGTGGCGGCACTATCTGTGGGGGGCATGTCAGGCAGTAACCGTCTATACTGACCATAAAAACCTTCAATACATGATTTCTGCGAGGCATTTAACGCAGCGACAAATGCGTTGGATGTTGTTCTTCGCAGAGTACAACTTTGTGGTCACATATAGACCGGGCAGTGATAATCGGAAAGCAGACGCGCTGTCTCGACAGGTGGTGCCAGGGGAGCAACCAGAGACCACCCCTCAGGCCATCATTCCGGCTACCAAGGTGGTTGGCGTGATCCGGGTTGAGAAGTTCTTGGACACAATCAGGGGTTCCAGATCGCTGGTGGCATGGGAAAGATGGGCGGCGAGTAAACCCGGTAGGGCGGTGAAACAAGGGCTGCCTTTTCAAGGAGAAGGACTGTATGTACCCACGGTGGATATGCAGAAAAAGGCCTTCGTATGGTGCCACATAACGCCCATGGCCGGTCATCCAGGAGTCACCAAGACTTTGCACTTGCTTCGGAGACACTTTTGGTGGGGCTCGATGGTAACAGACACCAAGAGGTGGGTGAGGGAGTGTGAGGTGTGTGCCAGAGCTAAGGGGGAGAACGCCCGGAAGAAAGGTCAACTAATGCCCATGCCCACGCCAGCTCGCCCATGGCAGAACATAAGCTTGGATTTTATAACTGGGTTGCCTGTGGACAAAGGGTGTTCAGCTATCTTGGTGGTAGTAGATAACTTAACCAAGATGGGTCATTTTGTACCATGTACGAATCTTCCCACTGCCAGCCAGACTGCTCAGTTACTGGCTTCTCAGGTTATACGACTACACGGCCTGCCCCGGGTGATAGTGTCTGACAGAGGGCCGCAGTTTGTTGCCCGCTTCTGGAAAACATGGTGTCAGGCACTAGGGATGGAAGCTGCACTGTCAACGAGCTTTCACCCACAGACCGACGGGCAGACCGAGCGGTTAAATCAGACCCTAAAGAAATACCTTCGGTGTTATTCCAAAGAAGCTCACGAATCATGGGTGGATTTGTTATGGGTGGCCGAATTGGCCTATAACAATGCCTGGCATAGTTCTACAGGCATGTCACCGTTTAAAGCCAATTTCGGGTACGACGCTAACACTTTACCCATTAACATCCCTTCGGCCGGCCGGAATCAGCCCGCGGTGCTGGCGCACTTACGTATGTTGAAGAAAGTGCACAAGGCGGTGCACACCCATGTGATGAGGGCGAAAGAAGCATACAAGCACTGGGAGGATAAGCACAGGATCCCGGGTCCTCAGTTCCGAGTGGGGGACAAGGTATGGTTGTCCACCAGATACATCCGTTTCAAACTACGAAGCGTATTCCACCCACGCTTCATTGGTCCGTATCCTATAGTGAAACAAGTCAACCCAGTGGCCTACAAATTGCGACTGCCATGCTCGCTAAGGATACATCCCGTGTTCCATGTACACTTACTAAAGAAGGCCTTTACGGCCCACAGGAGGAAACCCCCACCGGTGTGTGGTGATGAAGGGCTTGAATATGAGGTGCGGTCCATCCGCGATTCGAAGCTGCGTAGGGGAGTGTTGTGGTACCTGGTCTCCTGGAAGGGTTATCCGGTGGAGGATGACTCCTGGGAACCCTGGAGCAACGTGCATGCCCCAAGAGCCGTTGCATCTTTTCACCGGAGGTTTCCATCTAAGCCTGGTCCTAGGAGGCGCTGGGGAGGGGGGCGTACTGTCAGGGTCTAGCCCTCGCGCCTGCCGAACAAACTACATTTCCCAGATGCCTGGGGGTTGGAACTACCGATCCCAGCAGCCTTTGCGGTAGGACCGGATATAGGGGAAGCAAACCAAGACGGAGGCGTTCGTGATTGTGTGGGGTCCGAGGGAGCGGCAGCGGAGTTCCTGTGGCGTTCCCCTCTTCAGTTGGTGAATGACACGGACCGTAGTACTTTTGGTGCGGCGGCGTGCTTACGGCAGATAACGCGCGTACGCACCCGGGAGGACATTGTTACACTGGCGATAGTCCGAGGGACTCTGCGAGAGACCGGACGGCAGTGCGGTGAGTTCAGGGAGCAGCCTGGAGGTGGTGCCTTGTTCGAGGTATCACGGAGTGAATACCAGTGGCGGAGTGCGAGGGGAAGGCATCCTCTGCATTGCCGTCACGAAGAGCGTGATCATATGTGGAATACAAGTGCCAACGCGGACGGCGGTAGTTGATCACTACGCCCTACCGTGGTTGGAGGGGTCCCCGTGTGGGGAGAGTTCCTTTGTTAGAACTACGGGGTATATGCAGTTAATATACCCCGCAGCAAGATATTCCTTTTTGTCACATTGCAGCAACCTTTGGGGGTTTTCATGAGGAGTGAAACCTCTGTACTCAGGAGTTAGCACAGCGAATCCCTTGAAGGTTAAGCAGCCCTCTCATGAGGGTAGGTAGCCTATTGATGTACCATATAAGGAGCATGTGAGATCGCTATCCCCCTGCTTATTGATCTGGTTTTTTGTGTGTTCTGTAGGGAGAATGGATAGCGGGAGCGTTCCAGGGAATAGAGTCATTGTGCAGAAACAATGCAGGTGAAACATTATTGGTTATAGTGAGAATTTACTGAGAGTAGTATGTATGCCTTCTGTTAACCCTTGTGTTTGTTTTTTCCAGCTTCCTTTCCCAGCTGACCCTCCCTTTCCCTTCCTTTTGGGTTTTTTCCCCTTTTAGGGGTTTTTTCCCTCGCCGTATCATTCGAACACCCTGTGTGTAATCCTTCAGGGTGTTGGGAAGGTCCGGAGGTGGAGCTTATTGCTGCGTCTGGATTCCGCAGAGTGAGAACCTGACAGATACAAGCAATGGGAATCTATGAAAGTTCCAATACTGGAGTAAGTGTACATTCAGGGTGCCAGTGGGCGTTTGAGCATCTGTGAGCAGAGTCGGAGTGCCATGTACATGTGTAGTGTGGTCTTCAGAGAAAGTGTCGTACTGGACACCCTAAACGTCTGTCTGTAGTAGGCGACACCTGCCCCAGGTAACCCTCAAGGCGTTGCTAATCACATCTACATGTCATTAAGTGCCGAGGTGCCTTTTACTTGGACTTTAGACTCTAGGAGCTGACTGGTGTGACCTGCTTTTGTTGATTATTCCATCAGCTGCCACAGTGACTGTAGCGCTTCTTCGGCTGCGCCCAAGTATTGCAGTTGGCTCCCACTCATATAGGATATCATAGTTACTTATTCAGGGGACCCCACAGCTTGGACGAGGCTCCCACTCATATAGGAAATCACAGTTCTTCTTCGGTGGGCCCCAGAGGTAGGACGGGTGTCCCACTGATATAGGATATCATAGTTACTTATTCGGGGGGCCCCAGAGCTCGGACGGGGCTCCCACTGTTACAGGATATTACAGTTACTTGTTTGGTGGGGCCTCAGTGTTCGGAGCAGGCTGGCAGTCTTACAGGATATCATAGTTACTTGTTCGGCTGGGCCCCAGTTTTCAGAGGAGGCTGCTACTCATACAGAATATCAAAGCCACTCAAAAACGAAATCAAACCTTGGTCCTGAATCACCAGCCACGCCATCGTACAGGAGGCTTGTGGCTGCAGAGAGCAGCCCGAGCTCACACAACCAGTTTATATTTATTTTTTTCGAGTTTTATACAGCATGAACTAGACCCGAGGGCATCAGAGCGATTTACAAGAATTACATATACATCGATTACAGGAGTTATGACCAAAGAATGAGGCTTTACAAGAGAAACATGTCCACCGTTTACGTTATTTACAGGAGGCACAGCAGAAGTGACAGGTAAAAAAGATACAATACAGGACAGGAAGAAGGTAAACAGGGCTCATTTACAGGAAAGAAATAAAAGTGGGGAGCATATATTATTAATACAGTATATGACGGGGTGGGATTTCAAGAGGGGATTGGGCGCGAGGTCAGAGTGAATAGTGAGTTTGTCAGATGCAGTATCTGGTAGGTCAAGCAGGTAATTTAGGTGGACGAGTTTAGGAATTTATTGAGAAGAGACGGTAGGAATGGTTGGCATGCTGCTCCTTAGAAAGCTACATAAGAAAAAAATTACCTATACCTCTAGTGACTTCAACACTTATTCATATGAAGTAAGATAAACGAAAATTAATACGTTTACCTAAGCAGTAATTTCTGCCTTTTATTTATTTTTTAATTAATATCTTTGATCACAAAAAGAACACATAATGAACTACACGAAATACCACATTAGTACTTACACAATGAAAATGAACAACGTGAAAAATGTGTTTTGACATACAATTACAAATAAACTCATAATAATCAAACATTGAAGCAACCAAATGAAATGTCAAAACATATGCTCCTTAGAAAGGACATTCCAAATTCTCGGGGCGTTTCTCGAGAAGGATCGAGTGAGGGATTTGGTTGTCTTGAAACTGGGAGGGATGAGGAGAGAGGTGTTGGCACTTCGTAAAGGTCTTTTTTTGCCCTTATTTGTGAGTTTGTTTGTGAGGTAGGTAGGATTCCAGAGTAGAGAGCTCTGTGAGTTATGCGGGCTGTTTTGAATATACTCCTCGCTTCAGTTGGTAACCATTTGAGTTTCTTGAGAGTGGGAGAGATGTGGTCAAATCGTCTCTCTCCAGCGTTCAAGCTCGAATTATTTTCAGAATGGGGGTGCTGCCATCAATGTTACATCACCTAATTCATAGGGATTGGGAAATATCCAGGGATGTCACAAAAAACAAGTGCAGCAAATGAGCCACGCCGACGAAGCGATAGAGTGGAACAGGTGTGGGGTGGTATGAAGCAGGTGCAGTAAATGAGTCACGCCCCTAAAGCGATAGAGTGGTATGGGTGTGGTATGTAGCAGGCGCTGCATTTCGGAGCACTCTGGCACAAATATTTTACTAAAGCATGGTGTAGCAGCCCACTGTTGTTTACAGACAACACATTTTTAGGTCTTGCCTAGCTATTGCTATAGCAATCGCTATGCGAGACTTTAGTAAAGGGGCATTTCAAAGTGCTCCCAAAAGTGGATTGCATGGCGAGCATGTGCACAATCACGTGCATCGTGCCGCCATGCAATCCACTTTTGGGGAAGCGCTTCAGCCCACTGGCGCCCTCGGCATCATACTTCAAAGGGTCCGCTCCCCCGCCTGGAATGCGGTCCACCGCCCCCGCCAAGCGCGCGCGCCATGCTCCGCCGGGCTTGTCTTGTTTGTCCCTGTGCTACAGTGCCATGTTACCAGAAGCTTTTAGCCGGTGGGATTTGCCCCAGTGCTACAGTGCGTATGTCACCAGAAGCTTGGAGCTGGTACTGGTTGCCCCTGTGTTGCAGTGCATATCACCAGAACCTGTATCTGGTACTATTTGCCCAGTGCCACGGTGCACGTTAACAGAAACTTGCAGCGGATGGCATTTGCCCCTGTTTGAAAAGGCGCAATTCACCAGAAGCTTGTAGCTGGTAGTATGGGCCGTGGTGCTACAGTATGCATGGTAAATAAAACACTTAGTTCAACCTACTCCCTGTTTATTTGCACTCTGCACGTGCTGTCTTCTGCTCTTTTTGCAAGAGTGTCAATGAGCATGTGCCCATTTCCCATTGTTGATGCTTGAGAGACAGATGTTTTCTGTACTGTTTGTGGGGGAAACATTGAGTTTTGGCTATCATTTATTAGAAATACCTCTACCACTGGTCTATTGGGTGAGCCAATACAGGGGCCTAGTTTGTGATTACACCAAGAGCCACCACTCTTTGCCTACAAGGACATGAGGTTTATGCTTGCTTTTTCGGTATTACTGTTCTTCTGCCTGGTAGAATGCATTGTGAGGGATACGTCTAACTGCGGATTCCTCAGCTGTAAAACATACCTCAGACATCAGACTGGATGCGGAAACTTCCAAGCAACAAGGTCACCGGTGGAGGACTCAATTGGCACCAGAAGTGACACCAGATGACGCCACTGTGGCTATAAGGCACCCATCCTGGCGCACCGACATCTGCTACCTTTCTTTCCGCGCCTTCGGCGCTGACTACGAGCTTCACTTGTTTAGGAATTTTCCTTACACAATTACAAAAAACTGTAACAAAATGTTTCGTCCCAAAAATTGGACTTTGAACCAATGGGCACTGATGTCCATTCCGGAATTCCACACAATTTGCCTGTGGTTTGACCATGATGCCAAGGCCTGCCCTTCTTACCTTATCAACCCCGAAGCCATCAAGGAGTGGGAGGCAAAAGTCTTTATGGCCTGGGCGAAGGAATACTGGCGCCGAAAATGTTCTCAACACCGTTTCTGCCACCCATCTTCATCCTCGGGTAAATGAAGAAACACAGCAAGGAGGTGAAGCATTCTAGAGGTAAGTCGCCTCGCTGGTTCCCTTCGTCCACAGGACAATCGCCCTTTGATCTGGGGTTTGTCCCCGTCTCTCCAGCGGATCCTCTGTGCTGCCATACTCCACCTGTGTGCTTGGCCCTGGACAGACTTCCATTATTGCAGCCAGCCTTTTCATCGTTCGATCTTCCAGTGCTGGAACCAACCTTTCCTGCTTCTCTAACACCAGAGAATGATCCAGCTGTGTTTTTGAGAGTTATGCGTGTTATCTTTGTAAAGACTTTCACGCCATCAGTCACCTTTTCTAGTCTGTTGTCACCACCAAGGCTTCTTAACTTCATGCCTTTTTAGGCCTCGCCTGACCCAGCGCATGCGCTGGTCTGGCGAGACTGATTGTGAGGTCTCAAAAAAGTGCTACCAGGCCAGCCTAGAGCTACAGTGCATGTGCACGGGCGCGCGCGGCGCACTTTCGCGGCCGCACGGCCGCTTTGATGTTCTCCATGAGCCAGGTTTTTTTTCTCCTGTTTATTACTTCTATGTGGTAATGGTGGCACCCGTGTGCCGCCATTACTACATAGCAGTAATAAACAGAAACAAGCATTGGCATAGCCAATAGGTCTCGCTTTTGGGACCTTATAAGTATTTAGTTATGCAGCTGTTGCATTGCTAAACACTTATAAAGTCCCAAAAGCGAGACCTATTGGCTATGCCAATGCTTGTTTATTTAAAGGGTCAATAAAATTGATGACGTTTTACTGATACAACTATATATTGTGCAACCGTGTGTCAATTGTGTTTCAGTAAATAATGATCATTTGCACATCACTTAGTTCAGGGTGTTGATTTGTTTTGAATCTATTAAAAATGCTTGTTTCCATCACACTCCTAGAAGTGCAAAAAAAGTGCATAATTTGTGCTTTCTTAACTGCTGATGGATTCGGAAATATTTGTAGAGCCCATTTACAGTTATTAAAATGTTTTTGTTAGTAAAAAATATCCTCCAACCTTTACTCCCTCTCACCCTGACCTCCAGCGAGATTGCCAGACAGGAAACTTGACAAAATTCTCTCAGTTCGCGGTCAGAGAGCAGACACCAATCCCCGCGTTAAACGAATAAGCAGACATGTGTCATGAGACAAAGCCTCACATTTGAACTCTGTCTTTGACGGAACACCTGACTCGGCAAGATAAAGACAAAATGTATGAATATTTCTGGATGTTCTGCAGGCAGCGCCCCTCTACCCCGCACCCCTACTTCCGGCGCCTACGCACACAACTAATGCATGGGCATGATGGTGGCACACAGGTGCACGCTCCCCTGTGGGTTCAGTGTCCCTAATGACGAGCGCACACGCACTACACATGGGCAGAAAAATGGCCCCAGATGTGCACTCCTCCCTAAACCACTGCAGCGGCGGGGCCTTCAACGAGCAAGTAATACTGTGTGGACGGAGCGCCCAGCACGAAACTTGAGTCTTCAATGCGCCCCTCAAAGTCAAAAAGATGGGTCTGAACTGCTTGCTTATGTATGAATTTATTTAAAAATATGGAACGCGCGATACTGCCCCAGAAACGGATGTTTTGGCGCTGAATGGAAAGAACAACAACCAGAAGGGTGTGACCCAAGGGCCCCTCTGAGAGAGAGAGAAAGAGAGAGAGAGAGAGCAAGCATACACGCAAGAGACAGGGAGAGAGAGAGAGCAAGCGTACACTCAAGAGACAGGGAGCGAGAGAGAGAGAGAGAGTGACGCAGACAGACAGACTTTAGAGGAGACCAGTGCATATGCAGAATGCACGAGTTTTCGGGTGAGAAAGAGAGTGGTTGAGGGCAGAGAGGTGTGTGTGGGTGAGTGAGTGGGGAGGAGGAGGACCAGTGAGGAGCCACACCTGGCACCCCCTGCACCTCTCCCACGATGTCCTTCTTAAAGATACGTGCAGTGCTATTCTGATAGAGATCAAAAGACATACAGATGATGGACGGAATGTGGAGCAAATCAGACATTCACGCCCAGCACAGAGATCTGGGTTAAATCCATCATTCGTTTGCTCACCATGCCACCCCAGTTTGAACCCAGCCATATGCAAATCAGTGTTGACCCTGTGCCTCACGGGAACAGTCCAGCCCGAACTGCCAAGCCCATCTAAGGATGCTTGTTTCCGGTACAGGGTGGACCTGGCTTGGCAGTTCGGGCTGGTCTGTACCCATGAGGCACAGAGTCAAAACTGATTTGCATATGGCTGGGTTCAAACTGGAATGGCGCGGAGAGCAAAAAAACGATGGATTTAGGTCCAGATCTGTGTACTGGGCAGGGGCGGCTGGTGCATAGGGGCGAATGGGGCGTTGCCCCACCAGCCTCCGGACGCGTTGCCCCACCAGCCTCCGGACGAGGATCGGGGTCGGAGGAAGACAAGAGAGACACCTTGAAACTGAAAGGAGACTGGTGGTCACTGGTCTGAGGCTGCGTCACTCTGGTAGCAGTGCAGCACGGCCGTGTACAAACACACACCCTGCGCATGACGTGTGGTGGACGTCGTTCGACTTCAATATCGCCCAAGTCACGCATGTGCAGAGTGTGTCTGTGAGGCAGTGGTGAGGGCAAGCAGGTGCTACCTGAAGCAGCTGGTTTTCCAGGACTTCGGTCAGATTTTCGGCTCGCCCGGATCTCTGACGAAGTCACGTAGCTCAGAACATTCTTCTAGTTCTAGGATCCCGCCTCCTCCCCTGACTGGATGACGTTGATACAGAGTCACCCTATGATAAGAGGCGCGATTTCAAGTACTGCTTCCTGCGCTGAGTTCGCGTTTCCCTCCTTCCTTGAACCAGCTTCAACCCGGTCCGAGAGAAACCCCGTGATCAAGCTGAAAACAGTGAGTACTTGATTGAACCCTCAGTGCTGTGCTGGTTCTAGTTCTGGCTTCTGTTATTGTGTGTGGCTTGCCAATAGTCCCAATATAGTGAAGGACATGCTGAAATTTGTAATGCAGAGGTTATCGGGGGACAGTCTATATGTACGTTTCACATCTATAGAATGTGCACCGATCAACCCTGCAATACAAATTAAATGTATCACTAATAGTGATACATTTAATTTGTATTGCAGGGTTGATCGGTGCACATTCTATAGATATAAAACGTACATATAGACTGTCCCCCTTCACCTCTGCATTACAAATTTCAGCATGTCCTTTAACTGCTAGAGCTCCCTACTGTATGACCGGAGAAGCAGGTTCCAGTCTCGGCGTCGACTCAACATCCTGTGATTCTGGGCAAATCACTTAATCTCCCTGTGCCTAAAAAATGAATGTGGCCTTGTGCAATGTGACTGGTGCTCATGTAACGCCTCCAATACCTTCGGGTCGAGTTCACACTATATCATTTTTGTTTCCTGCCCCCATCGGAGGGTGGCTGATGAGATAAGTGACCCTGGCACTCCTCTTCACCCCCTGCCTTTGTTCCCCGCTGCCCTCGGCTCAGTCCCGCCACCCCAACTCTGAGGGTAGGTTTGTTCTGTTTATATTTTAATTCTGGATGTGAGGAAACTCGATTATTACTTTCCGGAATGGTGTAAAAAATCATTGAGAAAACTGCTTATGAGAAGAATTTATTATTGCATTCTCGCACAGCTTGAAATGTGGAATGTTTGGAAATATTTGCGGTTTTGTGGCCATGTCATATAATGTCATTTTGGATCGTATGAAGCAGGGATGTCCCGAGTTTCTCTTCAGAAGAGCTTGAATTTAGCCATAATTTCAGGATAACCAAAGAATATGTAAATGATACAATTTAGATAACTTTATGCATGATTGTCATATGTGTATTTAATAAAATCTGATATGAACCCAACCTTCATGGACCAACATTGGACATCACTGCCAGAAAGGGAACTGTGGTGGAGCTAGTCTGGTAACATTGGCCCCTTTTAATATACATTGGCTATGAGCGTGTGCGTTGTCGGACTCGCTCTCGTCGTGGTGATGCCTGGGGATGCCATTGGGCCACGTACAGGCCTTCAAACTCTATGTTAACTGGATTTTCATTTCTGTGAGGAGGTTGTTTTCGATGCTATGAATGAATTCACATATGTCCAGTTAGCAACCAGCAGCTACTTGTAAAGTGTTCATTAGCTTTCACACTCATTTGTTTTTTGGTAAGTTCTCTGATGAAACAGTGTGCATCTTTGAGTACAGTGCAGCGAAGGGTGAGTGAAGTCTGCGTGCGTGCAGGTTGAGCAGTGTGCCTGTGTGAGTCCAGGGTGAGTTTGAGTTATGTGGATGGGTGAATGCAGGCTTAGTGAACCCCCGGTAGGTTGTTCTGGCTCGCTCGCTACGCTCGCTCGCCACAGTGCAGTATTTACGCCTCACCACTTTCAAATGTCACCAGCCGCTACTGGTACTGGGTAGGGGTGGGCGGAATTTGCGGAACTGCGTTACGCAAATCTCCGCGAAACGGTAAAAAATCTCCGCGAACACGCAGAAATTCCGCGAACACGCGGAATTGCTTGTTCGCGATGCTTTTTTCCTGTTCACAATTGCTGTTTGCGTGCTCGGGGAGAAATATCTCGCGAACACGCATTTTGAGATCGCGAACAAGCAAAAATTTCGCGAAATCGCGGAAAGCAGACGTTCTAGCAATTTCGCGTTCTCCGCGGAACGCGAAATTCCGCAAATTCCGCGAGCGGGACGGAATTTACCGCCCAGGCCTAGTACTGGGGTGAATGTATGATATTGTACAACATTCTGTCAATCAATTGTTCTTTTTCTATCCTGATAGAGATGTCAGGCGCTGGGGGCTGTTTGGATCCAGTGTTGTGTTGCTCTGAGAGTGTTGTAATGCACTGCTCTGAAAGTGATGCCGGGCGCTGCACCGAGAGTGATGCCCGGCGCTGCTCCGAGAGTGATGCCCGGCGCTGCTCCGAGAGTGATGCCCGGCGCTGCTCTGAGAGTGATGCCCGGTGCTCCTGTGAGACTGATGCCCGTCACTGCTCTGAAAGTGATGCCGGGCGCTGCACCGAGAGTGATGCCCGGCGCTGCTCTGAGAGTGATGCCCGGTGCTCCTGTGAGACTGATGCCCGTCACTGCTCTGAAAGTGATGCCGGGCGCTGCACCGAGAGTGATGCCCGGCGCTGCTCGGAGAGTGATGCCCGGTGTTGCTCTGAGAGTGATGCCCGTCACTGCTCTGAAACTGATGCCCGGCGCTGCTCTGAAAGTGATGCCGGGCGCTGCACCGAGAGTGATGCCCGGCGCTGCTCCGAGAGTGATGCCCGGCGCTGCTCCGAGAGTGATGCCCGGCGCTGCTCTGAGAGTGATGCCCGGTGCTCCTGTGAGACTGATGCCCGTCACTGCTCTGAAAGTGATGCCGGGCGCTGCACCGAGAGTGATGCCCGGCGCTGCTCCGAGAGTGATGCCCGGCGCTGCTCTGAGAGTGATGCCCGGTGCTCCTGTGAGACTGATGCCCGTCACTGCTCTGAAAGTGATGCCGGGCGCTGCACCGAGAGTGATGCCCGGCGCTGCTCTGAGAGTGATGCCCGGTGCTCCTGTGAGACTGATGCCCGTCACTGCTCTGAAAGTGATGCCGGGCGCTGCACCGAGAGTGATGCCCGGCGCTGCTCTGAGAGTGATGCCCGGTGCTCCTGTGAGACTGATGCCCGTCACTGCTCTGAAAGTGATGCCGGGCGCTGCACCGAGAGTGATGCCCGGCGCTGCTCTGAGAGTGATGCCCGGTGCTCCTGTGAGACTGATGCCCGTCACTGCTCTGAAAGTGATGCCGGGCGCTGCTCTGAGAGTGATGCCCGGCGCTGCTCTGAGAGTGATGCCCGGCGCTGCTCGGAGAGTGATGCCCGGCGCTGCTCTGTCAGTGATGCCCGGCGCTGCTCTGAGAGTGATGCCCGGTGCTTCTGTGAGAGTGATGCCCGGCGCTGCTCTGAGAGTGATGCCCGGCGCTGCTCTGAGAGTGATGCCCGGCGCTGCTCTGAGAGTGATGCCCGGCGCTGCTCTGAGAGTGATGCCCGGCGCTGCTCTGAGAGTGATGCCCGTCACTGCTCTGTCAGTGATGCCGGGCGCTGCTCTGAGAGTGATGCCCGGCGCTGCTCTGTCAGTGATGCCCGGCGCTGCTCTGAAACTGATGCCCGGCGCTGCTCTGAGAGTGATGCCCGGCGCTGCTCGGAGAGTGATGCCCGGCGCTGCTCGGAGAGTGATGCCCGGCGCTGCTCTGAGAGTGATGCCGGGCGCTGCACCGAGAGTGATGCCCGGCGCTGCTCTGAGAGTGATGCCCGGCGCTGCTCTGAGAGTGATGCCCGGCGCTGCTCTGAGAGTGATGCCCGGCGCTGCTCTGAGAGTGATGCCCGGTGTTGCTCTGAGAGTGATGCCCGGTGTTGCTCTGAGAGTGATGCCCGGCGCTGCTCTGAGAGTGATGCCCGGCGCTGCTCTGAGAGTGATGCCCGGCGCTGCTCTGAGAGTGATGCCCGGTGTTGCTCTGAGAGTGATGCCCGGTGTTGCTCTGAGAGTGATGCCCGGTGCTTCTGTGAGAGTGATGCCCGGCGCTGCTCTGAGAGTGATGCCCGGTGTTGCTCTGAGAGTGATGCCCGGCGCTGCTCTGAGAGTGATGCCCGGCGCTGCTCTGAGAGTGATGCCCGGTGTTGCTCTGAGAGTGATGCCCGGCGCTGCTCTGAGAGTGATGCCCGGCGCTGCTCGGAGAGTGATGCCCGGCGCTGCTCTGAGAGTGATGCCCGGCGCTGCTCTGAGAGTGATGCCCGGTGTTGCTCTGAGAGTGATGCCCGGCGCTGCTCGGAGACTGATGCCCGTCACTGCTCTGAGAGTGATGCCCGGCGCTGCTCTGAGAGTGATGCCCGGTGTTGCTCTGAGAGTGATGCCCGGCGCTGCTCTGAGAGTGATGCCCGGCGCTGCTCTGAGAGTGATGCCCGGTGTTGCTCTGAGAGTGATGCCCGGTGTTGCTCTGAGAGTGATGCCCGGCGCTGCTCTGAGAGTGATGCCCGGCGCTGCTCTGAGAGTGATGCCCGGTGTTGCTCTGAGAGTGATGCCCGGTGTTGCTCTGAGAGTGATGCCCGGTGCTTCTGTGAGAGTGATGCCCGGCGCTGCTCTGAGAGTGATGCCCGGTGTTGCTCTGAGAGTGATGCCCGGCGCTGCTCTGAGAGTGATGCCCGGCGCTGCTCTGAGAGTGATGCCCGGCGTTGCTCTGAGAGTGATGCCCGGCGCTGCTCTGAGAGTGATGCCCGGCGCTGCTCGGAGAGTGATGCCCGGCGCTGCTCTGAGAGTGATGCCCGGCGCTGCTCTGAGAGTGATGCCCGGTGTTGCTCTGAGAGTGATGCCCGGCGCTGCTCGGAGACTGATGCCCGTCACTGCTCTGAGAGTGATGCCCGGCGCTGCTCTGAGAGTGATGCCCGGTTTTGCTCTGAGAGTGATGCCCGGCGCTGCTCTGAGAGTGATGCCCGGCGCTGCTCTGAGAGTGATGCCCGGTGTTGCTCTGAGAGTGATGCCCGGCGCTGCTCTAAGAGTGATGCCCGGTGTAGCTCTGAGAGTGATGCCCGGCGCTGCTCTGAGAGTGATGCCCGGTGTTGCTCTGAGAGTGATGCCCGGCGCTGCTCTGAGAGTGATGCCCGGTGTTGCTCTGAGAGTGATGCCCGGCGCTGCTCTGAGAGTGATGCCCGGCGCTGCTCGGAGAGTGATGCCCGGCGCTGCTCTGAGAGTGATGCCCGGTGTTGCTCTGAGAGTGATGCCCGGCGCTGCTCGGAGACTGATGCCCGTCACTGCTCTGAGAGTGATGCCCGGCGCTGCTCTGAGAGTGATGCCCGGTGTTGCTCTGAGAGTGATGCCCGGTGTTGCTCTGAGAGTGATGCCCGGTGTTGCTCTGAGAGTGATGCCCGGTGCTTCTGTGAGAGTGATGCCCGGCGCTGCTCTGAGAGTGATGCCCGGCGCTGCTCTGAGAGTGATGCCCGGTGTTGCTCTGAGAGTGATGCCCGGTGTTGCTCTGAGAGTGATGCCCGGCGCTGCTCTGAGAGTGATGCCCGGTGTTGCTCTGAGAGTGATGCCCGGCGCTGCTCTGAGAGTGATGCCCGGCGCTGCTCGGAGAGTGATGCCCGGCGCTGCTCTGAGAGTGATGCCCGGCGCTGCTCTGAGAGTGATGCCCGGTGTTGCTCTGAGAGTGATGCCCGGCGCTGCTCGGAGACTGATGCCCGTCACTGCTCTGAGAGTGATGCCCGGCGCTGCTCTGAGAGTGATGCCCGGTGTTGCTCTGAGAGTGATGCCCGGCGCTGCTCTGAGAGTGATGCCCGGCGCTGCTCTGAGAGTGATGCCCGGCGCTGCTCTGAGAGTGAGGCCCGGCGCTGCTCTGAGAGTGATGCCCGGTGTTGCTCTTAGAGTGATGCCCGGCGCTGCTCTGAGAGTGATGCCCGGCGCTGCTCGGAGAGTGATGCCCGGCGCTGCTCTGAGAGTGATGCCCGGCGCTGCTCTGAGAGTGATGCCCGGTGTTGCTCTGAGAGTGATGCCCGGTGTTGCTCTGAGAGTGATGCCCGGTGCTTCTGTGAGAGTGATGCCCGGCGCTGCTCTGAGAGTGATGCCCGGTGTTGCTCTGAGAGTGATGCCCGGTGTTGCTCTGAGAGTGATGCCCGGTGTTGCTCTGAGAGTGATGCCCGGTGCTTCTGTGAGAGTGATGCCCGGCGCTGCTCTGAGAGTGATGCCCGGTGTTGCTCTGAGAGTGATGCCCGGTGTTGCTCTGAGAGTGATGCCCGGCGCTGCTCTGAGAGTGATGCCCGGCGCTGCTCTGAGAGTGATGCCCGGCGCTGCTCTGAGAGTGATGCCCGGTGTTGCTCTGAGAGTGATGCCCGGTGTTGCTCTGAGAGTGATGCCCGGTGCTTCTGTGAGAGTGATGCCCGGCGCTGCTCTGAGAGTGATGCCCGGTGTTGCTCTGAGAGTGATGCCCGGCGCTGCTCTGAGAGTGATGCCCGGCGCTGCTCTGAGAGTGATGCCCGGTGTTGCTCTGAGAGTGATGCCCGGCGCTGCTCTGAGAGTGATGCCCGGCGCTGCTCGGAGAGTGATGCCCGGCGCTGCTCTGAGAGTGATGCCCGGCGCTGCTCTGAGAGTGATGCCCGGTGTTGCTCTGAGAGTGATGCCCGGCGCTGCTCGGAGACTGATGCCCGTCACTGCTCTGAGAGTGATGCCCGGCGCTGCTCTGAGAGTGATGCCCGGTGTTGCTCTGAGAGTGATGCCCGGCGCTGCTCTGAGAGTGATGCCCGGCGCTGCTCTGAGAGTGATGCCCGGTGTTGCTCTGAGAGTGATGCCCGGCGCTGCTCTGAGAGTGATGCCCGGCGCTGCTCTGAGAGTGATGCCCGGTGTTGCTCTGAGAGTGATGCCCGGTGTTGCTCTGAGAGTGATGCCCGGTGCTTCGGTGAGAGTGATGCCCGGCGCTGCTCTGAGAGTGATGCCCGGTGTTGCTCTGAGAGTGATGCCCGGCGCTGCTCTGAGAGTGATGCCCGGCGCTGCTCTGAGAGTGATGCCCGGTGTTGCTCTGAGAGTGATGCCCGGCGCTGCTCTGAGAGTGATGCCCGGCGCTGCTCGGAGAGTGATGCCCGGCGCTGCTCTGAGAGTGATGCCCGGCGCTGCTCTGAGAGTGATGCCCGGTGTTGCTCTGAGAGTGATGCCCGGCGCTGCTCGGAGACTGATGCCCGTCACTGCTCTGAGAGTGATGCCCGGCGCTGCTCTGAGAGTGATGCCCGGTTTTGCTCTGAGAGTGATGCCCGGCGCTGCTCTGAGAGTGATGCCCGGCGCTGCTCTGAGAGTGATGCCCAGTGTTGCTCTGAGAGTGATGCCCGGCGCTGCTCTAAGAGTGATGCCCGGTGTAGCTCTGAGAGTGATGCCCGGCGCTGCTCTGAGAGTGATGCCCGGTGTTGCTCTGAGAGTGATGCCCGGCGCTGCTCTGAGAGTGATGCCCGGTGTTGCTCTGAGAGTGATGCCCGGCGCTGCTCTGAGAGTGATGCCCGGCGCTGCTCGGAGAGTGATGCCCGGCGCTGCTCTGAGAGTGATGCCCGGCGCTGCTCTGAGAGTGATGCCCGGTGTTGCTCTGAGAGTGATGCCCGGCGCTGCTCGGAGACTGATGCCCGTCACTGCTCTGAGAGTGATGCCCGGCGCTGCTCTGAGAGTGATGCCCGGTGTTGCTCTGAGAGTGATGCCCGGTGTTGCTCTGAGAGTGATGCCCGGTGTTGCTCTGAGAGTGATGCCCGGTGCTTCTGTGAGAGTGATGCCCGGCGCTGCTCTGAGAGTGATGCCCGGCGCTGCTCTGAGAGTGATGCCCGGTGTTGCTCTGAGAGTGATGCCCGGTGTTGCTCTGAGAGTGATGCCCGGCGCTGCTCTGAGAGTGATGCCCGGTGTTGCTCTGAGAGTGATGCCCGGCGCTGCTCTGAGAGTGATGCCCGGCGCTGCTCGGAGAGTGATGCCCGGCGCTGCTCTGAGAGTGATGCCCGGCGCTGCTCTGAGAGTGATGCCCGGTGT
This sequence comes from Triturus cristatus, assembly GCF_964204655.1. NCBI lineage: Eukaryota > Metazoa > Chordata > Amphibia > Caudata > Salamandridae > Triturus > Triturus cristatus. The sequence goes on from NC_140595.1 coordinate 14,793,566, forward strand.
TGCTCTGAGAGTGATGCCCGGCGCTGCTCGGAGACTGATGCCCGTCACTGCTCTGAGAGTGATGCCCGGCGCTGCTCTGAGAGTGATGCCCGGTGTTGCTCTGAGAGTGATGCCCGGCGCTGCTCTGAGAGTGATGCCCGGCGCTGCTCTGAGAGTGATGCCCGGCGCTGCTCTGAGAGTGAGGCCCGGCGCTGCTCTGAGAGTGATGCCCGGTGTTGCTCTTAGAGTGATGCCCGGCGCTGCTCTGAGAGTGATGCCCGGCGCTGCTCGGAGAGTGATGCCCGGCGCTGCTCTGAGAGTGATGCCCGGCGCTGCTCTGAGAGTGATGCCCGGTGTTGCTCTGAGAGTGATGCCCGGTGTTGCTCTGAGAGTGATGCCCGGTGCTTCTGTGAGAGTGATGCCCGGCGCTGCTCTGAGAGTGATGCCCGGTGTTGCTCTGAGAGTGATGCCCGGTGTTGCTCTGAGAGTGATGCCCGGTGTTGCTCTGAGAGTGATGCCCGGTGCTTCTGTGAGAGTGATGCCCGGCGCTGCTCTGAGAGTGATGCCCGGCGCTGCTCTGAGAGTGATGCCCGGTGTTGCTCTGAGAGTGATGCCCGGCGCTGCTCTGAGAGTGATGCCCGGCGCTGCTCTGAGAGTGATGCCCGGCGCTGCTCTGAGAGTGATGCCCGGCGCTGCTCTGAGAGTGATGCCCGGTGTTGCTCTGAGAGTGATGCCCGGCGCTGCTCTGAGAGTGATGCCCGGCGCTGCTCGGAGAGTGATGCCCGGCGCTGCTCTGAGAGTGATGCCCGGCGCTGCTCGGAGACTGATGCCCGGCGCTGCTCTGAGAGTGATGCCCGGCGCTGCTCTGAGAGTGATGCCCGGCGCTGCTCTGAGAGTGATGCCCGGTGTTGCTCTGAGAGTGATGCCCGGCGCTGCTCGGAGACTGATGCCCGTCACTGCTCTGAGAGTGATGCCCGGCGCTGCTCTGAGAGTGATGCCCGGTGTTGCTCTGAGAGTGATGCCCGGCGCTGCTCTGAGAGTGATGCCCGGTGTTGCTCTGAGAGTGATGCCCGGTGTTGCTCTGAGAGTGATGCCCGGCGCTGCTCTGAGAGTGATGCCCGGCGCTGCTCTGAGAGTGATGCCCGGTGCTCCTGTGAGAGTGATGCCCGGCGCTGCTCTGAGAGTGATGCCCGGCGCTGCTCTGAGAGTGATGCCCGGCGCTGCTCTGAGAGTGATGCCCGGCGCTGCTCTGAGAGTGATGCCCGGTGCTGCTCTGAGAGTGATGCCCGGCGCTGCTCTGAGAGTGATGCCCGGCGCTGCTCTGAGAGTGATGCCCGGCGCTGCTCTGAGAGTGATGCCCGGCGCTGCTCTGAGAGTGATGCCCGGTGCTCCTGTGAGAGTGATGCCCGGCGCTGCTCTGAGAGTGATGCCCGGCGCTGCTCTGAGAGTGATGCCCGGTGCTGCTCTGAGAGTGATGCCCGGTGCTGCTCTGAGAGTGATGCCCGGCGCTGCTCTGAGAGTGATGCCCGTCACTGCTCTGAGAGTGATGCCCGGCGCTGCTCTGAGAGTGATGCCCGGCGCTGCTCGGAGAGTGATGCCCGGCGCTGCTCGGAGAGTGATGCCCGTCACTGCTCTGAGAGTGATGCCCGGCGCTGCTCGGAGAGTGATGCCCGTCACTGCTCTGAGAGTGATGCCCGGCGCTGCTCTGAGAGTGATGCCCGGCGCTGCTCTGAGAGTGATGCCCGGCGCTGCTCTGAGAGTGATGCCCGGCGCTGCTCTGAGAGTGATGCCCGGCGCTGCTCTGAGAGTGATGCCCGGCGCTGCTCTGAGAGTGATGCCCGGCGCTGCTCGGAGAGTGATGCCCGGCGCTGCTCGGAGAGTGATACCGGGCGCTGCTCCGGTCTCTTTCTCCCCAGCCACCACCAGTAATTGGCCGCGGTAGTTATTTCATAATAAAGCATTCTCCGGCTGGAAGGCGCCTCGGGGCTTCCAAATGTAAATCCGAAACATTATTACAGAAGAGAGAGTGTCCTCAGCCCGGCCGCGCAGGGGGCCGCTCGGCATGCCGGGGATGGGGCTGGGCGCCAAGATGGACATGATGTCCCAGATGTATTTCATCAGCACAAGGCTACACACAGTGTGATTCGAGATACACGGGCTGCGGGGCATGTGTGTAGTGACAGATAGTGACTGCACCTGCTGCAAAGGGCACACACCGACAACGTATGCGGAGACAACACAGCCTGGGCAGTTACATGTGAGAATCTGCTGAACTGAGCTGACTGAGTATGTGTATCACAGGTGTCTAGAATTTACTCACCCCCTCACATCACGCAATCTATCTATCTATCTATCTATCTATCTATCTATCTATCTATCTACCTACCTACCAGACCCGGTATGTTTTTAGTGCAGGGGACCCATGACGCCCGCCTCTTCCCCAGTGTTCTAGCTCATGCTGCCTGGTGATTGCCCAAAGAGAGCGAGACACCTGTGGAGTTCCACAAAGTGGCCCTGCTGTCAGCACGGGTGACTACCACAGCCAGCAGAAGTTGGTGTTAGCTGATAGTGCTGTGTCACAGGCCTTCTTACTTTAGCCTAGTGGGAGACTGCCGAGGAACTCTAACTTGTACATCTGTGTATTATGTCATGACTGAGCCCCCACAGTCCCTCTGACTATATATGGTGTGTATAAGAACCCTAGAATAAATGAAAGGGGTGGACCCGAGAGTTACCTCCCCACCCTCCTGCCCCTCTGAGCTACTGCTTACATCCCTCCCTCCAACTGGAATTCTTTGTTTTGCCAACAGAAGGTTCCAGCGATTCAGAGTGCAGGTACCCCGGCCTCTCAAGATCATCAGGCTCAGGTGGAGATGCAGTGATGCAGGGTGCTGGTACTCAGGTCTCTCGTGATCATCAGGCGCAGGTAATCAATCAATCATGAAATTTATATCGCGCACTACTCACCCGGAAGGGTCTCAAGGCGCTTGGGGGAGGGGGGCCGCTACTGCTCGAAAAGCCAGGTCTTGAGCTGTCTCCTGAAGGCGAGGTGGTCCTGGGTCAGTCGCAGGTGGACGGGCAGGGAGTTCCATGTCTTAGCCGCCAGGTAGGAGAAGGATCTTCCTCCGGCGGTGGTCCTCTGGATGCGGGGGACGACGGCGAGGGCGAGGTTCGCGGATCGTAGCTGGCGGGTGGGCGTGTAGAAGGTCAGTCGGTCGTTGAGGTATCTTGGGCCCAGGTCGTGGAGGGATTTGTGTGCGTGGGTGAGGAGTCTGAACGTGATCCTCTTGTTGACAGGGAGCCAGTGCAGGTCTCTTAGGTGGCTCGAGATGTGGCTGCGTCGGGGGACGTACAGGATGAGTCGGGCGGAGGCGTTCTGGATACGTTGAAGTCTTTTCTGAAGCTTGGCTGTTGTACCGGCGTAGAGGGTGTTTCCGTAGTCAAGTCTGCTGGTGATGAGGGCCTGGGTGACCGTCTTCCTGGTCTCGGTCGGGATCCATCGGAAGATCTTGCGGAGCATGCGAAGGTTGTGGAAGCAAGCTGAGGAGACGGCGTTGACTTGTCTGGTCATCGATAGGGAGGAGTCCAGGATGACGCCCAAGTTGCGTGCGTGGTCCGTTGGTTTGGGTGCGGTGCCTAGTGCCGGGGGCCACCAGGAGTCGTCCCATGCGGAGGGCGACGGTCCCAGGATGAGGACTTCTGTCTTGTCCGTGTTCAACTTCAGGCGGCTGATGTTCATCCATTCGGCGACGTCTTTCATCCCTTCGTGTAGGCTGGCTTTGGCGGTGTCAGGGTCTCTGGTGAGGGAGAGGATCAGCTGGGTGTCATCGGCGTAGGAAATGATGTTGAGGTTGTGTTGGCGTGCGATGGCAGTGAGGGGTTTCATGTAGATGTTGAAGAGAGTGGGGCTGAGCGATGATCCTTGCGGGACGCCGCAGATGACTTCGGTGGCCTCAGAGCGGAACGGAGGGAGGCGTACTCTCTGTGTTCTGCCGGAGAGGTAGGAGATGATCCATTCCAGGGCCTTCCCTTGGATGCCTGTGTTGCTGAGGCGTTGGACTAGGGTGCGGTGGCAGACAGTGTCAAATGCTGCGGAGAGGTCTAGGAGGATGAGTGCCGCTGTTTCGCCGTTGTCGAGTAGGGCTCGGATGTCGTCGGTGGCTGCGATGAGGGCGGTCTCAGTGCTGTGGTTGGCTCTGAATCCGGACTGCGAAGGGTCGAGGGATCCGTTCGTCTCGAGGAAGGCGGCCAGTTGCTTGTTGACGGTCTTCTCGATGACCTTGGCAGGGAAGGGAAGGAGCGAGATGGGGCGGAAGTTCTTGAGGTCGGTCGGGTCAGCTGTAGGTTTCCTCAGTAGTGCGCTGAGCTTGGCGTGCTTCCAGCTCTCCGGGAAGGTGGCTGTGTCGAAGGAGGTGTTGATGATGTCTCGGAGGTGGGGTGCGATGGTAGAGGCGGCCTTGTTGAAGACATGGTGGGGGCACGGGTCGGTCGGAGATCCGGAGTGGATGGTGTTCATCATGCGTGTCGTGTCTTCGGGGGTCACCTCGGTCCATGTCTGGAGAGTGGCGGCGGGGTGTGTAGGTTCGATCGATGGGTGCGGGGGTGGAACGCCGAAGCTGTTGTGGATGTCGGCGATCTTGCGGTGGAAGTACGAGGCGAGGGAGTCGCAGAGGTCCTGCGTGGGAGTGATGTCGTTGTAGCCGGTGCTGGGGTTGGAGAACTCTTTGACGATGTTGAAGAGCTCCTTGCTGTGTTGAAGAGCTCCTTGCTGTCATGGGTGTTCTTGTCCAGTCGTTCCTTCAGGGATTTCTTCTTGGTGGTGCGGATGAGCTGGTGGTGTTTGCGGGTGGCGAGTTTGAGGGCAGTCATGTTGTCAGCGGTCTTGTCGAGGAGCCAGGCCTTCGCGAGGGTGCGGCAGGCCTTCTTGGAGTCCTTGAGTTCGTCGGTGAACCAGGGGGCCTTCTTGCTTCTGGGTCTGGTGAGTGGGTTCTTCATTGGGGCGAGGTCATCGGCACAGGAGGTCAGCCACTGCGTGAGGTTGAGGGCAGCTGTGTTAGGGTCCGTTGTCGTGACTGGTGGGTTCTGGCTGAGGGAGGTGGTGAGCTGGTCGACGGTGATCTTGCTCCAGTTTCTGTGGGGAACCTGCTTCGGGTGGTGGTGGATCGTGTTCTTTTTGAAGCTGAAGTGGACGCAGCTGTGGTCAGTCCAGTGAAGTCCGGTGGAGTGGCTGAAGGTGACGTGCTTGCTGGATGAGAAGAGGGGGTCGAGCGTGTGGCCGGCATAGTGGGTGGGGGTGTTGACCAGTTGCTGGAGTCCGAGGTTGGCGAGGTTGTCCAGCAGGGCGGTGGTGTTGTGGTCGTTGTTGTTCTCCAGGTGGAAGTTGAGGTCCCCGAGTAGGATGTAGTCGGCGGAGGGGAGGGCGTGAGGGCTGATGAAGTCTGTGATGTCTTCGCAGAACTGTGTGCGTGGTCCAGGGGGTCTGTAGATGAGGGTGCCTCTGAGGGTAGTCTTGGGGTCGGTGTGAATCAGGAAGTGCAGGTATTCGGCGGCATTGAATGTGTCGATGGAGTCAGTCGAGATGCGGATGGTGCTTTTGTGAACGATGGCGATGCCCCCTACGGTCTGGTTGACGCGATCCGCATGATGATCTTGTAGCCATCTGGGATGGCTATGGCGATGTCGGGTGCTGAGGAGGCGTTCATCCAGGTTTCCGTGAGGAAGGCAACGTCAGGAGATGCGGTGTCGAGGAGGTTCCAGAGTTCCACGGCGTGTCGGTGGACAGAGCGGGTGTTGAGCAGGATGCACTTGAGGTGGTTGGTGTTGTCCGTCTTGGCGGGCGCGGAGCCGGTTCGGAGGCAGGAGAAGTTGAAGGATCGGCAGGCGAAGGGTCCATGGGTGCGTCGCGGGGATGCTCGGTAGCACCCGGGGGCTCGGGCGGTGTTGAGTGCGATGATTGTGGCGGCATCGTAGGTCCTGCGGGGGGGCTGACGGGCGCGGGGGCCAGGGGGTCTGGCGCTGGGCACGGTCCAGGCGCGGACGGGCGCAGATGGGCTTACCTTTGGCGCACCTTCGGCGCTCAATTGGCGCTCCCGCTGCGCGCGTCCGCTGCGCGCGTCCGCTGCGCGGTCGCTCAGGGGGCGTCATAAGTAGGAGCCGGGAGGGAGGGTCAGCCGGGAGGCGGGAGACGGGAGGACCAATGGGTGAGGAGGGGAGGCGGGGCTATGGGGCAGCGGCGGCGGGAAAGCACGGAGGTGACCGGGGCAGCGGGGCCGGTGAACAGGTGAGGAGCGGGGGCAGAGGTGGCAGGCTGCGGGCGGAAGGCGGACCTGAGGAAGATGCGGAGGGCAGCGGCAGAGAAGAGGTGAGCGGTGATCTGCAGCGGTCAGGACGCGGTCAGGAAGCGGTCAAGAAGCAGGTAAGGCAGCAGGCAGGCGAGCGGCCAGAGCAGCGTGGAGGGAGCGACCGCCTGTGGGGGCACAGGTAGAGATGCAGCGATGCAGGGTGCTGGTACACAGGCTTCTCATGATCGTCAGGCGCAGGTAGAGATGCGGTGATGCAGGGTGGAGCCACACCAGCTTCTCATGGTCATCAGGCACACATAGATATGCAGTGATGCATGGTGGAGCCACACCTGCCTCTGGTGATCTTCAGGCTCAGGTAGAGATACAGCAATGCAGGGTGCTGGTACCCCGGCCTCTCATGATCATCAGGTACAGGTGGAGATGCAGATGCAGTGATGCAGGGTGCAGGCAACCGAAGGACAAAAATATCTTAATATCCACTAAATATACTTGAGCAAGACAGATGATATGATTAAAACCACGGCCATGAGATGATCTGAGCAAAACAATTGCTAACAAATGGTACTTACAATCAACGCCTGAAAAAACAATGCATCTGTAGAGAAAACACATGAAAAACCCTGCCGCGGTACCCACTGTAGTGTAGTAAGGGGTTCGGAGGGCCCAAGAGGCGGGGCCTGTGCTTTTGGGGCTGGGTGGCGAAGGCAAAGCTGATCGTGTTGAATTATAATGATTTCAAGGGAGTTCGTTGTCTGTGTTTAGTGTAATCTCTGTTGTTGTTAATAAAACATGAATATTTTAGATCCCTGATTGCTGGGACGCTATTTTAGAGGTTTTTCTATTGATGTCGCTGACACGTGTTTCGCCTCGGGTTTCTCATCCTAACGTGTGGGCCAGGCTGTAAGGGAATAAAGGGGAAAAGCAGCGCAGTCTGTCAGGCGTTCTTGCAAACATCTATTGTGAAACGGTATAATGCCGTGCTGTGTTGCTCGTGACAATGTGTGCCACACATTCCCAGAAACGAAGAACAGGTGTTAATCTTGTATAGCCTAGTAGTGCTCGCCTCAAGGCAGGAGTAAATAACTCTTTTCTATTCATTCTATACTAACATAGGGGCATATTAACAAGAAACAGGGAAAATTAACACTAAGGGCGCTTAGCGTTAATTTTTTTAACGCCCGCTATCTCTGGATAATATCGCCTGGTTATTGCGTTATTAACAACGCTAACCGCCTAGGCGATAAAAAATCCAGCGATAGCAGCATTTTGGGAGGTTATCGCTGGTAATGCAGCGATAAAACTACAAGGATAGGGATATCCTTGTTGATAGCCCAGGGTGGACTTAGCCATGTAATCCACCTCCCATTGGATTACATGGCTAAGTCGGAAAATTAGCAGGCGTAAAAAAGCAGCGTTAACCGTGGTTAGCGCTGCTTTTTTTGTCTCTAACAGGGTTAGCGTGAAGCTTGATAATAGGAGAAATGTCGCTTAGCGACATTTCTCCTATTATTTTGCTCTGGAACGCCCACTTTGCATCTCATTAGAGATGCAAAGGGAAGCGTAGTGAAAAAGGGTGCTAACATGCGATTTTGCATGTTAGCACCCTGTTGTTGATAGGGCGATATTTTTATCTCCACTTCTTTGGCTTTTAAAGCCAAAAAAGCGGAGATAAAGCCCTTGTAAATATGCCCCATTGTTTTTCGAATCCATGTGTGGTGCACTGAGCGTCACTGAGACTTTACCCATAACGATAAGCCGAGTATTGACACATGCAGGCCAAGTTGTTACTCAGTTGTAACTAAAGGCTGAGGGGCAGATTTATGTTGCACTTGCGCCACTTTTGCGCCGCCGTTGCGTCACTTTTGTGACGCAGCAGTGGCGCAAATCCTGCGCCATGGTGCGGGGTATTTACAACATGACGCATCTGGGAGATGCATCACGTTGTGAAGCTCTGCGCCACATGTAGGCGTTCCAGGGCAGGTGGGGGCGTTCCGGCGCAGGAACGCCTCCTAAAAGTGGCTGAGTGAAATCTACAAGATTTCACTCAGTCACTTTTGAGCCCATGCTGCGTCAAAACCCTGCGCCTGCTTGAAGCAGGCGTAAGGATTGACGCAGCATTGTGCAGATAGGGCCCCCCAGAGCATTGCTGGAGCTGCGTCGCGCTTGCGACGCAACTCCAGCAATGCGTCACTTTTACGGCACAGATGCGTGACGCATCTGTGCCGTTTTTGCCCCATGGTGCGCTGCATTATAAATGCGGCGCATTCATGATGGCGGAGCTGGGGCGCAAAATAACTGGCGCATCCCTGCTGATATGCAGGGATGCGCCAGTTATTATAAATCTGCCCCTGAATGTGCAAAGCATTCTTCCTGTCGCAAATGGCCCGATTTGCAGAATCAGGTCGTTGTTGACCGCAAAAATGTGTTTTGTAATGTACAAACACCAAATTGTACCACATTGCAGTTTGAGTTTGCAAACAAAGGCAGAATCCCTATTTGAAGGAGGCATGTTCAGGGCGTCCCTCCCAAACAGGGACTTTAAATGGTATTAACAAATGTTTTACAACCGAAATAAGGTCACAAAACAGTCACACTTTACCACTGATTAAAAGTTGGTGGTAACTTATTCGCAAATGGGATGGGGTTTCCTTGGGATGCCTTCCCCTTTGAGAATGCTTGAAAAATATGTTTTAAGAGCAGGCAGTGGCCCCACAGACCACTGCCAACTCCTAAAGAATGAAAATGAAAAGTTCCAACTTTCTTTCGAAACGCATCCGATTTTCCTTTAAGAAAAATTTGCTGCGTATGGAAAAAAAGATTGCTTCAGTTAAAATGCAATAGCAGACATTGTGGTCTGCTGACCCCAGCAGGCCACCATCCCTGTGATGGCTGCGAATCAAAGTGGACCACAAATTGCGACCTATCGCATTAATATTCATGAGGTAGGTCTATTTGGGACCCACGAGGAATTGCTAATTTAGAAATCAGGGCCAGATTTCACTTTAGTAAAAGCGATTACCAAATAGCGATTTGCAAATAAATTGCTATATGGTAATCACTATGACTAATGTTCGTACATCCAGCCCAACGTTCTTTAAGTAATCAGTTTATATGGCCTCTTTTTTCATGTGTATGACTCCGATAATCATTGAGATCTTAGTCATTCCCTGTAGAGGTCCTCCCATCTTCCCAGGGACCCAACCCGCCTTACGTCCATCCATCCACTCATCCGCCTGTCCATCTGTCAGTTCATGCATCCGTTCCTCCATCCGTCCAAACATCCATCCATGATTCATCCATCCATCCATCCCTTTGTCTGTCCGTCCATCCAACCATCCATCCATCAATCCATCCATCCCTTTCTCTCGCCCACCCTCCCTCCCCCTTCTGCCCGTCTGTCCATCCCCCCACCACAAACCCCAGTTCACAGACGCCCTGCATCTTTCTGCTGGCCCCCTCCCCCGCCATCTCTGCTGCCCCCCCCCCTCCGCCACACACACATACACCCCCCTCGTTCTGCATTGAGCAGAATTTCCATCTGAAATATGGATGAGAATCATTTGCAAGTAATGAATTTAATTTACATATGAGTAAGACCAATTCATTAGTGTGTGAATATAGAATCCAATTTACATACATGCATCAATACTCCCCGGGGGCCTGCCCCAGAGGAAAAGCCCCTGAGAAGAGGGGGCAAGAGGGGGCTAGCAGAGGAGAGGCAGGGCACTGGAGGGCTTTATTTCAGGGGAGATGGAACCCCCAAAGGAGGGGAGACTAGCAATAGAGAGGCGAGGGCACTGCAGGGCTTTATTTGGGGGAGATAGACTCAGCCCCCCCCCCCACGTCCCCCCCAAAAAAGGATCGGGCTAGAAGGGGAGAGGCGAGGGCACTGCAGGCCTTTCTTTCAGGGGAGATGGAACCCTCAAAGGAGCGGGGACCAGCAGAAGAGAGGAAGGGCGCTGCAAACGTTTGATTGAGAGAAGGAGGGGAACCACCCGAAGAAATGGAGAGTAGAAGGGGAGAGGCGAGGCCTGTAGACCCCTAGAACAGTAGAGGGGGGGCCCCCAAAGAAATGGAGAGTAGAAGGGGAGAGGCGAGGCCTGTAAACCCCTAGGACAGTAGAGGGGTGACCCCCGAAGAAATGGAGAGTAGAAGGGGAGAGGCGAGGCCTGTAAACCCTTGGAACAGTAGCGGGGGACCCCTAAAGTAGTGGGGACTAGCAGAGGAGAAGGGCCCCGACAAACGTGTATTTCAGGTGGATGGAATCGCACTGGACCAGCAGTAGGGAGACGAGGGCCAAAAAACTGCTATGTCAGTGGAGGGAGATCCCCTACAGAAATGTGGGATAGACGAGGGCGCTGCAAGCCTTTATCTGAAATGAGGAAGGAACCCCCAAAATGGAGAGAACAAGCAGGGGAGAGGCTTGGGCACTGCATACCAATTACTATGGAGGATGGAACCCCCAATGTTTTGACGGCAGGCAGGGAAGAGGTTAGTTTACTGCATACGTTTATTTCAAGGAGGGGTTGAACCCCCAAACTGGGGAGGAAGAGCAGGGGAGAGGCTTGGGCACTGCATACCTTTATTTTGGAAGAGGTGGGGGAGGGGAGGCTAAAGGAGTTTGGACTAGCATGTGAAAGGCGAGGGTACGGCAAGCCTTTATTTCAGGGTGAGTTGAGAGAGGGGCAGTGCTTAATTTGGAAAACAATAGGTGCAGGGGCCCTCGTCAGGAGGCCACTGCAGCTTGCTCCACCCCTAGCACGAACACAACTACTAACCCTCACACTCCTACAAGTGTGACCATCCAGACTGTTCTAGGTCACCCAAAGATATAGGAGTGGTTGGACAGCAGTTATCAGTTATTTTAAAGTATAGTGATATACTAAATAACTTTTGTTTTGCTCCTCTCAAAATTGGACAAACTGCACCACCATGTGGTGGACAGTAATAAGTGCAGGTGTTGACAATTAAGTGCCGGAGAAGAGCACCGGAATCGGCCGGCTCAAATTAAGCAGTAGAGAGAGGGTGCATCTGGGTCTGAATCTAGCACTTCATGAAGAAGTTGCCAATAGCCTTTAAGTGAGCACTTTCCGGCTCCTTCATCTTCTGGAATGAATATCACATGCTAGTACTGTGTTCTGGCTGGAAGTTCCCCTTCTACAGGATTTTTGAGGGGAATTGAAAATCTTGTGATCACGGGCAAATCATTTTATGCCCAAGGTTCCTTTCTACCAAACCCCCCCAGAACATATTAAAAAGATAATGAGAGGCCATACTGTTCATCCCAGAGGTACAAAGGAGCAATTCAGTTTAAATTGGTATGCTGTAGGAGTGCTTGCTGTTTGCCCTGGAGCCCGCTATCTTGCTGAAGCAAACCTCCAACCCTTTGGCAATTTGCCTCGAGATGACCAGTCAAAAACACAGATGACAACCATTCATCCAGTGGTTGGTCCAGCTTCTGCAGCAGGTAATTTTCAAGCAGTCACACATTTACAGCTCACATAACAGGGTGGAACAGAAGGAAGCGCTCTACTACCAGAGGGAGCAGATGCTATCCAGGGCTTGATCCTTGCTAACCCTGGCTTGCGGGAGTCATAAAGGGAAAGACAGTAACAAGGGCTGTAAAACATTGTTTACTTTCAGTAGTTTCCACTTATTGCCTCTCAGTCCTTTTCCCCGCCCGAGCAGCAAACAGGAGGCTATTCAGATGGCTAGGATGGGGCAAGGGGACAATCCTGTGAGGTCATAAGGGGGAAACAAGAGGGTTGTTGAGATGCTTAAGGTGGAACAAGAGGCCAGCCCTGTGATGTCTAAGAGTGCCAAAAGGCACATTCATCACCCCTTACACTGTGGTGAATTGACACCCAGGGGGATACCTGGCCTTCAATCAATTAAACAATGAGGGATTTGCAGAGTGCGGCAAATCACCCGTGAGGGTCTCAGTGCGCTGGAGTTGCAAGCTGCTCCATGGTGATCTGTTCATTCGAACAGCCAGGTCTTGAGTTCTTTTCTGAATTTCTGGAGTGATGAGACGTCCTGAGGTGTACGGGAAGGTTGTTGAAGCTTTGGCCACCAGGTGTGAGAAGGAGCGCCCTCTGTTGTTGCCTTGGTGGATCGGGGGGGGGGGGGGCGGGTCTTTCAGCAAGAGGGAGACGGATCATAGTTGTCTGGTCGGTAGGTGGAAGGTAATGATTTGTTGATGCAAGGCCTTGTATGCGTGGGTCAACATCTTGACCTTGATCTACGCAACTGGCATCTCTTCTCAATCGGGAGCCAGTGTAGCTTCTTGAGGTGCAGTGAGTTGTGGGTCTGTCTGGAGATGTCAAGGATAAGTCCAGCTGCTGAGTTTTGAATTGTCTGTAGTTTCTTCAGTAGGAGTGTGGTGATTCCTACGTAGAATGTGTTCCCGTAATCCAGTCTGCTGGAGATGAGAACCTACGGGGCGGTCCTTCTGATGTTGACTGGGAGACACCTGAAGATCTTATGAAGCATGCACAGGGTGTGAAAACAAGCGGATGAGACTGCGTTTACCTGTTTTCCATAGATAGCTGGCTGTCGAAGATGATGCTGAGGTTGCGGGCGTGGTCTGTTGGGGGGGGGGGGGCAAGTTCAGTAGGCCACCATACGTTGTTCCATGGAGTGTTGTTTCCAAAGATGAGGATTTACGTCTTGTCCAAGTTGAGCTTGAGACAGTTCTCCCTCATCCAGTCGGCGACATTCATCATAAATCTGTGGAAGTTGGCTCGGGTGGTGGAGGGTCTTCTGACAGCGAGAGGATGAGATGGATGCCATTGGCGTAGGGGATGATGTTGAGTCCATGCGATCTGATGGTGTTGACTAGGGGGGTTATGTACGTGTTGAAGAGGGTGTGAGAAGTTGGCCTGGAATATGCTGCCCACTAATTAAAGTGGGCACCTTGCACCAGTCCAAACGACCCTTATTGATGACTAGGTTAAAGACAACCTTTATTGAAAGCTATCCTAGTGGTAGCTATGGAGAGCAGCCTTCAGGCTAAGTCTCGAAGGAATGTAAAGCAGCTTGGTTTACCATATTATAACCTCCTGAATGACCAAATGAAAGGAGAACCACACAAGGTATATATATAAAATATATGTATTTATTGCTAAATACTCTCTACTAACCTCTTTATGAGATTAGAGAGCAAGGCACATAATATTACTGTTCTAAAACGATAGTAAATAGCACAATACACAGCGGGCTCCAGGGGGAGACTGAACCATATACTAAAAAAATGGTATAACAACGACAACTTCACTAGACACAGTGCCTAGGGCACGTAGAATCGCTGTGACCCTAAGAAACACCCAAAGGAGTGACACAGGGAGCCCACGGAGGTCAGGTGCAGTGTGTGAACACAGAAGCGAGTTCCGTACAACTCTATGGGAAAGTCGCGGTTCGAAAATTACAGTTTAAGGACACTTCGGAGAGGACTTAAAGTAAACCCTTTGGAACATAGAAGGTTCTAAGGCCAGCACCCTTGTGAGTACCAGAGTACCCGTGTTACCTATCCCAGGGGAGCCGGGTGCATAGGGGTCAAGTGGTGTCAGAAACCTTCGTTGTTTTCAATGGCTTGACTCAAAGAACTGCACCTGCCGGGAAGATGAAACGTGTCCGGTGGAATCCAAGCCTGAATCCGAGGTGAGAAGAACCTGAAAGCAGAGGGGACAGAGTCTGGGTTACTTCAGGGTGACCAGGGGCTTGGTAGACGAATGTTCACCGATGTCGGGTGCTTCAGGTGAGAAGTTTGGATGCTTGACTCTGCAGCCACAGGGACCAGGAGATGACAACCAAAGTTCAGAAGTGAGCTGTCCCACGAAGGATGTCGAGTGCTGAGGGGTCAGTGTCCGGATCTAACACCAACAAGCCTTGGCAAATGCAACCCACGCGGGCAGAGGAAACAGGTTAAGGTGAGGACCAGCAAGGTCCTGGAGACTCTCCAAGCTATGGGGAGTCAGGACACGTCTGCAGCAACCAGGAAAGCCCAAGAGAAGTCAAAGTTACCTTCACAGGGACCCACAGGCCAACGGACCAGGGATCGCTAGCTGAATCACGAAGTACAGGCCCATGGAGCACTCGTGGAGTGGAGGCTGGAAATCTTTGGTGGAAATACTGCTTGGGATCGGGACTACACATAGCCCAAAGCACAGCCTCAGGGATTGCCAAAAAGCATATGCTGCTGCAAAAGTACACGGTGCACAGGGGTTCGGTTTGCACGGTCCCCACGAGGGATACTGGTCTCAGGATTGCTGAGAGGTCAGATCAACCTCAGAGATGCTCGGGAACCCACCTCCTGTGATGCAGAAATCTTTGGAGTCCTCAAGAGCTCAGGAGATGCAAACCGGTCAGATGCGTTAAGGTGCCTGCTTCAGCAGGGGCGTAACTCCTTTACTCCAAGGGAGATTCTTCGGTCGTCCAGCATAGTGTAGATCGTCAAAGTACTTGGTTTCTGCTTGCAGAGTTTAGTCCAGGTTAAATCTAAAGTCCTGTAGTCAGGGTTTCCTACTTTATAACCAAGGAAGGGGTGGGACAAACTCTGGGGACCCACCTATGGGAGGGTCAGGACAGCGGGGTAGCTAAACCCATGTCCTTTGTCCAGTTTCGCGCCAGAGCAGGAGCAAATGGCTCCTGCAACCGGTTTGAACTGGACTATGCACAGGGACACCAAATGTGCCCCCAGTGCAGACTTCAAAGCACTCTCAGAGTGCCCCCACCCAGCCCCAATACACTAAATCCTGTCTGGGAGGTGGTCACACCTCCCTGTGACAAGAAACCTATTGTCAGGCCTTCCCCTGCTCGAGCTTTGCTCAGGAGCAGGAGGGCAGACTCATGTCTGTGGCTGGCAGCATCCATTTTGTGATACCCAAGTCGAAAAAGCTGGTACCGGGTAGCCCGGTGTGTCACATAAGTCCCTCTAGAAGGGTGGAATCATACCTCCCACACCAGTTACTGGTGTGGAGGTATGATTCCAAGGTGTTTGACACCAAACACAACATGTTTCTAAGCAGCCGTTTTAAAGTTAGCATTTACCGCGAGGTTATAATGCACGTAAATACATATGGTTGGCTGCATCACAAACAACCCCGGAAAATAGGTTCCGAAGGCTGCAGAGGGGCTCTGCTCATGCAGGTGCACCCTCTCACATAAAACCCAGCACCCTGCCTTCAGGATTGATAAGGCCTGCTGTAGGGCTGACTGATAGATTTATATGTGCAGTGATTTAGAATAGATATAGTGAACATATATCTAAGTAAGGGGTGCATGCACCACCTTACACAGACTGCAGTAGCAGACCTGTGGTGTCAGTTTGAATGGTCTCTCAGGGGTCGCATAATACATGCTGCAGCCCATGGGAGGCCTCTGGGGTACCTATGCCCTGGGTACATAGTATACCATATACTAGGGACTGATATAGGTACCCCAGAATCCAATCTGGAGTGTACCTAAAGTACATGCAATCAATTTAGCGAAGAAAGCAGCTAGAATGGGGTCCTGGATAGCAGGATCCCAGTCAGACTAAGTCAAAAACAGTGATGCATCAGCAAAAAGTGGGGGTAAATATAAGAAGCAGATCCTACTCTCCTACAGAGGGTCTCCCTGGATTCCGATGTGGTTGACTCTGTTGATCAAGATGTGACGGGAGACAGTGTCAAAGGTGGCTGACAGGTCCAGGAGGATGAGGGCTGCCGTTTCACCGCAGTCCAGGAGGGCCCTGAGTTGATTGAGATCGGGTGATGAGGTCAGGGACGGCGCTGCAGAACTTGAGGCATGGTCCTGGTGGTTTGTAGGCGAATGTGCCTCAGATTGAGCTTTTTCCGTCTGTTTGTAGGTGGAAGTTGAAATGCACCATTATCGGGGTCGAGTCATCTGTGAAGGTCATGCAGCGGATGGTGTCCTTGTAGATGAGGGCGTTCCTACCTCTGTGTTTGTTGGTTCGATCCTAGTATGTTATCTTAAAGACTTTGGGGGTGGTAATGGCGATATCCGGTGCAGAGGAGGGGTTGAACAGCACAACATGGGGGCAACGTGTTGCCAAGAATAGAAATTTGCCTAGCCCACGAGTAGCTAAGTTTCAATTCTATTAAGGACACCGAGGCGAGGATTATGCTATCTCTTCCTTCGCTTTAATACAAATAATTTTCACAGCAGCCTTATTCAAACAACGTGAAACAACTACATTTCCCAAAAGTCCAGGGAAAGGAAAAAACAACAGTCACTAATTTTGTCCTTTCACAGTGTCCATAGCTCTCATCCCATAAACCTCAGCTGTCTCTCTTGCACTTCCTCTTTCTTCGCTGGAGGAACTCTCCCTTGTTTACGCATTGTGCTTCGAATTATCAGTCCCTGACAAAACACACCACTGATCAGCCAAAGAATACGAATCATGCAAAGCATATTCAATCAACAGTACATCATGAAACGATCATGTAAATCACCATACTGAACAAACATGAAGGCACAGTTCTTGGTAAAGCATGAAGATAAATCAATTCAACACCATCATATGATCTTTAAATCAAACTGAAAAGATAATCTACGGCCATACGGGGGGGGGAATCCACAACCCGTGAGTTGGCGGGGAAGGGATAATCCTCGCCTCCGTGTCCTTAATAGAACTGAAACTTACCTACTCGTGGGCTAGGCAAATTTCTATTCTATGTCAGGACCGGAGGAGAGGATTATGCTCCTTTAAAGCTTATCGATAACCACCTGCGCCACCTTCCGCACTGGCTTAAAATAGAACATTTTAAAGGTAGAATCCAATGACCAATCTGCTGCTCTCATCAGGTCCTCTAACCGAGCACCTAGGGTAAATGCTTTCGAAGCCATAGCCCCCCGTGCTGAATGGGCCCCAAAAGCTCTCGTGTTGATGCCCGCCTCTTGCATCACCCACAACACCCAATGGGCTATAGTGGGAGGAGAAACTGCCTTGAACGTTTTTATAAGGGCTATCAGGAGTTGTTGTTCGCCTTGAGGGCGGACTTCCTCTGTAGCCTCCTCATAGGCTTTAAGGCATTGAACAACACAGAGCTTTGGAGACTCCCTGAAAGCAGGGTAAGAGATTGTGCGAGTGTTGGACTTAGTACGTCTACTCACCGTGAAGGTAACCCCATCTGGGGAAAAAACTCTCGCTGTGATATCGAGGGCTCGGACGTCAGAAACCCTTCTGCAGGACACTAAACATAACAGCATCTACAGCTTAGCCGACAACTCCTTCCTTGAAAGGAAACGGTTGGGTTGCCAGGACAGAAACAGGTTCAACACCTGGTTCACGTCCCAAAGGGCTGAGTAGCGGGGTTCAGGGGGCAACGACAAACGAATGCCCCTGAGAAGTTTGCAAACAAAAGGATGTTCCCCAAGGGCGCTCCATCCACCGGAGCGGCCCTGCTGAAATAGCGGACCGAACCGTGTTCACTGACCTATAAGCCAAACCTTTTTTTGCGAGGCCAGCCAAATAATTAAGAACGTGGGTCAAATCTGCGACCACGTGATCCACTTCCCATCGCAAACATCAACATACCCAGCGCGTCCAAGCTAATTTATACCTTTTGGACATGCTATCTGCCCAGGCTCTGGAGAGCAGGAACTCAGCGTGTTCCGAGAGGCCCAGCAGTCACAATCGCTGCCTGTAATCCGCCAAGCCATAAGCTGAAGGGATCTGTCCTGCACCAACCGGTGAGGGACACCCTCCGGACTCGTGAGTAGGAGGGGAGTCTGGGGGAGTTGGATTGGAGAATCCCAAGAAAGTTCCAGTAGAACCGGAAACTAAACTTGCGACCTCCAGAGCGGCGTCACCAGAACCACAGAGGCCCTTTGCCTGCGAACCAGGGCTGCCGCCCGAGTGATCATGGAGAACGGGGGAAACGCATACCTGCTCTCCTGGCTCCAATCTTGAGTGAACGCATCCGTCGCCGCCACCAGCGGATCTGGTCTCCAACCGAAAAACCGTGGGAGCTGATGTTCGAGACGGCACGCTAAGAGGTCGATGGAGAACGGTCCCCACCGCTCCTGCAGACGGAGAAAAATCTCCGGATCCAGCTTCCACACACTGGTGTCCCGCAAGTATCGGGAGTGCCAGTCCGTGACTAAATCGTCCCGACCTGGGAGGTATTCTGCCGTCACTGAGATTTGATTGACCAAGCAAAACTCCCAGAACTCCTTGGCCAGATTCGCCAATGCTTTGGACCGAGCGCCGTCCAGGTGATTGATATACCGGACCGCCGAAACATTGTCCATTTTCAGGAGCACCGAAGCTTGAACCAGGTCCTTGGTCCAGCAACGGACTGCGAAAGAGCCCGACACAAACTCCAAACAATTGATGTGAAGTCGCTGTTCTAAAGGAGACCAACTGCCGCCGGTGGAGAAATCCCCGCACCGCGCTCCCCAGCCTGACCGGCTGGCATCCGACTCTATCACTAAGTCGGGAGCAGAACCGAAGATAGCTCTCCCGTTCCAGGCCTCAATGTGCGCTAGCCATCACTCCAATACGTCTCTCGCATCCGCCGTCAGGGGAACCACCTGTGAATACGCCAGACCTCTTCGCAGATAATGCGCCTTCAAACGCTGAAGGGCCCGGTAATGTAATGGACCCGGGAATATTGCCTGGGTGGAAGCCGAAAACAGGCCCACCAGACACGCAATCTGCCGCAGCGAGGTCCTCTCCTTGGCTGGAGTGTGGGGGATCTCGTGACGGATCTTCAGCACTTTCCTGGAGGGAAGGCTGAGCGACGCCGAGACGGAGTCTATAGCGAAACCTAGGAAAACCGCTTTCTGCGTCGGGATCAGGAGCGACTTCTGTTCGTTGATCACGAACCCCAAGTCCTGAAGCAAAGACACTGCCAGCTGCAGATGGGAGCGCAACTGTACCGGACATTGGGCTAAGATGAGAATATCGTCTAAGTAGACGATCAAGCAGACTCCGTGTGCCCTCAAGTATTCCACTGCCGGTTTGAGAACCTTGGTAAAGCACCACAGGGCCGACGATAGACCGAATGGGAGACACACAAATTCGTAAGCCAGACCGCGCCAAAGAAACTGGAGGAATCGCCTGTGTGGTGGGAATATGAGCACTACTAGGTACGCGTCCTTCAGGTCCAGACGCCCCATCCAATCGAGGGGCCAGAGAACATCTCTGAGCAGATGAATGCTCTCCATTTTGAAACGTCTGTACACCAGCCACTCGTTGAACTCCTGGAGGTTGATCACCGGTCTCTGCCCTCCGTCGGACTTGTCCACCAGGAAGATGTTGCTGAGGAAACCCCCAGGGTGAACGTCCGTACGGCAGACCGCTCCCTTGCGGAGTAAAGCAGCCACTTTCTCGTCTATCATGACCGCGTCGGACGAGGAGAAAACTATGGGTCGAGGCCGGACGGCATGGCGGGGGGAACCGTAAAACTCTATCTGGAACCCCCGCACAGTCTGTAGAACCCAAGCGTCCCTTGTAAGTGCCTCCCAAGTGGGGAAGAACTGCGCCAGCCTGCCGCCAACTTGCAAAATTGCCGCGGGCAAAACACTCACCGTTGGAGTTTCTGGTATTGCCGCCTTTGTATCCGCCGCGGCCCCGGAAGCATTGTCCTCTGGTCGGGTAGAAGTTGTTGAAATGCTGGTCCGTTTGGTACTGTCCACGTCCGGAGCCTTGCCCCCTGCCCTGGGGGTTTTGGGTTTGAAAACGGCCAGACGGACGGCCCCTGCTCCGACTGACCCCACGGAAAACCCGAGGATGAAAAACCCTTTTCATGCTCGCCTGCGCTTTATCCAGGGAAGTAAACGTGGCGACGAACTTGCCCAGTTCCTTGACGAAGGGCTCGCCAAACCGCTCCTGCCTCCGAGCACGCCAAGTCGCCTAACTTAGGGTCGACTTTGATCAAGAGCGACCTACGCCTCTCAGTCGAGAGGGCGCAATTCGCGTTGCCCATAAAACAGATCGCACGTTGCGCCCACGCGGACAGGACCTGCGGGTCAATCAAGGAGCCCGAGCTACGGGCTTCCTCCGCCATGTCCAGGATTTTCGTCATTGGACCAATGGCGTTCAACAGCTTGTCCTGACAAGCGCGCCAGGAGCGATCAATCCCTTTCTTAGGGTCCTTTATAAATTTTGCCAGGAAAGTAGCCATTTTACCTTCAATATCTGGGGTCAGGGCTACTTTCCCCTCCAACGTAGGGCGAGGGCACTCCGCCCGCAATCTATTCCGGGCCTCGTTTTCCAAGGGCTTCCTAAGTAAAGATGCAACATATTGGGCCACTTTTTCACCAGGGACCCACTTCGCCGAGCGGGGATGGATGATATCATCCGGGTCTAACATATCCGAAATACCCGCCTTCGGTGGTTCCGTAAAGCCAGACGGCCGCCAAGACCTTGAGGAACCGGCCTCATCGTCCGACCCATCGGGGGAATCTCCTACCTGTGTCTGAGGGGAAGCCGGTCGCGGGTCAGGATCCGATGGCGTCGGATCTTGGGGTAGTTCATGAGGCGCAGAGAGGTCTAAAAAGGCCTGCTTAAGGCGCACGAACGCGTCCATATCCACCCCAGCCTCAAACTTTTTCTTGGGGGGAGGAGGCACCTTCATTGTCATTCGGGTTTCCCACTGACTCTCCACCCGGCGCCGAAGGCCCAACTGGGGTCTGACCTACTCTTGCGCACAACTGCTCAATCTTATCAACTAGGCGCTGTTCCATAAGGTGTCATCATCTCATTGACCGCCCTATAGATGGAATCATCTACCGCAGCGTAAAAATCGTCGTCCCACTGTAGGTAGGACAAAGAATCCTCCTCCTCATAATACTCTTGCGCCATGTTCACAGGCCGCTCTTTACTGAAGCAACAAAACCCAGAGGAGCAATCATGCAGAGCGTGAGGATTAGGGCTGAGGGTCTCTCAGGAAATGTGTAGGGCCAGAGGCACAAATTTTAGCGGGTGAACCACCCTCGGACGCCAACACCCACAACTATGACAGGGTTCAGCTGCCTGCCAGACGTCCACAACAGGCCTTAGGCCAACAGTACCTACCCCACCATACGGGGCGTGCAGAATCACTCACGGTGCACCGCACAACTACTGACCCGCAAAACGGGCGTTTTATTGAGTTTGCAGGGGATAATACTGACCCAGGGGCCCTGGGCGATACAGGCAGCAAAGCAGCGCGGACAGTACCAGCCTAGCGGAGCGCGCGACAGTACTCTATGATTAAAAGCGCTCCGCGGCTGGCAAGTCACGGCAGAATCCCGCAGCGCCCTCTAGTGGCGGCGAGCCACACCGTGGCTGCGTATCAAAACCAGGGAAAACGAGCCGCGTAAGGAGCGCCGAGCGTTCCCGCGGCCACCAGGGAATCTGGAAAGAAAACGCACATTAGGGTATTGGGTGTTCGATTCAAGCACAGACCCCCAATCAATCATTCCACCAAGCAGACGGTAAGAGACAAAAAACACTTAACTCTAGCTGCTGAGCAGCGAGGAAAGAGGAAGTGCAAGAGAGACGGCTGAGATTTATGGGATGAGAGCCATGGACACTGTGAAACGACAAAATTAGTGACTGTAGTTTTTTCCTTTCCCTGGACTGAATAAGGCTGCTGTGAAAATTATTTATATTAAAGCGAAGGAAGAGATAGCATAATCCTTGCCTCCAGTCCTGACATAGAATCCACATCGCCCCCCATGTTGTGCTGCTCACAGTTCATTGGCATTTATATACGGGGCGAAATTAACCAGAATCTTGGTTATGGTGCCCATTGATTACTGCAATATCAATTTTATTGGTTTTCCAAAGAAACCCATCAGCAAACTGTAAAGAAAACAGAATCCTGCAGCTAGACTTTGCTTCGCCCTCCAGAAAGGCCTGGGCTGCTTCAAGCCCTTTGTCCGCACTTCATCCTGGTCAGAGCTCTCCTTTAAACCACCACAAGCCATATTAAACAAGGTTTCAGAATATTAAATCATGGAGGAGTCAGTCTTTGAATGAACTTCTAACCAGGCATTGACTGACGATTACTGGATAGCAGACCATTCTCTGCATCCAGTAGGAATCTTACTACCTTCTTCAAGTATTCAACAAGCATTTACAATGCAATGGTCTCGGCAATATTATAGGTAGAGCTATTGGTATTGCTCATTATTTTTTTTAATCATTTTTGTATCCCTAAATAAATGGCATTGTCATTTCTATTGGCATTAGCTTTTTTTTGCATATGTGATACCTATTGCATTAGCAGAGAGAGAGTGAGGTAGTGAGATAGAGAGAGTGAGGTATTGAAATAGAGAGTGAGGTAGTGAGATAGAGAGAGTGAGGTATTGAAATAGAGAGTGAGGTAGTGATAGAGAGTGAGGTAGTGAGATAGAGAGAGTGAGGTAGTGAAAGAGTGAGGTAGTGAGGGAGAGGGATGTTGTGAGGTAGTGATATATAAGCATAGAGTGATGTTGTGATGTAGTGAGATAGAGAGGTAGTGAAAGAGAGTGAAAGTGGGTTAGTGAGATAGAAAGAGTGAGGTAGTGAGATAGAGAGTGATTGAGGTAGTGAGTGAGAGAGAGTGAAGTTGTGAGGTTGTGAGCTAGAGAGTGAGGTAGTGCAACCAAAACTGGAATCATGCCTACTTGACAGGCAAAATACACAGGAGGGAAGGGCAATGTCAAGCACAGTGCAAGGTTGTGCACGTCTTAAAAGGATCATGCACGTCTTCGAGGGATTGGTTATTAAGGGGGAAAAGGGACGCCGCGGATGAGGTCCCTGTACATTCAAGAAGTACTGCAATCATGTTTGGGGTTCAGTGCACGCACTACTGTATGGGTGAGGCAATACTGCAGATTTGTGAGAAGGAACGGTGCATATTAATGGGGCTGTACATGTGAAGGGGGCGAAGTGGATTGCTGTAACAGGGGTGATAAATATTTGAGGCAACGGGGAATCCATACTGAAAACGACATGCCAAATAGAAGTAGCATAACGCAGAGACCTGCGCCTCCGCGGCACAAACACTGAACTGGGCAGCCTGTCGCACACCCGAACCTCGTCCTGCAACATTGAGCCCGACATGGTATCCCTGTCCTTGCTCTCAGCCCTCTCTACAACGTAAATCGTGCCCCGGCCGTGCAGCCTACCTGCCCTCCAACCGCCCAGTCTTGGGGTCTAGGCTGTGCATCCCCTCTCTGCAAATCCACCGCCTGTGCACCCTCCCTCACCTCATTAATGTAAGGCGCCGAGCGGCGGCGCTGCATGGGCGGCTCCTCTGGGCCCGGCTGCGGCTCCTTCACTCCGCAGCGCCGCGGACATAGAGGCGCTCGGCGGGGCCGCCATTTTCTCACTACTCAAGCCGTCCAGGAAGAGGATGCCGCGCGCCGCTACCAACTTCCGGTCAGCAGAAACCGTGCACGCACATGAGACACCCTGTAGCGTGACTGTAGGGGATTCTGGACGCCAAGTTTACAAATGTAATCTGCCAAGAGACAACGGGGTTATTCTTATGGTATTACTTTTAACCTACATTATTGTTCAAAATATACATAAGGCACGTTATTCCACACTAGTTTCGTATTTCTTCCCAGCTATAGACGATGTAATTTTTTTACCCAGAAGACATAGTACACTGACATTTCTGTTGTTGATAAGCAATATCGATATTGATTATCAGGTAAGACTGATGTTGCGTGCAGCAGAAAAGGATCTGTTTTGAATAACGACTCGCGTTGTCTTAAACTTTGTCGGTACATATGAACCACGGGCGTTAGTAAAATTACAATAAAATGCTGAAAATGTGTATTAACTCTCCTTTGAGGACACGTGACTAATTGTGGCAGACTTTAATACAACGCTAGACGTGCGCCGTCACCCTCGATGGGAGGAATGGTTCTGGTATTACGCTCAACGCACATGTGCACTATGTTTTGTTTGTATTTCCGCTTGGTTGGTTTTCATGGAAATGCACTCACTGTTGTTTTGTGTTTTTTAACGACCCAAAGGGGAACTACTCCTCGGGGACTCGTCCTATCAAAATAAAGAGGGCCGGGCACGCTCAGCCTCATACGTTAAGTGGGCCCAAAGTTAAAATACAGCATTTCCTGGAGATAAGAACACACACGAACGGTCGCCGTTCCCTGAGCCTCTACGTCCAACATAACTTAAACTGGTAATCTGCTCAACCCAGATCCCTCCCCCGAAGCTCCCTCACACCGCTCTCCTCTGGACCTTAGCTCACCGCCGAGCTCCATCTTCCTCCCACAGCTACGAACAACATTTGAGTACCGCAACTGACTACCACCTCAATAACAACCTAAAGCTGCTCTACAACACCCTCTCTCTCGGGATACCTGCTCATTGTCTCCTCCTGTATATCCTTGAATTTACTGACAACGAAGGATCTGAAGATCTCTTCGAAGTTGGCCGCCATAACTCGGCCGCGATCTACTCAGCGGCCGCAGCAGATCCATCCCACAATGCAACGCTCCGGAAACGAGCAGCGGTCCAAAAGCGAGCGACAGCCGGTCCTGTCACGGGCGCCGACAACATAAAAGAGGGAACGTGTTTGTTCGTTGTCGAGTCAGTCTGCGGCTGCGCCCCGTCGCTAGCCAAGCAGCCATCTTACAATTACAACTCAAAGGAAAATATATCGTCGATTTTGCGAAATGTTAATGTATTCCAACCTTTTTCATTTTTTAAGTAAAACACTAATTGAGCTCTCTGTTGACAAGTACACAGAAACCTGTATAGTATTTGGATAAAAAGTTCTGTTACTCTGTATTTTGTTTGGTGGCAATCTAACAGTGAAACTGTAATTTGAGACTTTTGTTACGAAACCGTTGCCTATCATGCGTTGATTCGATTAACTCTAACGGCTAAAAATAATAAAAACAGTTTTCGTGATTAGATAGATCTCCACTCAAATGACCTGGCCAACCCTTCTTGTGTTATTCGAATTTACGGCAGTCCACCTTTTGGCTCTTCAGGGGAATGTGTGCCCTCGAGTTCATTTACTATAAAGACAAGCACACCACAGCCTTTCTCCGAGGCGGAGCAGAAATGCCTCGGAGAAAGGCAGCGTCCTTTTCGGATTCGGGGGCGTGTTTTGCTGTTATCTTCTCCTGCCATTGGCTGGAGGAGATAATTAGACTTTCTGCAAAAAACACGCCCCCCGATCCGAAAAGGACGGGGCCTGATCGGAGTGACGGGACCTCTTCTCCAATGGCTGGCCAGAATTGAAGAGGCCAGCCAATGGAGAACAGGGGAGAAGAGGGGCGGGTTCAAGACCCTCTTCTCCAAGTCATTAAATCTCGGATCGAGCCTGCGCAAGCGCAGCCTTCGAGCCGAGACCTAAAAAGCAGTCACATACCGAACTGAACGGCAATAACACACAGCAAAATGAAGAACAGACAAACACATACCGAACTAAAGAACAGCAACACCAAGAAATTGAAAAGCCAGCTCCACACAGAAACATGGCAAACTTCACAGGAGCCAACCACACTGCAAAGAGGAGAGCAGGTACACACACTTCAAACAAAAGAACAACCACAAACTGCATGCTGGGGAGCAGCCATATACATCATCAAACTAAAGAGCAGCCGCACACAGCAAACTGAAGAGCAGTCACACACAGAAACATAGCGAACTTTAGAGCAACGAACTGCACTGCAAAAAGAAGAGCAGCCACACACACGTTAAACTAAAGAGCAGTGAAATACTGCAAACTAAACAGCAGCCACACACTGCACGGGAAAAGCAGAAACTCACAGAATAAGCATTGGCATAGCCAATAGGTCTCACCTTTGGGACCTTATAAGTGTTTAGCCATGCAACGGTTGATGTTGTTGCACCAAGGATATTGTGCTGCATAACTAAATACTTATAAGGTCCCAAAAGCGAAACCTGTTGGCTATGCAAATTCTTGTTTTAATAATTATTTTTTAGAGTTTTTTAGAGGGCCTGACAACTGCAGTTTGCTGCCGGGGTGCTCATTTTACACAATGCATTATTGGAAAGGCTCGTTTTAATTTTTATTCATGGTTCCAAGATCGGTGCCTACTATAATGGATTGGTAAATATAAAAAATAAACAAATTGGAGGATCTCTCATTTCGTATGTATGTGCATGAGTTGTGATGCGCGCATGTACATGTGCCATTATAGCTGTGAGGGTAAAATACGCTTTTAGCTTTTGTTTCCAATGCTGCACTACATATGCAAAAAGTATTGGCAAAGACAATAGGTCTACATTGACAAACAAAAGGCGAGACAATTGTTTTTGCCAATCCTTGTTGTTTTTTTAGAAAGCCTTAGAAGAACATCAGCAAAATATGCTGGGCAGCAAGTTAGAAATACGGCACTTGGCAGGAATGAATGCTAAGGCCGCGCTGGCAATCTCACAGTCAAGTGCTACATTGTGTTGTAGTTATTCAATTCCTGGCGCCGCGCTGCCTGCACAGCTCTAAGTCACTTGAGGCAGCTGGGAGACAGCCTGACGTCACAGTAGGCTGGTAGTATGTCCAATAGCTACAGAGGCTGTCACGGTGTTTAAAACATTGGCCTTGGCGCTGAAGAGGGACGTCATGCCCTACCCCCTACTAGACAGTGTGCAGCGGGGTCTAGGAGTAAGAAGTGCGCCCGCCGCAATAATTATGGTACTCCTGGCTCTGCTTGCAGCGTCCCAGTGCTATCTCAAGCAGTTCTGTGTGACTACTGCTAGCAAAGGCCGGGCCGCCTGCAAAGAATTCAATATAGTAGAGCCCTGTCCGGAAAGTGCAGTGCAGGGCGGCGCCGGAGTCATGACCTGTGACAACCGCCACACTCAATGACCGTCTGGTTTGGTTGCAGCGGCTGCCAGGAGAGAACTCGGACAAGCTGCTCGAACTAACCGAGCAATGATTGCCATGGGTGATGGCTCAAGGAATCCTGAGCCTGCTGCAGAGTCAGTCGCCGGGACCAGTCATGCAGCACTGAGGCTGCCTGGCGGAAGATCAAAAACCTTTAGTAAGTAAAGTAGTTATCACTTGCCACCCACACCGTGTGTCAGTGTACTTACTAGGTTAGTGGTGCCCTTCCATTTCTGGTGCTGTGCAGTAATGTTAAGATCTTCTTAGGGTTTCACGTTGCCTAAATAAGTGCATTTTCTGCAAATTATATGCTTCACTCATCTTTATTGCTTTATTTTGCTTGCGAGAAAGTGTTACTTAAAGTCACTCAAATGTCACAAATAATGTCGCTAAAAGTATGAAAATGTCACACATACCAGTCTGAATCCTTGGCAGCTATGCAAGCATTGGAAAGAAAAAACAAGCACTCGTGCTTGTGCTGGCATCCACCTTGCGGGAGCGAGCAATGGCGCGCGGGCCATCTGTTTTAAATTAGCGCGCGGGCCGTTGCTCGCTCCCATAAGGTAGATGCCAGCACGAGTGCAAGAAAAGAGCTGACCGATTCCTAAAGGTCACTCCTAGAGCAGCGCTACGCGCTACGCTCTAGGCGAGACCTAAAAATGAAGGACCTCCACACATACACACAAAAATTTTAAATGTTTCCCACATAGAAACATGGCAAACACAAGAGCACACAGAAAACTGAAGACAAACCATAGACATAACAAATTGAAGAACAGCCACACACAGCAAACTGAAACGCAGCCACGCATACCTAAATCAGAAGAGCAGACACACATAGCAAACTGAAGAGCAGCTTCACACGTGGACACACAGAACAAACAAGAGCCACCACAAGCAGCAAACTAAACAGTCACATACACCTCCATAAAACTAAAGAGCAATCACACATAGCAAACTAGAGAGCACCACCAAATAGCAACATGAAGAGCTTCAACGCAGCAAACTGAAGACAAGCCACACACACAGCAAACAAGAGGCACCACAGACAACAAAGTGAACAGAAACCACACACACATCAAACTGACGAAGAGCCATACACACTGCAAACTGAAGAGCAGCTATACTCCCCCACCCGTCATCGTTTTGTGAGACTGAGCTATTGTCAAAGATAGCTCCACAGAGCTGTAGACTTTACCGCAAACCTTTGAGCTGTCACACACAAGACTCAAACCTGTCGGAAAGGGCACAGAGCTGCTGTGACCTGCAGAGCTGTCATCTAAAGGCATTATTTTCATTAAATACGGGTCAAGGAGAAAGTGTCACACACAGGACACACCTGTCCCTCTGCTATCCTTCTGAATCCAAATAACAGACTAACATATCCACCACTCAAATTACTTTCATATTTCATTATACTAATTCAACACTAATACTTTATGGGTTCCGGAATAGCGTGCTACTTGCCGAAAAAGCACTTTGACACCTCATCAGGGGGAGTAAGTGCTATATAAATGCAATTACAATACAATACAATACAATATCTCAGAGCTGGCCCCAACAGGTCTCGGGGTTATTGCACGCGGAAAACGGAGCGGTAAAATTCAAGTCTTGGGGATGTCACACATATCTTGCTTCTGTCACACACAGGTCAAAAAGCTGTCACACAGAGTGTCACACGCATCTCACTGAGCTGTTGTCACAAAGTTATCACAGACCTGTCACACACAAGTGGCAGATCTTTCAAAAACAGAGCAATTACACAACTGTCACGTTCTGTTACACACAGGTCACAGAGCTGTAACATACAAGGCTCAGACTTGTACACAGATCACCAAGCTATCTCACGCAAACCTCAACGCTGTCACACACAGGCTTCAGTGTTCACACATGGGTCACAGAGACGTAACATACAGGGCACAATTATACACATATCACCTGGCTCACACACACACAAACCTCAAGCTGTCACATACAGCTCTCAGTTTGTCAGCCAAGCGTGCCACACATGGGTCACAGAGCTGTTACACACAACCCCTGATCTGTAACACTCAGGTCACAGAGCTGTAACACACATGCCCTGATATGTCACACCCAGGTCACCGAGTTGTAACACAGGCACCTCTTATGTTACACAAAGATCACAGAGGTTGTTGGACATGGCCCTTCTTAGAGGAATTTCCCTAAAACTATGCTTTTTGCCCTCCTTGTTTTTGCCGACTCTCTTTTCCTGACCTTGGGACTCTGGGCGCTTTCCCACTGTACTGTGGCAGGAAAGTGTGTGCACCCTTCCTACACATGCCAGGATAGGGTGCTGACTTGATTGGTTTAGTTGTCGTACCTGTGAGTGCCCTATAAGAAGGTACAACACATACCCAGGGCAGGAGCGGCACTGGCTAAAAGGGGGTTGTCGCACTGGTTATGCCACCCACCTGAATAGCCTGTCAAGAATGTGTCGTGCTCAGGTTGGCTGGTCTCACTCCAGACGTGGGTCTCTTGCTCACTTTGCCCAGGATTCAAGCTAACCTGGCTGATGAGGGGTGTTACCCCGAAACCGGTCCTAGGATGCTTGTTTCTGATCCAGGGAAGACCTTGCTTGGCAGTTCAGACTGGACTATTCCCATGAGGCACAGGGTCAAGACTGATTTGCATATGGCTTGGTCTGAGCTGGGGTGGCGAAGTGAGCTAAAGAACGATGATGGATTCAACCCAGATCTAACAGTGACTGGGGGTGAGTGTCTGAAAAGGTTCAGCGCTCTGTCCATCATCTCTTTGTGTTTGCCTCACTCCATAGTCAACTGCCCGGGTAGTGAAAAAACCCCCATGTGAGGTTTCCCTACCTAGAGGGTCGGCTAGCGCCATGGGAACCTTCCCGGGTGTAGCTCAATCAATTAATCAGTCAACCAGGGTTTGTAAAGTGCGGCTACTCACCCGTGAGGGTCTCAAGGCATGGGGGAAGGGGGGGCTGCTGATCCGTCTAAGTGCTGGGTTTCAGTCAAAGAGCCAGGTCTTGAGATCCTTCCTGAATTGGGTCAGTGACGGGGATTGTCTGAGGTGGAGAGGCAGGATGTTTCAGGTCTTGGCGGTGAGGTAGAAGGATCTTCCTCCGGTTCTAGTCTTGTGGATCCAAGGGATGGTGGCCAGCTGGGCGAAGCAGAGGTG
The DNA here is from genome assembly GCF_964204655.1 of Triturus cristatus. Classification (NCBI taxonomy): domain Eukaryota; kingdom Metazoa; phylum Chordata; class Amphibia; order Caudata; family Salamandridae; genus Triturus; species Triturus cristatus. The sequence goes on from NC_140595.1 coordinate 14,823,819, forward strand.
TCTGGTGCGTACGTGGAATGAGAGGCGATGGTTCAGGTATGCTGATCCTGCGTCGGGGAGGGCTTTGTAGTTGTGTGTGAAGACCCTGAAAGTGATTCTTTTGTTGACTGGGAGCCAGTGGAGTTCTTGGAGGTGTTCGGTGATAATGGCTGCGGCAGGAGATGTCGAGGACCAGTCTGCCTGTGGCGTTTTGAACGTTCTGTTGTTTCCTGAGGAGTTTCTGGGTGACACCGGCGTAGAGTGCACTGCCATAGTCGAGTATGCTGCTGATGAGTGAGCAGTGTCATGCCCAGACCAGGGGCACTAGGACCCTGGGACGCAAGGGCAGAGGGCAGGGGACACTGGACACCAGTTCCGGTGAGGGGAGGGGGCAAGGGGAACAAAGGGCATTGCTAAGCAGGACCTCGGGGCAAGAGGTCAGGGTCCACGAGTGTGACGACAGAGAACAAATAAAAGATACCTGCAAGCTCCGGCGAGTCCTGCGTGGTCTGTGGGGTCCGGGGAACACGACAACTGGCGACGAAGGTGCGTGATCACAAGTGCCCAGCAGAAGATTGGAAGAGCGGCGGTCCGAGGCGTCAAAAGACACTGGAAATCGAGACCAGGAGCCCACCCTGACTCGTGTGTGCAGCCATCGAAGTAGACACGGCGCGGGAGCCCACCCCGACCGTAATCGAGCGCAGGAAGACTGTCCTACATCACCCGGTAAGGAGATTCAAAGCCGAGTGGACGCGCGCTGTTTGGAGCGCGAAATATCGCGAGAAGAGGGCAAGGTCAGGCAGACATAAGGACAGCAAGCGTTAGGAAGCTGCGGGCGGCCATTTTAAAGTCAGGCAGAGCCCCGATTGGAGGAAAAAGTATCGCGAGACCACCGGCGGCCATTTTGAGGTCAGGCGAACAGACCAATAGGAAGATAGAACAGCGCGGCGGCCATTTTGAGGTCAGGCAGTGATAAAGAAGTGCCAAATAGAACAGCAAAAGAAGGAAAAACAAGCATTGGCAACGGCAAACAAGCACCAGAATGGATTAAAGAAGCACTGGCAAAGGCAAATAAACAGACACCACAAGTGGGAAACAAGCATTGGCAAAGACAATAGCAGAAACACCAGAAATAGAAAACAAGCACTGGTAAAGACAAAAAAAAAAAAAAAAAAGACAAGACAAGAAGCAACTAAAGAAGCATTGGCGAAGACAAGTAAAGAAGAAACAGAAGTGAAAACAAGCATTGGCAAAGGCAAATAGAGAGGCAGCAACAAAAGAAAAGGATGGCAGAAAGACAAAATGCGCAATATCGAAGACCACTACCATTTAACCCATCAGAGCCACAAGCAGGAATACGGTGGGAGAAATGGATCAGGCGTTTTGAAAGATACATGGAAGCGACTGATGTGACAGCAGCGAAACAACTAGGCCTATTCCTAAATTTGGCAGGAGATGAGGTTGAAGACCTACTTGTAACACTGCCAAAAGAGGAGACTACCACCTACGACAAACTAAAGGCGTGCCTGACAAACAAATTTGACCCGCAGAGAAATGTTGATTTTGAGCGATACACTTTCACGATCGCTTTCCAGCAACAAGACGAAACGCTGGATGACTTTGCAACGAGACTGCGAAAGCTAGTAACACACTGCGAATTTGACAAATTCGACAACGAACAAGCAATCAGACTGCGCATCATAGAGGGCTGCCGTGACACAGAATTTCGCGCAAGAATTCTAAAAGAACCAACGTCTTTAGAAAGCATCCTATCACTAGCAAGAGCGGAAGCAAGAGCGACAGCACAAGCAAAGGAAATGGAACGAGGAAAGGAACGGTCAGTGGACCAAGTGCACCAAATGACAAACAACAACCGCACAAGTGGATGGAAAAAAGACAGAAATGACCAGACTGTGAAGAAACGACCGGAAGGAACGTGCTACAGGTGCGGACTTGAATTTCCACATCGAGGGCCGTGTCCGGCATTTGGTCAGACTTGTCGGAAATGCAATGGGAGAAATCACTATGCCAGTGTGTGTCAAGGAATGCAATTCAGGAATGATAGAGGAAGAACAGAAAGGCCACGAGTACCAGCCAGCAGGCATGTCCGACACGTCGACACAGGAGCAAGGAGCCCCTCAATAGGATCAGAAGGAGAAGAAGAAAAAGAAGAGGCACCGACGGGACGACTATACCTCATGTCGGATGTCAGTACCGAACAAAATGAGGAGGGCGAAAGCAGAGAAAGCATATGTCTGGCAGATAAAAGCAAGATGAAAAAGACAGAATCGGTGACAATAGGTGTAGGGTCACACAAAGCAAAGTTCGTTTTAGACAGTGGCGCAACGTGTAACATCATGTGCGTGTCAGAATACGAAAAAATGAAAATAAAGCCCAACTTGAGGCCGTCCCGAGTTGAAGTCTTCACCTGGGGGTCCCGCACACCAGTAACAAACATGGGGAAATTCACAGAAGAACTGACATACAAAGACAAAAAGACGAAAGAAGAAATTCACGTGCTAAAGGGCGACATCCCAGCGCCATGCCTCTTGAGCAACATCACGGCTCAGATGATGGGTCTGCTTGAAATGACTTACAATATATCAGACAAAGGAAGCATCCTGAATGAATACCCCAAACTACTGCAAGGTTTAGGGAAGCTAAAGGGGCGGCAAATAACACTACACATTGATGAAACAGTAAGGCCAATAGCGCAACATCATCGGAGGGTACCAATACACCTGCAGCCACAGGTAGAAGAGGAATTGGATGCATTACTAAAGCAAGACATCATAGAACGAGCAGAAGGACCAACACCATGGGTGTCTCCGATTGTGGCCGTACCAAAGAAAGATACGTCAAAAATAAGAATTTGTGTCGACATGAGGATACCAAACAAAGCAATAGAACGCGAGAGACATCCCGGACCACACCTTGATGACATGATCAGCTGCCTAACAGGCATGAGGCGATTCTCTAAACTAGACCTGTGCAAGGGATACCACCAGCTAGAACTAGATCCTCAGTCTCGATACATCACGACGTTTTCCACACACCTAGGCCTGTTCAGATACAAACGTCTGAGCTTCGGTGTATCGTCGGCTGCAGAAATATTTCAAGAGACAATACGAAAGGTAATAAGGCCGGTAAAGAACAGCCTAAACTACAGCGACGACATCCTGGTATTTGGAAAATCAAACGAGGAGCACGACAGAGCGCTAAGAGAGGTGTGCTCTCACTTAGAACAGGCGGGTCTGACACTAAACAAAGAGAAATGTGAGTTGGAGCGAGACGAACTAGTATTCTTTGGCCACATCTTCTCCAAGAAAGGAATGCGACCAGATCGCAACAAGGTAAAAACGCTGGAAAGAGCAAAACAACCAAGTGACGTGGCAGAAGTGAGGTCATTTCTTGGTCTGGCCAGCTACTGTGCAAGGTACATTCAAGACTTCGCTACAGTAAGTGCACCACTGAGGGAACTAACAAAACAAGGCCATAGTTTTGCATGGACTGAAAAGTGCAGCAAAGCGTTTGAGGAGATCAGAAGCGCTGTAACAGCAGTAGACCACCTAGCATACTTTGATCCGAGGCTATGCACTGAGCTGACAGTAGATGCCAGTCCAGTGGGGCTAGGGGCAATACTGGCGCAACACCAACCGGGAAAAGACTCCCCAAGACATGTAGTAGCATATGGAAGCAAAAGCCTATCGGATGTCGAAAAAGGATACTCCCAGCCAGAAAAAGAGAGCCTGGCGGTAGTATGGGCATGTGAACACTACCACATGTTCATCTACGGAAAACCATTCACAATAATAACAGATCACCAAGCGCTGACCGGGGAACACGACAAGCAGCTGATGCTCTTGATAGGGACTTAGGGGCTGTAGCACTTTCTCACTGTAAGTGCAGTGTGAAAGTGTGCGAGCCCTTCCTACACATGGTGGAAAGTGGTGCTCATCTGAGGTTTATGGAGCACAGGTCAGGTCTGCCATGGCCAGCTAGCTTGAATGGACTTGCACCAATGATGTCTGGAAGCCTGGGTCCAGCTTACCAGCGCAGGCTGGTGTGCTAACTGGCACCAATGAAGTTTCTAAGTAAGTGTCCAGCCTGCTGTCGCAGGTTGCTGTGCAAACTTGCACGGATTGTGTCTCTAACTGTGTGTCCCGCCTCCCGTTGCAGGCAGGTGTGCCCCCAGCACCCATGTTGTTCTAAAACATGTGTTCAGCCTGCCATTGCTGGTTGTGGTGCACACTTGCACCAATGGTGTATGGCAGGCGTGCACAGGCCATCCAGCCAACGTGACAGGATGATTCTATCGAGCGGCTAACCTCCGTACTTTCTAGTATGTTTGAGTCGGAAGCACCTAAATGGAATTTTGAAATCATTCATTATCGGGCAAACTTAAGTCTACGGAAACCATCCATCAAACATTAGCTTCACGAGACTGCTCACCGTCTTAAAGATAGATGATATCTTAGAGCCTATTAACGCGCTGTGTGGAATCCCTTCCATTTCCAGTCTGCGCTTATGAACATCAGCAACCCTTCATTTTGCCTGCTATATTATTCATTTCCAGACACATCGGATTCATCCACTATAGTCTATACGTGATCCTGCACATTTTCACTGGTCCAAAACTTCTACAATGTTTAGGCCCCTTGGACTCCTGAAACATATGTGTTTTATGCCCTGAAGAAGGTGGCATTAAGGGGTAACAGCACCGAAACACGCGTTGGCGTGTCCTCTTGTTTTCCTGTCTTTCAAATTGATCCTAATTACGTGCACCAACCTTTGGTCGGGACGATCTTTTTGATACAGATTGAATGCTTTGGTGATGAATGTATTGTATAGAATTAGGTTTTAAATGGATCTATTGTATGCATGTTTCGTATGAATGAGATATGTCAGGCTGTCCATTTAAAATATCATTTTGATGGGGCTAATATTGATATTGCATTTATTCCATTATATAATACCAATGAATTTTGATATTTAATTACTTTTTTGTATATACTAACAAAGACAAAAATAAATATTGTCATTATAATTTGTTTGTCTATTTTTCCTGTGTTTTCCATATGGTCTAGCCTGAGTGGCCCTTTGATGTAACGACTTACCGGAGTTTATATTATGAAGACAGGTAGAGCAAACTTTTTGCATTATTGGTCTCTTCCCCCATTACTCTACCTATATCATGTTAGGGGTACCCCTTTATACTTAGTGGTTAGGCGTGCACAGTGCACCAATGATGTTTGAAATACGTGTCCAGCCTGGCATTGCAGGCTGATGTGCATTTTCCACTGGTGGTGTTCTAAATATGTGTCTAGCCTGCCATTGCAGGCTGGCGTACGCTGTGCACTGAAGGTGTTCCTAAATAGGTGGCCAGCCTGCCATTGTAGACTGGTGTGTGCAATTGAAAATCTGCTCAGACAGGCCTTTTAAGTCACTAGCCATCCTGAGAGGACCTTTCACTACCACACGAGTACCGCAAGGGTACGTCTTAAGGGATGAAGCGAGTGGTAGGTGCAAGACAGGGCAGGTACACATGTGTGTCCTTGCCCAGATAGTGAGGAATGCCCATGTGTGTTTTCACTACCTATGAGATTTGCTCTCCCCATAGGTTAACATGGGGAAATGATTGAAATTACTGGAGCAGCCTCATGATGTTTCCTATCATTGGATTCGCAGCAACAACCCCATGCCAATTTAATGATTCGCCTAGAAATGCAACAACTAGGAAGTGGGCATTTCTCTGCTCTAAAATCCTTTGTGTGCCTTTGTGCTGGGCTCCAGTCCACACTGGAGGCTGAGGGAGCACATCTCGGCATTCCCCAGCAACAGCTATAACACATTGGGCACGCAATGGGAACGACAGACCTCTGCCAATTGCCGGTCATCTGGAGTGACTGGAGAAAGAGGTTTTGACACTTGGCCTTTGGATCCAGATCATGGCTCATCTAAAGATAAAGATCTGCATCCACGGCCTCATGGGAGACAGGACTGACATTTAGGAGAGTTATCTGTGGTTCAAAGGAAGACCCTTTGAACCACCTCCAACTTCAAAGGCACACTCCAGTATAACTACTGGTGCCACACTGCAGCAAACGGTGAGATATGCTTGTGGGAATGTGGGACCGGAGAACCTGGAACTACATAGTGCATACTGCCAGAGGAATCGGCTGTGCACAAGGAGGATTACTGCAATTGAAAGGGACTGCATTCCCTTCCTGAGTGGCTGGCCTGGCCCAATTACCTTCTGCTGTGTGGCACCCTGAAGTGTGCTTTCCAAGGGCGTGTTGAGCTTGCCCTAGTTCTTTCGGAGGTCTCAGGGACATCAAAGATCTCCTACTATGGACCCACACCATCTATCTGTGACACCTGGAGAGTGGTGCCCCCCCAAAGTACCCACATCGTCTGCTGGAATCCAACTGGTAGCGTGGCCTGGACGTGGAACTAAGAAGGGTGCCGGGGGACCAGACTGCCTTATGAAGAGCGCAGAAGTCTTGCCTACATCTAAGGGATGTAACCTCTGCATCATGGGGACCTTGGCACACTTAAGTGTCTTGTTGGTGGTGAGCGGATTCATCAGCTCTGCGACTCAATGTGGCTGCTTCATCAATCACACTCCATCTCACGTTCGACACACCAACTGCATGCTCATTGTATGCAGGGTCTGATTCACAGGCTGCGACCCTCGGACATGGGGGTGTAACCGTACTACTGCCTTATTCTACCTCGCGAGGCATTGCTCAACTTGCACCGGTGTGTGACTGGAACTGTTTGGTGTGACCAATATCAACATGCACCGGACGTTGTGCCTCATTTCCAGGGAGGTACGGAATTTGCAACTCTTCGTTGTGTGTGTGACCGGAGTTGTCTCGTGCGGCCAATATCGATGTGCACAGGATGTTGTGACTCATTCCCAGGGAGGTACAGAATCTGCAACTCTTCAATGTGTCTAACCGGAACAGGCTGGTGCAACCTGTATCATTGCGCACCAGACGTTGTGCACAGATTGCTTGGGTGCGACTATGATCCACATGTACCTGACGGGGTGCCTCCTCATTCCGAGAGGCCACCCGGCTTCATTCTCTATTGCTTGATTGTTCCTTCCTTGGCCCTTAACACGGTCGACCATTTACCCTCCCTTCACCTGGCCTTCCCCGATGACACCGTGTTGCCAAGTAGTATTGCCCGGCTCATGCCTGGGTGGTGAGAATGATGGACTGAGCTGGAGAAATACTTCAGAGAACGATCAGAAGCAGGACACGAGACAGCGTGACCCCTCCTGTGCTTCGCAGAACTGGGCTGGAGCCGAAAGGCCCTTGTGGACCCCTTTGGGGTGCCCAACTATTGCCCTCAGCCCGTTTCTGCTTCGCATCCTGAGGGTGAACTTCTCGAGTGGCTGCCAAACCCCCTTTGATGACTGCCTTCTAATTGACCTTGCTACCTACCCCCACCTGCTTCCCCGGGACCCTGACTGAGAGTGACTTCGGAAGCGTGCAGCCTAGTGGCTGAGGGGAGGATGGGGTGTCTCCAACCAGTAGCTGTAGGATAGTCGGGGTGAGTAGGAGCGTGGAGGGAGGCTTGGGGCCACATGGTTTGCAGTGTGTGATCAATTGACCAGCTAGGTATCAGTTGCACCGCATTAGGGTACTGAGTGCATTTCTGCGCGAGCACGTTCCGTACGGATTTGCCTGATATCCATTGCACCATGTGTCGATCGGGAGTGAGTGTGTGTGTGGGAGTTACAGTTGGTGAACCACCCGTGATACACGACATTGGTTGGCGGTTTGCCTGATATATTGGTTTCTTGCCAGAGCATTACGTTTGACATAATTTTTTCCCTGCGCGACCCTGGTGGTATAATGCTGTGTATGTACATATTTCCAATATCGTTGTGACCCAGAGTGTATCCTATAACTGTGTAGTAGTGAATAATAAGAGTTTTCCAGGGTGGGGCTAGGGTGGACAATGTGTTGCACCGCATCATGGTGCTGGGGAAGTTGAAGAATAGGATCTTTCCCAAGTGCGCATGTTGCTGATGTCATTTGAACACGGTTGGGCCTAGTACTGCTAGTAATAATTCCAAGTGTGATTTATGCTCAGAAATAGATGATGATCATGTTGAGTTGATTATTATGTGTTCTGAATACAAACGTTATTTACATACAACACGTGAGACGTCTCTTTTGTGACGCTCCGTGTATTGATCGTAAGTGAGTGCCGTGCCAATGCTTTACATATTGCCTCTGTCATAAGCCTGACTGCTCAGGGCCACGCTACCCAAGGGTGAGCGCAGGTTATACAGTGTGTGTGTGTAATCACCGCCCCTGATGGGAGTGGTACATTCTGCTTGGCTGGGTACTGCCCCAGCCAATCAGAAAGTGCCAGTTCCACCAGATGTGTAACACACAGACCCCCGATCTGTCATGCACAGGTGCCAGTGCTGTCACACACAGACCCCTGATCTGTTCCACACAGGTGAAACACACAGGTCACAGATCTGTCATGCCAGGACCACAGAGCTCTCACACACAGGCCTCAGAGCTATCACGGGCTCATCACACAGCTGCTACACCCCATACACTGCAGGCCCTTCTGCAGCCTGAGGGCTCGTGTTTACTCTGCGAGCCTGCAGATTGAGTCATCTTGTGTGCATTGCCGCAATCAGAGCCTGTGAGAGCAGCCTCTTGCCGTGCAGCTTTGCCAGTTCGGCTCCTTGCTGTCATTTACACAGACATCCCAGAGCCTTCCCACATAGCCCCGCTCCCTCATTTGCATACCAGCTCCAAAGCTCGGTGGTCCAGCGAGAGATGAAATTAATGAATCGGCATTAATTTTTCCCACTTTGTGAAGCTCGCTCATCACATTAGCGTGAAAAGCGACTAATTTACAAGACAGGCTATGGAAAAGGGACCTCTTTCATCCTTCCTCCTCCCCTAGAGCGCCGCAGTGAGTGGCACCAGGCAGGCCTGCCGCCTTCTCAATGCCAATCACCCAGCTATCAGTAAGAGGCTCCTCGGCTGACCACTCGGCTGAAAGGAGGGGGGCTCTGGGCCGGGATACCGGATCAAGCTCAGGCGCGAGTGAGGCAGTGTGTACATCGTATTGATATGTAATTGCATTTATATAGCGCGTACTAAACCTGACGAGACATTGAAGCGGTTCATGATGGTTAGCACGATGTGTGTGGGTGTGTGTGAGTGCGTGTGTGCAAGGAGTTTGTGTGTGTGCGCATTGTCTGTGGGAGTCTGTGAGCACTACGTGTGAGCGAGAGGCAGAGTGTGCATGAGAGCAGAGACACTGTGTGAGAGAGAAGGGATGCATGTGTGTGCACTGTGTTAGAGAGAGCACTGTGCAAGTGCACGCACTGTGTGCGGGTGTGTATTGTGAGTTGGAGTGGTGAGTGTGAGCACTGTGTGTGCCAGGATTTGTGTGACAGCACTGTAGGGGAGCGGTGGATGTGAGCACAGGGGGCTATATGTAGGTAGCCTAATACCAGTCGGTAATGGCCGATTTTCGGTAAAAATCCCGTTACCGACCGGTATTCAGGCTTTTGGTATGTAGGGGGGACATTTCAGGATTCGGTAATTTTACCGATTCGGTAAATACCGAATCCTGAAATGAGATGTAGGGGGAGTGTGTGGGTGTTGTGTGGATTCGTTATTTACCACCAACTAAAAGTTGGTGGTAAATGACGAATGGCTTATAAAAAGCATTTTTTGGCACTTAGAAGTGTGCAATGTGGCAGACATACATGCCCTTAGGGCATGTATGTGTGCCACATGTGCACACATGCAGGAATCAGGGGTGCAACAGGGTGTCACTGTGACACCCTGCCACCCTTGATTGTGCTCCCCCCATTACCGAATCGGTATTTACCGATTCGGTAATGGTAACTGGCTTCCCATTGATTCCTATAGGCCTCCTGGCCCATAGGAATCAATGGGAAGCCAGTTACCATTACCGAATCGGTAAATACCGATTCTAAATTACCGACCAATTCCGATTTGGTAATTTTTACCGACTGATTACCTACATAGCATTTACCACTTCATAAATACCGAATCGGTAAAATTCGGTATTTATGAAGTGGTAAATGTTAGGCCACCTACATAAGGCCCTTAGTGTAGGAAAAAGAACAATATATAGTATATGCAAGGACTGTGTGTGTGTGTGTGATAGCTGATAGTATATGTAGCATCCTACCCCAAGCCCAGGAAATTGCTAATTATCATGGCACACACAGAGCTTGGTATTACACGTTTTTATTCCTCAGGTTGTAACCATTAATGGAACATTCTACATTATGAATTCTATCACTGAACGGTCTTCTTGAGGACGCTCATAAATCTCTCGACCACACCATTCGCCTGAGACCAGAGAGGTGTGCTTTTCTAATGCTTGACATTTAGATGAGTGAGAAACTCTCTAAATTCTCTACTATTGAAAGGTGGGCCGGTGTCAGATTTCACAATTGAAGGAACACCCCTATTGCAAAAATACTTTCTAGTCTCTCAATGACTCTGTCATGAGTAGTTGACGAAAAATCTTCCACCAGAGGAAAACTGGAATATTCGTCAACAATGACTAGTAGATGATGTCCATTGTCAAGGGGTCCAAAGAAATAAATTGCAATCCTCCCCCATGCCTGCTTTGGAAGCCAAGACATGTTTAACAGATGTGGGGTTGTCTTAGATGACAAACGGCTGCACACATGATATGTCTATAACTCCTTTTCAACTCTTTAGGCAAGACGGGAGAACCACACTCGGGCCCATAAAGCAAATTTCGTAGCAACAACTCTACGGTGTCCCTCATGAGTTGGTTCAATGACTTGTTGTCTCAGATTCTCGGGTATGACAATTCTCGACCCTCGTAAAATGATGCCTTCAGGAGTAACTGAGATTTCTTCTTGCACATTTTTGAATTTCTGGTATTCAAAGTCGTCATGAAGACGTTGAGTATGTTTTTGCTATGACTGGTGTGTAATAATGTCTTTGAGTATTAGCAAATCTCTGTCGGTGCTCCCGGCAGCAATGATTTCTTCCGCTGATATAGCAGCCGGAGTATTGAATTTAAACGATGAAGTTAACAATCGCATCAGCCACTGTAGAAGTAGTGCGATGACACTGTACTGGCGCACGTGGGAAGTAGTCAGCAGGGTTTTGATCTTTTCCTGGATGTTGGACAATCATATAATCATACTCCTGCAAGTGCAACCCCCACCTCTCAATGCGAGGAGGCATCTTGGCTTTAGGATTGCCGGAAATAGTGAGCAATGCTTGGTGGTCAGTGACAACTGTGAAATGTTTTCCATAAAGGAACAATTGAAAATACTCACAATCCCACAGCACAGCAGGCTTTCTTTTCCAGGTTAAAAATAAGTATGTTCTGTCATTGACAAACTTCGGCTAGCATAAGCCGCAATGTGTCTTTGGGCATTGGGGTGTACAGTGTGCTGGGCAAGGATGGCACCCAACCCCACTGGGCTTACATCAACGATAACCTATGTCTCCAATTTCGGATCAAAATAGGCCATTTCAGTGGCATTCTCAATTTCAAGTTTGATTTTCTTGAAGCTTTCTTAACATTCACTTGGCCATTTAAATGGGAAATTTAATTTAGGTAAGTCTCTAAACGGGGCACTTACAGTGGTAAAGTCAAGTATATACCTTGAAAAATAACTGGCCATATCATCTTGTGGGAGAAGTGGATGACAAGGCTTGTACTTTATCTGGATTCGAAGTCATCCCCCCATCTGAAAAGATATGACCAAAGAACTTGAGTTTGGTTTGAAGAAACTCACACTTTGCTACATTTAAAGTGAGACCTGCATCGGCAAGTATATGCAGACTTGTTTCAGAGCTTTATCATGTTCCTTTCGTGTGGCCCCAAAACCGAATATATCATCACTGTAATTGAAAGCATTTGTGACTGGCTGTATTTTGTGACGAGTGAGATCCTGAAAAAATTAGGCAGTTGACGACACTCCAAAACTTAACCTTTTATATCGAAATAAATCAACATGAGTTGAAAAGGTAGTAATGTACCCGCAATTCTCTTCCAGTTCGAGCTGATGATAACCTTTGTTCAAATCATGTAAGTAATGTGCGGACCTGGATGTCGTCTTCTTTCAATCGCCTTGTTAGCTTGGCGCATATTAATGCAGATGCGTACAGCTCTACCACTATCCTTTTTCAGCACTACCACTATGGGTGATACCCATGGCATTGGACCAGTGGATCACTCTATGATGTCGTGCTTTGAAAAGGTTTCAAGTTCTTTCTCAACAGCCTCTTGTAAATGGAATGCAATTCTACAATGTCGTTGAGCAACAGGACGGATGTCCTCATTTATGTAAAGGTGCAGTTTCGTGGTCTTAAGTCTTCCTAGTCTATGAAACAAAGATGGAAACTGATTCACTATCTAATGATCGGCATTGACACTGCAGTTTACAGATATCAGCCCAAAGGCAACAGCAGTAATAAAACTGAGTAAACTTGCGCTTGATGAAGTGCCTGGCAAGGAATTAATTGGCGCTTGTACTTTCGTATGTTTATGCTTCACAGTTGTTAAGAATGAACCTTGACTTTGCAGTGGCATCGAAGCAGCCCACATATACACTTTGGTTGTCCACTGACTTAAATGGGACACCAGAGACAGTTTGTTGTACTTTTCCATTGGCATAATATTTATTGATGCGCCACTGTCTATGATAAAAGGTATGGAGGACCCAATAACTTTCAGTGTGATCTTGGGACAATGTCCAAATGAATTTCTTACTTCCGCTTGTCGGGCTGGCTTTGACTGGCACTCTTCCTTGCAAGAAGCTAATCCTACAAATGCACATCTCCAGGGAGCCAACATTGACCTCACCTTTTTTTCTTTTATTAAAAAACTGGGTTCCAAACCATTGGCCGTCATTAAAAAGATATACAGAGCTAAAGCTACTTCTGTTGCGGAATATGTAGCAGGAGTAGGGGAAACACAAATTCAGACTCACTCCAAACCATAGAGGACACCTTTTTGAAAAAATTTGTAGCACCCCCTAGTCATTGTTCCTCTTTTAATTGCCATCGTGAGCTGGAAGCACCCTATATATCTGATCAGGTGCGCCTAGCCCAAATCTTGTTATGGCATTCGTTTGGCGATGGGAGTCAGTTTATCTATAACAACATATTATCAAAGACTGCTTAACTCTTCCTAATGCATTGAAGATCCTCTGAATCTCTTATGTCCAAAATACCTTCACTTTTTTGGGTTTAGAACAGCTGTTTGAGACCCAGGCAACATGTATGACCATTTCAAAAAAAATAATTTAACCTTTTTTAAGCAAAAATGGAGATGGAAAGATATATAATCAATCGTAATAAATCTATGGTCTCAATCTATTTGATTGTACCCGCTATCTCCAGGGGTCAGCCTCTTAGTTGTCTTTTGTTACAAACCCCATCATCTCTATGTATTATTAAGGTTCGGACTAAACCTCATCCCCTGTATGCTGGGATACCCTTCTGGCATTTATTCAAACCCTCATGTCTTTTTTTTCTGTACATTTTATGCAGTATATCGTAAAACTGATATTTTTCCAATCATGCGCAAATACAAATTTAGGCAATGCCGACCAGGATTATACTTTTTACAAATGCTTCCTGACCACTATGTCTGTTACTGTGTAGCAACCTTTTTATGTTTTTCGCTAAAAACTAGGGGGCAGATTTATGTTAACTGGCGCACCCCTGCATATCAGCAGGGATGCGCCAATTATTATGCGCCACAGCTGCACCACCATGGATGCGCCGCATTTATAATGCGCCGCACCATGGGGCAAAAACGGCACAGATGCGTGACGCATCTGTGCCGTAAAAGTGGCGCATTGCTGGAGTTGCGTCGCAAGCGTGACGCAGCTCCAGCAATGTTCTGGGGGGCCCTATCTGTACAATGCTGCATCAATCCTTACGCCTGCTTCAAGCAGGCGCAGGGTTTTGACGCAGCATGGGCCTAAAAGTGACTGAGTGAAATCTTGTAGATTTCACTCAGCCACTTTTAGGAGGCGTTCCTGCGCCGGAATGCCCCCACCTGCCCTGGAACGCCTACATGTGGCGCAGGGCTTTACAACGTGACGCATCTACCAGATGCGTCACGTTGTAAATACCCCGCACCATGGCGCAGGATTTGCGCCGCTGCTGCGTCACAAAAGTGACGCAACGGCGGCGCAAAAGTGGCGCAAGTGCAACATAAATCTGCCCCTTGGAGATTGCATCAGTAGTTGATAGGTTTTAATTTTTTCCTGTTATTTGCTGTTTTATAGATTTTTAATATATTTTAAAATATGTATTCATGATACTTTATTACATGATGTTTTGTCTATATACATTTGTACTTTTATGATCTATGTCTTTTTTGATCGAATAAAGTGTTTTGACTGACTTACCTTGCAGACCCATTTTCCTCACTGTCGTTCGATAATGACCGCGACAAACTTTTAGATGAAAAATGTGATGACAAGTGATATTGTTCAGTTTCTACTTGCCTCAACTAATGTTGCCACTTGCTCTTATGGACGTGCAAAGAACGTCACGCCTGGAATTTTCTGGCAGCCATTCTGTTTTCTCAACGTGGCGCACTTGATCTAGCCTCCACTTTGTTTTCTTGATGTGACGCACTTGATCTTTCCTTCGCTTTGCAGGCTGTTACAAAATGGTTCCCTTTCCCGCAGCCTTTGCAGATCTGTCCAATTGCAGGACATCTACCTTCATGTGGAAAGGAAATTCCACATGACACAAATTATTTTCCTTTGGAGACATTGCTTAATGGCCTTCTGCCTTGTGTTTCAACGTAATTTTCATGATCAGCACTGGTTCATTTTGGGCCGTTCCGGCCTTCATGTTGGCTGCATATCTGTCCGCTCTTTCTTCTACTCTGGCAGCCATGAACATTCGATCCAAGCTGAGTATCTCTTTCAGCATTCGTCATCTGAAGGAATCGGAGTGGCAACCATCTATTACTCTGAGACGCATAGCCTCCTCATCGTTAAATTAATTGAACCTGCAATGCTTTATGAGCAAATCAAGTCTTTCTACAAACTCATCTATCGTTTCACCAGCTCTCTGCCTTTCCTGAAGATGTGCCTTTCATAGTCGACATTCGGCATTGGATTGAACTTGGTGTTCAGTGCCTCTTCGATTTGACGGTACATCTCTTCATCACCTTGTGGTATTTTCTTTATAACTTCTTTTACTCCGTCCCCTGCCAAATTATTTGGATATTTAATTATATTTTTCTCATTTGCTTCTTCCAGCGCATCAATGAAATCAACAAAAGTTGTGATCCAGGCACTTCATTTGTCGCCAATATTTTGCCATTTTGCGATGTCGAAGGGAAGCAGAGATTTTAGAATATGTGGCAGCATGAGAACCTGCGGAGCTTTCTGCAACCAGGAGCGGAGCTGCTCATCTTTCTGCCTTCTGTTGTGCCCTCTTCTGTTTTGTCTTTTTTTGCTAGTTTGTTCCCTCTTCCTACGGTTTCCTCAAGACCTGTGGCCGGGGGAGCTGGCACCATGGAGACCTCGTACCTGAATGCCCAGATACCCCCAGGGATGACAGTGCTGATTAATTGCTTAATAGATTGATTTGGTGACATGGAGAGAGGAGGCGCCCGATATTCTTGTTGCAATCTCTGAGGTGAACGGATGCAAGACACACCTCTTGCATTCACACCTGTGTGAGAATGGTACAACAGCGGCTCATCATCGCTGGAGTATGTCATGCAAACTCACTACTTCCAAGCTGAACTCTGATCATCCTCCCAACTTTCGGGGCTGACTACTCGAGTGGAGATACGGGCAGAACATTTGTGTCTGTTTCAAGAAGCAGGTCTTTTGGAGCAAGAAGACAGGTAAAGATTTTTAGGCAATCAGGTTGTCAGAAATGATGCACATCCGGCAGGTAGGGAGCATAAACTCCACAGTGCAACGCAGTGCATTCTTCTGCCACACAAATTGAATGAACCCTTCTGGCCCTGAGCATCGCAGCTTTGGGTGATATTAAAGGCCCATTAATACCCTTGAGGAGACGGTGAGTAGCACCAATCAGCATCGGGTTCCTGGTAGTGGCGGTTACTCCGCAATGCTTTTGAGCAGTGTAAAGGAAAGGAAATATAAAATGATAATAACTTTGAGCTATTATCATTTTATGTTTCCTTTGCGGGCGGGTGGGTGGGGCTGCTGTGCTCACGGAGCAGGGTAGGGGAGGAGTGGTTTGCCCACTCCTATGTGAGCGACCCTCTCGGGCCGCCCAAACCAGTCATGCGCACTTTCCCAGTTCTCCATGCAGGCTGCATTACAGCCTGCTTGGAGAACAAGCCCATGCCCTGGATGAGCGTCGAAGCTTAAAACCAATCACAAAGCTGAATTGCAGTGCTGTGATTGGCCAGGAGAGCCTGGGTGCTTACCAATTACAATGCTGCATTGCGGAGTTGTGATTGGTCAGGGAACCTGGCTGTTCTTCCTGGCACGAGGAGAGCAGGAGCAAGGAGCAGAGACACACTACCCAGTGGCAAGGTAGGTGCATAATAATAATTTTTTGTTTTTGTTTTACACTGTGCAAACTCGCACCCCCACGCCTCACCACCTGCAAGTCATGCCGGCCGCCACTGGTTCCTGGGTCCTTTCGGGCGCATAGTTGAAAAGGAGATTGGTTGTAATTTGGCCAATCCAGGAGGTCCTGAGTGCGGTGCGTGAGGTTTGGAGATGTTCTGACGTTGGAAGAGACCATGAAGAATAATGCCTTTGTGTAAACATTCATTGTAGTTGCTGCCTCCAAACTCTCAGCGAGTGAGGGTATGCATGTATGTGGGGAGGGCACCGAGATTACAAGACGTTTGATACTTTGACCATTCAGAGTATCATTACTCAGAATATGTCGGCTAAATCTGAATTTACCAACAAGGTCTCACATTTCTGGTGCAGCCAGGAGGGTAGGCTGCCTGCCACGTCTAAGCAGAATTTTCAATGTCTCAGAATATCTTGAACAATGACTCAAGAGCAAGCGGCAGACAAAGGCCTCTAATTGTATTAGAAACACTGCGCTGTGATTCAAAGGAACTGATGAAAGTCAAATTTGAGTGAATCTGCCGGCAATGACAATATTTCTGCTGGCAGTGAAGCCTCGTCTGAGTGCTTTAAAAGACTGAATATGTTTTGTGTTCCCCAAGGCAGATATCGTACAGCCATCAAAGGGTTAATGTTCGCGCAGGGAAACGTCGTTTAGGACGAAGCTGGAATCACGCTGTGCCTTCAGAGCAGCGGCAAAAGAAGAATGCGTCTTTAGCATGCATTTGTTCGGCCCGCAAGTTGTTACGGTGACTTGCTTTCAGGGGGCGCATTGGTAGAAAGGTGTTGAATTTAAAGTCCAACCCCTTCCCTACTGTTGTGCAGACTGGAGTTGGAATAGTAAATGAAACTTCCAAAATCCAGGAACCCCTTAAGGCAAGTAACTATAACGACTTGCATGCTGAACAAATGCGTGCTAAAGACGCGTTTGTTCTAATGACATTATTTAGAAGGCATGTGTACTAAAAGCATGCCCCCCAGTTTGTATCCAGTATCCAGTATCCCGTACGCTCATTGGTGACCAAAACACTGGCTGCAGAGCCCCTAGCACAGCCCTGGGATGCTTCTGGGTGACAAAGACCCTAAACGTGTCCCCCATTGGGGGTTATAATCTGCTAACTTCTTGTTAGAGGGGATGCCCGCTGGTGCCAGTAGAGATACAGTGTGGGTTGCATGTCAGAATATCGACCACAAAAATATTATCGCCATCAAAACTGCTGTTGATGTAAGGCTAGATTTACTATTATTAACTTCACTCAAATTACTTTCATATTTCACTATACTAATTCAACACTAATCCTCTATGGGTTCCGAAGTAGCGTGCTACTCCCCGAAAAAGCGCATCGACACCTCGTCAGGGGTAGGAAGCGCTATATAAATGCAATTACAATACAATACAATACATGTAGATCCAGGCACGATGTCTGGGCACATTATTATATTTATTATGAGTTTTATATAGCGCTAGCTAGACCCAGGGGTATCAGAGCACTTTACATGTTATGTGATAGCGTTTACAAGAGGTACATATGGGGATTCATAAGAGTCGTAGTTGAACAACACAGAATGAAGTGGTAATAAAGTCACACAAGTATAACACAAGGACACACTGAGGAATGGCATTGGGGGCAGAATAGGAGACTGAAAGAGCAATGTGTCCATCTTGATGGAACCAGTCAAAGAGGGAAACATAGATACATACATACACACTCATACACAGTGGTAGGTAGGACCTAGTTAAGATAAGAAAAACGTCTTTGGTTTCTCAAAAAAGTCAATTCACCTCTTCGCACCCTCTGATCACCAGACACAAGTGCCCCCAGCACTCCCAGGGCATGGGCCCCCAGCACTCCCAGGGCAGGTCCACCCAACACTCCCAGGGCACGGGACCCCAGAACTCCCAGGGCAGGTCCACCCAACACTCCCAGTGCAGGTGCCCACAGCACACCCAGGGCAGGTGCCCACAGCACTTCCAGGGCACGGCCCCCCAGCACTCACAGGGAAGGTGCCTCCGCCAATCCCAGGCAGATCCCCAGCACTCGCAGGGTACGGGGCCCCAGCACTCCCAGGGCAGCTGCCCCTACCAATCCGAGGCAGATCCCCAGCATGCCCAGGGTACGGGGCCCCAGCACTCCCAGGGTACGGGGCCCCAGCACTCCCAGGGTACGGGGCCCCAGCACTTTCAGGGCACGGGCCGCCAGCACTCCCAATGTACCAGCCCCCAGCACTCTGAGGGCACGGGTCCCCGGCACTCAGAGCACATGCCCTCTGAGACCTGGCCACTTCACATCCGGTGCCCCTCTCCATCTCGCCAATGCATGTCATTAACCTCTCTGTAAGTGGTGCTTCGCGTCGCGGAGGGACGCTGCTGCCAGTAATGAGGTTATAAGTATTCATAGAGTGCGCATTCCATCAGGAGGGGCGTTGACACAAGCACGGGTCCAGAGACACGTGTCAGCTTTGCTAGGTGCCGTGAACGGCGTTTGTGTAAGTAAATATACGTCATCGCACTAGTGCCCAGAAACCCATAGGACCCGGACCCCCCAGGTTGCTCCCGGCCCCACTCCCAACCAGCCCACAAATCAGTGATTCAACTACCAAAGTTGTGGGTGAAAAAGGCCATGTTTATAAACATCATAACCAATCAAATAAACACGACAAATCATAACTAGTTATTTCATAATCCAACACTTGTCAAGAATTTAAGAATTTTCACACATTATTATTTACACATCTGTTCAACCTAATGTCATACATCATCAGCTTGGAGATGTTATCTCTGACTCCAACACTAAGGGGCCTTCCGGCTCGTCCCCCCCAAATGAGAACCACGAAGGCGCCACCCAACTGCATCCTTGAGAGGTGAGCCCCTGCCATCTGGACCTTTTCCGCAACCCTTGGGACCCACCCCTCCACCAGCAGGCTGCACAAGGGGGGGTTTGTAGGGTATAACCAGGGGCCGCAGCCCAATGCTCTAGTGTGCAACGTGGCGCCCTTGCCCCCCAGCCGGTGTATCCATTCCCTCTGGGGTGAACTTACCATCTCTCCCCCTCAGTGCTGCAGGGAGTATGCCGGATGACTCCCCCTAACAATGCAAGGCACTCTATGGGGCCTCCTTACCGCCACAAGGGCGACCAGGGCCAACCGGCCCTTCGCCCTCCCCACCACAAAACAGATTCCGCACGAACGACCAAATACCATCAATCCATAGATCAGTCCCAATGTCCGACAGGCGAACGCCCTCCCGGTGAAACATGTGGCCCCCCCTCAGCAACCTGTGAGGTATGTGACATAAGCAGCCCTCCCCTGAACACAGCTTGGCCAATTCCCCATTCAATCGCCTCACCAACACGTTCAGGGCCCATGACGTCACTCCGGGGCCCCATTTCCGCTGCAGAATCAAAAAGGGCCAAGCGATCCGTGCCCCAGGGAAGGTCGTCCCCAACCAAGCAAACTCTGTCAGCAACGCCTCTCTGACAGCACGACGACCCAGCTCCACCATGTCATTTCTGCCCACAAGAAGGATGATTAAGTCCGGGGACTGTGAGGGCAGCAGACTCCAGGGGCCGGCATTGAAAGGAAAGAGGACGAGTGCCCATACAACTTGCCCTAAATAGGCCTCAACTACTCCCCCCCTCCCCTCCCGCACCGGGCCTGACCGGAAGTGAAGTCATGACCTCGTCCTCCATGACCCGGAAGCAATCGTCGCCAGCTGTGATGGCCAATCCAGCCCGGCCCTCATGATGCCAACAAGGGGGCGTGGCCAGGATCCCAGGCCCTAATAGCGCGCTTTTCAATAGAACGCGCTTTTCCATTTGTGCAAAACAGGGGCTGGATCTGGTGAGGACTTGCCTCTGTCTTCAGATCCGGGCTGTGCAAAGTTGGGAGATTGCCTACCTCGCCCCTTCTGTTTTTTTTTAATTTTGCAAGGTTCTCCAAGAGTGATGACTGTGAATCACAATATGGGGGGAGCAGCAAGTTCAGCAGCACAAAGCATCTGCAAGCGAAGTGCCCTCTGCTATGAGGGGGTTCTCAGAGCAATGGGTGGACTGGGGGCGGGGGGGGGGGGGACAGATGTAGTCATGCCTATTTCCAAAAGTGACAAAGAACCGTTTCCGGGAGAATCGAGGAACACATCCTCATCGCCACTTTTGTATTTATTTAATGCGATTTTATATAGCGCGGACTTTACCCTAAGGTGTCGGAGCGCTTCACAATAGAACCAAGTATGTTACATGAGGAGAAATGTTACATATTTACACATTACAGATACAAATGAGATAGAAGAAACAGTAAAATAAAACAATAGGTGGAAGTCACACACAAAAAAAACACATTAGGATGAGGATCATACAAGCATAGATTACATATTTACAACAATGTAAGAACTTCCTTGAGGGACATGAAAAGGGATGTATTAATTCTGGAAGTGTCTTTGGAAGAGAAGAGATTTGAGGTCTGTTTTGAAAGTCCGGGTAGAGGTGATGGTACGGAGTAGTGGAGGAAGCGAGTTCCATATTCTTACTGCATTGCCTGAGAAGATTGAGCCATCGATCTTTCCCTTTTGAAGATGGGGGGCACAAGCAGTAACTTTTCCACATTACGAGAAGGTCCAGAGCCTCCAGAGATTTTAAGTTTATTCGCCAGGTATCGAGGGGAGAAAGTGTGCAAGGCTTTGTGGGTGATACAGGCAGTCTTGTAGATTGACCTTGCTTTAATGGGAAGCCAGCAAAGAGAAGACAAAATGGGGGTGATATGGTCAATTCTTTTGGCCCCAAATACAAAACGAGCCACTGAATGGAGAACGGATTTAAGAGGGGAAAGGTGGGATTTGGGGAGGCCAGCAAGAAGAGAATTGCAATAGTCCAATCTAGAGAGAACCAGAGATTGGACCAAGGTTTTTAGGTCTCGTACCGGAAAAAAACGTTCAATCCCCCAGAGAAGACACTATAACATGCATGCATTCTTTGCAATGGAATTGATGTTGGAGACTAGATTGAGCTTTTTGTCAAGTATGAAACCAAGGGATTTAGCGCTGTCAACAACGATAGGTTTATTGTTGGGTAAATTCAGCCTATCCATCCAAGATTGAACAGGAGGAGGAGAGAGTGAGGTGGAGAGAAGAAGGTATTACGTTTTGGAAGGATTCAGAATGAGTTGATGAGCTAACATCAAGTTTTGAATAGGGTTGAGAGTAGTGTTGAGGATTGAGATGTTGTGTGCGGAAGACACCTCAAGGTAGATTTGGGTGTCATCAGCTTAGAGATGGTAAAGGATCCCAGATTTACTTAGGAGATTTCCCAGAGATTCCAAATAAAGATTGAACAAAGTGGGTGCGAGGATCGATCCTTGAGGGACTCCTTGACCTACCACCATTAAAGATGAAAGGCTGCTCGCTATTTTAATCACTTGAGATCTGTCCAAGAGGAATGAAGCAAACCATTCAAGCACTGTGCCTTCCAAGCCCATTCTCTGTTGTAAAGTGTTTAGGAGAGTGTTGTGATTAACAGTGTCAAAGGCTGAAGAAAGGTCTGGAAGAATCAGAAGACAAGACTCTCCCGAGTCAAGTACATGAAGGGCGTCGTCGATCACTTGCAGCCGGACTGTTTCAGTGCTGCAGTCTTGCAAGAAACCAGACGGGAATTCGTCAAGAAGATTGTTTTCCTTAATATGTAGGGAAAGTTGTTTCGCTACACATCTTTCTGTGATTTTCGCAAGAGAAGGGAGGTTGGTAATGGGGCGGAATTTGTTGAGGTCATTCGCATCGGCAGAGGGTTTTTTAAGAAGTGGGGTAACCTGTCCTATTTTAAGGGCACCAGGAAGGGAACCTTGGCTGAGTAAGAGTTTAACCAGACACGTCCAATAGGAAAGAGTGTGGGTGTAGAAGCCAATGGCGATGTCACTCGGGATGGGGTCTAAAGAATGGTTAGAGGGTTTTGTTTCGAGGATGCATTTGAGGAGGGCATCTTCAGAGATGACGGCAAAGTGCTGCCAAGTGACTAAGGATTTGCGCTCCTCTAGGGTGCTAGGGTGAATGACCTGATCTTTTCCATCAAAGAATATAGCGAATTCTGCTGTTTTCTTTGGAGGCTTGATGGTTGAGGCAGAGAAGTTTGGATTTTTTATGAGGTCAAATTGTTTTTTGGGTCTGTTTTTGGCTGAATCGAGGAGGGTTCTGAAGTGTGACGCTTTTTCATGGAAGATGTGTTTGTGGTATATTGATCTTGCTGAACGTAGAATAGAAAGATTAGTGGTGGATGGAGATAGTCTCCATTGTTTCTCCAGGAATCTCAGGTTCTTTCTTTCTTCATAAAGGGATTTACTGAACCACGGTGCTAAAGGAATAGGCCTTTTCTATTTTATTTGAGATGGAGCAACATTTTCAATTTCGACTGCAAGGACTGAGAGGCATTGGGAGGTAAGATTTTTTACATCCAAATTAGGGTCTAACATTGGAAGTGACAGCATAGCAGAATCACAAAGACTGTCAAGGTCGATGTTTTTGATGTTACGGAACCAGGTAGTAGTCCTTTTAGGTTGGCCAAGACTTATAGAGTGAGATAGGTGAAGAGAGAAGGGGATGAGGAGTGGCTAATGTGGAAGTCACCCTCCAATTGGCTGCCCTACAAATCTCCACCAGGGAGCTGAACATTCTCCAAGATGTCTGGTGGCCATCTCCTTACTGGCCCTTCCTTGGACTTCGCCTGGTAGAATATGGCCTGGTTGATAGTCTCGCAACACAAGCCTAATTACACTGGTGAAATACCCCAGAATACTGACAAAAAGAGCAGGATCCCCGGACACCCAAGAGCCCTGGTACATCTTGTAACTGAAGCAGGGTGTTTTATCTCTTCTTGACTATGAGAGCAGGAAGGACATTCCTAGATCAGAGGCGTCAGCACTCAAGGTGTCAGTGGAGACTTGAGAGGACTTCATCAATAGCTCAAAGGGGTGTTCTGGGGCTGACAAGGTCATGGGGGGTCTCCAGCATGGACATGGTGCTCAAGAAAGAACCCCCAGAGAGAAGAGCTCTCCAGATAATGACCCCCTAAATACTCCAGGTGGCTCATTCCCCAAAGCTTCCCTGAATGTCAGAGAAGTGATCCACTCAGACCGTAGAGGGGAGCATCGAGTCCTCAAATACAATCACGAACAGTGACACACGTGCGGAAAGTGTTAGGTCTCACTCATGGCACTAGAAACAAGGGAAGTCCAGGGAGGGAAATAGCCTTTTCCTAATCAAGCAGTGCTGGGTGGCCTAGATGGAGGACGCCATCTTTTATCTAGCCCTGCGATGCTGCAGCCTAACCTTCTCAAGCTACAGATCAGCATCTGTACACGGAAACACCTCCAAGACGGAGTATACAGTAGACACAGAGGTAGCAAAATCAAGAGCTCTTTCCCAATATCTAGTGTGAGGGTACCGAAGCCCTGCTGAGGTTTTTGCAAGGAGCACGGCACTACAGCTTGAGCCATGCACGAGCTGTCATCTTTACCGGAGAGTCCTGTCCAACTACTACAGCCAGCCCTAGCCGGTCCAGAGCCTGGATACCAGCAACTGTGAGACACATGTTAGATGGGGTGCAGCCCCCTTTCTAGCCATCACCCTAGAAGAGGAGGGACTCACAGGACTCACGGGGGTATGCCTCCCTTTTGGATCAAGCAGCAAGTGCTCGTGGGTGAAGTGGGGCACTTCAAAATGCAAGGACGGGACGAGAGCATCAGTGAGGAGACGATGGGACTCAAGCCATCTGCTTTCATTCTTTAAAAGAATAATCAAAAAACCTCAGTCTCTTGACTCTCTCAAGATGCATTTTTCAGGGGGTCCATCCCCATTTTAAACAGTAACCAAACGAGTTTAAAGCATCCCAGTGTCCTGCAGGATTCCAACACACAGGCTTGGCAGATGTTGACAGTGTAAGTTGCACAGATGACAAAAACACACAAATTACCTCAAAACAATCAAAACAAGCAAAGGAAACTGCAGTGTTTGGCTGTTAAAGTAAAAGAAACTCCATACTGGAGTGCCTCCCTTTACAACCTAAACCACCAACAATTACCCCACCAAACTGCGCTATTGAAGCTCCTTGTGGCGGGCTATAAACTCCACCCTTCTGAGGAAACTCCATGCGCTATAATCTCCTGCGTAAAGACACTGACTCAACAGAGGATACCTCGCCAGCATCCAACTCATCTTCAGTGCCTCAGTTAACCAGCAAATCACCTCAATGTAATACTAATGGAAGGCGCTTCAAACCAACTCCAATCCAAACTCCCAGAGAACAACCCATGACCACATAACTCTTCCAAGGTGGATCTGGTCACCCGCCTCTATTGATGCTCGTCCCTTGAAACAAGAAGATGTGCAGTGTGAGCAGCAACCTTCCGTGACCCTCCAATGCAACTGCCTCGAAGAAGCCTCCACCTTTCCTGATTCACAAAACAGCTCAGGAAAGACATGGCCGCTCTTCAGCGCCTTGGACCACTGTCCCCATCTTGAATCAGCCATCTGTCGGACACTACCTCCAGGTACCCTGGACCACTGTCCCCATCTTGAATCAGCCATCTGTCGGACACTACCTCCAGGTACCCTAGACCACTGTCCCCATCTTGAATCAGTCATCTGTCGGACACTACCTCCAGGTACCCTGGACCACTGTCCCCATCTTGAATCAGCCATCTGTCGGACACTACCTCCAGGTACCCTGGACCACTGTCCCCATCTTGAATCAGCCATCTGTAGGACACTACCTCCAGGTACCCTAGACCACTGTCCCCATCTTGAATCAGTCATCTGTCGGACACTACCTCCAGGTACCCTGGACCACTGTCCCCATCTTGAATCAGCCATCTGTCGGACACTACCTCCAGGTACCCTGGACCACTGTCCCCATCTTGAATCAGCCATCTGTCGGACACTACCTCCAGGTACCCTGGACCACTGTCCCCATCTTGAATCAGCCATCTGTCGGACACTACCTCCAGGTACACTGGACCACTGTCCCCATCTTGAATCAGCCATCTGTCGGACACTACCTCCAGGTACCCTGGACCACTGTCCCCATCTTTAATCAGCCATCTGTCGGACACAACCTCCAGGTACCCTGGACCACTGTCCCCATCTTGAATCAGCTATCTGTCGGACACTACTTCCAGGTACCATGGACCACTGTCCCCATCTTGAATCAGCCATCTGTCGGACACTACCTCCAGGTACCCTGGACCACTGTACCCATCTTGAATCAGCCATCTGTCGGACACTACCTCCAGGTACCCTGGACCACTGTCCCTATCTTGAATCAGCCATCTGTCGGACACTACCTCCAGGTACCATGGACCACTGTCCCCATCTTGGACCACTGTTCCCATCTTGAATCAGCCATCTGTTGGACACTACCTCCAGGTCCACAGAATTCTCTGGCGTTGTGCATTGTGCTGCTTTGGGTCATATGAGAGGATGGTTTTGGCTACTACCTCCTTCGCCCCTTCTCATCTCGCTCAATTCATCACTAAGGTCTGGATTTAGCGTTATGTGTGACTGTAAATTACATTATATGTCTTATATTCACAAATACTAATCTAGTTACTGGCACATCTATTAAAGTAGCAAGGTGCCTGGTAAACCAGGGCTCGGTTCTCAAAAAGGCAACTCTATGTAACTGCACTCTATTGGTCAAGGATTCTGTAGTTTCAAAAATTAAGATTAACAAGAGATGGTGCAGCAGGCCAAATTTGATAACACGCTCTGACATCATGGATCCCAAAAACATGCTTTTAATGATGTATAAAGGCAAAAATGTTTACACTATAGATGTGGTGGAACAACCTTTCACAGAGTTTGGGAGATGTTGAAAGCATGTGAATCCACAAAACATCCAACGATGATAAACAGGTTTCGGAAGTCTGAATACAAGTGGGCCAGAAGAGGTCAAGACATTTGCTTCACCAAGTAAAGAGGATTACCACAGGCAAGATAGTTACTAGGTGTGGTAAACACCTACTTTTCCATGTTTTCCACTTGGAGATGAGGCTTAACATCAGGAATTGGCATTAAAAGCTCTAATTGTGCACGTTTTGCTCTTTTTCCAGGCCTTTGTCCCCAATAAATTTTGCATGTGTGGCCTGCTAAAATCTGGTATGAGGAAAGAGTTGTGGCACAGTAATTATATCACAGCTCCAAATTCTGATCCTCGCAGAAAGATTTGCTCGTTGAGGGATGAGAATTTAATCCCCAACATGTCATCAAGGCCTTGCAATTGTAAAATCTCCAAGTCACGCTCACCAGAGTTCCTCCCTCACCTTTGCGGCGGGACACATACTGGATCTGATCTATGCTTACGACATTCCAAAATAAACCTACTCCTCTGGGCACATTTAACACATACGGCGAGTGTAAGCACACAAGAACAAAGACCACAAGGCTGACCACCCTGGGCCTTCACTGGTACCACAGAGAGGTTACCCCGAATGGTTTGGGGAAGCATGTGCCTCCCCCAATATTTCACCCTCTTTCACTGACATTATCATCTCCTCTGCTCCTAGCAAAGTCTGAACAGTTCCCCCAAGATGGCCGCTATATCCCAGAATGAGGGCCGGATAGGGTGAACAACCATTCGTAAATTTCACAGACCGTCCGTAATTTAGGTCTCGTGTTCGTTGTCCGTGACGATCCCTTTTACGGACGCTTTTTGTCCGTAATTTTGGGCATTGGGGAATGTCACTGTTCCCCTCCCAGAAGCCTCAGCTCCCTGATAGGGGCCCCCTCGCACTCATCCTCTGAGTGCAAGACACGCCCCACCCGCCAATTGTCATTCTGTACGGGGCTGATTGCCACACACAGAATGACAATGGGACAGTCTGTGGTCTTACTGCATGTGGTGGCCTCCTGCAGCCTCGGTCTAGGGCAGGGCATTCAGTCAGGTGGAAGAAATGTACAAAAACGCCAATGCTGCTACACGAGAATCCAGTTCATGAAAAGAAGGCGGTGAAACAAGTAAAAAAAAAAGGGTTATGGGTGTTTCACTGTCTCATCATTTTAAAATGGACGCATTTTTTGTGTTATATTCAACAAATCCATGGTTGCTGCTTTTTTATTTTATGCAACTGACAACCATTGACAAAGCCAATAGTTCTGGCTTGTAGGTGTAACACTATTTGTTGTGGTATATATCTGGATGCAATGAAAAAAGCAGCAAATTACCAATCAGGCGGCACACTATGCTAGGCACAGATTCTTAGCTTAGGTGTTTTAAGCCATGGCCTTAAATTATCAAACACCCCCTTTGGAGAGACCCCCCCATTTTTTCATCCCACTTAAAGCCCTGGAAACAACACCATGTCACAGTGGCACTTTGCATCATGCATGACTCATGACTTCCACTTTTTTCAGATTTCCTATGTACAGGGGCATAGTGAGCCCTTCCCTGCCCCACCCCTTGCTTTAGGAACTATAGCAGGGTGAAGTCCTTGATGGGCCTCTTCTGTCTGCAATTCTGCAGACAAAGGCTCAGCTCATAACTAATGTGAAAAAGTGAGTAAGTGAAGGGATGGCTGGATGGATTAGTGAAAGAGTGACTGGATGAATAAAAGGGTGAATGGATGGATAATGAGAGAAAGGATGGACGGATGAGTGAGTGGACAGATGGATGAGAGAAGGTAAATGCATGTATGGATGGGTGGATGGGTAGATGGACGGGTAAATGAATGGATGAGTGAAAGGGTGAATGATAGGTGAGTGAATGGGTGGATGGACGAGTGAACTGATGGGAGGATTGATGAATTGATCAATGAAAGGATGAATGGATGGATGGATGAGTGAAAGGGTGGATGTAAGGCTGGATGAGTGAGTGAAAGATAGATGGTAGATGGACAAAAGGGTGGATAGATGAGTGAAGGAGTAAAAGGATGGATGGATGAGAGAAAGGATGGATGGATGAGTGAAAGAGTGAAAGGGTGGATGGACGAGAGAAAGGATGGATAGATGAGTGAAAGGAAGGATGAGTGATAGCTTCAATGGATGGATTCATGAGTGGATGAGTAGATGGATGGGTGGATGGAAGGATGGATGGCTATGCAAAAGGGGAATGGAGAGATAAAGGGAGGATGGATGGATGGATGGATGGATGGATGGATGGATGGATGGATGGATGGATGGATGGATGGATGGATGGATGGATGGATCGATGGATGACTGAAAGGGTGAATGGGTTGGAAGAATGAGTGACTGAGTAGATGAATGAGTAAGTGAAGGGATGGCTTGATGGGTGAAAGGTTAAACGGATGGATGGATGAGTGAGTGAATGGATGGATGAGTGGAAGAGTGGATGGATGAGTGTATGGATGGATAGGGTGAAAGGATGAAAGGAGGGATGGATGAGTGGACGGGTGTATGGAGGGATGGATGAGTGGAATGATGGATGGATGGAAGGATAGATGATGGAGTTTGCAAATGGTTGAATATTGGTATGGATGGGCACACAGATGGAAGGACAGAATGAATGGTGAAAGATTGTATGATGGATGAAAGAATGCTTACACCTTGTAATCCCCATTATCTCAAATAACATTTCCTATAGATTGACTTTCACATTTATATGAGTCATTGTCTCGATATACTATGTGTGATGTAACGCACTCCGACACCCTGTCCTACTTACTTGGGATGAGTAGCACTATAAAAGAAATTAAATACACATGAGAGAAGGTTTTTGTGAAGATGAGGGGCACCATTGGAGGGCGGTTGCAGGGCAGGACTGGCCGGACCGGGCATCGGGCGTTTCCCTGGGAGGCCGGAAAGGTGGAGCGGGGTGGTTTTGTTACCACAAAAAGACCTGCACATTTGCTCAAAGCTGCGCATACTGAAAAACCATGAAGTGCACAATTGTCTCAACCTAATATGAACTTATTTTCACTTGTACTTAAGTGGGTGTCTATTTACTTACTTACATACCATTGCGCAACCTCCTCTGATGTGTCTGTAAAACTTACCTTTTGTACTGAATTTTGACCTCCTATCCTGAATTTTTTGTCCTGAGTTTTTGACCCTTTGTCCTGAATTTTTACATCCACTGTCCTGAATTTGCACCTTTGCCGGTTGGTCACCCTAGGGCCGGACTGGTCGTCCCAGGCATCCTACGTTTCCCAGGAAGGCTGGAAGGGTGGGGGCTGATTTTGCAGTGGTGGGGGCCGGTTTTGTTACTGGGGATGGTTTTACAGTGGTGCTGCCATATCGGTCCACAGTAACAAAAGTGCTTGACACGTGCAACAGCCCCCCCACCTTTCCCCTCGGGGGCTGGTCCGGCAGAGTTGCCAGGGCTGCTTTGGGTTCCCAGCTCGGCCCTGCCCAGAATCCAGAAAAGGAGGAACTTGGAATGAGCTCTTACTGTTTTTTAATCTTTCCTTGAAGCGAGGCTGTTACCGAGCAAGCCTTCAGTTTAGTAATTTGGAGCTTTATATTATTGACTAGGACACGTTACAACGCACACGTTTACAACACATGCCATTACAGCGACCACATTATACCATTACAAAGCAAGTCATTACAACGACTTCCTGGAAGGGGGGGGGGAGGGGGGCTGGAGTTTGGAATAGTATAATTTACTATTCCAACTCCACTCTGTGCAACAGTTGAGAAGGTGTTGGATTTAAAATCCAACACCTTCTGCACCCTCCAGCAAGTCGTTGTAGCGACTTGCGTTGTAATGGTATGTGATGACAATGCAGTCGTTGTAATGACCGCGTTGTAATGGCATGCGTTGTATCGACTTCGTTGGACTCGCTGTTTACCTATATTATTGCATGTTAACCAATTGTCTTTCCCTCTAAACACTAGCTTTAAGACTTTCTAAAGCAGTCTCTTTATTTAGTTCGGTAGTTCCACCCTGGTGGGCAGACGTAGTCCAAAAAACCTTTTTATTTTAGTTTGGCAGAGAGGTTCAATAAACGCTGCTGTCTGAAAGGATGCTACCGGCCTATTCACACTATTAAATGAGGCCCTCTGTAGAGAGAACAGACATTTGCTGCCCACAGGCTCAGCTCGGCAGAGCTGCTCAGTGGGGCTGAGGTGAGAACGAGCTCTAATGTCAACGAGATCTCACAGGATGAACATCAGGGCTGCCTGCCCGCTCCCTGCCAATCGGGCTGCGGCCGGAGAACAGACACCCGCCTTCAGGTCTCATTTGTGGAAAAGAAGCTGTCTAATAAACGCCAGCGAGGAGGAGGGGGAGCTGTGTCCACTCTGTCGGTCAGGGGGCTGCTCTGAGGTGGTGACGCCCTGGGATACCTTTCAGTGCACATCAGAGGCAAGGCTCAGATGGACACCTTTATCCGCAACCGGTAGGATACGTGTTGCTCCCTCGCTCACGAGCCCCTTGCGGTCTAAAACACATTTATTTGTGAACAAACCGGTGCTGTGCAGGTGGGACCTAACGAGTGCCTGCCGTAAATGGCACCATAAAAGTAATATTTATAAAAATGTCTCTACAGTCGACCATGCGGCTGCCTGGCAGCTCTCCTCATCCTCTAAGGAAGAATGTATTTGCAATTATGAATACAACGCACTGCAGACTTTGGACACCGTGGCCACCACCCGTTCCGCAGGCCTCTTCTTATAAATGACCAAAAATACACTCTGTGCAGAATTAAACAGCCCTCATCCACAGGCAATCCGCAGCCTCCCCCCGGGGCAGGTCTGTGGGGCTGGTGCGAGCAGAGTGAACCAATCCTGACGAGCAGACAGAGGATGCAGTAAGCTGGGCCTGCTCCTATTGACAGGCACATCTGTGTCCAGATAACAGGGCAGCTGTTATCAAACCTGCTTTGTGAACGAGATGGCTCGTCAATGCAAAAGGAAATAACCGTAATTGATTTTCAAGCTGTATCTGGTAAAAGGTGGCCCTCGGAGGCAGAGAAGGCTGGAAAATTACCAGATTAGCATGGGGCGGTAGCTGAGGAGATGGAGTGCGAGGACATGTGCGAGCTGCAGGGAGATCAGGGGATGCACTGACAAGTGGCAGCGCCTGGAATGGCTGAGTCCATCTTATAACGGCCAGTGAACAAAAATATTATGTCACTCTAATGCTTTTTAGGTCGAGCATTCAGGGCCTCTTGTATATACTTTAGTATATACTTATATGCATATGTACTTTGTGGGATCTGGAGATCAGCCTCAGGACTTGTCTGCTTCCGCTTAGGAACTTTTTTTCTGTTCAACTGCCTCTATTTAACTGTCTTGATAGAAAACGACCAGTAGCGGCCAGTAAAATACCAGCATTGCTTTCTGCTTCTTCAACTGACTCTATTTAAATGTCTTCATAGAAAACGACCAGTAGAGGTAAGTAAAATACCAGAATTGCTTTCTGCTGAGGGACTTTCTTTTTTTTTTCTTCTGGCAACTGCCTCTTTTTAACTTTCTTGTTAGAAAACGACCAGCAGAGGTCAGTAAAATACCAGAATCACTTTAGCATTCTCTAAATTCTAGTCCATAGAAATTGTCTTCCACGAGCACCCGTAGACAATATTATTATTTTCAAATCTTGTATTTTCAGTGATATGACCACCGAAGGCCCTGATTTTACATGAAAAACAGAGCTTTGGCCTGTACCATTTCCCGCTGAAAGGCAATATTTCTCTCCATGTGTTCCCATGCCTGGCATGTCACGCAGTTTGGTGCTAACTTTCCCTTCATGTTAAAGAACAGTAGATGTTTCAGCACCCAGCTAATGTGCTGCATAGCTAAATACATATAAGGTCCCAAAGGCGAGACCTCGTTTCCTTTGACAAGTAGTAACGGCACTATAGCTTAGGTAGACCATGTGGCTGCCCTCGGGTGATCCCAAATAGATCCCTTCTTTAAGAAAGCTGCAAGGTTTGGCTTAGATCTGTTGGAAACAGCGATGACTCTTGGAAAGTGAAATCTCCTACATGTTCTACGAATATGTGATGTGTACAAACCCTTGAGCAGGGCTCGCACAAGCAGCAGGAAGTATTTGAGAGACAAGCTTCAAGGCTCTCTCCCTCTGTATCAGCACCAAAACATGATGGACCAATTTGGGTTTGCAGTGATTTCTGCAAACTGGACAACGCTCTAATGGTTGATGCCTGCCCGGTCCCAGTGGTGGAAAGGGATGTTCAAGGATATTATTCCACCTATTTCCTGGTTCTACTGTATCTAAGTAAAGATCACTGGTAATCCCCAGAACTAAGGCTCCCAAAAGACACAACATCAGTGCCTGTAGGGTAGGATTTCCAGGCCTACTTTATTTAACACTGCAAACGTTTCAGGGGAGAGGCCCTGGTTTGGACCCATCAAGTGAAGATGGTGTTCGGGCAACAGGAGAACAACACCCTTCCTTCTGGTGGGAAATCTTCTAAATTGCACTTAATGTACTCGCGCGAAACACTAGTCAAACAACTTACAATTACTTGAGGCATAAATTTCACATTGTACACGAAGACACGATTCACATCCCTATTTCTTGCAAGACTTTGCCTGTTTTAGCAAGGGCCACTTTATAGCTATAAAAATGTATATGCACAGCAATGTGCAGTGATGCCTTCCGTGGGGTCGAGATCTCTTGACTGGGGGAATGTTTGATTCATTCATTCAACATTCCGTCCATCATTTGTTGCGGCAGCATATTCCTTGGGGTTGCGGAGGATTGGGAAATCCCTCCGAGGGGGTGCTTCCTCCTTCACGATGAGAGGGCACCAAAGTTTAGTCCGTGGCCTAGAAGCTAGTTTCATGCGAAAGGTTATAATCTTTATTAAATGGCCACCTCTAAAGGATAAATTGAAGCCTTTTCCAATAGGTGAGTCTAGATGTTGAGCTGAGCTCAAGATTGAAGTCATGTGGCGCATGGGGGAGGGAGGAGAGAACCCTTCTACACAATGGAGTAGTCTAGGAATAGTGAAGAGGTCCCAGCATTACACATTTATTTATTGCAAGTTACTTTAAGTGCCAACCAGGGCTGAAGGGTGTCAGTGCGCTGTACAAGCCAGCATGTTGAAGGATATGCAGATATATGCATAGTACTTGTTATTTGCCTGCTGATATATGTGCAAATACAATTTTGCAGAGACAATGCATTAATTGGGAACGAGTGAAATAAGGGTGAGGGCAGGGACTCCCTCCCAAGGGTTTGAAGGGAAGCTGTTTTGGATTCTGTGAACAACAAAAAGCAACTAATGGTTGGGCAGAGGCCGAAAACGTACCAAGGATGCTAGACGGGACTGTGGTGGACAGGAGGACGAGGGCTGAGCTATGGCCCTGTGAACACAGGTTTATAGAGCAGCGCAACGAGGAGGCTCATGGGTAAGGGCTGAGGGAATCAGCACAAATTACTCTTTCTTATTAGTGTTGCCAATGTTGGGGGACCGGTGGAGAACTGGGGGTGACGATGTTAGGGAACAAGTGGAGAGCATAGGGTAGCAGTTTCAGCCCGTGGGGTACATCTTTGAAGAGGCATGCAGGGTGCTGTGCCCCATGAATTTAGGGCTGTCTGTCTAGGTGCGGGGGTCTTTCATTCTGAAGGGTGCGCTTTATGCCCTAGGACTACTTTTGTCCCATGCAAGCACCTGCGACATTCACTGCCTTGTACACCAGGCCTGCCATTGTGAAAGCACATCCGGCCGGTCACGGACGTCACTTCCGGGATCTCAGACTGGGCGTCATGTAATCAGGAGGCCAGACAGCTGCCCCTGTAGGTCACCAGTTGGAGGGGGGGGAGGCGGGGAGGGGCATGCCAATCTTACTTTCCACAATTATGACATTTTTACAACGGAGAAAGCAAAGGTTGGTCTTGTCGCGGCGCGGCTCTCCTGGGGAAAGGATGTGGGATTTTCAATGCTTACAAATGTTTCTGGAAACTCCCCGGT
Source organism: Triturus cristatus (assembly GCF_964204655.1). Lineage (NCBI taxonomy): Eukaryota > Metazoa > Chordata > Amphibia > Caudata > Salamandridae > Triturus > Triturus cristatus. The sequence goes on from NC_140595.1 coordinate 14,858,290, forward strand.
TTACCTTTGTATGTGACTGTTTCCCTATTACATGGTAAGAAAAAAACACTGGAAATCATGGTTTTAAAAATACAAATTGTAGGGGTCAGGAAATGGAGTGAGCCGCCCTTCTCTCTCTGCAGTGGCATTGATCCATCATTTCATTTGTAAAGCGCAATACTTACCCGTGAGGGTCTCAAGGCGCTGGGGGTGGGGAGTGCCCTTAATGTTGGAAGAGCCAGGTCTTGAGGAGTCTTCTGAGGGTCAGTAGGTCTTGGGTCTGCCGTAGGCGGATCAATATATCAACTGTGCATGAACCACAGGCACCCTAACACTGCCTTCTGCTACTCACTCTCTAAGGTGGCAGCCTGTTTTGGGAGGGTGAGCTCTGAGAGTACCCCCTAACTCCGAGGGTGGAACGCCCATCATTGATCCCTGCTGGGGCCGGAGGGTGTGCGCCTCACGTGCCACGGGCGTGGTGTCCACGGACGGACAAACGCCTCGTCTCAAAGACAGAAAAGCCCCTAAACTAAGAGCCTTTGACGGCCCAACTTCGGCAAGTTCCGAACCCAGTGGCGGGGTCCGAGGGCTCTGATTTCTACCACTCCTTTCAAGTGGGAGTCGAGATATTCCATTCTCCCTCGTACATTGCGGCTGCGTCCGAAGCCGGAGGCACCTGGTTTGTGCAGGATGGCTGCCCCCTGCTGGCCTCCATGGAGGCAGCAGGCACAGCCGAGTTACAGGTCTCAGCGGACCTCAGCCTCTCAGCGGCTGTCCGTGTCAGTGACCAGCAGCAGGGTTTGGGGCAGGAAAGCGTCACTGCTCATCCGCGCTGCCGGTGCTGTCCTCCGGGTGCGAACTGAGAAAGCCCTGTCCTTCTGCCGTGAGTGCCAGGCATTGAGTGGGCTACTGAAGGAAGAGGCAAGGCCGTGCCCAGTAGGCACCAATCACCGTGACAGAACACCTTTCTATATCTGCACTGCTACATAAGCACTAGTAATGGCTGCTTTCACGCGCGCGTGTGTGTGCGTGCGTGCGTGTCTGTCTGTCTCAGGTGAAATCATTCACTCCACCCCCTCCGCTGCCTCAGCCAGTGGACTACAGTTGGTTTTTGATTGCTTTACTTTTATTCCTGACGCTGGCAAATGTCAAATTCCAGAAGTCTTTGCAGGAGGCGCTCAAAATAAATCGAGCCCAAATGAAGTCTTTTTTTCAGCGCAGAAGGTAAAAGGAATATGTGAGCGGGTAATCTGGCGGACACCAGCAGCACCGACTCCATATCTAGCGCCGAAGGAAGTGGCGCTCTCGGCTTCTAATGAGGCCCTTTTAATGACCCAGCCGGGGAGGGCGCCGGCTTTAATGTTTCTAGAAATCTGTCGGTTTTCGGAGAAAGACCGGGGAGCTTGTTCTACTGCGGGAGGCAGAGACTCTGAACAAGGTGAGACGCCAGTCAGCCGAGGCTGCCTCGCCCCTCCATAAAAGATACCCTCACCCCTAGACTCCCCAGAACACCCAGGATGCCCTGTCCAGCCCCCTAACACCAGCGGCAAAACTGTGCCAGGTAACAGTTGAAGCCAAGTGGCCGAAGGCCTCACGCGTGCCCAAGCCCTCCTGTATCGACTGCAGGGTAGAGGCAGGAGTGCAGGTGTGAGGGTGATGATGCTAACCACCAAGCGGACACAGCAGGCACATCTGGAAAGGGGTAGGCCTGTCCCAGGAGGAAGCCGAGAGGGGTGGAGCCACCCTGCGCTGCTGTCTTCACCACAGCCTCCTCATTAATCACATGGATGGACCGATTATTCGGCTGAATAGCCCACGCGTTCTATGACGCCGGTTACATCATAACCAGCAGATACGAGCGCAGGCTGTGACGTGTTGGGGGACGCATTCATGACGTCACCTCTCCCCCTTGCATGTGCTGACATTACCTAAGTAGGCGCGGCCCCGTGGCTCCCAATAGGAGCAGTGCCTCGTCATCTATTAACCACGTGGCTGTCCATTTCAGACTGCATTCACATGAACGGACAAGTATCAGCCTCCATTTTACATTGGGAAGGAAGGTGAGGGCCACTTTGTGGCTCAGTCGCTGTAAAACTCAGCTTCAACCAGGAGGCAGCCTCAGTCGAACGCACACCACTGACTTGCAGGTTGGGTGTGAGGAGAGAAAGCTGTTTATGTGCTTGGCCAGCAATCTGTGTAGACTCACCCGTCACGGAATGACTGGCAGTCAGAGGAGACTGTATGAGGTGCAGAGAGTGTGAGGTTTGGAGAGGTGTGTTTTAAAAGGAGGAAGTACGTAGTGCAGACATTTGAGGTACAGAGAGGTGTGCGTTAAAGTAAGCAACACAGATGGGGGCAGGTACAGAGATGTGCGTTGAAGGAAACAGCAAGAAGCGCAGACAGTGCGAGGTATGCAGAGGTGTACGTTAAAGAAGGTAGGGGTAGATTTACGAGCCCCTTACGACACTTTTACGCCGTTGTTACATCACTTTTGTGACGCAGTGGCGGCGTAAACAATGTGCCACATTGCGACACATTTACAACGTGACGCATCCAGGGAGATACGTCACGTTGTAAAGCCCTGCGCTACATTATACCTGCGTCAGGTATAATGTATGCAGGGGGGCGTTCCCACGTAAGAAAGCCTCGTAGATGTGGCGCAGTGAAGTCTAAAGGATTTCACTGCATTACTTCTACGATGCCACTGCGTCAAAGCCTTACTCCTGCTTGGAGAAGGCATAAGGAGTGATGCAGCATAATCGAAATAGGCATTCCGAAGCATTGCTGGAGTTGCGTTGTGCTTGCGACACGATTCGAGCAATGCGTTGCCTGAACGCCAATAGATGCGTCACGCATCTATCAATCCTTGCGCCACGGTGCGCCACATTGTAAATGCAGCGCATCCATGGTGGCGCAAGTTTTTTTTTGCATGACGCACATTAACTGCCGCATCTCTGCTGATATGCAGACATGCGTCAGTTCTTGTAAATCTGCCCTGTAGTGAGCAGCGCACGCTGCAAGATACAGAGAGATCTGCGTTAAAGGAGGTAGCTGGCAGCGCAGACAGCCCGCGGGACAGGGAGTTGTGTGTTAAAAGAGGTAGCAGCCTGGCAGCGCAGACAGTCTGAGGTACAGGGAGTTGTGCGTTAAAGGAGGTAGGAAGCAGCGCAGACAGCCCGAGGTACGGAGAGGTGTACGTGTGAAAGGGAGCACCAGGCCCTGCCTTTGCCACCTCGGGCAGCGGTTCCTAGGCCCCAGCTCTGCCAGCCCCAGAGTAAACAGAGCGCAGCTCTCAGTTCCCTTTGTTACAGGCAGGCTGCTTCTCTGTTCTGTGTTTGCTCTGCTGGGTAGATCTGCCAAGCAACGCTCCCCCGCCCCGGGCACGGAGGGATTATTAGACAGCTTCCAATAACCGACATCCCATAATATCTGGCAGCGCTGACATTAGGGCTGCAGACGGAGGCATTAAGATAGCTATCTGCCTTGTCCACAGCCCGTGTGCCATAATGGACAGCTCGGAGAGCCTCTTCGCAGCCCCTGCTCCAGGGGCTGAAAGGCAATCTGTCCTCATCACAGAAGAGGCATCGGGACACGGCGAGGGATGGGAGATGGGAAAACAAATCACCGACATCATGCGAACTAAAGACAAGGTGAGGGATGAGAACCGGAAAAAACAAAACACCGACATCATGTTAACTAAAGACACGGTGAGGGATGGGAGCCGGAAAAAAAGATCTAAAATATCCTGCAAACTAAGACACGTCTAAAACATCATGTAAACTAAAGACATGGTGAAGGATAAGAGACAGATAACCAAATCACCAGCAACATGTAAACTAAAGACACGAGGGATGAGAACCGGAAAAAACAGAACACCAACTTCAGGTTAACTAAAGACAAGGTGGGGGATGAGGGCCGGAAAAAAAAACACCAACATCATGTTAACTAAAGACACGATGAGGGATGAGAACCGGAAAAAACAAAACACCAACATCATGTGAACTAAAGACACGGTGAAGGATGGAAGATAGAAAAAACAAAACACCAACATCATGTAAACTAAAGACATGAAGGATGGGAGCCAGAAAAAACAAAACACCAACTTCAGGTTAACTAAAGACACGGTGAGGGATGAGAACCGGAAAAAACAAAACACCAACGTCATGTGAACTAAAGACACAGTGAGGGATGGGAGCCAGAAAAAACAAAACACCAACATCATGTAAACTAAAGACACGGTGAGGGATGAGAACCGGAAAAAACAAAACACCAACATCATGTGAACTAAAGACACGGTGAGGGATGGAAGACAGAAAAAACAAAACACCAACATGGTGCAAACTAAACACACAGTGAGGGATGGAAGACATTAAAAAAGATCTCAAATATCATGCAAACTATGAAACAGCTAAAACATCATGCAAACTAAAGACATGGTGAAGGATACGAGACAGATATCCAAATCACCAGCATCATGTAAACTAAAGACACGATGAGGGATGGGAGCCGGAAAAAACAAATCACCAACATCATGTGAACTAAACACATCATCGGAATGCATGGACTAAACATCATATCCTACGCAGACAACACCCAGCTCATCCTCCTGCTATCAGAAGATCCCTTTACCACGTTGGTCAACTTCTGCAGGTGCATGACGAGAGTCACCGACTGGACTAAGGACAACTGAAAAAAAAACAGGACTCAACTCAGACAAAACGGAAGAACTGGTCTGCGGCAAGAACACCTCCCCATGGAACGACTCCTAGTGGCCTTCTGAACTAGAACCCTCACCCACTCCGACAGACCACGCCCGTAACTGTGACGTTATCCTAGAAAGGAAGTTCACCATGAAGAGCCAAATCAACCCAATCTCTTCCGTCTGCTTCCTCACTCCTTGCATGCTCTGTAAGATCTTCAAATGACTCCCAGACAACACCAGACGAACCGTCACTCAAGCCAAAGTCACCAGCCAGCTGGAGTATGGAAACGCACTCTACGCAGGAATCACCACACACCTCCTGAAGAGACTGCAGATCATACCGAATTCAACGGCCAGACATCCTTGACCTCCCCACCTCAAGAAGGTCCACTGGCTCCCCATTCAGAAGAGATGTCAATTCAAGATGCTGATTCACACCTACAAGGTCCTTCACAATCAAGCACCAGCATACTTCAACCACCGCCTGAACTGCCACCAACCCTCCAAACAACTGCACTCCACCTCCCTCTCCCTCGCACACACCCCTGCATCCACAGAAGCAACAGTGGAGGACGCGCCTTCTCCTACCTCACTGTGAGTGCCTGGAATGACCTCCCGCTTCACCTCAGGACCTCATCCTCTCTTGTGGAATTCAGGAAAGACCTGGCTGTTCAACTGAACAGCCCACAAAGCAGCAAGGTTCTCAGCGCCTGGAAACCCTTGCGGCGTTATAGATCCTGTTTGATTGATTGATTCTTTGAAAGACACAGTGAAGGAAAGAAGTCAGGAAACAGCTCATCTCCAACGTAATGCAAACTGAACACAGGTAGGGTAGAGGATTCGGCCTAACGGCTAGGGCAGTCGACCTCGAATCTGGGGAACCAGGTTTGAGTCTCGGCAATGACGCTGAACATCCTGTGATTCTGGGCAAATCAATTAATCTCCCCGTGCCTAACAAGCTCTCCCCACCACTGAGAGAGACCTTGCACCATCTCCTGATGGAGACGCCATTTATGATCCACAAGGCATCTTCAGCTGTGTTTATCCACTCTGGCGTTCAGAGAGCCCGCCAGGTGTTGAGCCACCAGGGAAATGCTTGACATTCCAGCCAAGTACAGAGACGCAGGGCCTCTTGACAAAGGATCCACAAACCCACACCGCGCTGCTTATTGCAGTACCACATGGCAGTGGTGTTGTCCATGAACACCTGCACCAGCCTCCTCTGGATGGAGGCAAATAGGTTTCAATGCCAAATGGATTGCTCGAAGCTCCAACAGATTGATGTCAAGTCCGGACTCCACCGGAGACAAGAGGCCTTTGATCTCCTCCTCTCCCATGTGGTCACCCCAGCCCAAGAGTGACGCATCTGTCACTACTTTGAGCTCTGGTTGGAGAAGGGAGAGGGGTCTGCCGTTGACCCAATCGGGGTTCGTTAACCACCACCTCAGATCTTTCACAGTGCTCTCTGAGATCTGGACCATGTCGGAAAGATTCCCCTGATGCTGCGCCCACTGAAACTTCAGGTCCCACTGCAGACCCAGCATAAGCCTATGTGCATGTGTCACACGCAGGATGCAGGAGGCCAGGAAGCCCAGCAGCCTCAGAGTCATTCTCACACTGAAATCCAGGATAGGGACTGAAACATCGGTTTCATAGCCTGAATATCCTGGACTCGCCATTCAGAAGGATAGGCCCGAAACTACTATGTGTTGAGAACAGCTCCGCTGAAAGGGAGCGTCTGAGAGGGCGTCAGGTGTGTCTTCGGCACATTGACAGTAAACCCCAGAGAATGCAGGAGGTCCGCCGTAGTTCTGGAGGTGGGAGACGACAGCCTGGGTTAAGCCCGCCTTCAACAGCCAGTCATTGAGACAGGGGAAGACTAGCACCCATGAACTCCGCAGATGAGCTGCAACCACCGCCTTCACCTTGATAAACAACCAAGCGGTGCTGGTAAGGCCAAAAGAGAGCACAGTGAACTGAAAGTGCACTGTGAACTGCAGGTAACACCTGTGGGGTGGCAGGATGGGAAAGTGAAAATATCTGTGATGCAAGTCCAACACTACCATCCAGTCTCCTGGATCCAGGGCAGATAGGACCTAGGCTAGAGTGTGCATTTTGAACTTCTCCTTCTTGAGGAGGAAGTTGAGAGAGCTCAGATCAAAGATAGGATGTTAGCCTCCACCCTTCTTGGCACCAGGAAGTAGCAGGAATAACCACCACAACCCACTTTTGGGGCAGGCACTCTCACCATGACTCCTTTGGGCAAAAGAGCTGTCACTTCCTGGCAGAGAAGAGATGGGCGGTCCTCCATCAGCAGATCATAAGTAGTTGGCATGGATGGAGGGGTAGTCTCGAAGGGGAGGGAGTTGCCCCTTTGGGCATTCTGCAAAACCCACCAGTCGGATGTTATGAAATGCCAGTGGTGCAGGTGATGACAAATCCTGGAACCCACTGGGTGCCCCTGATGGTAAACAGGCAGATTATGAGGGTTTGGAGGCTGCAGCTGATGGTGGGCTGGTGGACTGACCAGACCGATGGCCATCCAGCCCATGGGGCCGGAAGGAGTCACATCCACGGCCACACAGTGACTGGAAAGCTTGTGCGCTGTGGTGGCTAGATGGGTAAGGATGTGGCTGTACAACCCTTCTGAGGCAGATTGAGGGTGATAAGGGGCCATGGAAAGGCCCAAGGACCTGGCCGTAGCCCTGCTATTGCTAAAGCGCTCCAGCATCGAATACACCTTGTCGCCTAAGAAATGGGAGCCATCAAGGCCATGTCCATATAAGAGGATTTGTCATCCCCTGAAAAGCCATTCATTCTCAACCAGGCGTGGCGCCGTAAGGCCACAGTCGACAAAATCATCTTTCTAGTGAGTCAGGGGTTTCTAGTCCACATTATAATAAGAACTTCGCTCCATTTCTCCCATCAGCAACAGCCTTAGAAAGTATAGTCCAGGCCTCCTCCAGGACTGTTGGCAGCACCTGCGGAACCATGTCCCACAGGGCATGGGAAAAGCAGCCCAAAAGGTAAGCGGTGTACACAGACCGCAAAGCTAGGCTGGCGGAAGAGAACGTCTTCTTCCCCAAAGCGTTCAACCTCTTCAATTCTCTGTCCGGGAGTGCAATAGAGAATGCTCCAAGATTTACATTGAACGTAAAGGCTAGGAACACAAAGCTCTCTGGGGTAGGGTGTCGGGGAGGAAGTTTAGGACCCTAGGATCGGGGCATCAGGACAGTTGAGGCGGGCATCTGTCCTATTCAAAGGTTTCCCAAGAAGGATGTCTGTGGGGGGGTTCGCTGAATGGGAGTAGCAGTTCTGAGGGGGACCCTCCCAATTGCAGGACCTCTGTCAAGATGTTTGTCTTGACTGCCACTGAGGATAGACTAAAGTCAAGAACCTCAGCCACCCTCTGCACCACCATAGCAAAGGACACTCCCTCCTCCGTAGCCATTATAGGGGGAGAAAGCATGCCAGCATCTGCACAAGTGTCCAGTCCACTGGCTTCACCTAGATCCTCACACCAGTCCATCTTTCCTTACTCATAAGGCAGGTATTCCTCAGGGTCGAGCAACCCCTCCCATTCCTCCCCGAGTCCTAGCCCATAAGAATATGGCTCAGGCTCTGGTCTGGACAGGATGGCGACAGTCAGCGCCGGACAACGCCCCTCCGGCTCCGTAATGAAGATGGAAAAGGTGTCGCCGGTGGACGCCATTGGCTCCAGCAGCATCAGCCTTGGGACTAATGCCGGGGAAGGTCAGGATGGTATGGATGGCGCTGGTCCAGATCCATCTGTGGATCCTTGGAGCCGTTGGTGCGTATCCAGTGTGGCCCAAAGGCGCAGCGGCGGGAGCGGGCAATCCAAGTATAAGGAACATGGACTCCTAAATCTCTTGGAGTTGGGAAGGGGTCTGTCTGTCTCCTCGTCGGCTGATGGACGAGGCGAAGTCGAAGACCACTTCGACTTCTTCCTCTTCCTCTTTTTGTGGGACTAACAAAATGGCTTGACGACTTCAAATGCGACAACGACCTCGGACTCCGCAACCGCACCAGGGACCTTCCTTTCAACAGGGACTTTGATTGTTGTGGCGTCGCACGTCGAGCCACCAGGAGCTTGAGGGGTCGCTCCCTCAAGGCATTAGGTTGCATGGTGCGGTAGTCAGAACAGGCCTTCGGTACATGGTCCCACTCGAGCCAATACAAGCAAACAAGGTGCGGATCAGATGTTGGTGAAAGGCGCTGCAGGGTTTGAAGTGGCCTTCTTGGAGGACAACACTGCCACACCAGGAGGTAAGACCTCAAAAGACTTTGACAAAACATTAAAAAGCGTAGCCCAAAAACGACTATGGGGTAGCTCTTTCCCGATCTGCGCTGACTGGCTTGGAAGGAAAAGAACTGGCACCAGCACGTATGGGTGACTCTTATATAGGCACTGCAAACATAATTTCCGTCGTGGATGACGTCAACAATGCTATGTGGAGCCGAACGGTGCCACCTACCAGCGTGCAGGGGTAGTGCTCATAATTATTTTTACAGATCCAGTATGACATCTGGGGATAATTCTAAGGTAAGGAATCTGTGGCTAGAAGTCTGTATCAGAACCACCAACATAATGTAAATTAAACATAGGAGGAGGATGGGAGCTGGAAACAGCTAATTGCCAACAACATGCAAACTTGCTGAAGTATGGCAGACAGAAAAAATCATATCTCGAACATCATGCAAACTGAAAGACACATCAAACACATAACGTACATTAAGTACAGACTGAAGAATGAGAGAAGGAGTAAGGACATCACAAACATCATATATATAAAGACATTGCGAAGGATGGGAGACGGAAAAAGCATATCACCAACATCATGCAAACTAGAGACACGGTGAGGGATGGGAGCTGGAAAGCAAATTGCCTATATCTTGTAAACGAAAGACAAGGTGGGGGATGGCAGTCAGAAGAAAAACAAGTCACCAACATCATGCAAACTAAAGACATGGTAAGGAATGGGAGTCGTAAAAAAGACCATCTCCAATTTAATGTAACCTGCAAACAGGTGTGGGATGGAAGCCAAAAAAAGCAACTCATCAACATCATGTAAACTACAGAGAAGGTAGGGGCTGTAAGTCAGAAAAATCAAATCACCAATATCAAGTAAACTAAACACATGTGGGGGGTGGAAGGTGGAAAAAAGCAAATCACCAACATCATGTAAATTAAAGACATGGTGAAGGATGGAAGACAGAAAAATCAAAATACCAACATAATGTAAAATGAATACAGGTGAGGGATGGAAGGTGGATGGAAAAACAAATCAACTACATCATGCAAACTAAAGGCACGGTGAAGGACAGGAGATGGAAAAAGTAAATCACAGCATCATGCAAACTGAAGACATGAGAGATAGAAAAAACACATTTTGAATATCATGCAAACTAAACACACATCTAAAACATAGTGCAAACTAAAGACACAGTGAGGAATGGGAGCGGGAGAAAAACAAATCACCAACATCATGTAAGCTAAAGATACGGTGAGGGATGGGAGACGGAATTACCAAATCACTGACATCTTGTAAACTAAGGACACAGAGAGGGATGGGAGACAGAAAAAAGAATACCAACATCATGCAAACTAAATACACATGGCTCACCAACAGGAGGGCAGATTTGTCTGGGGTCGGCAGCAGCACTAGGTTGCTTGTATACCCTGAAAGGCTGTTACCAGGTGTACAAGGGGGTCCCCTAAGCCCCTCCCCCAGTACATGGGATCCTACTTCCAACATTGGAATCAGTGTTGGGGTATGATTCCAACATGTTTGCTACCAAGCATGACTGGATTTGGTGCAGCCACTATATAGTTAGACATGTCGTAGTGACTGATGTCCACTACATGTCTAAAAATGTCTGACCGCACTTACAAAGCCTGGAGAATGGACTCCGGGGTTTGTAGGGGTGTCCTGCTCATGCAGGGGCACCCTCACACTTATCACCAAGCACCCTGCCCCCAGGACTAAAGAACTTGCCATAGAGGTGACTTTTAGGTTTTAAGTGCAGTGACCTCAGATATAATGATACTTATATCTGTTGTGAGAGGTGATAGCACCAACTCACACAGGCTGCAACGGCAGGCCTGTAGACACAGATTAAGTGGACTCCAATGGGTGACACAATACATGCTTCAGCCTATGGGAGACCCCTGGTGTACCTCTGCCCTTGGTATCTTAGTACCATATACTAGGGGCTTACAAAAGGTGCACCAGTAGCCAATGGTGGCAGTACCAAAGTACTGACCATAACCAATTAAGAGGCGAAAGCACAGTTGCTGGGTTCCTGATTACCAGGATCCCAGCAGACTAAGTCAAAAACACACTGACACCAGGCAAAAAGTGGGGGTAACCATGCTAGAAGGATTCTTCCTACCTATATAAACTAAAGACACTGTTAGGGATGAGAGACAGAAAATCTGAACACCAGCATCTTGTAAACTAAAGACTCGGTGAGGGATAGGAGTTGGAATATCCAATCACCAGCATCATGTAAACTAAAGACATGGTGAGGGATAGGAGCGAGAATATCAAATCACCAGTGTAGGAACGTGGAATCTGACTGCATGGTTACCCCCACTTTTTTCCTGGTGTCTTGCTGGCTTTCGACTTAGTCTGACTGGGATCCTGCTAATCAGGACCCCAGTCTATCTGCTTTCTCCTTAAATTGGTTATTGCATGTACTTTAGGTACACTCCAGATTGGATTCTGGGGTACCCTTATAAGTCCCTAGTATATGGTATACTATGTACCCAGGGCATAGGTACCCCAAAGGCCTCTCAGGGGCTGCAGCATGTATTGTGCCACCCCTGGGAGACCATTCAAAATTACACCACAGGTCTGCTACAGCAGCCTGTGTAAGGTGGTGCATGCACCCCTTACCTAGATATAGGTTCACTATATCTACTCCATATCACTAGGCACTGTGTCTAGTCAAGTCGTGGTTCTTATACCACTTTCTTAATATATGGTTTGGTCTCCCCCTGGGGCCCATTGTATATTGTGCTATTTACTGTCGTTTAAGAACCGTATTATTGTGTGCCTTGCTCTCTAATCTCATAAAGAGGTTAGTAGAGAGTGTTTAGTAATAAATACATATATTATAATATATACCTTGTGTGGTTCTCCTTTCATTTGGTCATTCAGGAGGTTATAATCTGGTAAACCAAGCTGCTTTACATTCCCTCGAGACTTAGCCTGAAGGATGCTCTTCATAGCTACCACTAGGATAGCTTTCAATAAAGGTTGTCTTACACCTATTCATCAATTAGGGTTGTTTGGACTGGTACAAGGTGCCCACTATAACTAGTGGACAGCATATATCAGGCCAACTTCTCACATTGGTGTGCAGCCGGTGGGATTCAAGCCTGCTATTGTTTTACTAGATAATCTCATTGAATGACTAACTGAAAACCACTTTAGGTACATATAAATCAAGTCTAGAATACAGCAAGTTCTACTGAACTTAGAGTTGTGTGTCAAGGGCTTAGCACACCCTTTCTACAACTCAAGAGAGTTTAGTAGTTCCCACTAGGTTAGGTAGGTGCAACACCTCACAACACTAGTATGTTTTCAAGAGCAGAAGCCTGTAGATTGCCTGTTGGGTAATGACCTAGAACTTTCAGCCTGGGCTGAAGTTGAAATCCAGGCCCAATTAAGAATGGTAGGCCGTCCTGAGAGAGTTGGTGAGGCTGTGATGGCCACAGCCCAACCACAGGGAAATTTTGGAGTGATGGAGCCTGAAAGAATGGCCCACTCTGCTCGACAAGAGAGCACAAGGGTTGAAGAAAAGTCAGGTAAGGGTCAGCTTCCTCAGGGAACCAATCCTACCCCTAGTGAAGGAATTGCCCCAGAGGTGGTCAGGACTGTCCTGGCAACACCCCTGATCGCAGGGGACCCTTCCAAGGTGGTACCCAGCCTGGAAAAGGTATCATTAACCCCTAGGGGCCCACTGTCCAGAGGAACACCCTCATCAACAGATTAGGGGCACCCAGTCTAGTAGCCCTAGCCAGGTGAAAATTCCTCAACCCACTGAGGGATCCCCCTTAACATTGAATAGGGACCACCCCCAGATGGACTCTGTTGGGCAAAGGCAAACCTGGGACCAAGTGGTTCCAAACCTACCATGTCCCTCCAGTGTTCCAACCAAAGGGACCCAACCCTCAGCTGTAGGCAGCCAGAGGTTGACCCTTAGGGTCAGATACAACTCAGTCATGGAAAGAAAGGCCTCCATGGTGACCAGAGCTCTGAGGAAGTTGAGGCCAACTTTATTAGGGCCTCACTTCTATACTCAGGCACCTCACCAGCCTTTTACTTTGCCAAAACACACTACAGGTAGTCATTGCAACGTTTGGAGAAAATCCAATACTCTTAAGGGTAGGGACTGCCTAGTGGACCATAAGACGGGGGGTATCCATGCTAGTACAGGACCTTCCTTATATGGCCACTTAGACAATAAAGTCTCAACTGGGCAAGGTTAGCCTTATCTCCTTTCGTTTGGGGAGGTTATGTAGGAAGGTGGAATCTGACTGCATGGTTACCCCCACTTTGTTCCTGGTGTTTTGCTGGTTTTCGACTTAGTCTGACTGGGATCCTGCTAATTAGGACCCCAGTCTATCTGCCTTCTCCCTAAGTTGATATTGCATGTACTTTAGGTACACTCCAGATTGGAATCTGGGATACCCTTATAAGTCCCTAGTACATGGTATACTATATACCCAGGGCATACGTACCCCAGAGGCCTACCAGGGGCTGCAGCATGTATTATGCCACCCCTGGGAGACCATTCAAAATGACACAACAGGTCTGCTACAGCAGCCTTTGTAAGGTGGTGTATGCACCCCTTACTGATATATAGGTTCCCTATATCTCGCCATATCACTGCACATATAAACCTATCAGTCACCCCCTATGGCAGGCCTTATCAATCCTGAAGGCAGGGTGCTGGGTTTTATGTGAGAGGGTGCACCTGCATGAGCAGAGCCCCTCTGCAGCCTTCTGGAACCTATATTCCGGGGCTGTTTGTGATGCAGCCAACCATATATACTTAAGTGCATTATAACCTCGCAGTAAATCCTTAATTTAAAACGGCTGCATGGAAACATGTCGTGTTTGGTGTCAAACACCTTGGAATCATACCTCCACACCAGTAACTGGTGTGGGAGGTATGATTCCACCCTCCTAGAGGGAGAAATATGACAACACCGGTACACCGGGTGCCAGCTTTCTTGACCCTGGCATCACAAAATGGATGCTGCCAGCCACAGACACGAGTCTGCCCTCCTGCTGCTGGACAAAACTCCGGCAGGGGAAGGCTTGACAACAGGTTTCCTGTCACAGGGAGGTGTGAACACCTCCCAGACAGGCTTTAGTGTATTGGGGATGGGAGGGTGCCCTCTGAGAGTGCTTTGAAGTCAGCACTGGGGGCACATTTGGTGTTCCTGTGCATAGTCCAGCTCAAACTGGTTGCAGGAGCCATTTGCTCCTGCTCTGGCGTGAAACTGGACAAAGGACATGGGTGTAGCCACCCCTCTGTCCTGACCCTCCCATAGGTGGGTCCCCAGAGTTTGTCCCACCCCTTCCTTGAGTATAAAGTAGGAACCCCTGACTACAGGACTTTAGATTTGACCTGGACTGAACTCTGCTACAGAAACCAAGTACTTAGACGATCTGCATGACGCTGGATGACTGAAGAATCTCCCTTGGAGTAAAGGATTTACTCCTCTGCAAGGCAGGCACCTGAAACGCATCTGACCTGTTTGCATCTCCTGAGAACTCCGAAGATTTCTGCAGCACAGGAGGTGGGTTCCCGAGATCTCTGAGGTTGATCTGTGCTCTCAGCAATTCTGAGGCATGTATCCCTCGAGGGGACCGTGCAACCCGAACCCCTGTGCACCACATACATTTGCAGCAGCATATGCTTTTTGGCGACCCCTGAGGCTGTGCTTTGGGCTACTTGTAGTCCTGACCCCGAGCAGTATTTCCACTGAAGATTTCCAGCCTACACTCCACGGGCTGGTATTTTGTGATTCCGCTCGAGGTCCCTTTGCGATCCCTGGTACATTGGCCTGTGGGTCCCTGTGAAGGTAACTATAACTTTCCTTGGGCTTTCCTGGTTGCTCCAGACGTGCCCTGACTCTCCATAGCATAGAGTGTCCCCAGGACCTTGCTGGTCCTCACTGAAGCATCTTTCCTCTGACCGCGTGGGTTGCAGTTGCCAATGCTCCGGACACTGACCTCCCAGCACTCGACATCCTTCGTGGGACAGCTCACCTCTGGACTTTGGTCGTCGTCGATGTCTCCTGGTCCCCGTGGCTGCAGAGTCAAGCTTCACGTCTTCTCACCTGAAACACCCAACATCGGTGGGCATTCGTCTACCGTGCCTCTGGTCACTGTGAATTGACCCAGACTCTGTCCCCTCTGCTTTCAGGTTCTCCTCAGCTCCGATCCAGGCTTGGATCACACCGGACACTTTTCATCTTCCCGGCAGCAGCACTTCTTTGCATCACGCCATTGAAATCAACAAGCGTTTCGGACACCAATTGACCCCTATGCACCCAGCTCCTCTGGGATAGGTTACACGGGTACCTCGGTACCCTCAAGGGTGCTGGCCTTAGAACCTTCTATGTTCCAAAGGGTTTACTTGAAGTCCTCTCCTAAGTGTCCTTAATCTTTAAAATTCCTTACACGACTTTCCCCATAGAGTTGTATGGAGCTCGCGTCTGTGTTCTCACACTGCACCCGTCCTCCGTGGGTCCCCTGTGTCACTACATTGGGTGGTTCCTTGGGGTCCCAGTGATTCTACGTGCTCTAGGCACTGTGTCTAGTCAAGTCGTAGTTGTTATACCACTTTTTTAGTATATGGTTTGGTCTCCCCCTGGAGCCCACTGTGTGTTGTGCTATTTACTGTTGTCTAGAGCTTTAATATTGTGTGCCTTGTTCTCTAATCTCATAAAGAGGTTAGAAGAGAGTGTTTAGTAATAAATACATATATTTTCTATATACCTTGTGTGGTTCTCCTTTCATTTGGTTATTCAGGAGGTTATAATATGGTAAACCAAGCTGCTTTACATTCCTTCGAGACTTAGCCTGGAGGCTGCTCTCCATAGCTACCACTAGGACAGATTTCAATAAAGGTTGTCTTTAACCTAATCATTAATAAGGGTCGTTTGGACTGGTGCAAGGTGCCCACTATAACTAGTGGACAGCATATACCAGGCCAACTTCTCACAAGCAGCATCATGTAAACTAAAGACATGGTGAGTGATGGAAACTAGAAAAAGCAAATAACCAGCAAATGTACACTAAAGACAGAGTGAGGGAGGTCTTCCCTATTACCAGGGGCACAAGGCAGGGATGTCCCCTCTCACCCTTGCTATTCGCCCTGGCGATGCAGCCCTTGGCTTCCCTGGTGCGGGCTGAGGATCGTATTTGTGGCTGGGAATGGCCCAATACGGCAACGGACAAGATCGCTCTATATGCAGACGACGTCTTGCTCTTTTTGGCCGAACCCGCCTCCTTGGGACCGCACTGCCTCCAGATCTTGCAGTCCTTCGGGCAAGCCTCCGGTCTTCAGCTGAACCCAGGGAAATCGGTACTGGTCCCACTGCACCTATCTAGGGACTGCTACGATTGGCAATCCACCATACCTCTTCGGCGCCAATCTTTTAAATACTTAGGGATATGGGTCACCCTTCTTCCCGAATTGGGCTGGTCTCTCAATGTCGCCCCATTGGTAAAGAAGACCAAAGAGGATCTTCAAAAATGGAAGACACTGCCTCTGAATCTCTTTATGTCCTTCAGAATGCCCCCTTCTGCTTTCCCAGGACCTGATTCCGGGAACTGGACAGTCTCGCTACCAAATTTCATTGTTGCGGGGGAAGGGCGCGCCTGGCCCTATCTGCATGCCGGATCCCCTTTTTTTCCACGACTGGTTCAATGGGGGCTGGTCCGACCCTGCCTATCGGCTCGAGCTGAATGTGCTGGGACTACCCATAGTCCAATCGATGATGTATGGGGGGCCAATTCCATCCCAACTACCTGATGTGACACGTTCCGTCTTATTGGCCTGGTGGGCCTCACAACGCCACACTGGCTGGACGCGTAGGTTGACCCAATGTACACCCCTCTGTTAGGGGACTTGGCTCCAAGAGGTTGGTGAGCTGCAGGGGTTTAAATCATGGGACCTTATCGGCATCTCGCAACTGGGGGATGTTGGGCTAACGGCCATATGCTCTCATTTCAGGAACTTCGGGCCCGCTACTCCCTACATCCATCCCAATTCTATCAATATTTACAGCTGCGGCACGCCCTCCAATGCGCACATCACTGATGACACTAGGCTCCCGGAATACAGCCCTCCCGAGGCGCAGACTATTTTGGGTGACCTAGACAAAGGGGGCATCTCTCGCCTATATTGCACTTTAGTCAACAACACTCCCACCTCACTGAACAAGTTGAGGGACCAATGGGTAGAATGGGTGGGCCCCCTAGATGAGGTGGATTGGCGCGACGCCCTCATGGCACCCAAGACGATCACCGCGTCCGCCAAACTTAGGCTGATCCAACTATACTATCTGCACGCTGCTTACCTCACTTCCCTGCGCCTCCACCAAGCGGGCTTACGCCCGGACACATCCTGCGCGAGGTGCGGCCATGGCCCGGCTGAATTTTTCCATGTGGTCTGGTCATGCCCCCGCCTGGAGCGATTTTGGGGGGCCATTGAGGAGGAGCTCACAGAGGTCCTGGGGTGGGGAGTTACCCAAGACCCACGTCATTCACTATTGGAGATCACGGAGGGGCTGGATGGGTGCAGAAATGAAAAGATATTTTTTAACACAGCCATGATTGTAGCCAAGCGCAACATAGCAGCGGCTTGGAAATGTCCTGACCCGCCTGATCTTGGGAAGTGGCGAAAGGGGGTGGATTGGTGCGCGACCCAAGAAAAAGCCCTTTATGTGGCAAGAGGATGTCCCAAAAAGTACCATAGGGTATGGGGGAAGTGGCTGGGTACTGTGGAAGGTTTGGATTAACTAGCTTCCTTACTTTGCTTGTGTGTATCTTATGGGGTTTGAAACCGTGGGATGCTCTGCGCCTATGAATGTAATTGATCTATTGTCCTCCGTGCTTTTGCTGATTTGTTTCTTATGTTCCAAAACAATAACAATTGATTATCAAAAAAAAGACAGAGTGAGGGGTAGGGGATCAGAGAAAAACACATACAGAACATCATGCAAACTACTGATACATCTAAAACAGCATGCAAACAAAAGAACAGTGAGGGGTGGGAGAAAAAAAAATCAAATCACCAACAACATGTAAACTAAAGACACGAGGAGGGCTGGGAGCAGAAGAAAAACACATCTAGAATATGGTGCAAACTAAAGATATATTAAAAACATCATGCAATCTAAAGACACAGGGCCATATTATCAAGGATCGGCGATAACATTATCGCCGCTTTAGCGACAGAAAACTGCCGCTAAAGTAGCGATAATGGGCTTGATAATATGCAGCAGAGAATTCCAATAGAAGCCCATGTTGACACCAGAACATGGGCTTCTATGGGAATTCACAAGGGCATATTATCAAGCCCAATATCGCCGCTAAAGCGGCAATAATTTTAACGCCGTTTGTTGATAATATGTGAGTGATGAGAGCCAGATAAAAAAACACATCTTGAATATCATGCAAGCCAAAGATGCATTTAAATTAAAACATCATGGAAACTAAAGACAAGGTGAGGGATAGAGGCTGGAAAAAGGCACATCTCCAACATCATGTAAACTAAACACAAGTGAGGGATGGGAGTCAGAAAAAGCAAGTCACCAGCTTTATGTAAACTAAAGATACCGCTGAAACATCAGGTAAACTAAAGGCACTGTGAGGGATGGGAGCTAGAAAAGCAATCGCCAACATCATGCAAACTAAGGGTGGGCGTAGTTCGCGAAGTAGCACTTCGCGAAGCTACGTAAAGTGAAGTTCGCACTACGCGAGCTACGCCTAGCACTTCGCGAACTGCGTAGTAACATGTTCGCACTGTGCAAGATGTTGTTTTCAATGATTGCACAGTGCGGACAAGCAACCGGCACTGTGCAATCATTGAAAATGGCATCTTGCACAGTGCGAGCTGTAGTTTTCTGCTGCTCGAGTAGATTTTTACTCGAGCTTCAGCTTTCTCAACGCGAACTGGTAGTTTCTCATCGCGAGCGGTCGCGAGCATACGTGACCACTCGCAATGAGAAACCTGACCTCCTCGCGTTGGGAATCTCGCCGGGAGGTTTATTTTCCATGCTCGCGATCGCCAACTTGCAGTTGCTGATCGCGAACAAGGAAAAAGTCTCGCACTGTGCTACGTGCAGTTCGCGTAGTGCGAAGTAGCGCGAACTTCGCAAACTACGCGAACGTAGCGTAGTGCTTCGCCCAGGCTTAATGCAAACGAGAGATACACTAAGACATCATGTAAGCTAAAGATAAGATGAGGGATGGGCTACAGAAAAAAAACAAATCATTAACCTCATGAAAACTAAAGTCAAATCTAAAACATAATATAAAGTGGTGTGAAAAGGGAGCTGGAAAATGTAAATCACCAACATCATGCAAACTAAAGATACTAAGAAATCATGTAAACTAAAGATAAGATGAGGGATGGGAGACCGGAGATGGAAAAAGCAAATCATGAACATTATTCCAACTAATGACAGGAGGGAGCAGGAAAAAGGTACTGCTTGAACCTCATTCAAAAGAAATGATGCATCTAAAACATCATGTACAACAAAGACAGAGAGGGAATGGAGCTGTAAAAAGGCGCAGACAGAGTGAGGGAAGGGAGCTGTAAAAAGACGCAGAACCAGTGAGGGAAGGGAGCTGTAAAAAGAAGCAGACAGAGTGAGGGAAGAGCTGTAAAAAGGCGCAGGCACAGTGAGGGAAGGGAGCTGTAAAAAGGCGCAGAACCAGTGAGGAAAGGGAGCTGTAAAAAGGTGCAGACACAGTGAGGGAAGGGAGCTGTAAAAAGGTGCAGACACAGTGAGGGAAGGGAGTTGTAAAAAGGCGCAGACACAGTGAGAGAAGGGAGCTGTAAAGAGCCGCAGACAGAGTGAGAGAAGGGAGCTGTAAAAAAGCACAGACACAGTGAGAGAAGGGAGCTGTAAAAAGGTGCAGACAGTGAGAGAAGGGAGCTGTAAAAAGGCTCAGACACAGTGAGGGAAGGGAGCTGTAAAAAGGCGCACAGTGAGGGAAGGGAGCTGTAAAAAGGCACAGACAGAGTCAGAGAAGGGAGCTGTAAAAAGGCGCAGACAAAGTGAGGGAAGGGACCTGTAAAAAGGCACAGACAGAGTGAAAGAAGGGAGCTGAAAAAAGGCGCAGACAAAGTGCGGGAAGGGAGCTGTAAAAAGGCGCAGACAGCGTGAGTGAAGGGGGCTGTAAAAAGGCGCAGACAGAGTGAGAGAAGGAAGCTGTAAAAAGCAGCAGACACAGTGAGGGAAGGAAGGTGTAAAAAGGCGCAGACACAGTGAGGGAAGGGAGCTTTAAAAAGGTGCAGACACAGGGGCATATTAACAAGGGCTTTATCTCCGCTTTTTTGGCTTTAAAAGCCAAAGAAGCGGAGATAAAAATATCGCCCTATCAACAACAGGGTGCTAACATGCAAAATCGCATGTTAGCACCCTTTTTCACTACGCTTCCCTTTGCATCTCTAATGAGATGCAAAGTGGGCGTTCCAGAGCAAAATAATAGGAGAAATGTCGCTAAGCGACATTTCTCCTATTATCAAGCTTCACGCTAACCCTGTTAGAGACAAAAAAAGCAGCGTTAACCACGGTTAACGCTGCTTTTTTACGTCTGCTAATTTTCAGACTTAGCCATGTAATCCAATGGGAGGTGGATTACATGGCTAAGTCCACCATGGGCTATCAACAAGGATATCCCTATCCTTGTAGTTTTATCGCTGCATTACCAGCGATAACCTCCCAAAATGCCGCTATAGCTGGATTTTTTTATCGCCTAGGCGGTTAGCATTGTTAATAACGCGATAACCAGGTGATATTATCCAGCGATAGCGGACGTTAAAAAAATTAACGCTAAGCGCCCTTAACGTTAATTTTCTCTGTTCCTTGTTAATATGCCACACAGTGAGGGAAGAGAGCTGTAAAAAGGCGCAGACAGAGTGAGAGAAGGGAGCTGTAAAAAGGCGCAGACACAGTGAGGGAAGGGAGCTGTAAAAAGGCGCAGACAGAGTGAGAGAAGGGAGCTGTAAAAAGGCGCAGACACAGTGAGGGAAGGGAGCTGTAAAAAGGCGCAGACACAGTGAGAGAAGGGAGCTGTAAAAAGGCGCAGACACAGTGAGGGAAGGGAGCTGTAAAAAGGCGCAGACAGAGTGAGAGAAGGGAGCTGTAAAAAGGCGCAGACACAGTGAGGGAAGGGCGCTGTAAAAAGGCGCAGACAGAGTGAGAGAAGGGAGCTGTAAAAAGGCGCAGACACAGTGAGGGAAGGGAGCTGTAAAAAGGCGCAGACACAGTGAGAGAAGGGAGCTGTAAAAAGGCGCAGACAGAGTGAGGGAAGGGCGCTGTAAAAAGGCGCAGACAGAGTGAGAGAAGGGAGCTGTAAAAAGGCGCAGACACAGTGAGGGAAGGGAGCTGTAAAAAGGCGCAGACACAGTGAGAGAAGGGAGCTGTAAAAAGGCGCAGACACAGTGAGAGAAGGGAGCTGTAAAAAGGCGCAGACAGAGTGAGGGAAGGGCGCTGTAAAAAGGCGCAGACAGAGTGAGAGAAGGGAGCTGTAAAAAGGCGCAGACACAGTGAGGGAAGGGAGCTGTAAAAAGGCGCAGACACAGTGAGAGAAGGGAGCTGTAAAAAGGCGCAGACACAGTGAGGGAAGGGAGCTGTAAAAAGGCGCAGACACAGTGAGGGAAGGGCGCTGTAAAAAGGCGCAGACACAGTGAGGGAAGGGCGCTGTAAAAAGGCGCAGACAGAGTGAGGGAAGGGAGCTGTAAAAAGGCGCAGACAGAGTGAGGGAAGGGCGCTGTAAAAAGGCGCAGACAGAGTGAGAGAAGGGAGCTGTAAAAAGGCGCAGACACAGTGAGGGAAGGGAGCTGTAAAAAGGCGCAGACACAGTGAGAGAAGGGAGCTGTAAAAAGGCGCAGACACAGTGAGGGAAGGGAGCTGTAAAAAGGCGCAGACACAGTGAGGGAAGGGCGCTGTAAAAAGGCGCAGACAGAGTGAGGGAAGGGAGCTGTAAAAAGGCGCAGACACAGTGAGGGAAGGGAGCTGTAAAAAGGCGCTGACAGAGTGAGGGAAGGGAGCTGTAAAAAGGCGCAGACACAGTGAGGGAAGGGAGCTGTAAAAAGTCGCAGACAGAGTGAGAGAAGGGAGCTGTAAAAAGGCGCAGACACAGTGAGGGAAGGGAGCTGTAAAAAGGCGCAGACACAGTGAGAGAAGGGAGCTGTAAAAAGGCGCAGACACAGTGAGGGAAGGGAGCTGTAAAAAGGCGCAGACACAGTGAGGGAAGGGCGCTGTAAAAAGGCGCAGACAGAGTGAGGGAAGGGAGTTGTAAAAAGGCGCAGACAGAGTGAGGGAAGGGCGCTGTAAAAAGGCGCAGACAGAGTGAGAGAAGGGAGCTGTAAAAAGGCGCAGACACAGTGAGGGAAGGGAGCTGTAAAAAGGCGCAGACACAGTGAGAGAAGGGAGCTGTAAAAAGGCGCAGACACAGTGAGGGAAGGGAGCTGTAAAAAGGCGCAGACACAGTGAGGGAAGGGCGCTGTAAAAAGGCGCAGACAGAGTGAGGGAAGGGAGCTGTAAAAAGGCGCAGACACAGTGAGGGAAGGGAGCTGTAAAAAGGCGCTGACAGAGTGAGGGAAGGGAGCTGTAAAAAGGCGCAGACACAGTGAGGGAAGGGAGCTGTAAAAAGTCGCAGACAGAGTGAGAGAAGGGAGCTGTAAAAAGGCGCAGACACAGTGAGGGAAGGGAGCTGTAAAAAGGCGCAGACACAGTGAGGGAAGGGCGCTGTAAAAAGGCGCAGACAGAGTGAGGGAAGGGAGCTGTAAAAAGGCGCAGACAGAGTGAGGGAAGGGCGCTGTAAAAAGGCGCAGACAGAGTGAGAGAAGGGAGCTGTAAAAAGGCGCAGACACAGTGAGGGAAGGGAGCTGTAAAAAGGCGCAGACACAGTGAGAGAAGGGAGCTGTAAAAAGGCGCAGACACAGTGAGGGAAGGGAGCTGTAAAAAGGCGCAGACACAGTGAGGGAAGGGCGCTGTAAAAAGGCGCAGACAGAGTGAGGGAAGGGAGCTGTAAAAAGGCGCAGACACAGTGAGGGAAGGGAGCTGTAAAAAGGCGCTGACAGAGTGAGGGAAGGGAGCTGTAAAAAGGCGCAGACACAGTGAGGGAAGGGAGCTGTAAAAAGTCGCAGACAGAGTGAGAGAAGGGAGCTGTAAAAAGGCGCAGACACAGTGAGGGAAGGGAGCTGTAAAAAGTCGCAGACAGAGTGAGAGAAGGGCGCTGTAAAAAGGCGCAGACACAGTGAGGGAAGGGAGCTGTAAAAAGGCGCAGACACAGTGAGGGAAGGGCGCTGTAAAAAGGCGCAGACAGAGTGAGGGAAGGGAGCTGTAAAAAGGCGCAGACACAGTGAGGGAAGG
This sequence comes from Triturus cristatus, assembly GCF_964204655.1. Taxonomy (NCBI): domain Eukaryota; kingdom Metazoa; phylum Chordata; class Amphibia; order Caudata; family Salamandridae; genus Triturus; species Triturus cristatus. Next base: position 14,881,632 of record NC_140595.1, read on the forward strand.
GAGCTGTAAAAAGGCGCACGCCCAACATTATTTGAACTAAAGGCAAGGGAAGGCATCGAAGGAAGAAACTGGCATCTCGCTCACGTAAACTAGACGAGCAACGACACAGGGTGCCAGTAAAGGGACACGAGAAGCATCACGTAAACCAAAGACGTGACCAGGGATGGAAGCTAGAAAAAGGCACATCTCCGATATTGTGCAAACTAAAGCCACAAAGAGAGATGGTTTTTGACACGAACATGGGGGCATATTATCAAGCAACAATTGTAACTGTTTACACTCCAGCCTAAACAACACACTAGGAACACACCTACAAAAATGAACAAGTTTGACCACTAGACCTATATTAAAGCGCAAACATCCACATAAGGCACATTATAGAGAAACATCAGAGGTTACCACCCCAGCACCAGCAGGAAGGGCCACAGTAGTACTATTCTCTGTGCATTTAATCCTATAGACAACTCAGAAAAGCATATAAAAATCACCCCAAATGACTCAGTACACCCAAATGATGCTTATAGCCCCACCTCCGACGGCAAAGACACTCCAAGTGGCCCCACAGACTAGAACAAACAGCAGATAAGCCCCAAGGGGTTAAGACCCTTTGGACACCAAGCACCTGTTTGGATAATCATTCTAGGCACCTCTTTCCCAGTTCCCTGCTGCATCAATGTGTACAGTAAGGTAAGGTTTGTGGAACTTACTTAGCTCCTCCCTATGTCACTTGATGTGGCTGTGGCCCCTGGCATGGAGCCCCTTGTTTACAGGCTCCCACCCCTCTGGCCCAATCATGCGCCGGATAATGGAGCTGACGCTTTAGGACTTTAGGAAATGAATGAGGCAGCCCCCCTCACCCCTGGCAGTCTCTGCATCTTCTGTTGAGACACAGGGTTAGGTACTTGCCTTAGATAAGACATTCCTGTGTTAGATCTGTTATTCCATTTCTATTCTACAAAGACTCCCAAAGCGCCAAAGGATTGCCTCTCCCCAAACCAATTAGTCAAACATTGTGCAATAGTCAGAGAGTTCATAAAGGCATGGAGGTGTCAACACAATCAGCTCGAATGTAATGGGATTCTTCTGGAGTTTATTCCCAGAGTACATCCTTCAAGACACAGAGCAGAGGTCTGTGTATATAAATAGAGGCTGCGAAAGCGGCTCTGTGGCTATGCTAAAGCTGCATTGCGTTTTGCTTTGGCGCGGTCTTATACAGAGGAATGTAAATTTGCAGCCACTTTCCGGCTTAGTGTCTTCATCCTAAGTTGCATGTAAGGTTTGAGGAGCAATTTCCATTTTATGTTCTGTATTCATTTTTGCTCTCTGCTGCAGCAAAAAAAACTACTGAATGTAATTACAACAAACGATCCATGATGATCCAACTTTGTTCACAATATGCATCTTTTGTGTTATTGTGTTAGTCCAGCTAGAGGTTTGCAATATTTACATCCAAAATGGTGACAGATGAAGGTGAATTGTCCATGAATCTGTATTTGAGGATAAAAAATGTATTAAAACCTGATTAGACAAGGGAGCATTTATCCCCGTGGAACATTGCAGGATCCGCTGATCTGGGCTGGATCTGCAGATCCAAGTTATCCGATTGGCTGAACAAAACTGGAAAAATAGTGTTGTGATCACCGTTATGAGAAGTGAGTGAGAGGTATATTTTTAGCGATCACAAGTGCAGTAAAAATAAGTGGGGCTTTACGGAGCAATGGAAGCAAACCATGACCACGGCGACAAAGCGACACATTTCAATGGGACAAACCCGGTCCTGAAAAATGTACAGACTGCATTGTTTTTCCTGTGGATAGACATGAAGAACCTCAAGATACCGCTAATGAACTTTTATGTTCTCTGGAAATAAAGGCTACTTCTGCAAATCCAGGGACCTGTGAAAGCTTTGTGGGAGGAGACCTCCTACAGAGGCAAAGCAAAGACCTTACAGCCCCAGACAGACGTGGGGGCCATATAAAGGAAGATCCGTCTTCGAATATAAAAAATAAAAAAACAAAAATCAATTGAGAGATCTGCTGCCCCAGAAGGGGATCACCGACCATGAGGAACTGCGCTGCCTCATTGATCTGAGAAAACACTGTAGATGCCTCAGACTTGACGATCCCTTTGGAGCTATGCAGAATAAGTAAAACAAGCATTTGCAATGCGATAGGTCTCACGTTTGCAAGAGCTTGAGCGATTGGCATTGTAAATGACAATGCCTTTTATTTATGTGTTTTGAAAATCTGCAATCGGTGCGTAAACATGCACGTTGTAGTTATAGTCCTTGCTTACAAGAGCAAGGCTGGCAGTAAAAGAGGCGCAGTTACTGCCAGCCTTGCTTCTCGTAAACAACGAGTATAAGTACAAAGTGCGTGTTTACACACCGCATGCAGATTTTCAAAACACATCAATAAAAGGCATTGTCATTTAAAATGCCAATAGCTCAATCTCTCACAAATGTGAGACCTATTGCATTGCACCATGTTGTCGAGATCTGAGACCGAGGCGGCAGCTACAGCCAAAACAGACCTCGGTCTTTGAGTGCACAGCAAATGTGGCAAGATAAGCGCAAGATTTACAGCCCTTTTTTTACAACAGAGCTCTGTCAACCAGAGCACTGGTCTCGACTGCTCCAGCTTAAAGAAAGAAATAGTGCTCACAAGCTCTGAGTAACAACACATGTAACAGGGGTAGTCCTTGAAAATGGCAGGAGCTTTTAAAGCCCATATCCTGAATAAACATTTCTCACAGAAACCGCGGAAGCACTGCCTAGGGAAGACCTAAAAAAGGAGGTGCGCAGTGCAAAGTGGACATTGAGGGCAGGTGGACTGAACACCCTGCACTAATAGGCTATGACGTCTGCCAGAGGCCCGGCACAGTGGATTTAAGGGGTACAATAGTAGGGCACAAAGCCAATAAACAAACACAGGAAAAACTTTCTTAAATTCATTTTTTCTCTTTTTTTATAATAACGTGTGTTATTTTTAAACAAAAACTTGGGTTTCACTGAAGGCCAGTCCTCCCACACTGAGATCACTGGACTTGCCTTACGGCCATATCCAGGAGGGGCTGATGAGTGATAGACCACGCACCCCAGTGACGTCTATAAGTATGAGTGCCTAATGCACACCGAATCTGAAGATCAGGCCATGTCCTCTCAGCCTGCCCGTCACGCACAAACTGGGTTTAGCAACCGTTGACACACTATTTTATGTTGTCTGACGTAAGTGCTGTGCGAAACTGTCTCTCTCTATAGTGCACTAAACGAAGTACACTGTGCAGAGAGCCCGGTGAGTTCCCAGTTGATACACAGAGGCAAACGTGGATAATGCTAGCGCTCTCTTTTGTGGTAGCGTGGGCGAGCGGTCAGGCGTATCAGAGGGCAGTGCTAAGCATTTGTGGCACTCACGGAGGCAATAAACGAGACACACACTCAAAGAATAAATCCAAGACCAATTCAGAAAAATAACAATTCTTTTTATATACATATTTTCGAACCAAGAACTACATTCAAAGATAAGTACTGTATTTCTTATGAATTTTTAAAGATAAGCGAATAGTTCAAAGTTGTGCGCAATTACGCACCATGCAATTCTATGGCAGGAAAAAGCAGGTAGGTGAAGCGCATAGCGAAGACAGTTGTAGGGGTTCACATTCCGACAGTGGCGACTGGTGAAAAACGAAAGCAGTGGGGCATAAGATTAGTTAACAAAGTTTGGCACGAGTGTAACAAACAGGGAGTTCGGGGGCAGGGGTTTCTCCCCCTCCAGAACATTTTTTTTTTAATTGGTGGAAAATGGTGCATTATGGACTACAATTTCTTTTATAAATTGACCTATTTACCTACTGAAAATTCAGCCTCAGTGCTAAATATGATGAAAGGCCCTATGAGACTTTTCACAAATGTTTAAATGCCCCACTCACCCCCATGGGAATCAGAAGAAGGACCCCTGTGCCTAAGCATGACTCGCTTTCAGTACCGTCACTCTTACTCATTTTTGGTGATACTCGATTTCCCAACCGCGGAAGGATGGAAAGCTGAGTCAGCCATCAAGTTATGCGAAGCAGGCATCAGTAGATGTCAGCGGCTAGCGCCAACTCCGTGAGCCCCTTCACCAGCATTACAATACGCTTTAGCCCATCTAGCCATGCTTTGACGTTTCTATGGCAACAAATAGTACCCCTGCGCCCACCGCACGGCGTCTTCTTTCAATCCCACCTGCTGACTGACATCGTTTCATATCGGACTCACCTCAGTACAGATTCTTGCAGTCCGCCTAGTGCCTGTGCCCACCTGCAGCGTGTCCCCCAAGAAGGGAAGAGAGATGGGTCTGGGTGGGCAAATGGCTCCAACCCATCCAGCGCTTCATGTAATCAGAGAGTAGTGCAAAGATGGCAAACAAGAAAGCCAGTGTCCCCAGGAAGGTGCCCGAGGACAGGAGAGACTATTAGAACAGCCCAATGAAATGACTGGGAAGAAAATGTGGTGTAATGGCCAGAGCTGCTGACTTTGGAGTTGGGGAACCAGGTTTGAGTCAGCTCAATTCTGACTCTGGGCAAATACCTTAATCTTACAAAAATGAATGTGTGCATGTGTACTGTATATCAAGGTCATGTGAAGTAGGTCGAGTTGGTGCTATATAAAACTGCAAAGAAATATTATAACTGATTCCTTCTGACTCACTACCAAACGTTTATTCTCACTGGCCCTTCTGTTTAGTGCGTCACAGAAGAGAAAGGCACCCCTAACAAGATCGCACAGCATTCAAAAATAAAAACTATTTTTTACAGAAGAGCAGAAGAGTAAAGGTGGTGGCCTGAAAAAGGAGCGAACGGGTACAGAATGGTTCCACTTAAAAAATGAAAGTTAATGCATAAGAAAAGAAACAGAAGTAACGCAGCCCTTGCACCGTGCTGCACAGAAAACAGCATAACCCAACCTTCAACAAGAGTGGTGGATTCCCACCAAAATATGTGCTGTCCACGGATAACGTCTCCTGAAATCGTAATGCTTGGAGCCCAAACATGCCGAATGGGTGACGTCAGGCCACATGCACACTTCTAACTGTGCACAGACCGTCTCCTGCTTCCTTGTAAGGACACCCTTTCCCAACTCGTTATAGGACAGGGTTTGGTCAATGATGCTTCCTGACCGCACCCCTCTATGGCGACTTGGAAAAGGGGTGGGGGTGGGGCAGTAATAGTCGGCATGGAACCCTGGACAGCACAGGGCTGATTCTGATGTCGCCTGGGACTGCTTCAAAAGGTGAGGCTCTTGCACGTCATCTGGGAGTGGACCCCAAAGCCCCACATAAAGGAAGGCCGGGGCTGGAGTGAATTAGGCCCCTAGTCCTCCACGATGTCTGGCACATGCGCACTAGCGCCTCTGCCAGAGAAAAGGGCCTGCCTGGCTGCCTGACCCTCGCATCCTGTGAGGGTCAGAGTGTGAGGCTGCACATGTAAAACGGCGTTGGATATGCATGTACGTTTTCCTGCTTTATGTGCCATCTGCATTGATAATTAAATAATCATAAAATACATACAGCATGTAATGTGATTATTTAATTACCAATGTGGATGGTAAATAAAGCAGGAAAATTAGAGGGGCGTGGCTCGGATGGCCAATGCAAGAAACCGCAGTTTGTCGGTAGTTATTCCTGTGTATGCTTGTACCTTCTATTTGTAACTACATGTTTACTCTGCAACAAAGGGTGTATAAAAGCACCATTGTCTGTGACTTCAATGTGTTACCTCCTGCAGCACTTTAGGGTGCTGTATTGATGTAGTCCCACTCATGAGTGAATAATAAACTTGTTATTTGAATTCCAGCTTCAGTTCCAATCTCTTCTTTGTTAGTCTAAGGACCCGTGGACAAATATAAGGGTGAACCCTGCACCGGTGTGCCCCTAAAAAAGCAAATTTCCACAGTTTGGCGCCCGACTCGTGGGGCTCATCGGAGACGCAGCCGCCTGAAGGAGTGGTCTTGACGGAAGAATGGAATCTTGCTGAGGAGACGTCCTGCATGAGGAGACCCTTGTCTTTGCAGACCGAAGCGACTCTTCCGGTTTTCTCTATATTGACCCTCAAGGTGGTGGCCGGTCCCGACTGAGACTTCCTTTGGCGCAAGTTTTGCAGTGACCATTAGGTCGGCCAAGAGATTGGTAGTTGGAGGTTGGAGACTATTGTTTGGTAAGGTCGCTGAAGCGGCATTCTTGATTTTGGATTTGCTTGGCCAAGATTCTGGTTTTGTTTGTTTGTTTATCTTTTGCAAAAGAGAAAGGCAGGTAATGTGGAGATTTTTCTCTACTTTGACATATCTGGGATAAGTAATATTTTACAAAAAAAATTAGGTAGCATGCCTGCTCCCACCGCACTTCGTAGGTTGTGTTGCTATCTTGGTGGTACCAAAATGGATTTAGAAAGAAGTCAGCCGGCTCCCCCAGAGGTGACACCTAATAAGCATATGTATATTAAATACGGTATTTCTTCCATAATGTATAGTACACTGTGGAACAAATATACGAAAAAGGATACTGATTTACGGAGGCCTGTGAATGGGTCATTTGATTTTAAAAAGATTAAGTATGTAGAGCAGTGTTTGTTTAAGCATAAGAGTTGACAAGATATGTTTGACTGTGTTAGAATGTGGGATAAAGAAGTGCAAGAGAGAGTGAGGAAAGAAGAAGCTATAGCCGAAAAAGAACAGCGTAAAACAATATATCAAAAAGCGTTAGAATTAAAAAATAAAGAGATGGCTGCAATAAAAGAAAAAGAAGATAGGGAGCGTCGTTTAGAGGTAGTTGGCCAGTACCCTATTAGGCGCCCTATCTATCCCATACTTAATAGACCTCAGGATGATTCCATCCTGTTAGATAGACCTCCACCCCGTATAAATTCCTTAGTGCCCCTGAGAATGAGGGTTCTGATGAGGAGCATTTGTCTTCAGAAGAAAAAGATGAAGATAAGCAGGATGGGCTGAAGACTCGCTCTACTTTGACTACTGAATGCAAGGCCACTCTTAGATCCGCTTCTCAAAAAGCAGCTTGTGGGAGTGCCTCCGCACCAGAACTCAAAGCAATAGTTCAGCAGTGGAAAGATTTAGAGCAGTTATATTTTGTAGAGACGTTTACTTGGGAAGTAGTACTCAGTTTTGAAAATATTCTGATGATCTACAGCCCTCTGATATAAATTCTAATTATAAACAATTAAGTAATGGCACCTTTCTTCCTTCACAGGTGCCTGATCTAATTAGGCGAGTGGGTAAGCTGCACACTGACGCGTTCCGTTTGTGAGAGGAGAAAAAAGCAGCTGGTAAAGCTACAACTGAACAAACAGTTCAGACCCCGGAGCGACAAGAGGGAGCTACGGGGACAGATAAAGATACTAGTGATATTGAAGTTACTATGAAACCCATGCGTGAAGAAGCACCTCTGTATTTCCCCCCAAAGGGAGTGGGAACGAATGATGATAAAGATTCAGATGATGCAAAGGGATATTTTGTTTATAAGAACAAATGTTACTTACCTGTAAACTGTGGTTCTCCAGTATTGGTGTCTTTTATAGATTCACATGCTTGAATATTCCCCGTCGTCGAAGTGGGAGTAAAATAAAATAAAATAAAATACATATATGAATAAACATTATATAGTTTAAAATAACATACCAAGTCAAAAGTACCATAGGATAACATTGACACATAGGAAAGCATTGAAATGGGAGTCACTTTACTGACATATCCATGTCGTTTTTATAGTCCAAACTCCAGCCAATCAGGCGCAAGCACCCTCTAGAACCTTCTCCTCAGAGGCTCAGGCCCTCAGATTTTCGTAGCACAAGAGTGACAAAAGAGTCTAATGAGGAGAAGAGAGCCTCTGAGGGGAGGATGGTGGGTCGCATGTGAATCTATGAAAGACACCAATACTGGAGAACCACAGTTTACAGGTAAGTAACAATTGTTCTTCTCCAGTATTGGGGTGTCTTTCATAGATTCACATGCTTGAATAGACTAGTGAGCAGTACTCTGCAGCCTGAAGAGGCAGTATCAAAGTTGTATGAAATACAATGACATTGTATGATAGAATCACAAAACCGATAACAACCCAAGGAGGAGGGAAGTAACAGAGGCTCACCTTATTTGAAGAGATTGCGAAGAACTGCTTGGCCCACTGCTGTATCGGCTTCGTTGATCGCCTCCAGGCAGTAATGCCTTGTGAAAGTGTGCCTGCTGGACCACGTAGCTGTCCGGCAGATCTGGTGAATGGGCACACCAGCGAATAAGGCAGTGGAGGAGGACATCGCCCTTGTAGAATGCGCCCTTACTCCGGAAGGAAGAGGCTTGCCAGCCTTTTGATGGCAAAAAGATATCACTGAAGAAATCCAACGTGCAATTGTTGGTTTAGTAACGGAATGTCCTTTGCAGGTTAGCCCATAAGCAACGAACAGTTGGTCCGATCGGCGAAAAGGTGCTGTTTTGCTGATATAAAACTTGAGGCACCTTTTTAAGTCCAAAGAATGTAGACTGTGTTCCGCAGGAGATTGCGGATGAGGAATTTTTTTTTTTTAATTCACGGGTTCATTAAGATGAAAGTCGGAAGGCACCTTGGGCATGAAGGCTGGATTAGTGCGAAGGATTACACAGTCCGATTTAAATTGGAGAAAAGGAGGCTGTATCATGAAAGCGTGAATGTCACTGACTCTGCGAGAGGAAGTCAAAGCCAACAGGAGGGCGACCTTCCAGGACAAAAATTTTAAATCCGCTGAGTGGATTTGTTCAAAAGGCGCCTTCATAAGTTGCACCAATACGATGTTAAGACGCCATGTGGGCAGAGGACGCCGGATGGGTGGAAACATCCGGAACAATCCTTTAAAGATTTGCTGAATCACTCTAGATGAGTAGAGGGAGGAAGAGCCGTCCTGACGAAAACAGGAAATTGCTGCCAAAAAGACTTTTAGAGTGGAATGAGACAGTCCTGACTGGGCTAACTGCAAAAAGAAAGGCAGAATCTGTGGCGGAGAGGCATGCACTGGGTGGATGTTGACAGACGAACACCAATGACAGAAGCGTTTACGCTTTAGTTTGTAGGTCTTCACCGTGGAAGGCGCCCGCGCCCTGGCAAGAACCTCACTGCAGGCAGGCGAAATATTTAAGTGAGCAAATTCAAGGTGCTCAGGTTCCAGGCCGACAATTTGAGCGAACTGGGATTCGGATGGCAGATCCGACCGCTGTTCATCGTTAGAATGTCCGGCCGGGGGCGAAGAAGGATGGGCTTGCATTGAGAGAGGAGCAGTAACTCCGAGAACCATGCCTGCCGAGGCCACCTGGGAGCAATCAGGAGAATGTGGCATGGTTGTCTCCGCATTTTCCACAACACCCGAGGTATCAGCGGGATTGGTGGAAAAGCGTAGGCAAATTGCACCAGTCCATCGAAAGGGCATTCCCGCACGACCCTTTGTGGGGAAGCCAACTTGCGTAAGACTGGCATTTGCTGTTCCATGGAGTTGCAAAGAGATCCAGGCTCGGTTGACCCCAAAGTTTGAAGACAAAGTCTAGAGTCGGCTGATGCAACTCCCACTCGTGGGTCGATGACGTTGACCGACTGAGAGAATCTGCTAGAATGTTGGAAATGCCTGGTAGGTAGACTGCTGTGAGCGTGATCTGATGGAGTATGGCCCAATCCCAGATCTTCTGAGCCAGCTGGGAAAGCAGTGGAGATTTGGTACCGCCCTGCTTGTTTAGGTAGTGCATGCTGGTGGTGTTGTCCGTTTGAATGAGCACTTATTCCCCTTGAAGCTGGAGTCGGAAAGATTTGAGTGCAAGGAAGATCGCCATCAATTCTAGCCTGTTGATGTGCCAAGAACGTTGGGACAGGGTCCATTTGCCCTTGATGGACAGATCTTGAAGGTGTCCGCCCACCCTTCCAAGGAGGCATCCGTGGTAAGGACGAGTTCTGGGGCTTTTGCCAAGAAAGAAGTGCCGGCTGCGATGTTGCGAAGTTGCGTCCACCAGTGCAGAGCTTGTGCCATGCGAGCGGTTACGAAGATCCGGTCGCTGAAAGAACCGGAGACCTGACGCCACTGTTTGTCCAGTTCTTCTTGAATTGGACAACTCTTCAGTCTGCAATGTGGGATCAAAGAAATGCAGGAGGACGCCATCCCCAGAAAGGACTTCAAGATGCGGACTGAAACGGACCGCCTTGATCTGATGTGAGCTGCGAGCTGCAGGATTCGTTTATGCCGGTCGCCGGAGACATAAGCCATGGCCATGGAGGTATTGAGAGTAGCACCTAGGAACGTTCTGTGAAGAACTGGCGTGAACTGAGATTTTTGTATGTTGACTGACAGTCCTAGAGAGTGGAACAAAACAGAGTATCTAAGGATGCTTGGTGGTAGAACTGAGACTTGATGAGACAATCGTCCAAATATGGAAATATTTGAATTTCTCGCAATCGTAGATAGGCCACCACCGGGGCAAGGACCTTCGTGAAGACCCGAGGAGCGGAGCGGAGCCCAAAGGGCAGGACTCTGAATTGAAAGTCCCTCTGGCCTACGCGGAAGCGTAGATATTTCCTGTTGCGTGGTAGAATCGGCACGTGGAAATAGGCATCCTGAAGATCGATTGTCGACATGAAGTCGTCTCGAGAAAAGAACTGAAGAATGTCAGGCGCTGATCCAGTGCGCCTACCGAAACTGTAACCAGACCACAACTTCCAGAAAGCTTGGCGGTAGAGGGCGTGTCCTCCGCTATTTAGTACGGGAGAGGAGGACCAATCGGAGCGCGTAATCCTGTTCACTTGAATTCCGTTCGGTGGGTTCCGAACGAAACGAAGAACTGCTGAAGCTCGCCAGCGCGGGACGCTAGAGTAAGCGTTGCCGCGTTATTCTGAACCCAGGATTTGCCAAAGGTGAAGGACCACTCGCGGGACGCTGATGCCAAGCGTTGCCGCGTTACTTCGAAACCTAGGATTTGCCAAAAGGTGAAGGAGCACTCTTTATTCGCGGGACGCTGAAGCCAAGCGTTACCGCGTTACTTCGAATCCCGGATTTGCCAAAGGTGAAGGACCACTCGCGGGACGCTGACGCAAGCGCCGCCGCGTTCCAGGAGTTCGGGACTGATATCTAAGCCTCGGACCAAAAGAGGCACTCGGAGCGGACGCTTCCTCCGTGGAAGCCGGAGCGGTGCCATTCCCCGCCGGAGCCGCAGCCTGCCACTAGCAAGGTAGAGTCGTTCTAAGGAGGGGCTGCATTGTGCGGGACATTTCTTGACTCCGACGAAGCCACCAGCCTGGTGTATAGGGGGTGTGCGTGACTTTAACTCTACCTCACCTAAAGGGCTAGACAAGGGTGTCAGTGAAAGACTATAGTCACTGAGTCGTTTAGTATTGAAGCACTGCAGAAATATATCGGGTGCTACCACCTCAAAGGAGCCTTAAGTCAGGGGGAACAGAACCCAGAGAGCCATAATCGACCTGGGGTGTGTGAGATGAAAGGAGGAAGCCTCTTGTTGTAACTGGTGGCGATTTCGGCAATGTTCTTGGAGTTTTGTTGTGTATGAGGTGACACATTGAGGAGACATAGTGAGACCTAATGAGAGTAGGTTGCCCAGTGTGGTTGTACTATGTATTATGATTTCCTTCTGTTACAGGTATCCCATTCCCCGCTGTTCCCTTCCTAATTCCCCATCCCTCGCCTGATTGCCCTGGTACTCTGTGTTCACATTCAGAGCCGGGGACGTCGGGAGGTGGAACTCTTGTACTTCATTCGCCCCCACAGAATCCACAGAGGATCGCGACAGAATTACGCGCCCAAGAATTATTTCTGTGGGTTCGAGTCAAGCACAAGTATGGCCTCCCTAGACGATGTATTGCAAGCCCTCCTGTTGGTCCAACAGGAATTGGCTGCCTCAAAGATAGAAACAGCCGCCCTGAAGGATAGAGTAGAACGACAGGGGCGCAACCCGTTTGATGCCTCGCCGTCAATATCGCCTATACATGTGAATGTATCACCGCCCATCACCCTGGCGAGCCCGGAGAGGTTCTCGGGTGACCCCCACAAGATCCAAACATTCCTGACACAAATAGCTTTACATTTTTCATGCAAACCCGCTTCTTTCCCCACCAATCATTCGCGGGTAGCGTTTGCGATATCTTATATGACGGGGGACGCTGCCAATTGGGCAGTTCCCTTGGTCAAATACGATGATCCCCTGTTATCCGATTGGAACGCCTTTAGAGACGAATTCGAGCGAGTGTTCGATAGAAGGGCCACCACGTTTTCGGCGGACAGAGAGTTATTGGGACTCAGACAGGGCAAACATGAGTTAGTGACATATCTAACCCAGTTCAACCGGCTCATAGCTGAGACGGCGTGGCCAGAGGAAAAGCGTATGTCCCTGTATTATCAGGGCTTACATGATGATATGAAGGACGTACTGGCGCAGATCGATCCACAGCCTAAAACTTATACAGACCTGATGAACCTCACGTTACGGTTAGACCATCGATTGGCTGAGCGGAAGGGAGAGCGGGTGTACGGCCACGTAGATAAAACGGAGAGAGGACCCAGGACCACAGGGGTATCTCCGGAGTCTCAGGCAGAACCCATGGCGGTGGGTGCGATCAGGGCCCCGTTATCTAAAGCCGAGAGAGAAAGTCGCAGACTCGCCGGTCTCTGCATGTATTGCGGGAAGAAAGGCCATTATGTTCGAGAGTGTCCGGTTAAACCCAAGAAGAGCGGGTATGCCGGGGCTAAGAAAGTGGCAGTGGCTTCGTTGCCGGCGTTGCCCTCAGGTAGGCAAACCCCCGAAGTACTGGAGACGACAACCGAACCTCGGGTTATGCGGTTGCCTTCTTTGGCCGTGATAGAGTCGGTTGCATCCGAATCTCACGTAGTGTTAACCATGCGATTGACCGCGGGCACTAGCGAGTACGAGATAGGGGTGATGATTGATTCCGGGGCCACCGGGAACTTCGTGGATAGTGGGTTAGTACAGCGGCTAGGACTAAAACGCATTCCGAGAACCAGTCCCGAGATAGTTTGGGCGGTGGATGGGAAGCCTCTTAAATCAGGGCCCATCACAGAAGTCACTGAATCTCTAACCCTGACCAAAGCAGGACTCCTGGGGGATCATGTGGAAAAGGTGGCCTTCAACATCATCGAGGCTCCGCAATATGAAGTGATATTGGGAATGCCTTGGCTGACACCCCATAACCCCACGATCGATTGGAAGCAGAAATCGGTGGAGTTCAACACCGAGTACTGTAGAGAGGAGTGCGCCACGGCGCATCGAACCCATCTTCTAGCCCTCACTCACGGTTTTCACCTCGGTACCGCAGCTGAGAAAGAGACGGTTCTCCCGGCAGCCTATGGCAAGTACAGGGAGGTGTTCAGCGAGAGTAAGGCGGAAACCTTGCCACCACACCGCGTTTACGACTGCCAAATTGACTTAATCCCAGGGGCAGTCATGCCGTCTTGTCGAGTATACGCCTTGTCAGAGCCGGAGACAGAACATTTGCGACACTACTTAGACCACTACGTTGAGTTAGGGTTTATTAGACCTTCACGTTCTCCAGCGGCTTCACCACTGTTCTTCATCAAGAAAGCCAATGGTGAATTACGAACGTGCATCGACTATAGAGTACTGAATAAAAACACAGTGCGCAACCGCTACCCTCTTCCTCTCATCCCAGTCTTACTAGAACAGGTGAAGGAGGCGTCCATTTACTCTCGCTTGGATTTGCGAGGGGCCTATCACCTGGTCCGGATAAGAGAGGGCGATGAGTGGAAGACGGCATTTAAGACGCGGTACGGGCTATTTGAGTACAGGGTGATGCCGTTTGGGCTGTGCAACGCCCCGGCCGCGTTCCAATACTTCCTAGATGACGTTCTAAAGGAATATATTGATAAAACTGCAGTAGTATATATCGACGATATACTAATATATTCCTCAGACCCCAAAGAGCACATCACGCACGTGTCACAAATCCTACACATACTACAAGAGAACAATTTGTTTTGCAAGTTGAGCAAATGCGAATTCAACGTAGAAGAGGTAGAATTCCTGGGGGTGGTCTTGAGTCCGTTAGGGTTGAGTATGGCTGAGAGAAAGGTGGTTGCAGTGCAGGAGTGGCCTATACCGAAGAACGTGAGAGATGTGCAGTGTTTTCTGGGATTTTCTAATTATTATAGAAGGTTCATCTCTCACTTCTCGCAGCTCGTCTCGCCTATCACTCGTTTGCTACGCAAAGGTCATCCGTTCTCTTGGTCTCAGGAGGCCATGCAGGCGTTCTGTGACTTAAAAACGGCCTTCACTACTGCCCCAATCCTGCAACATCCTCGCTCAGAAGTCCCATTCATAGTAGAAGCAGACGCTTCCGACATAGCGGTGGGGGCCGTGCTGTCACAGAGGGAAGCTCTAACAGGACAGTTGCATCCAGTGGCCTTTCTGTCCCGGAAACTGACTCCAGCAGAAGCAAACTACACGATCGCCGAAAAGGAGCTCTTGGCCATCAGGAAGGCGTTTCAGGAATGGAGGCACTATCTGTGGGGGGCCAAACATCCGGTAACTGTTTTCACCGACCACCGGAATTTACAGTACCTAAAAACGGCCCGGCATCTCACGCAAAGGCAAATGCGATGGATGCTGTTTTTTGCTGGCTTCGAGTTCATCATCACGTATCGCCCGGGGTCAGAGAACAGGAAAGCGGATGCGCTTTCACGACAAGACGGGGGGCAAGAACACCGCTCTGAAGTCATTGAGGCCATCATACCCCCAGAGAAGGTGATATGCGCGGTACGGGCAGACTCGTTTCTGGACTCCGTCAGAAAACACCGCACGTTAATGGACTGGCTCCGATGGGAGGAACAGGAGGCGGACAGGCGCATAAAAGGGGGTTTGCCCTTTTATCAGAATCGACTGTTCGTGCCTTCAATGGAGCTACAAAGGCAGGCCTTCGCATGGTGCCATGAGTCCCAGATAGCAGGACACCCCGGTTGTACGAAAACGCAGCACCTGATGCAACGACACTTCTGGTGGGAACACATGAACCAGGACATCCGTCTTTGGATACAGCAGTGCGCGGTATGCGCTCGAGCGAAAGGAGATCACTCGAAGGCTAAGGGCAAGCTGGTTCCTTTGCCGACTCCTGCGGGGCCCTGGCAAACCATAAGCATGGACTTTGTGGTGGGCCTACCGCTGGATCAGGGATATGATGCGATTATGGTGGTGGTGGATAGTCTCACCAAAATGGGACATTTCGTCCCGTGCAGGAATCTACCCTCAGCCAGCCAAACAGCCCAGTTGTTGTTGTCTCACGTGGTGCGATTGCATGGATTTCCAGGAGTCATAATCTCGGACAGGGGCCCGCAGTTTGTTGCCAGGTTCTGGAGAACATGGTGTAAGGCCCTACAAGTGGAAGCGGCCACGTCCACAGGGTTCCATCCCCAGACGGATGGCCAGACCGAACGTCTGAATCAGACGCTGAAGACGTATCTCCGGTGCTATGCTACAGAGGCGAGTACGTCGTGGGTGTCGCTTCTCTGGTTAGCAGAACTCGCCTACAACAACGCGTGGCACAGCTCCACCAAGGAGTCCCCCTTTCGGGCTAACTATGGATATCATGCCAAGGTGCTCCCTTTATCCTTCCCCGCGGAGGTGCGCGATCAACCTGCCATTTCTGCTCATCTACAGGAGTTGAGTAGGCTGCACGGCCGCTTGAAACTCAACCTGGATCGGGCCAAGCGGTTGTACAAGGCGTGGGCGGACCGACATCGGCAGGATGGACCCCGGTATCAACCGGGCGACAGAGTGTGGTTATCCACGAAACACCTCCGGTTCAAGCTGCGCAGCATCTTCCATCCTCGTTTCATAGGTCCGTATCTGGTGGTGCGTCGCGTGGGTGCCGTGGCGTACAGATTGGCGTTACCTGCCTCTTTGCGCATCCACCCGGTGTTCCACTGCAGTCTGCTAAAGCCGGCGCTGGGGGCTCGGAGGGTGGCCGCCCCGCCGGTGTTCAGAGATGGTCATTTGGAATATGAAGTACGTAAGGTGTTGGATTCCAGGTTCCGGAGGGGTCATCTGTGGTACCTCATAGCCTGGAAGGGGTACACCGCTGAGGAGGACTCCTGGGTTCCGTCTTCGAATGTGCACGCCCCGACCGCGGTGCAGTTGTTTCACGCCCGTTTCCCGGAAAAGCCTGATTCTAGGAGGCGCGCGGGAGGGGAGCATACTGTCAGGCGCTGATCCAGTGCGCCTACCGAAACTGTAACCAGACCACAACTTCCAGAAAGCTTGGCGGTAGAGGGCGTGTCCTCCGCTATTTAGTACGGGAGAGGAGGACCAATCGGAGCGCGTAATCCTGTTCACTTGAATTCCGTTCGGTGGGTTCCGAACGAAACGAAGAACTGCTGAAGCTCGCCAGCGCGGGACGCTAGAGTAAGCGTTGCCGCGTTATTCTGAACCCAGGATTTGCCAAAGGTGAAGGACCACTCGCGGGACGCTGATGCCAAGCGTTGCCGCGTTACTTCGAAACCTAGGATTTGCCAAAAGGTGAAGGAGCACTCTTTATTCGCGGGACGCTGAAGCCAAGCGTTACCGCGTTACTTCGAATCCCGGATTTGCCAAAGGTGAAGGACCACTCGCGGGACGCTGACGCAAGCGCCGCCGCGTTCCAGGAGTTCGGGACTGATATCTAAGCCTCGGACCAAAAGAGGCACTCGGAGCGGACGCTTCCTCCGTGGAAGCCGGAGCGGTGCCATTCCCCGCCGGAGCCGCAGCCTGCCACTAGCAAGGTAGAGTCGTTCTAAGGAGGGGCTGCATTGTGCGGGACATTTCTTGACTCCGACGAAGCCACCAGCCTGGTGTATAGGGGGTGTGCGTGACTTTAACTCTACCTCACCTAAAGGGCTAGACAAGGGTGTCAGTGAAAGACTATAGTCACTGAGTCGTTTAGTATTGAAGCACTGCAGAAATATATCGGGTGCTACCACCTCAAAGGAGCCTTAAGTCAGGGGGAACAGAACCCAGAGAGCCATAATCGACCTGGGGTGTGTGAGATGAAAGGAGGAAGCCTCTTGTTGTAACTGGTGGCGATTTCGGCAATGTTCTTGGAGTTTTGTTGTGTATGAGGTGACACATTGAGGAGACATAGTGAGACCTAATGAGAGTAGGTTGCCCAGTGTGGTTGTACTATGTATTATGATTTCCTTCTGTTACAGGTATCCCATTCCCCGCTGTTCCCTTCCTAATTCCCCATCCCTCGCCTGATTGCCCTGGTACTCTGTGTTCACATTCAGAGCCGGGGACGTCGGGAGGTGGAACTCTTGTACTTCATTCGCCCCCACAGAATCCACAGAGGATCGCGACAAAGAATGTCTCTCAGTGTGAGCATGCGGAATGACTGGTCTTTTAGAAACTTATTAAGAGACCCCAGGTCAAGGATAGGGCGCCACTCTCCAGACTTCTTTAATATGTGGAAAAAACGGGAATAGAAACCCAGCCTCTTCTGACATTTTGGAACCACTTCGATGGTCCCTTTCTTGAGCATATTTTTGATCTGATGGAAAAGCTCTTTGAGATGAGCAGGCAGAGGACCGGTTGGGGGGGTGTTCGGAGGGAATTTGACGAATTCTAGAGCATGGCCCTTTGAAACAATGTCTAACACCCAACGGTCTGAAGATATCAGTGACCAATTTGAATAGAATTTTGAGATTCGTCCTACAACTCGGAAAGGGGGGGCTTTGAGGGGAGGGGGGTGTAAACAAATAGAGTCATTGTTTTTTGGAGGAGTTCCCCCTATAATTGGACTTTCCTCTGTAGGATTTGCTAGTCTGTTGTCTATAAGACTGTGGGTTCTGGGAGGAAAAACATTGGTGTCCTTGGCTGTAAGAGCGGTATTGTGTGGAACCGCCACGAAAGGAGGAGGTGGAGCTGCATCCGCGAGCACCCCAAAAAGGCTGCCTCTTAAACTGCAGCGTGCCAAGGGAACGAACTGTCTCTGTGTCCTTCTTTATTGTTTGAAGCACCTCATCCACGTGCTGTCCAAACAACGACTCCCCATCAAAGGGCATATCAAGGATCTTCGCCTGGACTTCCTGACGAAAAGAAGTAGAACGAAGCCAGCCTTGCCTTCTTAAAACAGCTGCCCCAGCTAGCTGGCGAAAACCAGTTGAGGCGATATCCACAGAGCAATCAATAATCTCTGAAGATGTTCTTTCTCCCTCCTGTAGGATTTTAAGAGCGTCCGCTCTAGAGGGTTCTGGGATGAGCTTAATGAAAGCCGCCATGTCCGACCACATTTGGCGATCGTAACGGCCCAAGATGGCCAGAGAATTCGCTGCCCTGACCGTTGTGGAGGCCATGGTCGAAAATTTCTTCCCAATGGCATCCAGGCGACGCCCATCACGGTCAGGTGGAGAGGAAAGTGGAGACAAGGGATTCTTCGAGTGACGTTGTGCCGCCTGGGTGATGACTGAATCCGGCTTAGGCTGGGATACTAGGCAAGCAGGAGAAGAGTTCGGAGCTTTATACTTTTTCTTCAACCGCGGGAGAACTGCCGGGATTGAATTTGGTGTTTTTGTCAGTTTAATACCCTCATTCCAAATGAAGTCAATTATGGGCACTGCCCGAATCTGTTTCTGTGGCTGCGATTTAAAATCATATAGAAAACAATCCTCCTCTCTCACGACCATGGGGAGATGAAATCACTGTGCCGCCCTTTCCATCAACTGATGGAAACCTGTAATGTCAACAGGTGGAGAGTTCACTGGCGACTTCGGAGGCGAAGAAGGCGAATTAATCTGATAATCATCCCAGTCGGCCATAGCGTCATCGTCATCACCCTGGAGTTCTCTGTCTTCAGTATCTGGAAGAACGTCAGCGTCACCCTCTGCAGGGGGTACTAGTAAAGGGACGGATGGTGTAGGCTCCGCCGGCGCTTGAGAAGGAATCGGAATGTTCGGTGGTGCGTCACGTGGAGAGCTGTGAGAAGAAGGTGGAAAACGGTGATTGTAATCCTCTAGCATAAATTGGAGATTAGAGATGAGGGATAAAGGCAGCTGTGCCATTGGAATCTGCGCAGGGGGGTCCTGGTCTTCCTCTTGATAAAAATGATCCTCCTGGTCCTCATCTTCGAAATCTTGACATTTTATGAAAAGTTCTGATGGACTGCGAGTAGCTCGGAATGTGGAATGAATGTCATCATCAGAAGCAGAGTCATCCTCATTGCCAAAGGGAAACAGTTGTTGAGGTGGTTGAATGGCCGTTGGCATTGCAATGGATTCCAAAACAGCGTGACGAAGCTGAAGTAGGGAATCGTCGACAGGAGCACATGTTGGCGTAGAAATCGGCACCAGTGGAAGAGATGCAAAATTTGTTGAGGATGAAAGACTTGCCATAACCGTCGACAAAGCCACCGTCGACGAAGCCACCGTCGGCGAAGCCACCGTCAACGAAGCTTTAGCCACCGACGACGAGGATTTCTTTTTCTTGATCGTCGATGAAGATTTGGATGTCGACGGGATAGCCAGCTTCTTCATCGTCGACGAGGAGGATATTGGAATCGTCGACGAAACAGCCTTTAAGGAGACACAAACCACTGTCGACGGAGATAACGTAGACGAAGCCGTCATCGACGACATTGGGAATCTGCTGGGAACCATCGTCACCGTCGTCGACGAGGTTGTAGAAGCAGCAGATTTCGTCGACAGAGTGACCGTCGACAAGCCCGTCGACGGTCTGGCACGTTTTTGAGTAGAAACATGCGCTGAAGGAGCCACAGATGCCTGAGAGTGAGATCTCGGGGCGTTGGCGTAGTAGCAGAGTGTACTGGCACCTTAGAAACTCCAAAAAGGTAAAGCTTTCTCTTTTTAAGAAAAGGAGAGGGCAAATCCTGTACACTACTACGCTTGGAAGAGACTCCAGTGCGAGCAGAAGACAAACTTTCGACGTCAGAGAGAGGATTATCTGCGTACTTCAACTTCTGGAGCCACAGAAGGAGTCCACCCTCTCTATCCTTTAGAGTCTTCTTTGAAAAAGTCCTGCAGATTTTACAGTTGCCCACCTTATGGTCAGGGTAAAGGCAGTATATACATTTTTCGTGAGGGTCCTCAGAAAAAAGTCTCAACTTCCCACAAGAAGCACAAGGACGGAAAAAAGACTTCTTACTTGAAGACATGCGGAAAAGTTGAAGAAATCCAAACCAGAGAGGAAGAACTGAGCAGAGCTCAGGGAGACTCCCTTCACACGACGTGCGGTAGAAAATCTGAGGGCCTGAACCTCTGAGGAGAAGGTTCTAGAGGGTGCTTGCGCCTGATTGGCTGGAGTTTGGACTATAAAAACGACATGGATATGTCAGTAAAGTGATTCCCTTTTCAATGCTTTCCTATATGTCAATGTTATCCTATGGTACTTTTGACTTGGTATGTTACTTTAAACTATATAATGTTTATTCATATATGTATTTTATTCTTATATATTTACGTATGTATCTATATACATGACGCTTATTGCTATTTTATGTACCGTGGGACTCCCACTTCGACGACGGGGAATATTCAAGCATGTGAATCTATGAAAGACACCCCAATACTGGAGAATCAGGTCTACACTCCTTGGAGCAAAGCAGACGTTATGGCTCTTAAAGCTGCTTTGCCCGACCCGCGGAAAAATCCGGCCGCTTTTTATGAAAAAGTGGAAGGAGCTATTAGGTCCTGTACTATGACTCTGCCAGATATTGACATGTTTTTTGGACTTATTTTGCCCCCTGATATGTGGAGATCAATTCGGAAGGTAGATGATAATGTAGCCTATGGTGATACTTGGGTGCATTTAGTGCAAATAGATGTGGCTAGAGAGGACAGGAGGTATTCCCAAAGCTATTGTGACTAAATTGAAAACTCATACCCCCTAAGAAAATAGATTGGACTACATTAGCGTCTTGTAAACAGAAAGCGGATGAGTCAGTTTCTGATTTCTTTACGCGGTTTGAAGAGACATTCCGTGACTTTATTGGCAGTCATTGACAGGTGACACGGGTAAACATCTGTTTGTTGACAAATTAGTTGCCAACATGTTGCCAGTAATAGCTAGTAGCCTAAAGGCCAGTGAGAGTTCATGGACTACGTCTTCCCCCGTCTCCCTTTTGACTATGGCCCAGTATTATGAGCGTCAGGATTTGGAAGCAAAAGGCAAGGAGGATAAAAAGGTTAAGGATTTAAAAACGAAAGTTATGTTGGCTCAAGTATATGGTCCACCATTTAGAGGTGGTGGAAGAGGTGGACGTGCGATGTATCGCCCTGGTGTACCTCCTTTCCATCGAGCAACTTTGTCTTCTGATCAGTGTGCTTATTGTAAAGAGATTGGACATTGGCGTTCTGAATGCCCCCTTTTGCAAGGTCAGCAGTATCCGCGGGGTGGAGGAAGTATGAGAGGTCGCCCAGGGAACTCAGGAAATGGGGGAGGCGTGGATAATCGTACCAGATTTGAGGCAGTTGAATACAACCCAAATTCTTCTAATACCTTTGATAGACGAAACCAATATCAAATGTCTGATTATTCAGTTGAAGGTCTCAAGGCTTCTGATTATGCATAGGAAATCCTAGGATGGGGTAAGGAACCGGTTGAGGTCCCAGTAGATCAGAAGGGTCCCTATGTTGATGCAAACGCTTTGGGTTGTACTGACCGGTTGCTGGTTGATACAGGAGCTACTCGTTGTGCTCTGTCAAAACAGTTGGTTCCTAGAGCTCCCCTGTCTAGCACAATGATAACATCGATAGGGTTCGATGGAACACCTACACTTAGCCCACTGTCACAGCCACTTGTATTTAGTCTTGATAAATTCACTGCAACATGTCCATTTCTGCTTTCCCCTAACACGCTGGATAACATTGTGGGTATCGATATGCTTAAACATTTTCGTGCTACAATACGTTGTTCCCCAGAAGGTGTGCGTGTTAATTTAAATGATAACTGTCCAATGGTTGAGAGGTCTTGTCTAAAGAGGATGTTGCTCTGGCATCATTACCTAGTACTTTTTGGGCTACATCACATACCGATGTGGCACACATGGTCATTCCACCAGTACATATTCAAGTGAAGGAAGGTGCTTTGTTGCCTCGACTGTCCCAATATAACATATCTTGGGAAGGCGAAGAAGCATTAATACACATTGTTGAGGATTTGATCAAGGAGGGGGTTGTGGAAGAAGTCCCTTACAATACCTGTAATAGTCCTATTCTTCCTATCTTGAAAAAAGATACTGACACTAAAATTTACAGATTCATCATTGACTTACGAGAGGTCAACAAAATAGTGATGCCCCAATACCAAGTAGTCTCTGACATCACAACACTTCTTACTATGGTTCCTCCTACTGCTACTACATTTAGTGTGATCGATTTGAAAAATGCATTTTTTTCAATACCTATTCATCCTGACAGCCGTTATTTGTTCGGCTTCCCTTTGAATAATTGATCATTTAGATTTTGTAGAGCTCCACAGGGGAATACAGAGAGTCCTAGCATTTATAGTCAGGCATTGAAAAGGCAGCTTGATTCTTTCCCTGTACCGAAAGGGGTGGCTCTTATTCAATATATCGATGACATCTTGTTGGCTGCCGGTACCCCTGAACAGTGTGAAGAAGGTACACTGTTATTGCTATCATTCCTTGCCTCTCATCATCACAAAGTCTCTCGGAAGAAATTGCAATATTGTAGACAGCAGGTTACCTATTTAGGTCACCTCCCATCTAAGGAGGGGCGTGCACTCATACCAGATCGCATTCAAGCTATTTTAAATACACCTGTGCCCCGTACTCAGAAGGATGTTGGTGCACTGATTGGCCTTACTTCTTTCTGTAGGCAGTGGATCCCTAGCTTTTCTCACTTTCTTAAACCCTTGTTGTCCCTTTTGACTAAAGACACTCTGATGCCCCTCCCGTGGACTACTGAATGCCAGAATGCTTTTCAACAGTTGCGTCAAGCTCTTTGTTCTGCACCAGTATTAGGAACTCCAGACTACACTAAGGCCTTCACACTCTATGTACATGAGAGGGACGGATGTGCTCTCTCAGTTTTAGTACAGACACACGGTGATAAGCAGCGTCCTTGTGCATATTTCTCAGCTGTCCTTGATCCAGTCGCCCGTGCGCTGCCTGGGTGTTTTCGAGCGGTGGCGGCAACGGCTGTGTCTAAACGTCTGAGTGAGGGAATAGTCTTGTCACATAGATTGCTTATGCTAGTACCCCATTCAGTTGATGCTTTGTTAAATCAAACGAAAACACAGCATTTGACTAGTGCCTGTTTGACAGGATATGAATTGACACTTTAGGCCCCTCACATCACACTGAAAAGATGTTCAACTCTGAATCCTGCTACGTTATTGCCATTTCTATCCACTCAGTCCCAGTCACTGGAGTTACATGACTGTATATCCCTTACTGAAGAACAAACAAAGGGTTATGTTGACCTAAAAGATACACCTCTTTCTAGTGTTGATGGGGAACTGTGGGTTGATGGGTCCTGCCTGAAGTTGCCAATGGTACGACGTCTGCTGCTTATGCAATCACAATACTTTAGACAGTAGTTGAGACAGCTCGCATCCCACAGAAGTCAGCTCAAGCAGCCGAGTTGATAGCACTGACAAGAGCATGTGAGCTTAGTACAGATTTGCTTGTTAACATTTACACTGCTAGACAATACGCCTTTGGAGTGGCTCATGATTTTGGGCAACTCAGGAAGGCAAGAGGCTTTCTTACTTCACATGGGACACAAATAGTGCATGGGGAATTAGTGCATAATCTCCTTACTGCCTTGACATACCCTAAGAAAGTGGCAATTGTTAAGTGTAGTGCACATAAGTAAGTGACTGATAAAATAGGAAAAGGAAATGCCTTTGCAAATTACACAGCTCATGAGACTGCAATGCAGCGAAGTACCACATCTATGTATGTAGTTAAGTCACAGGTTGAACGTTGGCATGATGCCAGACAAGAGGTGCTGGACATGCAACGATCTGCTTCTGCTGATGAATTAGACCAATGGTCTAAGAAGGGAACACTGGATGATGAGGGCTGTTGGAGGAATAAAGAAATTACAAAATGGAAGTTACCCACAGCCTATTTACATCCTATGATTCACATGGCACATGGGACGGCATATGTTGGAGCATCCTCAATGGCAAAGCAACTTATGCAAGTTTGAGATCATCCAGATATTGCCGGCACAGCTAAAAAGATAGTTCAGTCTTGTCTGATCTGTCTCCAATATAATCCTGGAAAGGGAACACGAACTCCAGCAGGAGGGTTCGCAAAACCTACTGCACCTTTTAAAGTCCTGCAAATGGATTACACACAGTTTGAGCATTGTAATAACCCAAAGTATATCATGGTAGTGGTGTGTGCCTTTAGTAAATGGGTGGAGGCATATGCCACGAAAGATAATACAGCTCTTACTATGGCGAAGGGGCTCCTAAAGGAGTTCTTCCCCAGATTTGGAATTTGTTGAGTTTTGTGGAGAAACAACGGACCCCATTTCATTGGGCTAATTGTTGATTATCTCATGAAAGGATTAGGAACTAACCAGAAGTTTCATGCTGCTTTTTCACCCACAATCAGCACAGCTAGTGGAACGTTGCAATTCTACCCTAAAACTAAAATTGGCCAAGATACAGGCCTCCACATCTTTGAAATGGCCTGATGCACTGCCCTTAGCATTACTATCCATTAGATCGGTACCACATACACGATCTGACCTCACACCGTATGAGGTGTTTTTTGAAAGCCAATGAATATTTGGGGGATTCCTAAGCCACGCCCTATACATGATGTACCCTATGTATTGATGAACGACTATTTGTCTCAGTTGACTGACAGTTTGTCTATATTTATCAACAGGTTAGGGAGACTCTTCCAGACAGATCGCAGGGTGAGGGCCATGATCTACGGCCTGGCGATTTCGTGCTGAAGAAGTCCTTTCAGCGGCCAGCTCCTTGGAACCTCGTTGGCGTCGCCCTGAGCAGGTGCTCTTGGCTACCAGGACTGAGGTTCGTGTGACCAACCGGAAGAACTGGGTCCACGCGACACATTGTAGGAGAGTGTTGCAGGACCTAGTGAGCCCAGCTGCGTTGGCAGATCACCGCGATATCCTGGCTACAGAGAAAGGACAAGCCACGTCACCTGAAGGACCTGAGGAAGTCTTACCAGACCACACGATCCCTGGTACATCTCGATATCAGCTGCGACCCCGGAAGAACGACACTTCGCTGCTGAAAAAGACTGTTTGAGCCACTGTTCAGGGTAGTGAAAGACTGAGTTACAAAGGGGGGTAACCTTTTAGTGACTACTCGTCTCAATCTCAGTGAAGAAACCAACGTCTGCCCAGGACCTTAGGGCACCATCTGCTTTGTCGTCTGATACGAGATGAACACGCCTATGGAAAAGAGACAAACTGCTGCAAGAGTTTGTGATCGAAAGAGTATGTTCATTATTGGACTCACTTTGATTGTTGTTATCATTGCTACAATAACATGGGTTGTAGAGGGAGTAGCTTCTGCTCGAAAACTACTGACTGCTACTACTCCTATCCCCATTGAACACCACCATTTCACTCTTCCTTATCATGAGCAGAAGCACAGAATGTCCTATCTCAACAATACGTTCATTCAAATGTTGCATCACACCCATAATGCTACGAACATTACGAACTGTTGGGTGTGTGGAATGATGCCAGATCATCAGAAAAAGGGAGGAACGCCTTTTATTCCTCTGCCGTTTTCACACAATGGCTCCTGTAGAGCCTGGTTTCCGCTACTGTGGGCTTCTGATGTTGCTAATATTACATATGCTGATGTAGGTGGACTGAATGCCCAACTGAACAGAGCTTGTTACCCTAATGAGGAAGGAGATCCACAAGCTAAAGGAACTGTATGGGAAATGGAGGAGTATCGTCGAGGAAATTCCACTGTGCGCTATGTTTTCCCTAACACTCGAACAATTAAGGGTAATGGACCTCCTGTTATAGCTGTTACTAGAGCTCGAGCAGACCTTTGTGTGAGCAGTATTGGCAGTATCCCTGTGGGAAAAAGTGACTGTACTATAACCTTGAATATTACTGGAATAAACAACAGTAGTTTTTTTGTCCTCACATAACACCTATTTCATTTGTGGAAATAAAGGTTATTACCATCTACCTATTGGTTGGTCAGGTAGCTGCTATGTGTCCTTTTTGCTACCACCTGTGTTCTTGGCACCTGCGTCCTACCACAAAGACTATAAACTGTATAATGACATTTCCAAGAGTCGATTTAAAAGGACAATAAATCACGATGAGGTGGATCAAACTGATACTGCATTGCAGCAGTACATTGACTTTAATTTGGAACCATTCTTCTATGTTGGTGCAACAGCAGAGAAATAAGGCGCTTGACACGTGTTGTAGAGGCTGTAACCAATCAGACAGCCATGGCACTTGGAAATATCACGGAAGAGCTGCAAATTGTGAGAATTGTGGCACTCAAAAATAGGATGGTTCTTGACGTCATCCTGGCCGAATGTGGTGGAGCATGCCACATCATTGGGAGCAGCTGCTGTGTGTATATCCCTGACCACACCCCTTCAGTTTTTGAAGCAATTGCTAAGATGCACAAGATAGCCACTGAAATCCATCAGGATTCAGGGACATGGATTTTGACTAGATGGCTATGGACTATGTTTACTGTATGGGGCTGGAAAATATTGTCAGCCCTATATATATTTTTTGCGATTCTTTTCACCTGTTGCCTATGTATCCAATGTGGCCCAATGCTCTGTTCCCTTTGTATTTCTTCCTGTTCCTCATGTATACCGACTAACAAACATGTCAAGAATGTAAATGACTGCCTAGCAATGGACCAGGAAATTAATGAACTCATGAGAATTGATGTACAGGATATATTCCATGCCCCTTCTAAGTCGTAGAGATGCCTTCAGCCAATGCTAAAAGGCCCGTCTGTGGGAATAAAAAATAATTGCTGTTAGCATGAGCTGAAGCCATCTTGTTAGCAGCATCCATTGTGTTAGCCTTGTGATTCTTCCGTCTTCAATGTTGCTTGCTTCTCTATTCTGCTTGAGCCATCAGCTTTAGTTAACTCCTTCTGTACTGAGCCAAAGCAAGACGTGCTGAGAAAAGGCCTGTAGCTGCTAGAATACACCTGGCTAAAAATGTAACTGTCTATCATTTCCTACTGATGTAAGCAGTTCTGTTCCCCCTCCCACTTTGCTGACTAAGTGATATCCATCTGCCCATGTTTGTCGGTAGCTATTCCTGTTTATGCTTGTACCTTCTATTTGTCACTACATGCTTACTATGCAACAAAGGGTGTATAAAAGCACCATGGTCTGTGACTTCAATGTACCACCTCCTGCAGCACTTGAAGGTGCTGTATTGATGTAGTCCCACTCATGAGTTAAATAATCAACGTGTTATTTGAATTCCAGCTTCAGTGCCAATCTCTTCTTTGTTAGTCTAAGGACCCGTGGACAAAGATAAGGGTGAACCCTGCACCGGTGTAAAAAGGCACATTTCCACACTAGTAGTTGGTAGCTTTTCAGGGGGCACCTCTAAGGTGCCCCCTGTGTGCATTTATTAATAAATCCAAGACTGGCGTTAGTGTGGTTTTATTAAGAAGAGGTGTTTGGTACTAAACACTTGGGGGTACAATGAAGCCTTCATGTATCTGACGAACTTGTAATCACGAGTGTCCAGCCCATGCACTAGTTACAGCTTCCCAGTGCACTGGCAATATCTAAGGGTGAACTTAGAGAGCCACTCTTACAGATATGCTGTCACATGGGTAACGGTTTTCTCGGCACCAGGACACACAGGCTGCAATGGCAGTTTACATGAGCTTGGTGAGGGGTCCCTTACGGTGGCACAATTCGTGCTGCAGCCCTCAGAGACCCTCTTTAGTTCCAAGGACCTAGATAACAAGGGTACCATTTACTAGGGACTTACAAGGATCCTAAAGGGGTGGGAATTGTGGACAACTGTTCAGTTTAGGGAAAGAAAATCGGTGTTGGGGACCTGGTTAGAAGGAACCCAGCACACAATTGGTCGAAGTTGCACCAGATATCAGGCAAAAAGTTTCGGATACTGCAACAAAAACCCAGTTTCCTACCAGCAGAGACTGTCAGATACTGCCAAAGGTTGAGTCTACTGGAATATGGGGTACGGGGGCATTGAACATTCTGAGGGACATCATTGATGATGTCAACAGTGAAGTCATATGTAAACCGAGAACTTAATAATGGCATTTCTGATGCCATTGATAGCAATACAGGTGGGGTCATGAGCAATGCACCCTTTCGGTTCACCACAGTTTTACACAACAAAGCTAATCACACAGTCCAGGGACCGTCCTTGCTTTGATGGAACTCACTATAGAGGCTAAAAATCAAAGCTACTCACACAGTACATGGACACGCCTTGCTTTTAAAATCCTCTCTGCAGATAGAAGTCACAGCTACTCATACAGTACACAGACACATCTTGCTTTCATGGATCTCACCACAGAGGATACAAATCACAAGTACTCACACGGTGCAGGGTCACACCTTGCGTTGATGGATCTCATCACAGAAGATACAAATCACAAGTACTCACACGGTACATGGACACGCCTTGCGTTGATGGATCTCATCACAGAAGATACAAATCACAAGTACTCACACGGTACAGGGACACACCTTGCGTTGACGAATCTCACCACAGAGGATACAAATCACAAGTACTCACACGGTACATGGACACGCCTTGCGTTGACGAATCTCACCACAGAGGACACAAATCACAAGTACTCACACGGTATATGGACACGCCTTGCGTTGACAAATCTCAGCACAGAGGATACAAACCGCAAGTACTCACACGGTACATGGACACGCCTTGCGTTGATGGATCTCATCACAGAAGATACAAATCACAAGTACTCACACAGTGCAGGGACACACCTTGCGTTGACGAATCTCACCACAGAGGATACAAATCACAAGTACTCACACGGTGCAGGGACACGCCTTGCGTTGATGGATCTCATCACAGAAGATACAAATCACAAGTACTCACACGGTACAGGGACACACCTTGCGTTGACGAATCTCACCACAGAGGATACAAATCACAAGTACTCACATGGTACATGGACACGCCTTGCGTTGACGAATCTCACCACAGAGGATACAAATCACAAGTACTCACACGGTATATGGACACGCCTTGCGTTGACAAATCTCAGCACAGAGGATACAAACCGCAAGTACTCACACGGTACATGGACACGCCTTGCGTTGATGGATCTCATCACAGAAGATGCAAATCACAAGTACTCACACAGTGCAGGGACACACCTTGCGTTGACGAATCTCACCACAGAGGATACAAATCACAAGTACTCACACGGTGCAGGGACATGCCTTGCGTTGATGGATCTCATCACAGAAGATACAAATCACAAGTACTCACACGGTGCAGGGACACACCTTGCGTTTGACGAATCTCACCACAGAGTATACAAATCACAAGTACTCACACGGTGCAGGGACATGCCTTGCGTTGATGGATCTCATCACAGAAGATACAAATCACAAGTACTCACACGGTACAGGGACACACCTTGCGTTGACGAATCTCACCACAGAGGATACAAATCACAAGTACTCACACGGTACATGGACACGCCTTGCGTTGACGAATCTCACCACAGAGGAAACAAATCACAAGTACTCACACGGTATATGGACACGCCTTGCGTTGACAAATCTCAGCACAGAGGATACAAACCGCAAGTACTCACACGGTACATGGACACGCCTTGCGTTGATGGATCTCATCACAGAAGATACAAATCACAAGTACTCACACAGTGCAGGGACACACCTTGCGTTGACGAATCTCACCACAGAGGATACAAATCACAAGTACTCACATGGTGCAGGGACACGCCTTGCATTGATGGATCTCATCACAGAAGATACAAATCACAAGTACTCACACGGTGCAGGGACACACCTTGCGTTTGACGAATCTCACCACAGAGGATACAAATCACAAGTACTCACACGGTGCAGGGACATGCCTTGCGTTGATGGATCTCATCACAGAAGATACAAATCACAAGTACTCACACGGTACATGGACACACCTTGCGTTGATGGATCTCATCACAGAAGATACAAATCAGAAGTACTCACACAGTGCAGGGACACACCTTGCATTGATGGATCTCATCACAGAAGATACAAATCACAAGTACTCACACGGTGCAGGGACACACCTTGCGTTTGACGAATCTCACCACAGAGGATACAAATCACAAGTACTCACACGGTGCTGGGACACGCCTTGCGTTGATGGATCTCATCACAGAAGATACAAATCACAAGTACTCACACGGTGCAGGGACACACCTTGCGTTGACGAATCTCACCACAGAGGATACAAATCACTAGTACTCACACGGTGCAGGGACATGCCTTGCGTTGATGGATCTCATCACAGAAGATACAAATCACAAGTACTCACACGGTACATGGACACGCCTTGCGTTGATGGATCTCATCACAGAAGATACAAATCACAAGTACTCACACGGTACATTGACACGCCTTGCGTTGACGAATCTCACCACAGAGGATACAAATCACAAGTACTCACACGGTACATGGACACGCCTTGCGTTGATGGATCTCATCACAGAAGATACAAATCACAAGTACTCACACGGTACATGGACATGCCTTGCGTTGATGGATCTCATCACAGAAGATACAAATCACAAGTACTCACACGGTGCAGGGACACACCTTGCGTTGACGAATCTCACCACAGAGGATACAAATCACAAGTACTCACACGGTACATGGACATGCCTTACGTTGACAAATCTCACCACAGAGGATACAAATCACAAGTACTCACACGGTGCAGGGACACACCTTGCGTTGATGGATCTCATCACAGAAGATACAAATCACAAGTACTCACACGGTATATGGACACGCCTTGCGTTGACGAATCTCAGCACAGAGGATACAAACCACAAGTACTCACACGGTACATGGACACGCCTTGCGTTGACGAATCTCAGCACAGAGGATACAAACCACAAGTACTCACACGTTACATGGACATGCCTTGCGTTGATGGATCTCATCACAGAAGATACAAATCTCAAGTACTCACATGGTACATGGACACGCCTTGCGTTGATGGATCTCATCACAGAAGATACAAATCACAAGTACTCACACGGTACAGGGACACACCTTGCGTTGACGAATCTCACCACAGAGGATACAAATCACAAGTACTCACACGGTACATGGACACGCCTTGCGTTGACGAATCTCACCACAGAAGACACAAATCACAAGTACTCACACAGTATATGGACACGCCTTGCGTTGACGAATCTCAGCACAGAGGATACAAACCACAAGTACTCACACGGTACATGGACACGCCTTGCGTTGATGGATCTCATCACAGAAGATACAAATCACAAGTACTCACACGGTGCAGGGACACACCTTGCGTTGACGAATCTCACCACAGAGGATACAAATCACAAGTACTCACACGGTGCAGGGACACGCCTTGCGTTGATGGATCTCATCACAGAAGATACAAATCACAAGTACTCACACGGTGCAGGGACACACCTTGCGTTGACGAATCCCACCACAGAGGATACAAATCACAAGTACTCACATGGTGCAGGGACACGCCTTGTGTTGATGGATCTCATCACAGAAGATACAAATCACAAGTACTCACACGGTACATGGACACGCCTTGCGCTGACGGATCTCACCACAGAGGATACAAATCACAAGTACTCACACGGTACATGGACACGCCTTGCGTTGATGGATCTCATCACAGAAGATACAAATCACAAGTACTCACACGGTACATAGACGTGCCTTACGTTGACAATTCTCACCACAGAGGATACAAATCACAAGTACTCACACTGTGCAGGGACACACCTTGCGTTGATGGATCTCATCACAGAAGATACAAATCACAAGTACTCACACGGTATATGGACACGCCTTGCGTTGACGAATTTCAGCACAGAGGATACAAACCACAAGTACTCACACGGTACATGGACACGCCTTGCGTTGACGAATCTCAGCACAGAGGATACAAACCACAAGTACTCACACGGTATATGGACACGCCTTGCGTTGACGAATCTCAGCACAGAGGATACAAACCACAAGTACTCACACGGTACATGGACACGCCTTGCGTTGATGGATCTCATCACAGAAGATACAAATCACAAGTACTCACACGGTGCAGGGACACACCTTGCGCTGACGAATCTCCCCACAGAGGATACAAATCACAAGTACTCACACGGTGCAGGGACACGCCTTGCGTTGATGGATATCATCACAGAAGATACAAATCCCAAGTACTCACACGGTGCAGGGACACACCTTGCGTTGACGAATCTCACCACAGAGGATACAAATCACAAGTACTCACACGGTGCAGGGACACGCCTTGCGTTGATGGATCTCATCACAGAAGATACAAATCACAAGTACTCACACGGTATATGGACACGCCCTGCGTTGATGGATCTCAGCACAGAGGATACAAATCACAAGTACTCACACGGTACATGGACACGCCTTGCGTTGACGAATCTCAGCACAGAGGATACAAACCACAAGTACTCACACGTTACATGGACATGCCTTGCGTTGCTGGATCTCATCACAGAAGATACAAATCTCAAGTACTCACATGGTACATGGACACGCCTTGCGTTGATGGATCTCATCACAGAAGATACAAATCACAAGTACTCACACGGTACAGGGACACACCTTGCGTTGACGAATCTCACCACAGAGGATACAAATCACAAGTACTCACACGGTACATGGACACGCCTTGCGTTGACGAATCTCACCACAGAAGACACAAATCACAAGTACTCACACAGTATATGGACACGCCTTGCGTTGACGAATCTCAGCACAGAGGATACAAACCACAAGTACTCACACGGTACATGGACACGCCTTGCGTTGATGGATCTCATCACAGAAGATACAAATCACAAGTACTCACACGGTGCAGGGACACACCTTGCGTTGACGAATCTCACCACAGAGGATACAAATCACAAGTACTCACACGGTGCAGGGACACGCCTTGCGTTGATGGATCTCATCACAGAAGATACAAATCACAAGTACTCACACGGTGCAGGGACACACCTTGCGTTGACGAATCCCACCACAGAGGATACAAATCACAAGTACTCACATGGTGCAGGGACACGCCTTGTGTTGATGGATCTCATCACAGAAGATACAAATCACAAGTACTCACACGGTACATGGACACGCCTTGCGCTGACGGATCTCACCACAGAGGATACAAATCACAAGTACTCACACGGTACATGGACACGCCTTGCGTTGATGGATCTCATCACAGAAGATACAAATCACAAGTACTCACACGGTACATAGACGTGCCTTACGTTGACAAATCTCACCACAGAGGATACAAATCACAAGTACTCACACTGTGCAGGGACACACCTTGCGTTGATGGATCTCATCACAGAAGATACAAATCACAAGTACTCACACGGTATATGGACACGCCTTGCGTTGACGAATTTCAGCACAGAGGATACAAACCACAAGTACTCACACGGTACATGGACACGCCTTGCGTTGACGAATCTCAGCACAGAGGATACAAACCACAAGTACTCACACGGTACATGGACACGCCTTGCGTTGATGAATCTCACCACAGAAGACACAAATCACAAGTACTCACACGGTATATGGACACGCCTTGCGTTGACGAATCTCAGCACAGAGGATACAAACCACAAGTACTCACACGGTACATGGACACGCCTTGCGTTGATGGATCTCATCACAGAAGATACAAATCACAAGTACTCACACGGTGCAGGGACACACCTTGCGCTGACGAATCTCCCCACAGAGGATACAAATCACAAGTACTCACACGGTGCAGGGACACGCCTTGCGTTGATGGATATCATCACAGAAGATACAAATCCCAAGTACTCACATGGTGCAGGGACACACCTTGCGTTGACGAATCTCACCACAGAGGATACAAATCACAAGTACTCACACGGTGCAGGGACACGCCTTGCGTTGATGGATCTCATCACAGAAGATACAAATCACAAGTACTCACACGGTACATGGACACGCCCTGCGTTGATGGATCTCATCACTGAAGATACAAATCACAAGTACTCACACGGTACATGGACACGCCTTGCGTTGATGGATCTCATCACAGAAGATACAAATCACAAGTACTCACACGGTACATGGACATGCCTTGTGTTGACGAATCTCACCACAGAGGATACAAATCACAAGTACTCACACGGTACATGGACATGCCTTGTGTTGACAAATCTCACCACAGAGGATACAAATCACAAGTACTCACACGGTACATGGACACACCTTGCGTTGATGGATCTCATCACAGAAGATACAAATCACAAGTACTCACACGGTGCAGGGACACACCTTGCGTTGACGAATCTCAGCACAGAGGATACAAATCACAAGTACTCACACGGTGCAGGGACTCGCCTTGCGTTGATGGATCTCATCACAGAAGAGACAAATCACAAGTACTCTCACGGTGCATGGACACGCCTTGCGTTGACGAATCTCAGCACAGAGGATACAAACCACAAGTACTCACACGGTACATGGACACGCCTTGCGTTGATGGATCTCATCACAGAAGATACAAATCACAAGTACTCACACGGTGCAGGGACACACCTTGCGCTGACGAATCTCCCCACAGAGGATACAAATCACAAGTACTCACACGGTGCAGGGACACGCCTTGCGTTGATGGATCTCATCACAGAAGATACAAATCCCAAGTACTCACACGGTGCAGGGACACACCTTGCGTTGACGAATCTCACCACAGTGGATACAAATCACAAGTACTCACACGGTGCAGGGACACACCTTGCGTTGACGAATCTCACCACAGAAGACACAAATCACAAGTACTCACACAGTATATGGACACGCCTTGCGTTGATGGATCTCATCACAGAAGATACAAATCACAAGTACTCACACGGTACATGGACACGCCCTGCGTTGATGGATCTCATCACTGAAGATACAAATCACAAGTACTCACACGGTACATGGACACGCCTTGCGTTGATGGATCTCATCACAGAAGATACAAATCACAAGTACTCACACGGTACATGGACATGCCTTGTGTTGACGAATCTCACCACAGAGGATACAAATCACAAGTACTCACACGGTACATGGACATGCCTTGTGTTGACGAATCTCACCACAGAGGATACAAATCACAAGTACTCACACGGTACATGGACACACCTTGCGTTGATGGATCTCATCACAGAAGATACAAATCACAAGTACTCACACGGTGCAGGGACACACCTTGCGTTGACGAATCTCAGCTCAGAGGATACAAATCACAAGTACTCACACGGTGCAGGGA
The DNA here is from genome assembly GCF_964204655.1 of Triturus cristatus. NCBI lineage: Eukaryota > Metazoa > Chordata > Amphibia > Caudata > Salamandridae > Triturus > Triturus cristatus. The sequence goes on from NC_140595.1 coordinate 14,917,209, forward strand.
CTCGCCTTGCGTTGATGGATCTCATCACAGAAGATACAAATCACAAGTACTCACACGGTGCAGGGACACACCTTGCGTTGACGAATCTCAGCCCAGAGGATACAAATCACAAGTACTCACACGGTGCAGGGACACACCTTGCGTTGACGAATCTCAGCTCAGAGGATACAAATCACAAGTACTCACACGGTGCAGGGACACACCTTGCGTTGATGGATCTCATCACAGAAGATACAAATCACAAGTACTCACACGGTGCAGGGACACACCTTGCGTTGACGAATCTCAGCTCAGAGGATACAAATCACAAGTACTCACACGGTGCAGGGACTCGCCTTGCGTTGATGGATCTCATCACAGAAGATACAAATCACAAGTACTCACACGGTGCAGGGACTCGCCTTGCGTTGACGAATCTCAGCCCAGAGGATACAAATCACAAGTACTCACACGGTGCAGGGACACACCTTGCGTTGATGGATCTCATCACAGAAGATACAAATCACAAGTACTCACACGGTGCAGGGACATGCCTTGCGTTGATGGATCTCATCACAGAAGATACAAACCACAAGTACTCACACTGTAAATTGGAACTCGCTTCCTCCATTGCTCCGTGCCACCACCTCTATCCGGATCTTCAAAGCGGACCTCAAATCTCTTCTCTTCCAAAGACCCTTTCAGAACTAATACCCTGATTCTCAGACCCCTCTAGGAAGTTTGTTAGTCATTGTAAATGTGTAATATTTTCTTATACATTCCTCACCCTTGCTTGCTGTGTTTGGTTCTGTGTCCTGCTTTCTTTGTAACGTTCTATTTTGTAACATTTCTCTCATGTAACGTAACTGGTTCTGTTGGACAGCGCTCTGACACCTTCGGGCAAAGTCCGCGCCTTATAAAAACGCATTAAATAAATAAATACACCTACTTTGATGACCCTCACTGGACAGTGTGCAAGTCACAGCTGCTGAGAGTCCAGTGTCACACCTTACTCGGGTGGCCCTTTAGAGAATATAACGATACGCACAGCCCCGCCCCACACACGCGCGCGCCTGGGTCTCGCCCCACCACCTCTCGTGATTGCTTCAATCTTCTTTTTAACCCACACGTTTTTTTGACCTCTTTAAAATTCCCCCCCCCCCTCTGCTCCGTCCTTGGCACATGTAAGTGGTGAGGGATCCAGACACTTATTAGCGGTCGCGTCATACTATAAACATCCACGTGTCACTGACGCTCTACAACTCCAAACTTACTAATTGGGTTTTGCATAAAAACGCCTTCCAAGTGGAACTGGGGTTAAAAAGATGTTTAAAAGCTGCCCGGGCGCCGCTGTGAATTAAGGGTTGAGGCTGCAGGGTGTGGGGTGCGCCTGGCACGGGATGCCTACGATACAACCTCGGGTCCGCGTCCGATAGTTGTAGACATGGCATCCGGGCACCAGCAGGGTGGTGTTCATGCCTCGTGTCATGCCACACACACGCTGCCTCGTTCTGACGCCGTTCCTCCGCGGCGGAAACGAGGTGGGTGGGGGTGGCACGGAGTGCCGGGGGCGCGCGAGGCTCTGGGCATCCGATAATTGCCTGCTCAGACTGCAGGAGCCCGCCCCATGCCGGGCGAAGTCCTAATTAAAAGTGACTCTCCGCAGCAGCCGGGTCTTCTATCAGCAGCTAACAAGATAAGACAAGTGCTGAGAAACGGGGGGTCTCGGGCTGAGCGACGGGGTCTGCCTGTGATCTCTCCATTTGCATGTGACATTCCGCTGTCGCCGCCCCCCCCCCTTCAGAAAGAGCCCCCTCCACTAGAACTCACACGACTGACGCGTTTCCAAGCCCTTCCTGCCAAAAGTCGCGCATGCATGCACACACAAAGACACACAATCACTGCAGAAAGTGATTAGTACCGCAAAAGGACACATCAGCTCCCAACAGCACCGACTCCAAGACCCATCACAGACAAGCATGTAGCAGGACACAATAGACACAGCACCCCAGACACACCCTCCACGACACAACTTGGACAGTCACTTGGTACCAAGACACAGTGCACACAGACATGCAGAACACATTAAACAGCACCCGTCATGCATCCAACACAAGCTGGCCTTAGAGTCAGCGGTCATGCTGCCCCAAACAGCATGTGACACCTAGCTAAGCCACACACTTGCAGAACATACTAAATACAACCCATAATGCATCCAAAACAACACACCCTCACTCTTCGGGCAACACTCATGCTGCTCCAAGCATCACTTGAAACCCAGACGAGCAAGTTACTTACCTTCAGTAACGCCTTATCTGGGAGAGACATAGTCTAGCCACAGATTCCTTAACTTTTGAGTTGCCCCAGGCGCCAGACTGGAACCGGAAAACGTTTTTAACAGTACCTCTGCACGGCGATAGGGGGCGTTGTGCGACTCCGTAGTGACATCAACCAGCATATGTGACGTTGACGGAGTCTATATATGCCCCTTCCCAACCAGCTACTGTCAGATTCTTCGGTGACACAATCCATGCCAAAAACACGGAGCCACTTACAGAAAGTGACCATGGAAACAGTGCGCCAATAAAGAGACATCTCTCTGTCTCACTCTGTCAATACAGACGCCCCTGCAAGGAGGAGGAATCCAATAAATATCAAGCAAGAGGAGTATCCCAATATCAAGCAGGATATTGAAAGTCGGAATAAATCAGTTCGCAGAACGGGGAGGATAGGAGGGTCAGTAAGGAATCTGCGGATAGCTAGCTTCCCTACAAGATAAGGCGTTACCAAAGACAACTAACTTGTTCATCTGATAGAGACATCTAGCCGCAGATTCCTTCCCTTTGAATTAGATAGCAAAGCAAAAACGTACGGGGGGGGGTCTGCGAACTGATTGGATCAAAATCCCTGATTAGAACTAGCCAGTGTCTAGCTGGAGAGAAAAGTAAGAAACCACTCCGCTCCGAGGCCGGACGACTAGCAAGAATGTTCTGCAATCCAACAACTGTGGTAGTACCCAAAGATAACCAAAGCCGAGGACAGAAAAAACATGTAGCTCTACTGCTGGCAGAGGAAGAGAAAGTGTGTCCAAAGGCAACATTCAATATAAACCTAAACAAGCATTTACAATGCAACGGTCTCGGCATTGGTAAAGTTAGAGCTATTGGCATTGCTCATTACATTATTTTTGTTTATGTTTTTGTTTTTAAAACATTTAAAGAAACGGCATTGTTATTTACAATGTCAATAGCTTAATCACTCTCAAATGCGAGACCTATTGCATTTGCACCCACACACAGAGCCACCTACACACACACTGATTAAGCTATTGACATTGTAAATAACAATGCCGTTTCTCTACATGTTTTAAAAACAAAAACATGAGCAATGCCAATAGCTCTAACTTTAACAATGCCGAGACCGTTGCTTTGTAAATGCTTGTTTTTCTTCTCTGGGTAAGAAGGAAAAGACAGAGTCCTATTACTTCTCTGCCGCCCGTACTCGAACGCCAGGAACGCCGAGCTTTATTTATAGGCGATGGTAATTTCTTGCGTCCCGAGACGCATTTTCAAAATAAAAAAGTAGGGGAACGGAATCCCTGGAATTGAAGAAGTAGGGGTACGCCGTGCCCTGCCGTTCCCCCCCACTTTGACCACTGGGTGTAAATAACATATTCACTCTTATTAAAGTGTAAGGTGTAGGGAAATCAGATTCATGTTGTGGTTTTGAGATATGTGATTGACCAGCCTCAATAAGAACAGACATACACTAAGGCGAGCATTGCACCACTGAGAAGGGTCTCAATGGAACAGAATCAAGGTGGGCTGCAAAAGGGTGAGTGGTTGAGATGAACAAAATGAGAACAACATTTTGAGGTAATATAATATACTACCATATAATATGATACGCACAGTGGAAAGAGCTAAAAGCAACTTTTTCAAAGAGATAGCAATGGGGCTTCCGCTTTTTAATGCTCCGGTAAAACAAATCAATTTATTTACTTTTTTTTAAATGAAAGTAATTACCTTTAATACCATACTTGACAAAGAAGAGATGATGTGTGGTGCCTGCGTTTTTAAGTTTGGCAAAAAATAGAATAAGCACGTTTCTCAAAATTAAGCTTCAGAGGAACGTCCTTTGGATGTAGTAACATAGGGCGGACAGAATGTTTTTTGTGTGAATCGAGGACAAATTTGTATATGACATATTAAAGCAAAATAGGGCAGTGGTAGAAAGTGGTCTGGTAAGAAGGTGAAATAACGCCAGTGATCACTGCCGATATACATATTTTCTATATAGGGTGCTTTGGCTGAATGCGCTACAAATGACAGATGGTTCATATTTTATAATGTCATGAATGACCATTTCTAGAGTTCATGCTACGCACTAAATTGTCTTTCTGCGATTGGTTGCAGATTTGACTGCGAAAGCTCCTGGTCATGGTATTTATTTGTTTGTTTCCGAAGGACTCAAATCTCTGATTGCACTGATCTGCGCAGCAGGCACGCAGACCCACTGGTCTGCTTTCCGCAGTTAACAGGAATATAATCACCCAGCAAACTCTTTGCTTACTTTATGGGGTAGGTGGGGATGAAAGGCTGAGCAGTACCACCCGCGATCGACCCTTTACAGACCAATCTCGTCGGCGAGTAAGTGAACCCACTGAGCTACCTTACAGGGCCAGCTGGTCATGAGACCAAGCCTGGAGCAAGGGGCACAGGGTGATAGGCCGCACTCACCCCGGGGTGTCGTCTCATCTGCCTCCCCAGCGCAGAGAGCTTCTGGCGAATGTTCATGGTGTCTGGTGCCTCGGTTCGCGGTCCTCCATGGAGCCGGGTATCTCACGCCTCTTCCGTGTGGGTGCAACAGGCCTGTGGCCTCAGAGGAGGGGGGATGAGGAGGGCGCTGTTGGGTCCGCCCTCCCTCCCAAGGAAGGAAGGCGGCTGGTGGGTGGATGTATCTGTGGAGTGCAGGGCCAGCTTAAGATAAAGAGACCTCCTTTCAGATGAGTGCATGGAGCCCCCTTATGGGCCACTTTTTCTGGTTGACATATGTTACGCAAACACTAATAAAATGTATAAACATTTATAAACAAATACTACAAAAGACAGGGGGAGCTGGGGTCCCTTTCGATTCAAAGGGGTGATATGTTCACACTCTGCCAGAGTGGGCGCGGTCGCGGCAGGTGGGGTGGTTGGTGGAAGGGTATAGGTGATTGGGGGTGAGCGGGTTGATAAGGATGGGTGTAGTGTAGGGCAAGGTGTGCATGTGGGCGGAATGGGTGCGTTGAAGGGGAGATATGGATATGGGAGTCTTTTCGGATGACAGTGGGTGAATGTTGGGGCGATGGATAGCTGGGTAAATAAAATTGTTTAAAACTCCACCAGTCACCGCTACCCCACCCCCCTCGCCTCAGGCCGCTCCAAGCTTGAGGTAGTGGGTGTCTGGAGTGTTCATTCGGTAAAGGTGAAATGCAAGTTTTCCCTTCATTCTAGATGTCCCTTCAAAACATTAAAAAAAAACCCTGTCAGCGCTCTATCCACATTTAGCGCCGCGAAGCGGACCAGACCAAGATGGAAGCTGCCGAGATTTCCGTACCACCCACCAATCCCCCAAAGAAAGTACATGTATTGGGTTTGTGTTGCCTGCATCTCCGTGATTTAAGATCGTGGGACGAGGGCCTGGCAGCTGGGGGGAGCGGTATCCCGCGACAGCTGCTTCGCAAGAGTGACGCCTCTCTATGGAAAACTGAAACCTTTCGGGTTGGGGCTGTGGGTGGGATCTCACCTCGCGCCCTTCATAAATTACGAGCTAACGGAGCGGGTGTTGCCTGTGGCGTAAAACAACACTTTATAGTGCTTGGAAAGTAAAAAAGCGCCCAGTGTGTTTCCTCTTTCTCTGGATTTCTTTCGAGACAGACATGGCGTAGTTTACTTAATCTTGTAGTTACTCCAGGTGGCAGTGATGTGCAGAGTCAGACACTACAGAGGGGGCCGCAACGTCCGTTTTACGCTAACCGCAGGCTGTTGATAAATGGAAGACGCCCATTCCTACCGTGGCTAAAAAGGGAGCCAGAGACGAGAACAGATATGAAATAAATGTAAAACGAAGGAGTACTAGTAGAAACGAAGACCAAGAACAAGCACACCACTGCCTTTCTCCGAGGCGAAGCAGAAATGCCTCGGAGAAAGGCAGCGGCGATTTCGGATTCGGGGGCGTGTTCTCCTCTTGCCATTGGCTGGAGGAGATAATTAGAAAAGTTTCAAAAAACACGCCCCCGAATCCGAAAAGGACGGGGCCTGTTCGGAGTGACGGACCAGCCAATGGAGAAGAGGGGAGAAGAGGGGCGGGTTCAAGCCCCTCTTCTCCAAGTCATTATGTCTCGCGAGCGAGACTGCGCAAGCGCAGCCTTCGCTAGCCGAGACCTAAAAAGAGTTTACTGGCAAGGGCAAAACCTAAAACAGTACCTGAGGAGGGGAACATAGGACAGGAGGCAACGCTATTAAGCCAGGGCCCTTTGCCGTAGGTAAAACATTACCTTAGCCAAACTGTTTCGTAGAAACAGATAGAAAGTAAACTAAGAACCCGTGCACAAGGGAGAGCATGGAGCAATGCTCGAACAAGAAGACGGCAAGAACAACAAAGTACAATAGCTGTCTTGGTGAAAAAACTACCAGAGATAGAGATCGCACCTGTGGAATCTATAAAGATACTCAAATGGGGAGGAAAAAAGAGAACACTGGTAGTTGCAAGAGAAGAAGGGAGAATATATATATATATACACACACACAGATACATAAAAGATAGATGATGTATACAGATATATACAAGATAGATAATGTATACATATGGGCAAAGACCCAAATATTTCACAATGATGTCAGAGACAACAAAAGTACCAGCCCGAAATGAGCAGCACAACTGGAGAAAGAAAATGGAGAGTGTAGGAAACATCAAACAGAGAAGGAAAAGAACATCAGCTCACACAAGAAAACAAGGGCAACTGACTGAAACAGCTGGAAACAGACCCAGAAGGCTATATCGTGAAAGAAGACTGCAGGATGAAAACACCTCGCTAGAAAGAAAGCAAGACCTGCGTCGGTGTTCATGAAATGGGAATACACAGAAGACTTGAATATATCCGATAGTAGGGAAGTTGGACAGATGAGGACCTGGCTGGGTCATTGGACAAGAGAGAGAGGGTACATCATCGAACAGGGACAAGGTACCAAAAGAAACGGAAGTACAAATAATACTAAGCATGAAAAGCTGAACCCAAGAAGGGTTGCAGAACATACAAGAAGACAAGTATGGATTCCAGAAAAGAGCATCTCCACAGTAGACCGGGAACAGGAGAAAAGCGCAGGAAAGCATAAATCCTTCTGAAGAAGAAACCCTGCAGAATAACACACATGAAAATTGCAAACACCATACATGAAGAAAGAACGACTCCACAGTTTCCAAATGGAAGTGAAGACATAACAAGAGGGAGGAACTCTCGAGAAGAGACCAAAAATAAAGAAGAACTGGTACAACTAACCCTGATTGGGCTAGACACATAAGTACATTCTGTGTAGGAAAAAGGGGAAAGAACTCACAAAGTAAAAGGGGAACGATGGGTCAAAGACCCTCACTAAAAGAGTTTAACAACAGCCACCACATCAAACAAGGAGTATATGGGGAGGGCTGAAGAATACGGAGAGAGACAGGGAGATGCCACGGGTGATCCCTCAAGAGAAACGTGGTAACAAAAGGGACGCGTTAGGTCAACAAAGCGAAAAGACGGACACCGCTCTGCAAGGATGAAGAAGTCAAAGAGACCGAGGGCGACGGTACGAGAGAGCAGGCCCATGAAATGATGGACTCACGGGAGGATTCGGAGCAACTTCTACAAACCGAACAGCCAGCTGTTGGAACTGGCACTTACTGGTTGGCTCAGGTGATGCCCTAGCCAGGCAGAACCTACCACTCCCATCAGGGGCGAGTGTTTACCCTTACTGTGTAACCCGTGCTCACCCTTGGGTAGCATGGCACTGAGCAGTCAGGCTTATCACAGAGACAATGTGTAAGCACAGGCACAGCACCCACTCACGATAAATACACTGAGCATCACAAAGGAGACTTCACACGTGATGTATGTAAATAACGTTTGTATTCAACACACACATAATAATCAACATAATATGAAGATCGTGTACTTCTGGGCATAAATCACATTGGGAAATTATTTCTAGCAGTACTAGGCCCAGCCAGATACAAATTACATTAGCAAAATACACAATCTGGAGAGATTCGATCCTACCACCCCCTCCCAGCAAGCTCATGCAGTGCAACATGTTGTTCACCCCAGGCCCACCCCACAATTATTATAAGTCAACACCACACAGTGAGACGGTGGACCCTGGGTCACAACGATATCAGCAATATGTACATATACAGAATTATATCACTTTTTAGCAGCACCGTGGGCCGAGGCCTCATGGGTAAAACAAATGTCAAATGCAAGGCTTTCCTAACACCAAATCAAATCACGTTGCAAACTGCCAGCCAGTGCCGTGAACCAAAGGTGGCTCACCTGCTGTCACTGCTACACACACACACACTCACTTTGCACCACTAGGCAGTGCCACAGCTATCGGTTAGGTCCATACGGAACACTCTTGCACACGTACGCACACAGCAACCTTATGCCATACCTGCACTTGAAGCTGCCAAGTGCCTGAGCAGCAAGAAAAAGAAACTGCATGAAGCAGCACAGCACCCGTAGCTGGTCCGAAGTTGCCACTATATTCACCACAGCAACGACTGGCCCAGTGGACTGCCTATTGTTTTGGAGAGAGGCTGTGTACCTCCCCCAGCAGAGAACCCCTAGGAAGCCTAAAGCTGCCCCAACCAGGAAAAGGCAGTGCCCAAGGAGAAGAAAAGAGGTAGAGCAGCCCGCGCCACTGACCCGTAAGGCTGCAGCACCTAGGAAGAGCTGCACCACCGGCAGCATCAGCCTTGGCTCGCAGAGGAACCAAGAACTTGCGCACAAAGACCGGTAACCCCTGCAAGTGCAGCCAGAGAGTGGTTTCCCCCAAAAGGCGCAATGTGCACTGGCCTGAAAGCAGAGGCCACATGTGGACAAGGAAAGTCCTCGGTGGTGGGAAATCACTTCACGCCCCCCAGTGGTAGATGGACACCACCATGAGCTGGAAAATGGGCACGCAAGGACATTAAGCGCGATCTCAGAGGTCCACCAAAGCCTGCACCTGGAAATTTGACAGCACAGGAAGGAGCCTGGGAGAGATAGACCTTTCTAAAAGGAAGAAGCAGTGCTGAACGGAAGCACAGAATGGCCACCGTTGGCCCGGCATTGAGCATGTCACACAAAGGGACTGACCCTGCCAAGCATTCTTGAATGGGGGCAGAAGCAAGCGCCCCAACGGTGCAGGCTTGAGGCGCAAACACTAACGCCCTCGAGAGAAGAAGATGGAAGATGGTGACCCTCCATCAGGTAGTGGAGCACCAAGAAGATCCCTGAGGAGGGGATGGGGCCTGCGAGAGGTCCACGAGGAGAAGCATGCCCTACTGGCAGGATAGACCTGCGACAGTTCCGCAGCAAAGAAAAGACACCGTCCTAAGAACCGGATGCGACCAGAGAGATTATGACTATGTGCTGCGAACATGAGACGTGTGGCATTATGCCACATCAGAGTGAGGGATCTGTTCTGAAGTAAGGAAGAGCGTGGCAGGACACCACATCGCGAAAGAGGATAAGAGAGTGGCATGATGCCACAGGGTGAACAACCACCACGGATGCGTAAGATAAAAGGGAGACGAGCGATAAGCCCGAGCACTAATGCCACTACTGAAGAGGGCATCCATCAACACAAGCTAGCCACCGGGGTGCAGAGATGTCACTGGAGACAGCTTTGCGTGATGACAGACTGTAAGCCGCCAGCAAGCGCGATCTGCATCCCAGCCCCACACTAAACAGTGCGAACGTTCATATACCTGTCACCGGCTGCTTGCCATTTATGGCATCCCGGCTAGCAAGTGCACTTGCCAAAAGATAATGGCAAGTCCCTCCAGTCCTCCTCACTCCGAGATATCACCTCAAGGAAGATATTTCCACCTGTAGCCGAGTGTAAGGAGGTAATCGCCATCATTACCTGCATCACCAGAAACACCTAAGGAGCATCGCACCATCAGAGTGGATCCAAACACCTGAAACATCCGAAGACTAACAAGAAATTCCTGGCACCAGAAACCTTTTGTTTGCCCCCATGAACCTGAAGCCGGCCAAAGAGAGCATACTCGACCATTGGGGTTGCACGAGGCTGGTCGTGGCCCTGTTGGGAGTTCTGCAGTGACCCCTTGGCGCGGAACAAGAGAGGCCCTGCACAGCCCACACCGTCATGTGGCATTCCTGGGCAAGGGCTTCAAGGGAAGTTCGGTGAGAGGAGAATCCCAAACAGAGAGATGCGTCGGCATCAGCTCAATAGCAGACACCGGGAAGCATGGAGATCACAGACAGAGACTGGTCATCCAAAGACTATCTGATGATGGTATGTGAGTCTGAGCCCTGACGCCAGAGCACACAGACCCTGTGACGCCACCCTTTGCAGCTTCAAGGGTGACTTGGTTGTGGTCCTGTTGGTAGTTCCTCAGTGACGCCTTCGTGTGGCCTTCAAAAGTCTGCCCAGTCCATTCCGTCCCGTGACAGCCCATCCAAAAGGGCCTCAAGGAGACTCCTGTGAGAGGGGGGTCCTGGCAGGAGAGGGAAGTCTGAAGCTGCTCCACCAGCGGACACTTGTCAACATCATCGCCTTCAAGGAAGACCATCATTTCATCAACATCGTCCTCAGTCTTTGCAGGTTGGCCGTCCATTGGAGCCTGAGCGCCTTCAAGTAGATCTCCGAAGTGGACTCCACCACTGCTCCGATGCAGCCCTGTTGAACTGTGTAAACAGTCTCCAACACCGTGAGACCGGGCCGGTCCGAACTACATCACTGATGGGGACAATAATCTCATGGTCAGGCGGTCCAGAGATCCTGCACTGCCCGGCAGATTGCCTGAAGAGACTCAGTGGTGCTGTGTTTTTGTTGTTCGCTTTTTCCATAGGTTGAACTCTTGTTTGGTTCTTTTCCAATAAAGGTGGGGAGGAATGTAGTGTCCTGGAGGACACGTTGCAGTGTTTATGAGTATGACGTATTACACTACACACCCACACAGCACAGACGTCACTGGTCAGGTGATCCTTCTAATAAAAGTGGCCGGGGGCACGTGTCCGAGGCCAGTTATCGGTAACCCTACTACTGTGTGTGTGCGCTTTATTCCTCGACATGTGGGCCTAGCAACCGCTACTTTACTATGCTGAATATTAAATGGGGAGCGGCCAGAGAGCCTGAAGGAAGCCCACCTGCTGAAGGGGGGAGGGGAGTGAGTTTTCATCTGATTAGAGCAAGGAGTACAGTAGTTTTCCATTTTTAAGGAGCCGCCCTGCGTCCTCGGTGCCTCGTGGGAGTATCATTCGTCGTGCCATTAACCCACCTCCCCCCTGGAGCGTCAAACCATCCTCCATGTGGACAGGAGTGGGCCGGGTGGGGAACCCTGGCAGGCGTCTCTAACAACAGAGCCCTTTCCAGTGTGTCTGTCAGGGCTCGAGTCGGGGTACCACGCGGGTGGACGGCATCCCCCCGCTTATTTTACCGGGAGCTCGATAACTGGAGCAAATGGAGCCACACATTCACTCTTTGGCCTCTCTGGGGCGAGATCGGAGCTCATTCAAAACGCTGCTCACGCGCTGGCTTCTCTGAGGCGGTCGCATCTAAGGGGTGAGCGAGGGGAGGCAATGAGTCTGATGGTGCAAGCCACCTTTTGTGACGTCACTTCCTGTCGTGACGTCAGCGTCCCCCCACTTCTTTTTTTAGGACTTGTGCCCTGGTGTCTGTCAAGCAGAGCCGGATCGGAAGTGCGTGTCTGTATCAGCGAGAGAGACTACCGACCCCCGCCCTCCCTGCCTAGCCAGGGGTCTGAAGGATGACGCAGGGTGATAACGCCGAGGTGTGAAGCAGGGGCAGGAGACAGGGCACATAGAGAGGGGACAAAATGAAGAGAGGGGAGAAGAGGCGGAACGCAAGAGGGAGAGGAGAGAAGAAAGAGGGACGAAGGAGGTAGACGTAGAAGAAAGAGGGGAAGGAGCTAAGGAATAGCAGGGGTGAGACGGAAAGAGTGATACAGAGGAAGACAGAAGAGAAAGAAGAGAGCAGGGAGTATGAGACAGAAGAGAGAGAGTGGCGAGAGACAAAGGAAGAGAATAAAAAAAGAAAAACAATAGCACTAGGGAGAAAGGGAGACCGAGACAGAGAGACACCGAGAGAGAAAAGGGATTGGTGTACAATGAGGGTAGAGGCAGGGCCTTTAGATTAATGAAAAAAAGAGAAGTCACACAGAGGTTCATAGATAAAAGAAGAGAGCGAGGTAGAAACAGCAAGAGATAAGAAGGGAAGGGGCGAGAGGCAAATAGAGGGAATAAAAGGAGAAGATTGAAAGAAACCGAAAGGAAAAAAGTTAAGGGAGAAAGAAAAGATAGGAGAAGAGATAGGTAAAAGAGATATGGAAGAGAAGGAAAGAGAAGATGATGAAGGTGAGGGGTGAGAAAGGCAAAGAGGGATAAATAAGAACAGACAGAGATGAAGCAAGGGATGGAAGGAGACAGGAGCGAGCAGTGGCCATGGGTCACGAGAGGTGTAGCCCCCAGTGGGTCATGAAGCCCCTCCCCTCTCGCCACAGTGGCAATAAATGCCCCGGTTACTTACCGGTAATGTTCATTACTCCGAGTCCAGGCCTTCCTCGCCACAGTAATAACACAAGAGCATTCTGCTCCCACAGAAACTCCAAGTAAAACCAGTTAGCTTACTAGTCTCCCTATCCCGCCAACATGGCCCCCATCGTCTTCCACCAATCCCATAAAAGGAATACACTCACGAACCTCGACCTGCACACAAAGCCATAGCCATGAAGCACCACAAGGGCCCGGAGGGAAGGGAAACTATACTGTGGCGAGGAAGACTCGGACTCGGAGTAATGAAGATTATGGGTAAGTAACCGGGGCATTACCTCCTCGCCCGTCTTCCTCGCCACAGTAATAACACATGAGCAGATACCAAAGCAACATCAGATTCATGGATAAGGAACACAGCTCACACACCGAAAGCCGAATTACAAAAGTTTAGTGAAAACATAATATACATGAAAAAGAACTCAACTTGACTACTGCAACGTCCTGTACCCTTGATATCAATGTGGTATCACTGAATAAGCTCCAGGTGATACAGAACAGACTGATTCTCAACATTCCTAAACATCAGTCCACCAGAGGGGGGATCCATACCTTACACTGGCTCCCTATCAGGAAGCGTATCATCTTCAAGGTCTTGAGCACAGTATACAAGGCCATGCATAGTAAAGGTTCACCCCAACTTAAATCCTTGTTTCAATGGGACACTCCGGGGAGGACATTGAGATCATCCACACAGAAAATACTGGTCTCGACCAGATTTCGCAGGTCCAGATGAGGTGGCCACTCCTTCTCCGCTGCCGCCGCCAAGCTTTGGCACTCACTGCCCCCTTCCATCGCCAACGGAGGCTCTCTTTCGGTCTTCAGGAAACTTCTGAAAATATGGCTATTCTCCTCTTAATCAGCTGTTTGGCTTCTCTCCTTAAAAGCTGCCCAAGAAACAGCTACAGAACTAGTAGAACGTCCAAGAATCGAGTGCGAAGGAACCACCGACTGAACATCATAAGCCGACAGATTAGCCTCCTTAATCTACCTGCTAAGAGTAGAAAGGGACGGCTTCACGCCCTGATGCGCAACACCAAAAGTGACAATTGTCCACCTTACAAAAAGAAGCCGTGCGAGACCCATAAATCAACAAGGCACCCTTCACATTCAAAAGATGTAACAGAGACTCCTCCCCAGAAGAAGGATCCGGAAAGAAAACAGGGAGGACAACCTCGGCCGACCTATGGAAGAATGAATCCACCTTGGGGACAAAAGTAGGATGGGCCCTCAAGACCACTCAATCCTCAAGAATCCCCCAATTCACCCACACGGCTGGCAGTGGCAAAAGCCACCAAAAAGACCACCTTCAAGGTCACAAATTTCAAGTCAACAGATTCCAGAGGCTCAAAGGGAACCCCTTGAAGTGCCCTCAAAACCAACAGAAGATCCCACGGAGGAGGAGACAACACAGGGCGAGGTTGTTGAAAAGCCAGAGACTTGAAAAGACGAGCCACCAGGGGCTCGATCGTCACAAAAGGAGGACAATGAAATGCCTGAATAGCCGCCCACTAAGCTCGTAGGGTAAAAAGGGCCAAGCCCAAATCAAAACCCTCCTTCAAAAGATCAAGAGCACGAGCAGGATCCAACTCATCAATAGACCAACCATGGCACAAACACCAACCAGAAAAATTGCCCCAAGGCTTAGCATAAGACTTCAAAGTAGAAGGGCGTCTGGACTGTTGGATAAGACCAGCAACCTCCAGGGAACAACCACTCTGGATCAGAGAACACCTCTCAAGAGCCAAGCCTGAAGATCCATGGACCGGAACAATGGAAGAGGAACCGGAGGACCCATCAACGGATGGAACAGTAACGTCCAACCCACAAGCACTGCCAACTGCAACAACAGAGGAAACCACGGACGGCAGCGCAAACCTGGCACCACTAGAAGCACCAACGCCCCCTCCTTCCTGATCTTCTGCAAAACTGACGGGATCAGGGGAATCGGGTGAAAGGCATACAACAGGCCCCGATGCCACAGGAAGGACAACGCATCCACCCTCCAAGCCACTGGGCAAGGCATAATCGTGCAAAAAAAACGAATCTTCGAATTGTCCGGAGACGCAAACAAGTTCACCAACGGACACTCAAACGTCCTCTGCAATGTCCGGAACATCACCGGGGTCAGAGACAACGACCCCATGGAGGGAAAGACCCTGCTCAGACAGTGCACCACCACATTCTCCTGGCCCGGGAGGTAAACAGCAGACAGGGACGCCAACTTCGACTCTGCCCAGGAACAAATGAGGCGACTGAGGCAACTGAAGGAACGAACCCTGCAACCCCCCTGATGACTGATGTACGACATGACAACCTGGTTGTCCATCCTGACCTAAACATGGTGACCCTCCAGCAAGGCTGCAAACGCCAAGAGACCCAAATAAACAGCCTTCAGTTCTCTGTAATTGGAAGAACAAGACATCAGAGTCACAGACCACTTGCCCTGCACTGAAGAGTCGTTCAGGGTAGCGCCCAGCCTATCAGACTGGCATCCGTAGTAACCACCTGAGATGGAACAACCAGAAAAGGACGACCCCCTGGAGAGATGGTCCTCGTCCTACCACCAACCCAGATACTCCCTCACCTGGGCCGACACAGGAACCCCTTGATTGAAATCCTGACCACAGGGACGCCAATAGGACAAAATATGGTTCACCACAGGATACATATGGAGACAAGCCCACAGAACCACCAATAAGGAGGCGGACATCACACCCTGCACCCTTAACCAAAGCCTCACAGGAGGACAAGTCCTGGACAACAGGGACTGAATCTCTAACATCAGAGTCGATTTCCGGGCCTGAGGCAGGAACACCAACCCCAACAGAATCCTGAAGTGAGCCCCAATGTACGTCAGATCCTGAGAAGGAAGCAAGCAAGAGTTCCTCCGATTCACCAGAAATCCGTGTCCCTCCAGCACCTGGCAAACCTCCTGGACATGAAGCTCCGCCTTAAAGAAGAAGCCAAAATCAACAAATCGTCCAGGTAAGGAAAGACCTTAATACCCCTCCCATGTAAAAGTCCAATCAGGGGGGCCAGAACTTTAGTAAAGACACGAGGGGAGGAGCACAGGCCAAAGGGCAATACCTTGAACTGATAATGAAGGCCCAACACACAGAAGCGCAGAAACCTCTGGGACTCCAGATGGACAGGGACATGGAGATACGCATCCTGCAGGTCGAGGGAAGCCATAAAATCCCCTTGATTAATCAGAGGCAGGATCACCTGCCGGGGGATCATCTTGAACTTGACCGGAGGAATGAACCAATTCAAACACTTCAGATCCAACACTGGTCTGAGGTCTCCGGTATGCTTCTCCACCAGGAAGAGAATAGAGATCACCCCTAGCCCCCACTGCTCCTTGTGCACCGTAACCACATCGCCCTTGGCCACGAGACAACGGACGCCCTCCAGGAGCACCTTCTTCTTCAACATGTCTCTGGGACAGGGAGTGACCCGAAAACAGTCTGGGGGCGTCTGGACAAACACAATGTGAAAACCTTCTGATACCACCTGAAGGACCCATTGATCCGAAACAGTACTCATCCAGTTGTCCACAAAGAGAGACAGGAGACCTCCCACTGGTCCCACGTCCGGAGCAACCCAGTCAGGATTTTGAGGGGGCAAAAGAGGAAGAAGAAGAGTCAGGAAACCAGGATTTGTCAGAGGAAGAAGCCCCTCGGCACGCTCCCTTTCACGAAAGGGCTGAGAAACCCTCCTTTGACAAGCGGGACCAAAAGCTCTGCGTGCCCCAAAAAATCGGGACCGTGCCGCTCTCTCCAGAGCCAAAAGCTTATGATCTTCCACAGACTTCATTGACCATCTCCTCCAAGGGAGCACCTAAGAGCTAAACACCAGAAAAAGGAATCTTCATGAGCAAGACCTTTTGAGCTGCATTAGCGTTCCAGGAACGCAACCACAATTGGCGACGAGCCGCAATAGAAGACCCAGCCGTAGAGGCCGCTGCTCCCAAGGAATCAAATTAAATGTCTGGAAGGAGCCTGACCTGCTGTTCCATCAGTGCGAGAGTGGGAGAAACATCCTCGCCCTGGTCCAACAACTCAGCCAATGACTGGAAGTCCTTCAATAACGACTGATTGGAATAAGAGGAATAAGTAGCAGCTCTAATAGAAAAATTGGCTCCAGCAAAACTACGCTTCACTTTTTGCAAGGGACCCACATCTGGGCATACCCATCCTCACAGCTGCATCAACATTCTTATCTACCGGGTCTGCAGGAGAAGCATCCTCCGAAATAATAGCACCCTGAGAAGACATGCCGGCCATCAAAGAATCCAATTCACTGAGACCGGATATTTAACTGCAAAGTCCTGCAAAGGGGATCTCTTGGCCAGAAACCGGGGAAAATTATTCCTATCAACATCTTTCCACTCAGAATCCAACACCTTCTAGAGGAGTGAAGAGGCAACGACTCCGGCTCCGTCTTCTGATATTGAGAAAAGAAATCTGCATCCTCCACATCAATACCAGAATCTGGAAACAATAGGTTGGAGCGAATATGCTGAAGGACGTCTTTAAGATCCGACCCCTGTACAAACTGACCCTTAAGTTCCACATCCTCCTCCCCATCAGAGTCCTGGGAGGGACCAGGGTCACCCTGAGGCTTTTTAGAAGGAGGAACAGCCTCCCTATCACGAAAAGCTGCAGCAACAGCTGACTGGATCATTTGTTGTATCACAGCCAGCGAAGGCAAAGTGTCAGCAGGACTTGAAGACTCCCCAGCGTGGGAAGAATCCAAAGCAGCAACTTCCTCCATACCATCCATAGTACAAATTACAGGAGAAACACTACGGCAAGCAAGATTGCCCAAACACCTCCTTGTTGCCCATAATAACCCCCACAATGCCTCTGGACGGCCTCCGGCACGTCCTGGGCGTGTACGTCACTGCCGAGAACTAATAAGGAGCATGTCCCTTCGTCCGGAATTAAAATTCATGCCGGCACATAGCCACGCCCCCCCAAGCCGCCACCCAAGGCATCGACCACACCCAGACCTCAGCCAAGACACGGTGGTGAGTACAAACAAAATCCACCCCATAGGGAAATAAGGCGGCAAACAGGAGGGCAACCGACCGTGGAAAACCGCCGGTCAAATGTGCCAAAACCTGCCGAGTCCGCTAGAGCAGGACCCGACAGGTACCAGTAATCAACAAAAGAAACACTGCTAGAGCAGGACCCGAGGAGCACGGTAGAAGGAGCCGTTATCGAATGCCTCGTAAACCAAGACCCCCTGGGGCATAAGAGTCCGCTATAGCAGGACCGCAGCCCCCACTCACCTGAAATCCGGAAACAGCATTCGGAGTAGTGCAGAAACAACAAAAAATAGGTTGTGGTTCATAGGTGTATTCCTTTTATGGGATTGGTGGAGGATGATGGGGGCCATGTTGGAGGGATAGGGAGACTAGTAAGATAACTGGTTTTACTTGGAGTTTCTGTGGGAGCAGAATGCTCATGTGTTATTACTGTGGCGAGGAAGATAGACGAGGAGGTAATGGTCATATACAATCCGTGAAATGGTAAACAATGAGATTCTTGTGTGAATTTTACTCAACTGTGGTAGTAAACAAGAATGTGACCTTCGCACTCAAGTAATAAATGTGTCAATGTGCCTTTACTAGTACAATTGCTGGAAAAAACATGAGTTATTGGGCCACATTTATGTTCTCTGTCATGGTATAAATATATAAATGCACAATGACACATTTATTACTGCAGTGCAAAGGTCAAGATCCAGTTTATTATGAAAGTAGCTTAAAATCCATGGGAAAAGCATTGTTTTTTGCCATTTTTAAGGGATGGGAGGGACGTCATGACCCACCGAGACTTTCTCACACTAAATAATGGTAATAAATAGCATATTACACTGTGCACCTTTCTGTGTGTGGGTGAGTCAGAGAGACTCAGAGACATATGTAGGAGGAAGGAGGGAAAGATGAGAGGAGAAAAAGAGAGCGAGAGAGAGAAAAGTTGGCGACGTTTCACGCACTGCAAGTGACGAGCCAGAGCGACCTCTACTGGCCGGGAATTGGAAGAGGCTCCGCCCAGAAGCCGCCCAACCAAGTAGACAGGGACAGCGAGGCCAGGGGTGAGGTGCCCCCTTTCCCACTGGTGCAGCACCCAGTACCTATTTAACCTGGTGGGGCCCACAGGCACTCAGTTTTGGGGATTGTGGTACCCACTCGATGCGTACACGCGTGTTGGCCGCAGGTGTGGCGCTGTTTGGAAATGGGACACGGAGACACAGTGCTTGTATAATTAGAATGGCCACTCCGCCCTTTAATTATCCCCTCAGACAGCATCCGGTCTTCGGGTGGGATACGACACCAATGTATTAAAGAGGCCGTATGGCACTCTACAGCCCTTCCAAATTTAATTAACTGAAAATCAACTTTTTATTTATATCATACACACATAGTCTCACAGCATCTGACTCTGTGCTGGATTGCGGCGAAGACCATACCGCTGGCTCCGGCACCCATTATCTCTCGTTCCAGGCAGTGGGGTGACCGAGTGGGCTGGCCCCTTGGTGTCTGGGTGCTGAGGATCTTGTGTGGGAGCAGTCCCACCAGTCACAGGCATGCCCCCTGAGTTTGAAGGGTGACCTGGAGCAGCCCCAAGAGGTCTGTGTGTCACAGCCTCTCTGGGCAACATCTACGGAGGAGGAGCTCTCCTGGTCGTCACCGTGAGCTTTGGCAGAGCTGCTACTAGTTTGAACCAAGAAACATTTTGGGCTATAGTGTGCCCCCGCTGGACAGCAAACATGGTTCCCTCAATGTTCACAATGTTCTAAATTTTCTTTTCAAAAGACGTGCGGGACTTCCATCCAGGGTGTCGATCCTGTATGATGACCTGGCTACCCACGACAGCTCGGGGGCCACAGCTCGCTGGATGTTGCTAGCACGATTGTTTGTGTTCCTCCATTTCTCTTAAGCCGCCTACTTGGCAAGGGTCGCGGGTTGCCAGTTAGGTCCTCCTTGGCACACAGTTACTGGTGCTACACAGAGTTGCCAATATGCCAGAGGAAACAAGTGGAGGCAGCACTCAACATCCTCACCCTGCTCCACCCCTATGGTTCAACGTGTGCGTAAATTACTCCACCACCCCTTTGGTTTGGGGCCATTGTGGAGTCACTTTTCGGTGCTTGATATTGAGTGAAGACAGATACTCTTGGGAGTCCTGCCCTTGGAATGGGGATCTGTTGTCAGTTTTCATCTCTTCTGGGAGCCCTTGCAGGGCGAAAACTCTTTCCAGGACTGGCTTCAACTTAGAGAAAGTGGTGGACTGCACCACCTCAACTACCAGATATTTCGTGTGGCTGTCCACAATCATCGTTATAGGCCAACCCTCTGGGATGCTCCCAAAGTCCATGCTGATATGGGTCCAAGGTTTTAAGCAAGGCTCTTCACTGATCACAGGTCCCGATTATGGTTCCCCGCTGGTGATTGTGCATGAGTGGCAGCCACGCACCTTTTCATCCATCATGGTGTCCATGCCTGGGAACCAGACCTTGTCTCATAACCTTGCTTTTGTATTCACCACACCTTGGTGACCTTGATGATATTAGGGCATCACGATGCGTCTCCCTCTTAGTAGTAGCCCCTCACTGCTGGTGCTCAGCTCATCCCTGACCCTCCCGAGCTAGGTCATCGTTGTTTGATCGTAGGTGTTAGCAACCTTGCATCATCTAGGAAGTTCTGTCACTTATTCCTGAGGAGTGCCTCTTTGGCCTTGGATAGGCTAGCATCTGTCATGGTCGTCTCTTTGACCTCCTCGACTGACAGGGCCCAGGGGCATGCTTCACGTATGATCATGCATACAAACTCTTTAGCCCTTCCATCCTCCTCCGCCTCGCAGATGCGGGGCTGCGCTGGTGGGTGGCAAGACAGATAATCCGCCGGATAGGTCACTCCGGGGTGATATACCACCTCAAATGAATAGGGCTGTAATTGCACTGCTCACCGTTCAATGTGAGGAGGGGCTTGTCAGGATGGAAGAGCAGGACGAGCGGCTTACAATCCGTGATGACCCTGAATTACCACCCACACAAATAAAGATGGAAATGTTGGCAACCCCATCTGATTGCCAGTGCCTCTCGTTCTATCTGAGCGTAACAAGCCTCAATGTCCGACAATGCTCCACTGACATACGTTTAGCGGGACCCATGACTCCTCACTCTTCTTTTACAAGACAACTCCCCCTTAGCCCTACGGGGCTCACGTCCACCTTAAGTTCCTTCCTGGGCCTCAGTTGAAGTAGGCCATGGTGGTGTCTTCATTTGCTGAAACACCATGTCAATCTGTGCAGTCCATTACCAGGTGGTGTTGGTCCTTGTTAAGGCCCTCAGTGGCTCTGACAGGGTGGCCAAGTTCGGAACGAAACGGCCACAGTATGTCACCATCCCTAGGAAGATGCTCACCTCTGTGTCATTTCGAAGGATTGATGCCTTGCGCATCGCTTCTACTTTTCCTGGATCCACACAGAGCCCTTGTCTCAAAAACACATACCCAAACAATTAGATTGAGTCCTCATAGAAGGAACATTTCTGCTTGTGTAGCGTCAATTCACAATCTGCCAAATGCTACAGAGCTGCCCTGAGCCTCGTGTGATTTCCTCTAGGGTGTCAGAGAAGATCAGGATGTTGTCACTAATGTTTAACACTACTACTAGGCCAGAGAGGATTTCACAGATGGTGTTTTTAAACACCTCTGCTGCCGAGGATATGCCAAAGTTTAACCTCCGTGCCATGCCAATGTGGGTTGAAAATGTTATGTAGGGACTAGTTAGTTCCAGCTGGTGGTAGCCGGCACTGTGGTCATGTTTAGAAAACCAGTGGGCCGTTCAGGTCCGCCACAATGTCATTCATAGTTCGAGGGATAGGACAGTCATGTCGAATGGCCTTATTTGGAAGTTGCATGTCCACACGGAGCCGAATGGCCCCAGGTTGCTTGGGCATTGTCACAATTACCAGGGGCGAGACCCAGGGCATTGCGCTGGTAACCTTCTCAATCACCCCTTGCTGCTCAAGGTTCCACAGCTCCTTCTCCACCGACAGCAGCAGGTGGAAGGGCACCCTCCAGTGTCAGAGTGCCGTGAGCCTCACAGTGTTATCAATTTGCAGCTGTACACTGGTTTTCTTCAGCTGTTCTAGACCTTCGAAGAGCTGGGGAAATTCCTGTATGATGGTGGTGGCATGTGTTTCTTGGATCTGTTTTGCAAAGAAAACAAGCCCCAGGACCTCTGTCATGTGACAATACAGGAGAGTGCCGGAGTCACGTTCCATAACATGGAAGCAGATCCATGTTGACCTTCCTTCACTCACCACCACCTCCACTACACCTACCAAAGGCAGTGGATCTGTGCCTCCATAAGTGTATATCCTCACTTTGGTGGGAGCCAGCTTGGGGCATGGTGTTATCCTGCTGAGCTGGGTGTTTCCATGATGTTGACCAAGGATCAAGTGTCTATCAGGGCCCTCACAACCCGTGCCTTCGATCTCCACGGTGCCTATGGGCGGCGGTGTTTCCGGTTGCCTTCATTGCAGGCAAAGGAGATGGTGAACACCTCGCTATTTTTGTCGATCTCAGGATAGAGTGTCAGTTTGCCCCCTGAAGCCTGGCCCTTGGCCTCCTTTTCAGCGATCAACAGGTGTCGCAGGGCATCCCACAACTTGTCATTGTACACCCTCCTTGGCCTTTTCGCTTTGCTTCGGCACACTTTGGCAAAGTGGTTCAGTCGTCCACAGTGATAGCATGTGTGCCCTTGACTGGACAGACATCAGTTATACGGTGCTCAAGGCTGCAGTTGCAACAGTTGCCCTCCTGATGTTATGGAGTGTTCGTGGCAGGTGGTTGAGCCATCTGTCTCTCAATGGCATCTACCTGCTTTTCCTTCACATTGCGAGCCGCACCAGATGGCGGCATCCCTTTAGCCAGAGCCACCTCTAAGTCGTTGGCTTTGCTGTTTGCTAGCTCATGTGACTGTGCCGGGACCAGGGTGGCATCCAGGGTGATCCCTGACTGGTGTAGAATGAGCCACAATAGGGCTGCCAAACTGCAGCCCTGTATCAGCTGTTTCCTGGTCTCTTTGGGCAGGTCAATGTTGATGCACGTGCTCGTTAGCCCTTCTGAGGCGTACGTAGAACACGTCCACCGACTTAATCTCCGTTTGTCAAGCTTGTTGCAGCTTAGACCGCTCATAGTCTGGGTTGAGCCGGTGGATCGAAATCCAGGTTCAATACGCAACTGCAGCACCAAAGTCTATATCACCTCCGTGTTGGGGAGGTTTTCAAACCGGTGATACAGTTCGCCCCACTGAAGTGTGGCAACGGTGACCTCTTCACCGGGTAATGTTTCAGCCGTCCAACCCAGGAGTGGCACCGTAGCGCACCAGTGGCTGGGTCCGCTGGCTCGCTGAATTCTGACAATGCCGTGACTGACGAGTGCGCATAGGGAGCGGGTGCAGGTGAGTCGTGGTCCTGAGACTACTCGGACATCGCACGAACCTCACCCCACGGGCAGCTTCGCCCCATGGGCAGGGGGCCCCTCAAGGTGCTGGGCCTGGGCACTGCACAGAGTGACACTATTCTGAGGTAACAGTGGAACCTTCTCTGCTGCTCCTCGGTCCACACGTCACTCAAGACACTGTGGACCCCCCATGGCCACCGTGCACAGCAGTGGGTACTCCCTTCCTTCCACCTCAGGACCGCACGTGCCAGTCCCACAGCGCGCTCTCTGGACGTGTGCTGCGGTGAACAGACGCACCGGTAGGGGGTGCTGCATGGAACCTCTTGGTGGTGCGGGGCCCACAGGGGCGCTGTCCTCGTGCGCCCTGGGAAGGCGTCGGGCGCTGCCGGTATTGCGCCGGAGGGGCCACAGGCAGCGTACAGCAGAGGCCCGTCTAAAGAGCCCCACAGGAGCGGCAGGACGGTTCTAGAAGCCTGATCACAGGGCTCATGCGGAGGCCCGCTTCCAGGGCCGAGGACTCCGCCCTGGGCCCCGCGCTTCATTCACCCCCGAACAGCCCTCTCAGCCCCTCTGGAGGGCAGCAAAGATGGCACCAGCGGGGTCACAACCCTCCTCGGCGCGAATGTGGGGCCCGCTCCGACGCACTGCTGGTGTAATCGGCGCGGCCTCGAGGGGCCACTCCGCCCTTTATTTATCTCCTTAGACCCCGCCGGACCCGCCCTCTCAGCCCCTCTGGAGGGCAGCAAAGATGGCACCAGCGGGGTCACAACCCTCCTCGGCGCGAATGTGGGGCCCGCTCCGACGCACTGCTGGTGTAATCGGCGCGGCCTCGAGGGGCCACTCCGCCCTTTATTTATCTCCTTAGACCCCGCCGGACCCGCGGGGTAAGAAACGGCAACAATGCATTGGGGCGGCCGGGGGCACTTTACAGGGACAGCACTTATTTTTCATCAACAGACTTCGATAAGGTGAGGAAACAACACAAAGGGGTGAAAGGAGGGGGGAGAGAAAGAAGGGAAAACAGTGACAAGAAGAGAAAGCTGGAACCTGTAAGAGTGGGATAAAGGGGCAGGAAAAGTCAGGTGGTGGGTAAGAGGCGTGGGGTGGAATCGAGACTGCGCTCCCTTGGCTCAGGGCACCCCACACTTGATGGAGCCGCCGGCTGCGGGCTCTGAACGAACCTTCGGGCACCGGCACTGATTCATTCACAAATTAAGCACTGCCCATGGATCTAAGGGGCATATTATCATGGACGGCGTTAAAAATGATCGCCGGTTTAGCGGCAGAGCGGCCATAATGGGCTTGATAATATGCTCTATGGAATTCTCATAGAAGCCCATGTTCTGGTGTGAACCTGGGCTTCTATTGGAATTCTCTGCGGCATATTATCAAGCCCATTATCGCCGCTTTAGCGGCAGTTTTCTGCCGCTAAACCGGCGATTATGTTGACGCTGTCCTTGATAATATGCCCCTAAGTACGCACTTTAACACGCAGACGGATAAATGTTGCCAAGCTGTGAATCGGTTTCATAGTAACATGTGAAAGTAAACTAAAAGCTGCAAAAAACAGACTATTCCGTTGTTGAGGTGTGAACTGCGGTTTCCTTTATTTATCTTATTTAAATCAGTTTTTGAAAACAGAAAACATACGTGTAGTGTGCGTTTCTGCAGGTGTGTGTACCCCCCTTCCCCAGGCATCAATATTCACTTCCGAAGATCGCAAATCTCTGTGCTGCTCTGCCTCAAAAGCGGTGCTGTGGCGCCCCCTCCGGCAGCAGTGCGCCGCTGCACTCCTGCAGCCCTCTCCTTCGCCAGACCGCGAGCGCCCCCACGTGGCTCCAGCGTCTATAGCCGTCAGACCCCTGCCTGCACCTTGTAGGCTAGAACAGATCACTACATTTCTATTAGAATTACAGACAGCAGGAGCTGGTGCGTGACATAACTACCCCCAACTCCCCCCCCCCCAAAAAAATACCGGTGGTGGGAGCAGCACGAGCCCGTGAAGTGCTCCCGGATCCATTGAGTAAGTGATGCCTTCCCCGCAGTAACACTGTATTGCTTCACGTCATCCGCTCTCTCCGTAGAGTGATGCTGGGGCGTGCGGGTTGAGGTGCACTGGTGCGCCCGGCCACGCGCTGCGCCTCTTTACTCAGCACAGGAGCGTGCGTAGCTGCGCTGCTTATTGCATTGTAAAATGGATATTTCGGCACCTGTGCTGTGCAGATACCATCTGCGCGGAAAAAGTACTACAGAAAGTCAAAGGAAGGACTGGCCAGGCGCAGCCGCTCAGGGGCAGGATATGGCGGCATCTGCAGCCCATACAGGCGGTGTAAGTGATGCCCTGCTGTAAGTACACAAAGGAGTGAGTGGGCAGGCTGCCTCTCCGAGGTTAACATAATGTGCATTTGTAAAGGGCTGGTACACCACGTATCTTGGCGCTGAATAACAGATGTTTATTGCTACCCAAGTCATTAAGACTCATTTTATCGACCTCAGAAGGATGAAAGGCAGAGATGGCTCCTTCACTAGGGCGGAGGAGCGTTGCCCCACTGCATCTGGCAGTGTGAGAAGCAGAAACATAAAATAGTAATAACTTTTGTTAATATCATTTTATGTTTGGTTGCGGGTGGGTAGGTAGGTGAGGCTGCTCTGGGAGCAGGTGAGGGGAGGAGTGGTGTGCCTACCCACTCCTGAGTGCTCAAAGACTGTTCGGTCGACCCCCTGGGGCCAAGCAGACATGCACACTCTGCCCTTTCTCCATGCAGCCTACATGGAGAAAATGGCCTCCCCATTAGTCCCTGGCTGGTCGGTGTCCCGGCCAATCTGAACGCTGCTTGAGCAGCGTTCTGATTGGCTTAGGGGAGGGAGCCTGGCTGCCTGCTTCCTGTTCCTGGAGAGCAGAGAAGACACCAGACCCGGGACCCGGCCAGGTAAGTTTAAGTATTTCTTTTTTCATTAAATTAACCTCCCCCTCCCCAAACAACCCCCTCCCCGCGCGTCGTGCAGGCTGAGTGGACCCGCTGTGATCTGAACCTGCGATTATGAGGTCAAACACAGGCCCCTACCGTGGGCGGATTAGTCACCAGACCCAGACCAGAAGCCTGAAGCCCGTGAGGCTGACAGCAGAGAGGCCACCGGAAAATGTGATCTCAGGGGGCTTTAACACTTTCACTGCCGGGGTGCTTGTACACCTCTGTAATTTGGTTAAGCACGAGCTCCTCTTTGGTCTCTTTGTGAGCCCATACAAACCATATGCTTTTTTGGCACATTCAGGGCTATGTAGGGGTGCAAACCCCACGTCAGCACCTCATTGTAGCCTGAAGATATAATGAAGCATGACCATATTTTCCTTTTTCAACCAATTTGCTCAGAAGCTTCTTGTATTTATCAAATGCACAAGGGTTTACTAAGGAAATGATACTCCCTGGTTATCTGGAATCCGGCAGCACCAAATATGTGTGGGGCTTTCCTCAGAGTGTAGTCTGCGCAATGAATGATGCAATAATAGCGCACATCACAAGAATGTGCCGGATTCGCGATTATAGTGCAATGTTCATTTGAATACATATATGGAACTCAGAACTGTATGTAAAGTATAAAAACAATATATATTCTAATTCTGTTCTACCTAAGACATCTTTTAGGGCAAGCCACACCTTCCTGTCCCTCACTGCTTGCCCGAAAGAGCACCTTAAACATGACATTTGTCAGCTTTTTAGCACTGAAAAAAAAGAATAGAAATTCCCACCAATCTAACACATGTAGGAACCTATCCCTACCAAGGTGCGACCTGCACCCCCTTTGTTCTTCTGGGTCTCGTGATCATGGGTGTACCAAACATGTATGTGACTGTTGGACATGGCCTTCTTAGGGGAACATCCACACCTCTTTTTGCTTTTGTTGTCCTCCTAGTCCTCGCCTACTCTTGGTTCGTGAGCCTAGACCTCGGAGCATATTCCCACTGTCCCGACAGGAGTTAGGAGCCGCGTGCTCACACGATTGGGTTGTGTCATCCCCAGGAGTGTCCTATTAAAAGAGACACCATATACCCAGAGCAGGTACAGCATTGGCAAGTAGGGGAACGTGGCACTGATTATACCCAGCGGGACTCGCCTGCCAATCAAGTCTCCTACTAAGGTTGGGTCTGCATGGGTGAGCCAAACCGGAGGGGGCCTCCCCTACCACTGGAGCGGCTCCAGGGTATGCCCCGAGGGGTGAAGCTCAGGGGTAGTAGAGTAGTCGGTGGGGGCCCCAGTGTGACCGCCGACTGAACAGGGGAGAGCCCCTAGGTGGGGTCCCCCTTCCTCAGAGATAATTTCCCCTCCATGGGACACCTCCCGAGGTTGCAGCGGCCCCTTTGCGGCCTTAGGCCAGAGCCCATCCCCACTGTTGGTGCAGTGTAGAAGTGCACGCACCTTTCCTCCACCTCCCAGAAAGCAGCACTTAATGAGGGGGTGAAACAGATCGCCCGCCTGTCATGACAAGCAGTGGGTGCGTTAACACCAAGGTTGTACTGGGCCTGTATCCAGCCTGCTGGTGCCAGTCAGCTGGAGTCCTTGCTCCAGTGATGTTTCTAGGCTCTCGTCACCAGCCCGCCAAGACGGGCGGTGTGCATGTTGACACCAAGGAAGTGCTTAGTGTGAATCCGGACCGCCATTGTCAGTCTGATAGGGCACAGACACCATGGGTGCCCTGGAGTCCCAGGCAGCCGGCCTGCCACGGCAAGCCGGTGTGTGTGCGCTTCTCATGTGGAGCCCTAAGGCTCCGGGCCCTTTCTCACTGTACTGCAGAGTGAAAGGGCGGGCACCCTTCCAACACATGTTAGGAAGTGGTGCGGGCATGATGTTTGTAAATGTTGGTCAGGCCTGCCATTGTGGCCTGAGTGCACACTTACACTGCTGGTGTGGTTTACCTACGTGTCTGACCTGATGGTGCAGGCCAGTGTTTGCACTCGAACAGGCTGTTCATTTAAACATGGGTCAACACCGGAGGCCGGGGAGCACATCTGAGCATTACCGAGCGACAGCCATAAACCATTTGGCATACAGTTGAGATAGCCGACCTCTGCCATTTGCAGGTCCGGCAGAATATATTGGGGGGAGGCAGAGATTGTGACACTTGGCCTCTGGCGCCAGATCACGGCCCCCATAAAGATAGAGATCTGCAGTCCGCGGCCTAATGTCAGACAAGACAGAAATTTAGGAGACACATCTGTGGTTGAAAGGAATACCCTTTGAACCCTCCCCCAACTTCATAGGCCCAATGGGGTATAAATACCCAATGCCACTCCACCAAGAGGAAAGATCTGCTTGTGGGGACGCAGGATCAGAGAACCTGGACTGTGTGATGCACATTCCCAGAGGACTCTGTTGTGCACATGGTGGATAACTGCCCGGGGAAAGAACCGACAACTTCCTGAACAGTGGCTGGCCTGGGCCAATGACCTGCTGTTGAGTGACACCCTGAGGGGGCTCCCGAGGACCATTTAGCTGATCTCCTGTTCTCTTGGTGGTCTCAGGGATATCAAAGATCTCCTACGAGATGCCCACGCCATCTACAGGTGACATCTGTAGAACGGTGCCAAAAGCTTATGATCTTCCACAGACTTCATTGACCATCTCCTCCAAGGGAGCACCTAAGAGCTAAACACCAGAAAAAGGAATCTTCATGAGCAAGACCTTTTGAGCTGCATTAGCGTTCCAGGAACGCAACCACAATTGGCGACGAGCCGCAATAGAAGACCCAGCCGTGGAGGCCGCTGCTCCCAAGGAATCAAATTAAATGTCTGGAAGGAGCCTGACCTGCTGTTCCATCAGTGCGAGAGTGGGAGAAACATCCTCGCCCTGGTCCAACAACTCAGCCAATGACTGGAAGTCCTTCAATAACGACTGATTGGAATAAGAGGAATAAGTAGCAGCTCTAATAGAAAAATTGGCTCCAGCAAAACTACGCTTCACTTTTTGCAAGGGACCCACATCTGGGCATACCCATCCTCACAGCTGCATCAACATTCTTATCTACCGGGTCTGCAGGAGAAGCATCCTCC
The DNA here is from genome assembly GCF_964204655.1 of Triturus cristatus. Lineage (NCBI taxonomy): Eukaryota > Metazoa > Chordata > Amphibia > Caudata > Salamandridae > Triturus > Triturus cristatus. Next base: position 14,946,546 of record NC_140595.1, read on the forward strand.
GAAATAATAGCGCCCTGAGAAGACATGCCAGCCATCAAAGAATCCAATTCACTGAGACCGGATATTTAACTGCAAAGTCCTGCAAAGGGGATCTCTTGGCCAGAAACCGGGGAAAATTATTCCTATCAACATCTTTCCACTCAGAATCCAACACCTTCTAGAGGAGTGAAGAGGCAACGACTCCGGCTCCTTCTTCTGATATTGAGAAAAGAAATCTGCATCCTCCACATCAATACCAGAATCTGGAAACAATAGGTTGGAGCGAATATGCTGAAGGACGTCTTTAAGATCCGACTCCTGCACAAACCGACCCTTAAGTTCCACATCCTCCTCCCCATCAGAGTCCTGGGAGGGACCAGGGTCACCCTGAGGATTTTTAGAAGGAGGAACCGCCTCCCTATCACGAAAAGCTGCAGCAACAGCTGACTGGATCATTTGTTGTATCACAGCCAGCGAAGGCAAAGTGTCAGCAGGACCTGAAGACTCCCCCGCGTGGGAAGAATCCAAAGCAGCAACTTCCTCCATACCATCCATAGTACAAATTACAGGAGAAACACTGCGGCAAGCAAGAATGCCCAAACACCTCCCTGTTGCCCATAATAACCCCCACAATGCCTCTGGACGGCCTCCGGCACGTCCTGGGCGTGTACGTCACTGCCGAGAGCTAATAAGGAGCATGTCCCTTCATCCGGAATTAAAATTCATGCCGGCACATAGCCAGGCCCCCCCAAGCCGCCACCCAAGGCATCGACCACACCCAGACCTCAGCCAAGACACGGTGGTGAGTACAAACAAAATCCACCCCATAGGGAAATAAGGCGGCAAACAGGAGGGCAACCGACCGGGGAAAACCGCCGGACAAATGTGCCAAAACCTGCCGAGTCCGCTAGAGCAGGACCCGGCAGGTACCAGTAATCAACAAAAGAAACACTGCTAGAGCAGGACCCGAGGAGCACGGTAGATGAAGCCGCTATCGAATGCCTCGTAAACCAAGACCCCCTGGGGCAAAAGAGTCCTCTATAGCAGGACCGCAGCCCCCACTCACCTGAAATCAGGAAACAGCACTCGGAGTAGTGCAGAAACAACAAAAAGTAGGTTGTGGTTCATAGGTGTATTCCTTTTATGGGATTGGTGGAGGACGATGGGGGCCATGTTGGAGGGATAGGGAGACTAGTAAGCTAACTGGTTTTACTTGGAGTTTCTGTGGGAGCAGAATGCTCATGTGTTATTACTGTGAAGATAATGGTCATATACAATCCGTGAAATGGTAAACAATGAGATTCTTGTGTGAATTTTACTCAACTGTGGTAGTAAACAAGAATGTGACCTTCGCACTCAAGTAATAAATGTGTCAATGTGCCTTTATTAGTACAATTGCTGGAAAAAACATGAGTTATTGGGCCACATTTATGTTCTCTGTCATGGTATAAATATATAAATGCACATTCACACATTTATTACTGCAGTGCAAAGGTCACGATCCAGTTTATTATGAAAGTAACATAAAATCCATGGGAAAAGCACTGTTTTTTTCCATTTTTAAGGGATGTATGACGTTACAACGCACACTTTTACAACGCATGCACTTACAACGCATTTTTTACAACGCATAATCCATTACAACGCATGACATTACAACGCATGACACTACAACGCATTTTTAAAAAATACCTTTACAACGCATTTCCATTACAACGCATACTACCTTTACAACGCATACCATTACAACGCATACTATTAAATTACATTTAAGGTAAGTATTAGATAGTATAGGGGTAAAAATTACTATTCTAACTCCAGGGGGTGCAACAGTAGGGTAAGTGTTGGATAGTATAGGGGTAAAAATTACTATTCTAACTCCAGGGGGTGCAACAGTAGGGTAAGTGTTGGATAGTATAGGGGTAAAAATTACTATTCTAACTCCAGGGGGTGCAACAGTAGGGTAAGTGTTGGATAGTATAGGGGTAAAAATTACTATTCTAACTCCAGGGGGTGCAACAGTAGGGTAAGTGTTGGATAATGTAGGGGTAAAAATTACTATTCTAACTCCAGGGGGTGCAACAGTAGGGTAAGTGTTGGATAGTATAGGGGTAAAAATTACTATTCTAACTCCAGGGGGTGCAACAGTAGGGTAAGTGTTGGATAGTATAGGGGTAAAAATTACTATTCTAATTCCAGGGGGTGCATCAGTAGGGTAAGTGTTGGATAGTATAGGGGTAAAAATTACTATTCTAACTCCAGGGGGTGCAACAGTAGGGTAAGTGTTGGATAGTATAGGGGTAAAAATTACTATTCTAACTCCAGGGGGTGCAACAGTAGGGTAAGTGTTGGATAGTATAGGGGTAAAAATTACTATTCTAACTCCAGGGGGTGCATCAGTAGGGTAAGTGTTGGATAGTATAGGGGTAAAAATTACTATTCTAACTCCAGGGGGTGCATCAGTAGGGTAAGTGTTGGATAGTATAGGGGTAAAAATTACTATTCTAACTCCAGGGGGTGCATCAGTAGGGTAAGTGTTGGATAGTATAGGGGTAAAAATGACTATTCTAACTCCAGGGGTGCATCAGTAGGGTAAGTGTTGGATAGTATAGGGGTAAAAATTACTATTCTAACTCCAGGGGGTGCATCAGTAGGGTAAGTGTTGGATAGTATAGGGGTAAAAATTACTATTCTAACTCCAGGGGGTGCATCAGTAGGGTAAGTGTTGGATAGTATAGGGGTAAAAATTACTATTCTAACTCCAGGGGGTGCATCAGTAGGGTAAGTGTTGGATAGTATAGGGGTAAAAATTACTATTCTAACTCCAGGGGGTGCAACAGTAGGGTAAGTGTTGGATAGTGTAGTGTAATATTATGCGTTGTAATGGTATGCGTTGTAATGGTAGTATGCGTTGTAATGGAATGCGTTGTAAAGGTAGTTTTTAAAAATGCGTTGTAGTGTCATGCGTTGTAATGTCATGCGTTGTAATGGATTATGCGTTGTAAAAAATGCGTTGTAAAGGTAGTGCGTTGTAAAAGTTGCGTTGTAAAGGTTGTTCCCCATTTTTAAGAGATGGGAGGGACGTCATGACCCACCGAGACTTTCTCACAATAAATAATGGTAATAAATAGCATATTACACCGTGCACCTTTCTGTGTGTGGGTGAGTCAGAGAGACTCAGAGACATATGTAGGAGGAAGGAGGGAAAGATGAGAGGAGAAAAAGAGAGCGAGAGAGAGAAAAGTTGGCGACGTTTCCCGCACTGCAAGTGACGAGCCAGAGCGACCTCTACTGGCCGGGAATTGGAAGAGGCTCCGCCCAGAAGCCGCCCAACCAAGTAGACAGGGACAGCGAGGCCAGGGGTGAGGTGCCCCCTTTCCCACTGGTGCTGCACCCTGTACCTATTTAACCTGGTGGGGCCCACAGGCACTCAGTTTTGGGGATTGTGGTACCCACTCGATGCATACACGCGTGTTGGCCGCAGGTGTGGCGCTGTTTGGAAATGGGACACGGAGACACAGTGCTTGTATAATTAGAGTGGCCTCGAGTGGCCACTCCGCCCTTTAATTATCCCCTCAGACAGCATCCGGTCTTCGGGTGGGATACGACACCAATGTATTATAGAGGCCGTATGGCACTCTACAGCCCTTCCAAATTTAATTAACTGAAAATCAACTTTTTATTTATATCATGCACACATAGTCTCACAGCATCTGACTCTGTGCTGGATTGCGGCGAAGACCATACCGCTGGCTCCGGCACCCATTATCTCTCGTACCAGGCAGTGGGGTGACCGAGTGGGCTGGCCCCTTGGTGTCTGGGTGCTGAGGATCTTGCGTGGGAGCAGTCCCACCAGTCACAGGCATGCCCCCTGAGTTTGACGGGTGACCTGGAGCAGCCCCAAGAGGTCTGTGTGTCACAGCCTCTCTGGGCAACATCTACGGAGGAGGAGCTCTCCTGGTCGTCACCGTGAGCTTTGGCAGAGCTGCTACTAGTTTGAACCAAGAAACATTTTGGGCTATAGTGTGCCCCCGCTGGACAGCAAACATGGTTCCCTCAATGTTCACAATGTTCTAAATTTTCTTTTCAAAAGACGTGCGGGACTTCCATCCAGGGTGTCGATCCTGTATGATGACCTGGCTACCCACGACAGCTCGGGGGCCACAGCTCGCCGGATGTTGCTAGCACGATTGTTTGTGTTCCTCCATTTCTCTTAAGCGGCCTACTTGGCAAGGGTCGCGGGTTGCCAGTTAGGCCATCCTTGGCACACAGTTACTGGTGCTACACAGAGTTGCCAATATGCCAGAGGGAACAAGTGGAGGCAGCACTCAACATCCTCACCCTGCTCCACCCCTATGGTTCAACGTGTGCGTAAATTACTCCACCACCCCTTTGGTTTGGGGCCATTGTGGAGTCACTTTTCGGTGCTTGATATTGAGTGACGACAGATACTCTTGGGAGTCCTGCCCTTGGAATGGGGATCCGTTGTCAGTTTTTATCTCTTCTGGGAGCCCTTGCAGGGCGAAAACTCTTTCCAGGACTGGCTTCAACTTAGAGAAAGTGGTGGACTGCACCACCTCAACTACCAGATATTTCGTGTGGCTGTCCACAATCATCGTTATAGGCTAACCCTCTGGGATGCTCCCAAAGTCCATGCTGATATGGGTCCAAGGTTTTAAGCAAGGCTCTTCACTGATCACAGGTCCCGATTATGGTTCCCCGCTGGTGATTGTGCATGAGTGGCAGCCACGCACCTTTCCATCCTTCATGGTGTCCATGCCTGGGAACCAGACCTTGTCTCATAACCTTGCTTTTGTATTCACCACACCTTGGTGGCCTTGATGATATTAGGGCATCACGATGCGTCTCCCTCTTAGCAGCAGCCCTTCACTGCTGGTGCTCAGCTCATCCCTGACCCTCCGGAGCTAGGTCATCGTTGTTTGATCGTAGGTGTTTGCAACCTCGCATCATCTAGGAAGTTCTGTCACTTATTCCTGAGGAGTGCCTCTTTGGCCTTGGATAGGCTAGCATCTGTCATGGTCGCCTCATTGACCTCCTCGACTGACAGGGCCCAGGGGCATGCTTCATGTATGATCATGCATACAAACTCTTTAGCCCTTCCATCCTCCTCCGCCTCGCAGATGCGGGGCTGCGCTGGGGGGTGGCAAGACAGATAATCCGCCGGATAGGTCACTCCGGGGTGATATACCACCTCAAATGAATAGGCTGTAATTGCACTGCTCACCGTTCAATGTGAGGAGGGGCTTGTCAGGATGTTCCTGGAAGAGCAGGACGAGCGGCTTACGATCCGTGATGACCCTGAATTACCACCCACACAAATAAAGATGGAAATGTTGGCAACCCCATCTGATTGCCAGTGCCTCTCGTTCTATCTGAGCGTAACAAGCCTCAATGTCCGACAATGCTCCGCTGACATACGTGTAGCGGGACCCATGACTCCTCACTCTTCTTTTACAAGACAACTCCCCCTTAGCCCTACGGGGCTCACGTCCACCTTAAGTTCCTTCCTGGGCCTCAGTTGAAGTAGGCCATGGTGGTGTCTGCCAGCAGGGTGTCTTTCATTTGCTGAAACACCATGTCAATCTGTGCAGTCCATTACCAGGTGGTGTTGGTCCTTGTTAAGGCACTCAGTGGCTCCGACAGGGTGGCCAAGTTCGGAACGAAACGGCCACAGTATGTCACCATCCCTAGGAAGATCCTCACCTCTGTGTCATTTCGAAGGATTGATGCCTTGCGCATCGCTTCTACTTTTCCTGGATCCACACAGAGCCCTTCTCTCAAAAACACATACCCAAACAATTAGATTGAGTCCTCATAGAAGGAACATTTCTGCTTGTGTAGCGTCAATTCACAATCTGCCAAATGCTACAGAGCTGCCCTGAGCCTCGTGTGATTTCCTCTAGGGTGTCAGAGAAGATCAGGATGTTGTCACTAATGTTTAACACTACTACTAGGCCAGAGAGAATTTCACGGATGGTGTTTTTAAACACCTCTGCTGCCGAGGATATGCCAAAGTTTAACCTCCGTGCCATGCCAATGTGGGTTGAAAATGTTATGTAGGGACTAGTTAGTTCCAGTTGGTGGTAGCCGGCACTGTGGTCATGTTTAGAAAACCAGTGGGCCGTTCAGGTCCGCCACAATGTCATTCATAGTTCGAGGGATATGACAGTCATGTCGAATGGCCTTATTTGGAAGTTGCATGTCCACACAGAGCCGAATGGCCCCAGGTTGCTTGGGCATTGTCACAATTACCAGGGGCGAGACCCAGGGCATTGCGCTGGTAACCTTCTCAATCACCCCTTGCTGCTCAAGGTTCCACAGCTCCTTCTCCACCGACAGCAGCAGGTGGAAGGGCACCCTCCAGTGTCAGAGTGCCGTGGGTCTCACAGTGTTATCAATGTGCAGCTGTACACTGGTTTTCTTCAGCTGTTCTAGACCTTCGAAGAGCTGGGGAAATTCCTGTATGATGGTGGTGGCATGTGTTTCTTGGATCTGTTTTGCAAAGAATACAAGCCCCAGGACCTCTGTCATGTGACAATACAGGAGAGTGCCGGAGTCACCTTCCATAACATGGAAGCAGATCCATGTTGACCTTCCTTCACTCACCACCACCTCCGCTACACCTACCAAAGGCAGTGGATCTGTGCCTCCATAAGTGTATATCCTCACTTTGGTGGGAGCCAGCTTGCGGCATGGTGTTATCCTGCTGAGCTGGGTGTTTCCATGATGTTGACCAAGGATCAAGTGTCTATCAGGGCCCTCACAACCTGTGCCTTCGATCTCCACGGTGCATATGGGCGGCGGTGTTTCCGGTTGCCTTCATTGCAGGCAAAGGAGATGGTGAACACCTCGCTATTTTTGTCGATCTCAGGATAGAGTGTCAGTTTGCCCCCTGAAGCCTGGCCCTTGGCCTCCTTTTCAGCGATCAACAGGTGTCGCAGGGCATTCCACAACTTGTCATTGTACACCCTCCTTGGCCTTTTCGCTTTGCTTCGGCACACTTTGGCAAAGTGGTTCAGTCGTCCACAGTGATAGCATGTGTGCCCTTGACTGGACAGACATCAGTTATGCGGTGCTCAAGGCTGCAGTTGCAACACTTGCCCTCCTGATGATATGGAGTGTTTGTGGCAGGTGGTTGAGCCACCTGTCTCTCAATGGCATCTACCTGCATTTCCTTCACATTGTGAGCCGCACCAGATGGCGGCGCCCCTTTCGCCAGAGCCACCTCTAAGTCGTTGGCTTTGCTGTTCGCTAGCTCATGTGACTGTGCCGGGACCAGGGTGCCATCCAGGGTGATCCCTGACTGGTGTAGAATGAGCCACAATAGGGCTGCCAAACTGCAGCCCTGTATCAGCTGTTTCCTGGTCTCTTTGGGCAGGTCAATGTTGATGCACGTGCTCGTTAGCCCTTCTGAGGCGTACGTAGAACACGTCCGCCGACTTAATCTCCATTTGTTAAGCTTGTTGCAGCTTAGACCGCTCATAGTCTGGGTTGAGCTGGTGGATCGAAATCCAGGTTCAATACGCAACTGCAGCACCAAAGTCTATATCACCTCCGTGTTGGGGAGGTTTTCAAACCGGTGATACAGTTCGCCCCACTGAAGTGTGGCAACGGTGACCTCTTCACCGGGCAATGTTTCAGCCGTCCAACCCAGGAGTGGCACCGTAGCGCACCAGTGGCTGGGTCCGCTAGCTCGCTGAATTCTGACAATGCCGTGACTGACGAGTGCACATAGGGAGCGGGTGCAGGTGAGGCGTGGTCCTGCGACTACTCGGACATCGCACAAACCTCACCCCACGGGCAGCTTCGCCCCATGGGCAGGGGGCCTCTCAAGGTGCTGGGCCTGGGCACTGCACAGAGTGACACTATTCTGAGGTAACAGTGGAACCTTCTCTGCTGCTCCTCGGTCCACACGTCACTCAAGACACTGTGGGCCCTCCATGGCCACCGTGCACAGCAGTGGGTCCTCCCTTCCTTCCACCTCAGGACCGCACGTGCCAGTCCCACAGCGCGCTCTCTGGACGTGTGCTGCGGTGAACAGACGCACCGGTAGGGGGTGCTGCGTGGAACCTCTTGGTGGTGCGGGGCCCACAGGGGCGCTGTCCTCGTGCGCCCTGGGAAGGCGTCGGGCGCTGCCGGTATTGCGCCGGAGGGGCCACAGGCAGCGTACAGCAGGGGCCCGTCTAAAGAGCCCCACAGGAGCGGCAGGCAGGGACGGTAAGCCTGATCACAGGGCTCATGCGGAGGCCCGCTTCCAGGGCCGAGGACTCCGCCCTGGGCCCAGCGCTTCATTCACCCCCGAACAGCCCTCTCAGCCCCTCTGGAGGGCAGCAAAGATGGCACCAGCGGGGTCACAACCCTCCTCGGCGCGAATGTGGGGCCCGCTCCGACGCAGTGCTGGTGTAATTCGGCGCGGCCTCGAGGGGCCACTCCGCCCTTTATTTATCTCCTTAGACCCCGCCGGACCCGCGGGGTAAGAAACGGCAACAATGCATTGGGGCGGCCGGGGGCACTTTACAGGGGCAGCACTTATTTTTCATCAACAGACTTTGATAAGGAGAGGAAACAACACAAAGGGGTGAAAGGAGGGGGAGAGAAAGAAGGGAAAACAGTGACAAGAAGAGAAAGCTGGAACCTGTAAGGGTGGGATAAAGGGGCAGGAAAAGTCAGGTGGTGGGTAAGAGGCGTGGGGTGGAATCGAGACTGCGCTCCCTTGGCTCAGGGCACCCCACACTTGATGGAGCCACCGACACCCTATCACTGGCTGCGGGCTCTGAATGAAACTTCGAGCACCGGCACTGATTCATTCACAAATTAAGCACTGCCCATGGATCTAAGGGGCATATTATCAAGGACGGCGTTAAAAATTATCGCCGGTTTAGCGGCAGACCGGCGATAATGGGCTTGATAATATGCTCTATGGAATTCTCATAGAAGCCCATGTTCTGGTGTGAACCTGGGCTTCTATTGGAATTCTCTGCGGCATATTATCAAGCCCATTATCGCCGCTTTAGCGACAGTTTTCTGCCGCTAAACCGGCGATTATGTTGACGCTGTCCTTGATAATATGCCCCTAAATACGCACTTTAACACGCAGACGGATAAATGTTGCCAAGCTGTGAATCGGTTTCATAGTAACATGTGAAAGTAAACTAAAAGCTGCAAAAAACAGACTATTCCGTTGTTGAGGTGTGAACTGCGGTTTCCTTTATTTATCTTATTTAAATCAGTTTTTGAAAACAGAAAACATACGTGTAGTGTGCGTTTCTGCAGGTGTGTGTACCCCCCTTCCCCAGGCATCAATATTCACTTCCGAAGATCGCAAATCTCTGTGCTGCTCTGCCTCAAAAGCGGTGCTGTGGCGCCCCCTCCGGCAGCAGTGCGCCGCTGCACTCCTGCAGCCCTCTCCTTCGCCAGACCGCGAGCGCCCCCACGTGGCTCCAGCGTCTATAGCCGTCAGACCCCTGCCTGCACCTTGTAGGCTAGAACAGATCACTACATTTCTATTAGAATTACAGACAGCAGGAGCTGGTACGTGACATAACTAACCCCAACTCCCCCCCCAAAAAACTCCCCCCCTCCCCCCAAAAAAATACCGGTGGTGGGAGCAGCACGAGCCCGTGAAGTGCTCCCGGATCCATTGAGTAAGTGATGCCTTCCCCGCAGTAACACTGTATTGCTTCACGTCATCCGCTCTCTCCGTAGAGTGATGCTGGGGCGTGCGGGTTGAGGTGCACTGGTGCGCCCGGCCACGCGCTGCGCCTCTTTACTCAGCACAGGAGCGTGCGTAGCTGCGCTGCTTATTGCATTGTAAAATGGATATTTCGGCACCTGTGCTGTGCAGATACCATCTGCGCGGAAAAAGTACTACAGAAAGTCAAAGGAAGGACTGGCCAGGCGCAGCCGCTCAGGGGCAGGATATGGCGGCATCTGCAGCCCATACAGGCGGTGTAAGTGATGCCCTGCTGTAAGTACACAAAGGAGTGAGTGGGCAGGCTGCCTCTCCGAGGTTAACATAATGTGCATTTGTAAAGGGCTGGTACACCACGTATCTTGGCGCTGAATAACAGATGTTTATTGCTACCCAAGTCATTAAGACTCATTTTATCGACCTCAGAAGGATGAAAGGCAGAGATGGCTCCTTCACTAGGGCGGAGGAGCGTTGCCCCACTGCATCTGGCAGTGTGAGAAGCAGAAACATAAAATAGTAATAACTTTTGTTAATATCATTTTATGTTTGGTTGCGGGTGGGTAGGTAGGTGAGGCTGCTCTGGGAGCAGGTGAGGGGAGGAGTGGTGTGCCTACCCACTCCTGAGTGCTCAAAGACTGTTCGGTCGACCCCCTGGGGCCAAGCAGACATGCACACTCTGCCCTTTCTCCATGCAGCCTACATGGAGAAAATGGCCTCCCCATTAGTCCCTGGCTGGTCGGTGTCCCGGCCAATCTGAACGCTGCTTGAGCAGCGTTCTGATTGGCTTAGGGGAGGGAGCCTGGCTGCCTGCTTCCTGTTCCTGGAGAGCAGAGAAGACACCAGACCCGGGACCCGGCCAGGTAAGTTTAAGTATTTCTTTTTTCATTAAATTAACCTCCCCCTCCCCAAACAACCCCCTCCCCGCGCGTCGTGCAGGCTGAGTGGACCGCTGTGATCTGAACCTGTGATTATGAGGTCAAACACAGGCCCCTACCGTGGGCGGATTAGTCACCAGGCCCAGACCAGAAGCTCCAAGCCCGTGAGGCTGACAGCAGAGAGGCAGGGTATGCTAAAGTGACACCGGAAAAGGTGATCTCAGGGGGCCTTCACACTTTCACTGCCGGGGTGCTTGTACACCTCTGTAATTTGGTCAAGCACAAGCTCCTCTTTGGTCTCTTTGCGAGCCCATACAAACCATATGCTTTTTTGGCACATTCAGGGCTATGTAGGGGTGCAAACCCCACGTCAGCACCTCATTGTAACCTGAAGATATAATGAAGCATGACCATATTTTCCTTTTTCAACCAATTTGCTCAGAAGCTTCTTGTATTTATCAAATGCACAAGGGTTTACTAAGGAAATGATACTCCCTGGTTATCTGGAATCCGGCAGCACCAAGTATGTGTGGGGCTTTCCTCAGAGTGTAGTCTGCGCAATGAATGATGTAATAATAGCGCACATCACAAGAATGTGCCGGATTCGCGATTATAGTGCAATGTTCATTTGAATACATATATGGAACTCAGAACTGTATGTAAAGTATAACAACAATATATATTCTAATTCTGTTCTACCTAAGACATCTTTTAGGGCAAGCCACACCTTCCTGTCCCTCACTGCTTGCCCGAAAGAGCACCTTAAACATGACATTTGTCAGCTTTTTAGCACTGAAAAAAAAGAATAGAAATTCCCACCAATCTAACACATGTAGGAACCTATCCCTACCAAGGTGCGACCTGCACCCCCTTTGTTCTTCTGGGTCTCGTGATCATGGGTGTACCAAACATGTATGTGACTGTTGGACATGGCCTTCTTAGGGGAACATCCACACCTCTTTCTGCTTTTGTTGTCCTCCTAGTCCTCGCCTACTCTTGGTTCGTGACCCTAGACCTCGGAGCATATTCCCACTGTCCCGACAGGAGTTAGGAGCCGCGTGCTCACACGATTGGGTTGTGTCATCCCCAGGAGTGTCCTATTAAAAGGGACACCATATACCCAGAGCAGGTACAGCATTGGCAAGTAGGGGAACGTGGCACTGATTATACCCAGCGGGACTCGCCTGCCAATCATGTCTCCTACTCAGGTTGGCGTCTCCATGGGTGAGCCAAACCGGAGGGGGCCTCCCCTACCGCTGGAGCGGCTCTAGGGTATGTCCCGAGGGGTGAAGCTCTGGGGTAGTAGAGTAGTCGGTGGGGGCCCCAGTGTGACCGCTGACTGAACAGGGGAGAGCCCCTAGGTGGGGTTCCCCTTCCTCAGAGGTAATTTCCCCTCCATGGGACACCTCCCGAGGTTGCAGTGGCGCCTTTGCAGCCATAGGCCAGAGCCCATCCCCACTGCTGGTGCAGTGTGGAAGTGCGCGCACCTTTCCTCCGCCTCCCAGAAAGCAGCACTTAGTGAGGGGGTGAAACAGATCGCCCGCCTGTCATGACAAGCAGTGGGTGCGTTAACACCAAGGTTGTACTGGGCCTGTATCCAGTCTGCTGGTGCCGGTCAGCTGGAGTCCTTACACCAGTGATGTTTCTAGGCCCTCGTCACCAGCCTGCCAAGACGGGCGGTGTGCATGTTGACACCAAGGAAGTGCTTAGTGTGAATCCGGACCGCCATTGTCAGTCTGATAGGGCACAGACACCATGGGTGCCCTGGAGTCCCAGGCAGCCGGCCTGCCACGGCAAGCCGGTGTGTGTGCGCTTCTCATGTGGAGCCCCAAGGCTCCGGGCCCTTTCCCACTGTACTGCAGTGTGAAAGTGCACACACCCTTCTGACACATGTTAGGAAGTGGTCGGGCATGATGTTTGTAAATGTATGTCAGGCCTGCCATTGTGGCCTGAGTGCACACTTACACTGCTGGTGTGGTTTACCTACGTGTCTGACCTGATGGTGCAGGCCAGTGTTTGCACTCGAACAGGCTGTTCATTTAAACATGGGTCAACACCGGAGGCCGGGGAGCACATCTGAGCATTACCGAGCGACAGCCATAAACCATTTGGCATACAGTTGAGATAGCCGACCTCTGCCATTTGCAGGTCCGGCAGAATATATTGGGGGGAGGCAGAGATTGTGACACCTGGCCTCTGGCGCCAGATCACGGCCCCCATAAAGATAGAGATCTGCAGTCCGCGGCCTAATGTCAGACAAGACAGAAATTTAGGAGACACATCTGTGGTTGAAGGGAATACCCTTTGAACCCTCCCCCAACTTCATAGGCCCAATGGGGTATAAATACCCAATGCCACTCCACCAAGAGGAAAGATCTGCTTGTGGAGACGCAGGATCAGAGAACCTGGACCGTGTGATGCACATTCCCAGAGGACTCTGTTGTGCACATGGTGGATAACTGCCCGGGGAAAGAACCGACAACTTCCTGAACAGTGGCTGGCCTGGGCCAATGACCTGCTGTTGAGTGACACCCTGAGGGGGCTCCCGAGGACCATTTAGCTGATCTCCTGTTCTCTTGGTGGTCTCAGGGATATCAAAGATCTCCTACGAGATGCCCACGCCATCTACAGGTGACATCTGTAGAACGGTGCCAAAAGCTTATGATCTTCCACAGACTTCATTGACCATCTCCTCCAAGGGAGCACCTAAGAGCTAAACAACAGAAAAAGGAATCTTCATGAGCAAGACCTTTTGAGCTGCATTAGCGTTCCAGGAACGCAACCACAATTGGCGACGAGCCGCAATAGAAGACCCAGCCGTAGAGGCCGCTGCTCCCAAGGAATCAAATTAAATGTCTGGAAGGAGCCTGACCTGCTGTTCCATCAGTGCGAGAGTGGGAGAAACATCCTCGCCCTGGTCCAACAACTCAGCCAATGACTGGAAGTCCTTCAATAACGACTGATTGGAATAAGAGGAATAAGTAGCAGCTCTAATAGAAAAATTGTTACCCGTCTAAGAGACTCTCGGTCTGGGTCCTGCCCACACTACAGGTCAGAACCAACACTTGTACCCTTTTAAGAGACTCTCAGCCTGGGCCCTGCCCACGCTACAGGTCACAACCAACACTGTTACCCTTCTAAGAGACTCTCAGTCTGGCTCCTGCCCACGCTACAAGTCAGAACCAACACTGTTACCCTTCCGAGAGACTCTCGGTCTGGGTGCTGCCCACGCTACGGGTCAGAACCAACACTGTTACCCTTCTAAGAGACTCTCGGTCTGGGTCCTGCCCAGGCTACAGGTCAGAACCAACACTGTTACCCTTCTAAGAGACTCACTACAGGTCAGAACCAACACTTTTACCCTTCTGAGAGACTCTCGGTCTGGGTCCTGCCCAAACTACAGATCAGAAATGTGAGAAGTTGGCCTGGTATATGCTGCTCACTAGTTCTAGTGATCACCTTGTACCATGCCAAGCAACCCTTATGGTGGTGGTTGAAGTCAACCTTGATAGACCAGCTATCCTAGTGGTAGCGTGGACAGTGCAGTCTGCAGGCTAAACTCTTGAGGGCATGTGAAGCCAGCTGTTTTAACATATGTAACCTTCTTGAATACCAAATGAAAGGACACCACACAGAAATATATTCCAAATATATATGTATTTATTTACTAAAAGTATCCCCTATACTCTTTATGAGCACAGAAGCACATTCGTTAAAACAAGGCAATGTTTAAATATACAAAAGTTGCACAATTATGGATGGGCCCGGGTGGCCCGCTAAACCATATACTAAAATAGTGGTATAAGAGCCACGTATAGAAAAGTAAGAAGGCCTAGGGCCTTGGGAATTGCTGGAACTACGAGGAGCTAACAGTAGTTAGTGACCAGGAGGCCCACAGGATGCGTGTGCAGTGTTGAAAGTTACACGCGTGCACCTATTGGATTCAATGGGTGCGTAAAAGTCACAAAGTTAAAGCAAAGGGAGTCTTCTGGATGGACCAGAACCTAACACTTGGAAACCTAGACACTAGAGATGTTTCTCTACACAGGAGCACCGGAGTGCCAGCGTTACCTCACCCACAGGAAGCGGGTGCATAGGTGTCAAAGTTCGTCGGGTTTCGTCGTTCAGGTCTATGGAGCCTGAAGATGAAGATGCTGCAGGCGGCAAGGCGAGAAGAGTTCCGGTGGATCCAAGGGTGGATCTGAAGAGTAAAAGACCTGAAAGCAGAGGGGACACTGTTCAGAGTCACTAGCCAGTGACCGGCGTGGAACCAGGAAGGAACCGGGCGATGTCGGATGCCAACAGGTGAAAAAGTGAAGCTTGTCTCTGCAGCCACGTGGAAGTGAAGATGTCGACGACGTCCAGGAGTCACTCACGAGCTGTCCCACGAAGGCTCTAGCTGATGGCGGTGTCGGCTTCTCGATGGGAGCAAACAGGCCTTGGCTAATGCAAGCCACGCAGGAGTCGATAGAAGCTTGGTGCTCTAACCAGCAAGGTCAGAGGGGCTGCTCCTTTTCACAGGAGCAAGGGCCAGTCTGGAGCAACCAGACCAGCAGTGTTGTTCGTAGATTTTGTCGCCAAGATGGCCACTAGCCAATGGGCCAGTAACCGGGATGACGCATCAAGTGGCAAAAAGCAAACGGGCCCCACGCAGATCTCGTGGATGCTGGAGGGCTAGTCTTTGGTGCAAATGCTGCTCGGTGTTGGGGCTTCTCAGGGTCCTATGCACAACGATGAGGATGACTCGGGTGCTGCGCAGTCAGCTTGTCGTGGACGTTTCAAGATGGCCGGTCCCACGTCTCTCGATGCCTACACGGGTCTCTTCTTTGCAGGGACTGTGGATCAGGCTCTGAGATGTCTGGGAGTCTGGGTCTTGTCGGGCTCTGGGCTCGGTCTCCGGCGGGAGGCAGCTGCAAAGCAGACGTTGAGTTGCTGGATGGTGCCTGTGTTCACAGGGTGGTCACTCCTTGACCACAAGGGAGATTCTCTTCAGTCTTCTGTGCAGCAGAATGTCGAAGTTCAGTGATTCTTCTTCTTCAAGTCGAGTTTCAGGATGATCTAAAGTCCTGGGACACAGCTCCTACTCGTATTCAAAATCTAGGGGCTGGATTACCTGCTAGGTCCCTCCTCTGGGTGGGACCAGGAAGGGGGGTGGTTACACCCCCTCTCCTTTGTTCAGTTTCGCGCCAGGGTTGGGGCTGGAGAGCCCCAGCTCCAGTTTGAACTGGCATATGCACGGGGACACCTTGTGTGGCCCAGGCATGTCTCAATCTATTCAGCCCTCCCTAACCCACTACACAAAATCCTGTCTGGGGTGGTGCAAGCACCTCCCCTGACAGGAAACCCTTTGTCCAAACCTCCCAAGCTGGAAGGACTCCCAGCAGCAGGAGGGCAGACTTGTGTCTGTGGTGGCAGCATCCATTTTGTGATGCTGAGGCTCTGTCTAACTTTACACGGGTTTCAGGTTAGGTACATGTCGTGTCCCTCTAGAAGGGTGGAATGCTACCCCCGTTGCCAGAATTGACGAGGGGGTAGTATTCCAAATCGTATGACACCTTACTCGACATGTTTTGATAAAGCCGAACCAGAGTTAGCATTTGACCGCGAGGTCCATAATGCACTTAAGAGTATATGGTATGGCAATATCATGGAAACAGCTAAAGGACGTTGTTACGAAAGCTGCAGACAGGCTCAGCTCATGCCAGAGCACCATCTCACATGAAACCAAGCACTCTGCCTCCAGGATTGTTAAGGCCTACCATAGGAGTGACTGATAGGTTACCATGTGTCCATATATGTTAGATATAGATATACTATATCTAAGTAAGAGGTGATTACACCAACTTACCCCAGCTGAGTGATCAGCCAGTTGTGTCAAATAGTGAGGCCAGGCCAGGGGTGGCATAATACATGCTGCAGCCCCTGGTAGGCCTAGGGTACACCTATGCCCTGGGTACCTGGGGTACACTGTTACAGGGTCTATAAGGTGAACCAGTTCCAATTGGTAATGCACCTAGTGTGCATTGGCATTAATTTAAGGAGAGAACAGCAGGGCTGTGGGTCTGATTAGCAGGCCCACAGCCACACTAAGTCATAAACCAGTGAAGCAAAAGCAAAAAAATGGGGTGACCATAGGATAGCAGACCCTACTCTCCTACAAGAACCAACACTGTTACCCGTCCAAGAGACTCTCGGTCTGGGTCCTGCCCACACTACAAGTCAGAACCTACACTGTTACCCTTCTGAGAGACTCTCGGTCAGGGTCCGGCCCAGGCTATAGGTCAGAACCAACACTGTTTCCCTTCTGAGAGACTCTCGGTCTGGGTCCAGCCCACGCTACAGGTCGGAATCAACATTGTTACCTTTCTAAGGGACTCTCAGTCTGGGTCCTGCCCAGGCCATAGGTCAAAACTAACATTGTTACCCTTCTAAGGGACTCTCAATCTGGGTCCTGCCCAGGTTCCAGGTCAGAACCAACATTGTTACCCTTCTAAGAGACTCTCGGCCTGGGTCCTGCCCACGCTACAGTTCAGGACCAACACTGTTACCCTCCTAAGAGACTCTCGTTCTGGGTCCTGCCCACGCTACAGGTCAGAACCAACACTGTTACCCTTCTAAGAGACTCTCAGTCTGGGTTCTGCCCACACTGCAGGTCAGAACCAACTTTGTTACCTTTCTAAGACACTCTTGGTCTGGGTCTTGCCCACGCTATAGGTCAGAACCAACACTGTTACCCGTCTCAGAGACTCTCGGTCCGGGTCCTGCCTGTGAGAAGTTGGCCTGGTATATGCTGTCCACTAGTTATAGTGGGCACCTTGCACCAGTCCAAACAACCCCTTATTGATGATAGGTTGAAGACACCCTTATTTGAAAGCTATCCTAGTGGGCTCGAGGAGAGCAGCCTTAAGGCTAAGTCTTGAAGGAATGTAAAGCAGCTTGTTTTACCAGTCTATAATCTCTTAAATGGCTAAATCAAAGAGAGCCACACCAGGTATATATATATAAAATATATGTATGTATTTCTAAACACACCTTACTAGTCTCTTTATGAGGCTAGAGGTCAAAGCACATACGTTACACTTCAAATATCACAGTAAATTAGCACAATATATGATAGGACCTAGGAGCGAACCAAACCATATATTAAGAAAGTGGTATCAGAACCACGACTTGACTAGACACAAGGCCTAGAGCCTGTAGAACCACCCAAGGTAGTGACACAGGGGACCCACGGGTGACGTGTGCAGTGTGAGAACACAGCCGCGAGCTCCCGTCATCTTCTATGGGGAAAGTCGCGGTTAGATTTTTAAAGTTTAAGGACACTTAGGAGTGGACTGGGAACAAACCCTTTTGGCCTTAGATAGTTCTAGGGCCAACACCCACGGGAGCACCGGAGTACTCATGTTACCTCACCCAGGGAAGCCGGGTGCATAGGTGTCATATGGCGTCGGGTCGCATTGTCGTTTTCAATGGCAGACTGAAAATTGCTGATGCCGGGAAGAGGAGAAGTTTCCGAAGAAATCCAAGCCTGGATTGAAGATATGAAGAACCTGAAAGCAGAGGGGACCGAGTCTGGGTCACTTGCCAGTGACCAGGGGCACGATAGACGAATGCCCACCGATGTCGGGTGCTTCAGGTGCGAAAAGGGGAAGCTTGACTCTTCAGCCACGAGGACCAGGAGACGTTGAGGACAACAAGGAGCTGGATTATAGCTGTCCCACGAAGGATGTCGAGTGCTGCAGCGTCGGTGCCCAGATTGGACACAACAAGCCTTGGCAGCAGCAACCCAAGCAGGAAGAGGAAAGATGCTTCGGTGCGGACCACCAAGGTCCTAGGGACTCCTCAAACGATGGAGAGTCAAGGCACATCTGGAGCAACCAGGGAAGCCCAATTAAAGTAAGAGTTGCCTTCACAGGGACCCACCAGTCAACGGACCAGGGATCGCGAAGGTACCTCGAGCAAAAACACAAAGGGCCGGCTCACGGAACACTCGACGGAGTGTAGACCAGCAACCTTTGGTGGAAAAGCTGTTCGGGGTCTGGGCTACAAGTAACCCAATTCACAGCCTCAAGGAACGTCAAGAAGCTCATGCACTTGCAAATGTGCACGGTGTCCAGGGGTTCCGGTTCCATGGTACCCACGAGGGCTCCGGGTCTCAGCTTTGCTGGGGACTCAGTTCAGCCTCTGCGAAGTCTATAAACCCACCTCCTGTCCTGCAAATACTTTGGAGTCCCGCGGGAGCTTCGGAGATGCCGACCGGGCAGAGGTGCCTGCCAAGTAGGGGAGCAACTCCTTTACTCCAAGGGAGATTCTTCAGTCATCTAGTTGTGCAGATCGTCGAAGTTCCGGGATTTCTGTAGCAGAGTTTCGTCCAGGTGTAACCTAATCTCCTGTAGCCAGGGGTTCCTTTCTTATACCCAAGGAAGGGGTTGGACATACTCTGGGGACCCACCTATGGGAGGGTCAGGAAAGAGGGGTGGCTACACCCATTACCTTTGTCCAGTTTCACGCCAGATTGGTGCACACTTTCACAAGGCATTACTCTCTAGATTCAGACACTAAGACCGGAACCCAAATAGGGCAGGCCTCCTTAAGAAATCTATTTCAGTGATGATGAAAACTGCTTGTGATTGTTCCTGACTCGTCCGCAGGGGTGTGGGATGGGCTTGCTACTCTATTCAGTGCTTATGACTATTGATGAGACTCCCCTGGAAGAGAACGATACTTTGCTTCCATTTTGACACAACTGGCTGATCACTCAGCTGGGGCAAGGTCGTGTAATCACCCCTTGCTTAGGTGTAGTATTCCTATACCTAACTTACATATAGACACATGTGTACCTATCAGTCACTCCTATGGCAGGCCTTGACAATCCTGGAGGCAGAGTGCTTGGTAACATGTGAGGTGGTGCTCTAGCATGAGCTGAGCCTGTCTGCAGCTTTCGGAACCTTGTCCTTATAGCTGTTCTATGATATAGCCTACCATATACTCTTAAAGTGCCTTATAATCTTAGACGGTTATGGTAACTATGGTTTGGCTTTATCGAAACATGTCGTGTAAGGTGTCTAACACTGTGGAATAATACCCCCATGCCATTTCTGGACATGAGAATATTATTCCCCCCTTCTAGAGGGAAAGACATGTTAAAATCATACTTCAACTGTTAGCCTCTGACCAAAGCCTCAGCATCACAAAATGGATGCTGCTGCCACGACACAAGTCTGACCTCCTGCAGCTGGGAGTGATCCCAGCCAGGGAGGCCTGGACAATAGGTTTCCTGCTTGGGGAGGTGCTAGCACCTCCCCAGACAGCCTTTAGTGTATTGGGGCAGGGTGGGCTGAAAGGAATGAGACATGCCTGGGGCACACAAGATGTTCCTTGCATAGTCCAGTTCAAACCGGCGCTGGGGCACTCCAGCCCCAGCTCTGGCGCGAAACTGGACAAAGGGAAGTGGGTGTAACCACCCCCTCCCAGGTCCCACCCATAAGGCGTGACCTAGCAGGTATCCCAGCCCCCCAGATTAGTATAAGAGTGGGAGTTGGGCCTCAAGACTTTAGATTATCCTGAACCTGCAAAACTGAACAGAAACTCTGGACCTTCGACATTCGACGAAAGAAGAAGACTGAAGAATCTCCCTTGTAGCCAAGGAGTGGCTACCCTGTGCAAACAGGCACCATCAAGAGACTACCCTTTGCTTTGCCCACGTTCTACGAGGAACCGACTGCAGAGCCTGACCAGAGCCTTGACTTCCAGACTTCTCCGACCCTGATCCACATCTACAGCAGAGCTGAGATCCGTGGAGGCGACGAGCGACGTGGGACCGGCTACCTGGAAAAAGTGGCTAGTAACTTAAGGCGCAGCTTCTGAGGTACCCTCGAAGTTGTGCACCGGGGATTGAGAAGCCCCAACCCCAAGCACCATCTGCACCGAAGGTCAGCCCCCCACACTCCACGAGTCCTGCGTGGGGCCCTTCAGCATTTTCCTGCTTGCCGCGCCTGTCCGGTTGCTTGCCCGCTGGCTAGTGGCCTTTGTGACGACGCACCCTGAAATCTTCTGCGCTGGTTTGGCTCCTCCAGACTGGCTCCCGCTTCCCTGCAAAGAAGAAGCACCCCAGACCTTCCTGGTCTGCACCAGAAGCAAGTCCTCCGTTCTTCGTGGGTTCCGCTTGCCAAGGCTTGGTGAGTCCTAGTCCAACTTCGACGCCGCCGACAGCAAGAGCCTTCGTGGGACAGCTCGCCTCCTGGTCCTGGTCATCCTCGACGCTTCCTGGTCCTCCTGGCTGCAGCGACAAGCTTCACCTTCACCTGCAATCTTCACGACATCGCCTGGTTCCTTCCTGGTTCCACGTGGTCACTGGCTAGTGACCTTGACTCTGTCCCTTCTGCTTGCAGGTTTCCTCTCTTCTTGATCCCAGCCTTGGGATCCACCGGACACTCTTCACTGACTGCCTGTCAGCATCTTTCTTCAGGCATCCATAGGAGTCGACGACGAAAACGACGCATCTTCACCCCTATGCACCCGCAGCCTGTGGGCTAGGTAACTTGGGTACTCCGGTGCTCATCAGGATAGTGACTATCCTAGTGTCTAGTTTTCAAGTCTCAACTTCCTAGCTACTCCGGAAGTGTCCTAAATCTACCGTTTTCTAAACTGTACTATTGCTATTGACTTTTACGCATTACGCGTGAGTGTTTCCACTCTGCACACGAATCCTGTGGGCCTCCCACTTCCTAACTAACGCTAGTGTAGTGTAGCCCCAGCGATTCCCTAGGCCTAGGCCTATTCTATTTCCGTGACAGTGGTTCTTATACCACTTACTTAGTATATGGTTTGCGTGGCCCCTAGGGCCTAACTGTATTACTTACCTGTGTGACTTAATGTATGCTTAAATAAGACTGTGTTGTACTTACCTCTAATCTCATAAAGAGTGCTGAGGGTTTGCTTAGAATAAATACACTTTATTTTATATATATATCTGTTGTGGTGTCCTTTCATTTGGTATTCAAGGGATTATATATGGTATCACAGCTGGCTTCACATGCCATTCAGAGTTTAGCCTAAGACTGCTCTTGTCCATGCTACCACTAGGATAGCTGGTCTATAAGGTTGACTTTACAACCAATCACCATAAGGGTATTTGGACTGATATAAGGTGTACACTAGAACTAGTGACATCATACATCAGGCCAACTTCTCACATTGGTGAGCAGCGGTTGGGATCTGAGCTTGCTGTTGTAATACCATTGTAATCTTAAGATACTAAATTGAAAGATCACACAGATATTGTCTAGGTACATATAACATAGATTATAATACTTAAGTCCTACTGGACTTTGTAGTTGTAGGTTGAAGGGAGTAACACACCCTGACTACAACTACTAGAGAGGTTTAGTAGAAACAACTAGTGTAGGTAGGTGCACACACCACACCCTCACTAGATCATGTCTCTGAGAGGAGATCAAGTGGATGCTCTCTCAGGAGGATCAGGTCTGCAAAAGACCCCCTCTAGATATGATACCTTAACATTCCAGGAGATGAGACACTTGTGTACCTCCAGAGGAATAAAACAGGGTGCAAACCCTACCCTCCTTCAGTTAAGACAACTCCTAGAGGAGTATGACATTCTTAAGGCATCTCAGGCAGGTGCCCTAGGCACAGAGGAGGGTCTACCCACCACAGAGGAGTCAGAGGAGACTTCAGATGAAGAGGTAGACAGCCAGGGCCAAGTAGGAAGACTTAGCCAGGCTAACCTAAGCTTACATGGGAGTTTGCATGGGGTCCCCCCTTACAGACCCCCAAGTAGGCTGACACAGAGAAGCAGGAGGGACAGATCCCCTTCAAGGGAATCCATCCACTCCCATGTCTCTAACATCTCTAATGCTTCCTCTCACAGGGGAATGACTTCACCTGAGAGAAAGGAGCATGCAGCCAGAATGAGGGAGGCTAATCTGAGGATTCAGAGGGAAGAACTTGCCCTTGCCAAAGAGAAGCTTGCTCTGGCTAGAGAACAAAAGTTAAGTGGGTTAGAACCCACTGGTGGCAGCAACATTCCTAGAGATAGAGACAGGCACTATGATAATAGAAACCTGAGCAAGATTGTCCCTCCCTACAAGTGTGGGGATGACATCCACAAATGGATAACTGCTTTGGAGAGAGCTTGCAAAGTACAGCAGGTACCCCAAAGTCAGTGGGCAGCTATCTTGTGGCTCTCCTTCTCTGAGAAAGGAAGAGACAAGCTCCTCACAGTTAGTGATGAGGATGCAGATAATTACACTGTCCTGAAGAGTGCTCTGATTGATGGGTTTGGCCTAACCACTGAACAATACAGGTTGTTGTTCAGGGATACCCAGAAGACACAGACTCAGGACTGGACTGACTTTGTAGATTGTGCCACTAAGGCTCTGGAAGGCTGGCTAATGGGAAGTAAGGTTAAGGACTATACAGGATTGTATAATTTGATCATGAGAGAGCAAATACTTAACAACTGTCAAAACCAGCTATTGCATCAACACCTGATTGATTCTGATCTGACTTCTCCCCAAGAATTGGGAAAGAAGGCAGATAGATGGGTCAGGACTAGAGTTAAGCAGAAAAACCAGAACCAGGGCGGTGATCAGAAAAAGGCAGACCAGAAGGGTAATGAGCAGAAACAAAAAGACCAGAAGTCTTCACCAGGCCCCCAAAAGGCTCAGGGGGAGGGTGGTCCCAAAAAGGATAAAAAGAAAGATGGCCAAAAGAAACCATGGTGCAACTATTGTAAGTCCAACTCACATTGGTTTAGTGAGTGCACCAAAAAGGATAAGCCCCCAGCCACCATTGCCCCTAAGGCAACTGTACCCCCTAGTTCAGCTGTAAGTGGTGGTTCCCAGCAAAAGGGTGTAGTAGGGTTAACCCTGGGAACTGAGGAGGATTCTGGCCTAGTCAGAGTACCTACTCAGGCTGTTCTGATCTGTGATGGGGACTTAGCTTTGTCCTCTACTGTAGGCCCCAGTAACCTGGGCAAGTACAGACAGACACCTTTTATCAACCAAAGAATGGCTCAGGCCTACAGGGACACTGGGGCTAGTGTCACAATGGTGACACCTGCCTTTGTGGACCCTGGACAGATCATACTAGGTGAGAATTACCTAGTGACCAACGCTAGCAATGCCACTACCTCCCATAGTGTGGCTATTGTTAACTTCTCCTGGGGAGGGGTAACTGGCCTCAAGAAAGTTGTTGTTAGTTCAGACCTTCCTGTAGAGTGTTTACTGGGCAATGATCTTGAAACTTCAGTTTGGTCTGAAGTGGAGTATAGGACCCATGCAGAAATGCTGGGGATAGATGCACATGTCCTTGCTGTGACCAGGTCACAGGCCAAAAAGTGCACCACTGAACAAGTGCTGGATCCTGAAACTATGGACCAGTCACAACCCAAGAGAAAGAGCAGTAGGGTTAAGGCTGTGCCTTCCCCCCTGCCTCAGGTGGTGGATCAGCCCTCCCAGGAGGATGATTCTGAGAGCCCTGAAGGAACTGTCCTAGAAGAACTTGAACCTGATCAGGTTGAGTTTCTTGGGACAGGGGGACCTTCAAGGGCAGATCTGAGGCAGGCTCAATTAGACTGCCCCTCTCTTGAACCCCTCAGACAGCTGGCTGCTGCTGAGGCTGCAGGGAATGCTCAAGGTACCCATAGAGTGTATTGGGATGAAGGGCTACTGTATTCAGAGGCTAGAGACCCCAAGCCTGGTGCATCCAGGAGGTTGGTCATACCACTGAAGTTCAGAGGCTTCCTTCTAACCTTGGCCCATGATATTCCCCTTGCAGGACATTTAGGCCAGAACAAGACTTGGGACAGGCTTGTCCCTCACTTTCACTGGCCCCATATGTCAGAAGATACTAAGGAGTTTTGTCGCTCCTGTGTCACCTGCCAAGCCAGTGGCAAATCAGGTGGCACCACAAAGGCCCCCCTCATACCACTACCAGTGGTGGGGGTCCCCTTTGAAAGAGTGGGCATAGATATTGTAGGACCAATGGACCCACAAACAGCATCTGGGCACAGATTCATACTGGTGATAGTGGACCATGCCACCAGGTACCCAGAAGCAATTCCCCTGAGGACCACAACAGCTCCTGTTGTGGCAAGGGCCCTGCTTGGAGTATTCTCCAGAGTGGGCTTTCCAAAGGAGGTCATTTCTGACAGAGGTACCAACTTCATGTCAGGATACTTGACTGCAATGTGGAAGGAGTGTGGTGTTAACTATAAGTTCACCACACCCTATCACCCACAGTGCAATGGGCTTGTTGAGAGATTCAACAAGACCCTAAAGGGAATGATAAAAGGATTACCAGATAAGCTTAGGCGAAGATGGGACATCCTTTTACCCTGCCTTCTGTTTGCTTACAGAGAGGTCCCACAAAAGGGGGTTGGCTACAGCCCTTTTGAGCTTTTGTTTGGGCATCCTGTAAGAGGACCCCTGTGTTTGGTGAAGGAAGGATGGGAGAGACCTCACAGACAACCCAAACTAGACATAGTGGATTATGTACTTGGTCTCCGCTCCAGGATGGCAGAGTATATGAAGAAGGCTTCTAAAAACCTTGAGGCAAGCCAAGAACTCCAAAAAGCTTGGCATGACCAAAAGGCTGTACTGACTGTTTACCAGCCAGGACAGAAAGTGTGGGTGTTGGAGCCAGTGGCCCCAGCAGCACTCCAAGACAAATGGTCTGGACCCCACACTATTGTTGAGAAAAACGGAGAAGTCACCTACTTGGTGGACCTTGGGACTCCCAGAAGCCCCCACAGGGTGCTTCATGTCAACAGATTGAAGGCATATGTTGACAGGGCAGACATGGGGCTACTCATGGCTACAGATGAGGGGCAGGAGGAAGAGAGTGACCCTCTCCCAGACCTGTTGACTCAGAACCCTGATGATGGCTCAGTTGATGGTGTGGTCTTTTCTGACAGCCTCACTGTCCATCAGCAACAGGACTGCAGACAAGTTCTGCAATCCTACAGACATATGTTCTCTCTGACCCCAAGTCAGACAAACTGGTGCACCCATGAGGTGGACACTGGTGACAGTCTGCCTGTGAAGAGTAAAATCTACAGGCAACCTGACCATGTCAGGGACTGCATAAAAGTTGAGGTACAAAAGATGTTGGAGCTGGGAGTCATTGAACCTTCAGAGAGCCCTTGGGCTAGTCCTGTAGTTCTTGTGCCAAAACCTCACACCCAAGATGGTAAGAGAGAGATGAGGTTTTGCGTGGATTACAGAGGTCTCAATGCTGTCACTAGGACAGATGCCCACCCAATACCTAGGGCAGATGAGCTCATTGACAGACTGGCAGCTGCTAAGTTTTTGAGCACATTTGACCTAACAGCAGGCTACTGGCAAATCAGACTAGCTGAGAGTGCAAAGGCCAAAACTGCTTTCTCGACCCCAGGAGGACATTATCAATTTGTGGTAATGCCCTTTGGTTTGAAGAATGCACCTGCCACTTTCCAAAGGTTGGTGAATCAAGTCCTTACTGGGTTGGATGATTATTGTGCAGCTTATCTTGATGATATTGCTGTCTTTAGCTCCACCTGGGAGGATCACCTGGTCCACCTGAGGAATGTTTTAGAGGCCCTGCAAAAGGCAGGCCTCACTATCAAGGCCACTAAGTGCCAGATAGGGCAGAGCAAGGTTGTATACCTGGGCCACCTAGTTGGTGGGGGTCAGGTTCAACCACTGGAGAGCAAGATCCAGACCATAAAGGACTGGGCTCCTCCAACTACCCAGACTCAGGTCAGAGCTTTCTTGGGCCTGACTGGGTACTACAGAAAGTTTGTTAAGAACTATGGGTCCATAGTGACACCACTTAATGACTTGACCTCCAAGAAGATGCCAAAGAAAGTTCAGTGGACAGTAAGCTGTCAAAAAGCATTTGATGACCTGAAGCAGGCCATGTGCAGTGCACCTATTCTGAAAAGTCCAGACTACTCCAAAGAGTTCATTGTCCAGACAGATGCTTCTGAGTTAGGTGTGGGAGCTGTTCTTTCACAACTGAATGTAGATGGTCAAGACCAGCCCATTGCTTTTATAAGTAGAAGGTTGACCCCTAGAGAGAAACGTTGGTCAGCTATTGAGAGGGAGGCCTTTGCTGTGGTTTGGGCCCTGAAGAAGCTGAGGCCATACTTGTTTGGCACTCACTTCAAGATTCAGACAGACCATAAGCCCCTCTTGTGGCTAAATCAGATGAAGGGTGAAAATCCCAAACTTCTTAGGTGGTCCATTTCCCTACAGGGGATGGACTTCACAGTGGAACAAAAACCTGGGACTGACCATGCCAATGCAGATGGACTCTCCAGATATTTCCACTTAGAACATGAAGACTCAACTGGTCAAGGTTAGTTTAATGTCCCTAAGTTTGGGGGGGGGGGGGTTGTGTAGGAGAGTAGGGTCTGCTTTCTATGTTCACCCCCACTTTTTGCTTTTGCTTTACTGGTTTTCGACTTAGATGTGGCTGTGGGCCTGCTAATCAGACCCACAGCCCTGCTGTTCTCTCTCTAAATTAATACTATGTACTTTAGGTGCATAACCCATTTGGATAGGATCACCTTATTGGCCCCTGTATAGTGTACCCTAGGTACCCAGGGCATAGGTGTACCCTAGGCCTACCAGGGGCTGCAGCATGTATTATGCCACCCCTGGCCTGGCCTTCCATTTTGACACAACTGGCTGATCACTCAGCTGGGGCAAGGTCGTGTAATCACCCCTTGCTTAGGTGTAGTATTCCTATACCTAACTTACATATAGACACATGTGTACCTATCAGTCACTCCTATGGCAGGCCTTGACAATCCTGGAGGCAGAGTGCTTGGTAACATGTGAGGTGGTGCTCTAGCATGAGCTGAGCCTGTCTGCAGCTTTCGGAACCTTGTCCTTATAGCTGTTCTATGATATAGCCTACCATATACTCTTAAAGTGCCTTATAATCTTAGACGGTTATGGTAACTATGGTTTGGCTTTATCGAAACATGTCGTGTAAGGTGTCTAACACTGTGGAATAATACCCCCATGCCATTTCTGGACATGAGAATATTATTCCCCCCTTCTAGAGGGAAAGACATGTTAAAATCATACTTCAACTGTTAGCCTCTGACCAAAGCCTCAGCATCACAAAATGGATGCTGCTGCCACGACACAAGTCTGACCTCCTGCAGCTGGGAGTGATCCCAGCCAGGGAGGCCTGGACAATAGGTTTCCTGCTTGGGGAGGTGCTAGCACCTCCCCAGACAGCCTTTAGTGTATTGGGGCAGGGTGGGCTGAAAGGAATGAGACATGCCTGGGGCACACAAGGTGTTCCTTGCATAGTCCAGTTCAAACCGGCGCTGGGGCACTCCAGCCCCAGCTCTGGCGCGAAACTGGACAAAGGGAAGTGGGTGTAACCACCCCCTCCCAGGTCCCACCCATAAGGCGTGACCTAGCAGGTATCCCAGCCCCCCAGATTAGTATAAGAGTGGGAGTTGGGCCTCAAGACTTTAGATTATCCTGAACCTGCAAAACTGAACAGAAACTCTGGACCTTCGACATTCGACGAAAGAAGAAGACTGAAGAATCTCCCTTGTAGCCAAGGAGTGGCTACCCTGTGCAAACAGGCACCATCAAGAGACTACCCTTTGCTTTGCCCACGTTCTACGAGGAACCGACTGCAGAGCCTGACCAGAGCCTTGGCTTCCAGACTTCTCCGACCCTGATCCACATCTACAGCAGAGCTGAGATCCGTGGAGGCGACGAGCGACGTGGGACCGGCTACCTGGAAAAAGTGGCTAGTAACTTAAAGTGCAGCTTCTGAGGTACCCTCGAAGTTGTGCACCGGGGATTGAGAAGCCCCAACCCCAAGCACCATCTGCACCGAAGGTCAGCCCCCCACACTCCACGAGTCCTGCGTGGGGCCCTTCAGCATTTTCCTGCTTGCCGCGCCTCTCCGGTTGCTTGCCCGCTGGCTAGTGGCCTTTGTGACGACGCACCCTGAAATCTTCTGCGCTGGTTTGGCTCCTCCAGACTGGCTCCCGCTTCCCTGCAAAGAAGAAGCACCCCAGACCTTCCTGGTCTGCACCAGAAGCAAGTCCTCCGTTCTTCGTGGGTTCCGCTTGCCAAGGCTTGGTGAGTCCTAGTCCAACTTCGACGCCGCCGACAGCAAAAGCCTTCGTGGGACAGCTCGCCTCCTGGTCCTGGTCGTCCTCGACGCTTCCTGGTCCTCCTGGCTGCAGCGACAAGCTTCACCTTCACCTGCAATCTTCACGACATCGCCTGGTTCCTTCCTGGTTCCACGTGGTCACTGGCTAGTGACCTTGACTCTGTCCCTTCTGCTTGCAGGTTTCCTCTCTTCTTGATCCCAGCCTTGGGATCCACCGGACACTCTTCACTGACTGCCTGTCAGCATCTTTCTTCAGGCATCCATAGGAGTCGACGACGAAAACGACGCATCTTCACCCCTATGCACCCGCAGCCTGTGGGCTAGGTAACTTGGGTACTCCGGTGCTCATCAGGATAGTGACTATCCTAGTGTCTAGTTTTCAAGTCTCAACTTCCTAGCTACTCCGGAAGTGTCCTAAATCTACCGTTTTCTAAACTGTACTATTGCTATTGACTTTTACGCATTACGCGTGAGTGTTTCCACTCTGCACACGAATCCCGTGGGCCTCCCACTTCCTAACTAACGCTAGTGTAGTGTAGCCCCAGCGATTCCCTAGGCCTAGGCCTATTCTATTTCCGTGACAGTGGTTCTTATACCACTTACTTAGTATATGGTTTGCGTGGCCCCTAGGGCCTAACTGTATTACTTACCTGTGTGACTTAATGTATGCTTAAATAAGACTGTGTTGTACTTACCTCTAATCTCATAAAGAGTGCTGAGGGTTTGCTTAGAATAAATACACTTTATTTTATATATATATCTGTTGTGGTGTCCTATCATTTGGTATTCAAGGGATTATATATGGTATCACAGCTGGCTTCACATGCCATTCAGAGTTTAGCCTAAGACTGCTCTTGTCCATGCTACCACTAGGATAGCTGGTCTATAAGGTTGACTTTACAACCAATCACCATAAGGGTATTTGGACTGATATAAGGTGTACACTAGAACTAGTGACGTCATACATCAGGCCAACTTCTCACAGTGGAATTGCCACGAAAGGTGTTTAGATTTTTTAATTAACTGACCTCTTTTAAACATTTTAGTAATTATGAATTATTGAGTGTGTGAAATCATATTGTATTGTTCCTATGTCTTTTTATGATATTTATTTATCGAAATAAAGTATTTTGACTGACTGACTGGCCGCGAAAGGAAGAGGTGGTGCTGCGTCCGCGAGCACCCCGAAAAGGCTGCCTTCTAAACTGTAGCGTGCCAAGGGAACGAGCCGTCTCAGTGTCCTTCTTGATTGTTTGGAGGGCCTCATCCACATGCTGTCCAAACAAGGACTCCCCATCAAAGGGCATATCGAGAATCTTTGCCTGGACTTCTTGATGAAAAGAAGTGGAACAAAGCCAGCCTTGCCTCTTTAAAACAGCTGCTCCAGCCAGCTGTCGAAAACCAGTGGAGGCGATGTCTACAGAGCAATCAATAATCTCTGAAGATGCTCTTTCACCTTCTTGCAAGATTTTGAGAGCGTCCGCTCTAGAGGGCTCTGGAATGAGCTTAATGAAAGCCTCCATGTCCGACCACATTTGGCGATCGTAACGGCCCAAGATGGCCAAAGAATTAGCCGCCCTTACTGTTGTGGAGGCCATGGTAGAGAACTTCTTCCCAATGGCGTCCAGGCGACGGCCATCACGGTCAGGTGGAGAGGAAAGTGGAGACGAGGGATTCTTCGAGCGACGTTGTGCCGCCTGGGTGATGACTGAATCCGGCTTAGGCTGGGACACCAAGCAAGCAGGAGAAGAGTCCGGGGCCTTATACTTTTTCTCCAACCGCGGAAGAACTGCCGGGATTGAATTAGTTGTTTTCATTAGCTTAATCCCTTCATTCCAAATAAAGTCAATTATGGGCACGGCCCGAACTTGTTTCTGTGTTTGTGATTTGAAATCATACAGAAAGCAATCCGCTGCTCTTTCCATCAGCTGATGGAAACCTGTAATGTCAAAAGGTGGAGAGTTCACTGGCGACTTTGGAGGCGAAGAAGGCAAATTTATTTGATAATCATCCCAGTCGTCCTTGGTGTCGTCATCATCGCCCTGGAGCTCTCCATCTTCCGTATCTTGAAGAACGTCACCGTCACCCTCTGTAGGGGGCACTAGTGAAGGGGCGGATGGCGTTGGCTCCGCCGGCACTGGAGGAGGAGTCGGAAAGTTCGATGGTGCGTCACGTGGAGAACTGTGAGAAGAAGGTGGAAAACGGCGATTGTAATCCTCCAACATAAATTGGAGGTTAGAGATGAGGGACAAAGGAAGCTGTGCCATTGGGACCTGTGTAGGAGGATCCTGCTCCTCTTCCTGATAATAACGATCGTCCAGATCCTCATCTTCGAAATCCTGACATTTAATGAATAGTTCAGATGGACTGCGAGCAGCCCAGAATGTGGAATGAATGTCCTCATCAGAAGCAGAATCATCCTCGTTGCCAGAGGGAAACAACTGTTGCGGTGGCTGAGTGGCCGGTGGCATAGTAATTGAGTCCAAAACAGCACGACGACGCTGAAGCAAGGAATCGTCAACAGGAGCAGATGTTGGCGTAGACAACGGCACCAGAGGCAGGGATGCAAAATTTGACAACACCGTCGACGAGGCCGCCGTCGACGAAGCCGCCGTCGACGAAGCCGCCGCCGACAAAGCCACCGCCGACGAAGCCACCGTCGACAAAGCCACCGTCGACGAAGCCAACGCCGACGAAGCCAACGCCGACGAGGCTGCAGTCGACGACGAGGCTGCCGTCGACGACGAGGCTGCCGTCGATGAAGATTTAATCATCAACGACGACGACTTCTTCTTTTTTATCGTCGATGAGGATTTGGACGTCGACGGGATAACCAGCTTCTTCATCGTCGACGAGGAGGATATAGGAATCGTCGACGAGACAGCCTTCAATGAAACACAAACCACTGTCGGCGGAGAGAACGTCGACGAAGCCGTTGTCGACGACATAGGGAATCTGCTGGAAACCGTCATCACCATCGTTGACGAGGTTGAAGAAGCAGCAGATTTTGTCAACGGAGGGACCGTCGACGAGCCCGTCGACTGTTTGGCACGTTTTTGAGTAGAAACATGCGCTGAAAGAGTCACAGACGCCTGAGAGTGAGCTCTCGGGGGCATTGACGTAGTAGCAGAATGTACTGGCACCTTAGAAACTCCCAAAAGGTGAAGCTTTCTCTTTTTTAGAAAGGGAGAGGGCAAGTCCTGTACACTACTACGCTTGGAAGAGACTCCGGTGCGAGCAGAAGCCACACTTTCGACCTCAGAGAGAGGGTTATCTACGTCCTTCAATTTTTGGAGCCACAAAAGGAGGCGACCCTCCCTGTCCTTTACAGTCTTTTGTGAAAAAGTTCTACAGATTTTACAGTTGCCCACCTTATGATCGGGGTAAAGGCAGTAAATACATTTTTCATGAGGGTCCTCAGAAAAAAGTCTTAACTTCCCACAAGAAGCACAGGGACGGAAAAGAGACTTCTTACTTCAAGACATGAGGATAAGTTGAGGAAAGTCCAAACCAGAGAAATAAACTGAGCAGAGCTCAGGGAGACTCCATTCACACGACGTGCGGTAGAAAATCTGAGGGCCTGAGCCTCTGAGGAGAAGGTTCTAGAGGGTGCTTGCGCCTGATTGGCTGGAGTTTGGACTATAAAAACGACATGGATATGTCAGTAAAGTGATTCCTTGTTTTCAATGCTTTCCTATGTGTCAATGTTATCCTATGGTACTTTTGACTTGATATGTTATTTTGAACTATATAAAGTTTATTTATATATGTATTTTATTCTTATATGGTTTAAGTATGTATCTATATACATGAGACTTATTGCTTTTTATGTACCGTGGGACTCCCACTTTGACGACGGGGAATATTCAAGCATGTGAATCTATGAAAGACACCCCAATACTGGAGAAATACCCCTACTCTCTTTTGAGAGAAAGGGACCTCCTCTATGGCCTCCTTGCAAAGTAGATTGACGACTTTGTTCTGTAGTAGCCTTTGCTGATGACAAGAGGTTTTAGATGGTGGAACTTCCGGAGGCAGGGGCATGAATGAAATGTCATTTTTAGAGCGCACGCCTACTCCAAGGAGTGTCCCAGTGCTAAATAACAATTTCTCTGCACAATACACTACTGGGCGAAGAACTACCTCACATGCCAAACAACCAGGTTTTTAGATTCTTTCTGAAGATAGAGAGTTCTGGATTGGCCCGGAGCTCCAGTGGAAGTTGATTCCTGGCCTTGGCCCGGAGGTTCGAGAAAGATCTACCACCGATTCTAGAGCGGTGGATCTTGGGGATGGTGGACAAATGGCCATATGTCGAAAAAGGGTTTTGGCGGGCATATAGATAGAGAGCCTCTTTCTAAGATATACAACGCCTTTACCATGTAGCGCTTTAAGCTCCAGGACCAGTGTTTTAAACTGAATCCTCTTTCTCACGGGCAGCCAGTGAAGTGAACTCAGATGTGGAGACAGGCGAGTCCTGGGGGCAAGATTGAGAATTAGTCTGAACCACTTGTAGCTTGTTTAAGAGGTATTCTGGCAGCCCCAGATACAAGACGTTTCCATAATCCAGCCTGGAGGTGATCATCACCTGAACCACTGTTCAGAAGCGAAGTGTGAACACATTCTCTACAATATTCAGCACCCAATTGTCACTGGTGATGTTGCACCACTCGTTTAGATGTTTGGTGATACTTCCATTACCATAGTGGGTAACAGCGACAGGGGAAGAGATACCTCATTGTCTGCCCGGTGTCTTGGAGGAAGCTGGTGGCTGTCTATTAGCTCCTCATGCATGCGTTGATCTGCAGGCCTGGTAGTGAGATCTGGCTTGTTGGTGTTGCTGTTGACAAGGGACCTAGTGAGGGGTTTAGGCCTGTACTGTCAACGGAAATCCTTATGTCTTTCTAGACCGATGGCCTTGAGTGTGTCCAGCTCAGTTTTCATTTTTGCCGTCTTATCTTCCATGTGGGAGCCAAACAATGAGGTACCAGTGAAAGGAAGATTGAAGATGCGTTGCTGTGCCTCTAGCATCAGGTCTGTAAGACGAAGACAAGAAGAGCGTCTGACACATATATCATGTGAATTTCCATGCACGGGAAGGTCAGAGCCATCTGCTGCCACGCTAAGTATTTGGTTAGCGACCAAACCTCCTTCTTACAGGATCACTTCGAAGTCCTATCTGTCTTCCCTGTGAAGCTTTTCAGTGAATCTAGCCAGCGAGTCCCAGAGAGACTTATCGTATCGACCTAGTAATGCTGCAGCGCTAGACACTTTCATAAAAGAGGCTGAGGTGCCACACATTTTCCTGCCCAAGGAATCTATTTGTTTACTGTCCTTGTCCAGCGGGCATATAATGGATGATGAAGCCGCAATGGAGTGCATCTTCTTAGCTGTGACTAAAATGACCAAGTCTGGTGGAGGGTCGTTTCTCAGAAATTAAGGGTCTTGATCCGGAGATTTATATTTCTTTAAAATTGTTGCTGGAGCCACTCAAAAGGAGTCTGGGTAAGAAAAAAGTCCATGACTGGCTGGAGCAGACCTGGGACCAAAGGCAGCAATGGTCTTCAGGAGGACCTATGATGTAAGGTCTCAAAAATGAATGATGAGGTTGTTGTGTGTGCTGGAATATCAATGTTCAGTTTGGCAGCCCCTATAACTAAAACCTCATTGAATGTATTTAGGTCGTCTATTGGGCATACTCTCACTGGTGGAGTGTCCGTAAGTGTGGGTGAGTAATCCCTCTTTAAAGATCTTGTGGATGTCGATCATGTAGGGGATCTATGTGCGGGTGACGTGGGTGAGAATTTCACGAGCTTTGGGCAGGGGTAGAGGATCTTGTTCTGGCCCTGAGTCAAGATCTACTCCTTGTCCGTGAACGGGTCGTGTGCTGAGGGGTGGTCTCCCTAGGTAAGCTGGATCTTCTTGTGGACCTAGGAGAGCTGGCCTCTGCCAAGCGAACTAGAGTAGTTTTGACTCGCAGAGTTGGCTTTGCAGATGGTGTCCTCGGGGGAGACTGATAAGGTGAATATGCCTGTGAGTATTGTGAATCCAGACTTTGTGGAACAGGCCAGTTGCAGACACTCTCCAGTCAACTTGGAGAAAGGTGAATAGGTGTCTGCGAAGCCTCTGGTTGATGGGGAGTTCCTTGACCCCATGCAGAGGAGTAGGAGGAAGCCCCTCAAGATGCAGCTCAAGCCCTTTACTACTGCATAGGCCTGTCAGTGGAGGAACGCTGTCTTGACATCGAGCGACGAGGTGCTGTTGTCGACTGTGGCCTGTCACGATGCTTAGGCTGTGAGAGAGGTCTCGACTTCACACAACACCTCACTGCCATCGATGGAGTCTGCCTAGGAGGTGTCTGTCTCGATGTTGATTAGTGCCTGGTTGCCACCAATGGAGATGTCAACGTCGAGCGATGCTTGGTTGCCGCCAACAGAGAAGTGTGCCTCGACGTTGAGCAACGCCTGATTGCTGCAGACAGAGACATGTGCCTTGATGTCGAGCGGCATCTGGTCGCCACTGACAGTGACGGCATCGGTGAAGTGTATCTCGACATCGAGCGGCGAAGGAACACCATCAATGAAGTCTTCATCGTAGTATGCCTCGATGTCGAACGGCAATGGGCAGCCATCGACATAGTGTCTGTCAGGTGTACTTGCCTGTGGAGGGGGAACAACCTTTACAACGCAACTTTTACAACGCACTACCATTACAACGCATTTTTTACAACGCATAATCCATTACAACGCATGACATTACAACGCATGACACTACAACGCATTTTTAAAAACTACCTTTACAACGCATTCCATTACAACGCATACTACCATTACAACGCATACCATTACAACGCATAATATTACACTATACTATCCAACACTTACCCTACTGATGCACCCCTGGAGTTAGAATAGTAATTTTTACCCCTACACTATCCAACACTTACCCTAATGTTGCACCCCCTGGAGTTAGAATAGTAATTTTTACCCCTACACTATCCAACACTTACCCTAATGTTGCACCCCCTGGAGTTAGAATAGTAATTTTTACCCCTACACTATCCAACACTTACCCTACTGATGCACCCCCTGGAGTTAGAATAGTAATTTTTACCCCTATACTATCCAACACTTACCCTACTGATGCACCCCCTGGAGTTAGAATAGTAATTTTTACCCCTATACTATCCAACACTTACCCTACTGATGCACCCCCTGGAGTTAGAATAGTAATTTTTACCCCTATACTATCCAACACTTACCCTACTGATGCACCCCCTGGAGTTAGAATAGTAATTTTTACCCCTATACTATCCAACAGTTACCCTACTGATGCACCCCCTGGAGTTAGAATAGTAGTTTTTACCCCTACACTATCCAACACTTACCCTACTGTTGCACCCCCTGGAGTTAGAATAGTAATTTTTACCCCTACACTATCCAACACTTACCCTACTGTTGCACCCCCTGGAGTTAGAATAGTAATTTTTACCCCTACACTATCCAACACTTACCTTACTGTTGCACCCCCTGGAGTTAGAATAGTAATTTTTACCCCAATACTATCTAATACTTACCTTAAATGTAATTTAATATTATGCGTTGTAATGGTATGCGTTGTAAAGGTAGTATGCGTTGTAATGGTAATGCGTTGTAAAGGTATTTTTTAAAAATGCGTTGTAGTGTCCTGCGTTGTAAAGTCATGCGTTGTAATGGATTATGCGTTGTAAAAAATGCGTTGTAAGTGCATGCGTTGTAAAAGTGTGCGTTGTAACGTCATACATCCCCTGTGGAGACCTGTCATTGACAGGGACTTTAGTTGAGCTGACGTCAAGCAACGATGTGATGATGATGGGACTTCCCTTGATGCCATGGTCTTCCATGACTGGTGTTTCGCAGTTGATGGATACCTTTGTGGGATAGAGTCTCACGAAGTTGTACATCATCGTTTTGTCACTGACAACTGTATTGCAGGTGAAGAGTGCCTCGAGGGCACTTTCAACGTCAATCCCGATGCTGATGGAGAACAAACAGGTATTTTCCTACCTCTGGATGTTGATCTTTTCTCCTTTTTTCACACCTGTCTGCAAATCTGCCTCTGGGTGGAGCCTTTTGAAGAGCGGTAGCCTCGGAGAAAGACGAAGGACCTGATGATCCAGATGTTTCCCTCTCTTGAAGATCATGGAGACATATTTTATTTTGTTCTTTTAAAGTTCTTCTAGAGAGTTTCTGGCAATGATGGCAAGACTCAGGCAGATGAGTATGGGGAAAGCACAAGATGCAGACTGAGTGAGGGTCAGTCTGTGTCTCCTTTTTGCCAGAGGCAGGGCACGTGACAAAAAGGGAAGGCATTTTTGACAGGAAAAAATAGAAATTCCTGTCGGAAAACAATTCCTTCTCACTCAAGGTGTAAAAAGATGTTGAGTGAAGTACAGAAAAATACATTTTATAAAGCAATTTCTGACAAAAAGTCAAAAACTGAGGGAGCTCAATAGACCAGGATCCTCACTGAAGGATCCAAAAGAAAGAACTGACCTAACTGTCATTTTTGGGGCATGATGGGATAAGGAGGTCCTGAAGGTCTTAACGGTACAGTGCCAGTATTCATTCGTTATTCTTGTAATGTAGCCTATTGACTAACAATGCCTTTGCATTCCCTTGCAATTTTCTTTTCAATAAAGGCTGTGTTTATGAACCTTGTGCTCTCTTTTTCTGATTTACAAAAATGCTCAAGTCTGGCAAGAGGTTTATTAAAGGAAAATTCAATTTATATAAGACATATTTAGCCCTTAACATAGGCTGCATAGATATCTATCTATCTATCTATCTATCTATCTATCTATCTATCTATCTATCTATCTATCTATCTATCTGTCTATCTATCTAGGACTTTCGAGCCCTGATCACAAGGACTTCAACAAACATCTGTCTGAATCAATTTGGGCACAGAGTAGTAGCCGGCAACGCCTGCTGCTGCTGCTGAAGCTGCACCTCCTTCATCCTAAGTCCATCCATGCTGCGTAGAAACCAGCGTGTGTCTTCCAGGTACCTCCAGATCTGTGAGGACCACCTCTAGCCCAGTCCCTGGCCTGTGGACGCATACAGGTAACAAGGAAGGTCACCCTAAGTTGAAAACAGTTGAAGGCATCAAAATCCTTAAAGCAGTCGCAGAGACATTCACATTTGCATCCAGTCCACTGTCTCCAGCTTTGTCATTGCTGGAAGGCTTGTTGGATTCCATTCCCTGTATCTGTGGGCACCCCTGACACCACAAAACCTCAGCTCTGGCCACTAGTTTCCCAGTCATGGCCCTTTGAAGTGACTTATGCCTTAGCTGGAGATTTGGAATGGTAAAACGAACCCCTCCAAAATACGACACTTTCCCTACTGTTGCTCAGATTGTAGAGGTAATAGTAAATCTGACGTCTCTTAAATTGGAGTTAGAATATTTAATCTAGCTGCTTTAAAGTCCAGCACGTTGGCTAGTGTTGGTTATTGTGAAGTATTGTTTTTTTTAATTGTTTTTTTAGTGTTTAAATGATTTATAAAATATTTTGTTTGTTTATATTTTATGTTTTATGTTAATTTTATTTTTAATTAAGTTCGATATATGAGTTTATTATACTCATTTTTGTTAATTTTCCGGTTGTTGCATATATTTCTAATGTATTTTTTATTTTAAATATTTAAATATCGGGCCCGATTCACAAAAGTAATCTGAGACAAAATTCTAACTTTACGACTTTCGGTATTCACAGAAGGCATTTAGGAGTACTAAAGTTAGGATTTTGTCTCAGTTAATCTTAAATTTTGGTCTTAAGTTAAATTTAGGACAAACTTACGTTTAACTGAGACAAAATCATAACTTTACTACTAGGATTTTGACTCAGTTAAACTTAAGTTTGTCTTAAGTTTAACTTAACACCAAAACGTAAGTTTAACTGAGACAAAATCCTAACTTTAGTACTCCTAAATGCCTTCTGTGAATACCGAAAGTCGCAAAGTTAGGATTTTGTCTCAGATTACTTTTGTGAATCAGCCCCCCGTTTTTATGGTTTTAAAGTATAGATACATATATTTATATATTTAATTTACTTTCATTTTGAAAGCTATCTTTATATGCATTTGATATTTTAAATTACGTTTGCTATATGTTCGGACCCCTGAAGGGACCATGTGCCCAGAAGCAGAATGAGCTTCAGAGCCCTGTGCTACCTGCAGTATGTGCTCCAAGGGCCTGTGCCGGGTGCAGTATGCGCTCCAGGGCCCTGTGCTGGGTGCAGTATGTGCTCCAGGGCCCTGTGCTGGGTGCTGTTTGCGCTCCAGGGCCCTGTGCTGGGTGCAGTATGTGCTCCAGGGCCCTGTGCTGGGTGTTGTATGCGCTCCAGGGCCCTGTGCTGGGTTCAGTATGTGCTCCAGGGCCCTGTGCCAGGTGCAGTATGTGCGCCAAGGGCCTGTGCCGGGTGCAGTATGAGCTCCAGGGCCCTGTGCTGGGTGCAGTATGTGCTCCAGGGCCCTGTGCTGGGTGCTGTATGCGCTCCAGGGCCCTGTGCTGGGTGCAGTATGTGCTCCAGGGCCCTGTGCTGGGTGCAGTATGCACTCCAGGGCCCTGTGCTGGGTGCAGTATGTGCTCCAGGGCCCTGTGCTGGGTGCAGTATGCGCTCCAGGGCCCTGGGCTGGGTGCAGTATGTGCTCCAAGGGCCTGTGCCAGGTGCAGTATACGCTCCAGGGCCTTGTGCCAGGTGCAGTATGTACTCCAGGGCCCTGTGCTGGGTGCAGTATACTCCTCAGGGTTCTGTGCCGGGTGCAGTGTGCATCCTGGGTCCTGTGCCGGGTGCCGTATGTGATCAGGGCCCTGTGCCGGGGCAGTCTTCGCTAAAGGGCCCTCTGCCCAGAAACAGTATGCCCTCCAGGTCACTGTGCCAGGGTGAAGTATTTTCTCAGGGGTCATCTGCCCAGAAGCAGGATGCGTTCAGTGGCACGTGTGCACAGAAGCAGGTTGTGCTCTAGGGCCCTGTGCACGGGACCGCTGGGCCTGCCTTTCGGCCCTCCACTGCTGGACTACCATGGATATCTTCTAGTGAAGAGATGAGAAAGGCCAGGGTCCCTGCCATGAGGTGCACCGGGAACCCCTGAAACTCTCACTATGAGGCTGCCTGCGGCACACACAGTGTGCCCATATAAAAGGGCACCCACCTTAGTGCCGCATTAGGCACATTACCGCACTCTAGTCGTGGAGATCCCCGGGGAGTTCCCCAAAGTCTGGCACCAAGGCCACGTCACTTCCGGTACTCAGAGGGTTAGGGCGAGGTCATATACCTGCCCCCACCCACTGGCCTTCCTCTTTCGTCCTCCTGGTCACGCCACAGGGATACCCTCTCCAGGAGCACAGGGTGGTGTCCTTTGCCAAACCGCAGGGGTCTTTACGGCAGGACCCTGGATGAAATCGTCAGCGCCCCGCTAGTCCTTCGGGTGGTTGTAAGCCTGAGCAACCGGGGCTTGCCTTGCAACGCTCCGGCCCTAAAAAGGTGTGAGTAAAGTCATGGACTGGTGGTCCACGGTATTTAAGGGGGATAATCCCCACATAAATGGTACCACCGATTGGGTTGGCTCATCAGGCGGGCAGGGCAGCTTAGGTCAGTCACCGCTGCCTGCCTTGGATCCGCCGTAAGTTAACCCTCCACATTGGCATACTCCTTGTATGAAATAAACTTGCACATAATTGTTTTTCCAACAAACCTGTTTTTGTGTGATTATTTACATTTTAGTGCATGCTGTGTTAATTATGTGTGGGGAGTGTTGCCTATTTAGGCTGAATGGCAGAAGCAGACTGGAGGTCTCCTGGCCCCAGAGCGCGTCTGCAGCCGTGGCTTCTGTCTCACTTCCTATCTATCCAAGCAGAGCCTTGTCTGTCTGCAGTCTCCGCAGGAGGGCTTTGGGGAGTGGACTCGCACTCGCGCACACCAGGAGGCGCAGAGAAGCATGACAAGGTGAGGCGAGCAGGGCAGGCTGCAGCTTAGCCCAGAGCTCCTGGGACGGTCGCCACCCCGCAGAGAACCCCAGTACTAGGCCCATCGGGCATGCACTGTAAGGTAAAGTAAACACATGTACTCAATAGAAGCCAAGACAATTCCAGGACCCCACCACAGCAGGCGCAGGGCTCTCAGCGCCCACCCCTCTCCTCCCGTCCTGAGCCTCCTGGCAGCATCCTCTCTCTGAACACGAACACACACACACACACACACACACTCTCTCTCTCTCTTTCTTTCTCTCTCTTTCTATACAAAACAAGGCAGTGAAGTCCCAGGTCAGTGACAAATACAAGGGGCGACACTATCAACCACACCTCTCTTCTTTCGGAAAACAAAAGAACAATGCAAAACACAAGAAAATAACAAGACAAAACACAAGTAAAGAACAAGCACGTCAAACAACCACACATCCATCTGTGATAAAAGCACCCTCACAAACCATTCCAGTGCAGGAAACACCGGCCACCTAACGTGGCGTGTGGAGTGTTGGCCACCCGCGTGTGGCAGCTCGGGCTGAGACAGCTTCCCGGGCACTCACACAGCCGCACCCGAGCACTTCACAGGTCTTTAAAAGACCATTTGCATGTTAATGAGGCCTCGCTGGTGTTTCACCCCTTCTAAGAGCCCCTGCAGCGCCACTCTGACTATTGCTTAAAGATTCAGGGGCAGATTATTATGTTAGACTTGCGCCACTTTTACGCCGCCGTTTCGTCACTTTTGTGACGCAGCGGCAGCGTAAACCATGAGCCATGTTGCGCCTTATTTACAACGTGACGCATCTAGGGAGATGCGTCACGTTGTAAAGCCCTGCGCTACATTAAACCTGCGTCAGGTTTAATGTATGCAGGGTGGGCGTTCCATCGGAAAAATCCTCGGAAAAGTGACGCAGTGAAATCTACAAGATTTCACTCAGTCACTTTTCCGATGCTGCTGCGTCAAAACCTTGCGCCTGCTTGAAGCAGGCGTAAGGCATGACGCAGCATGTTAGGCATGGGCAGCCCCTACACATTGCTGGAGTTGCGTCGTGCTTGCGACGCGACTCCAGCAATGCGCCGCCCGTACGCCATCAGATGCATCACGCATCTGTTTATCCTTGCGCCACGACGCGCTGCATTGTAAATGCGGCGCATCTGTGGTGGCGCAAGGGTAAACTTGAGTGACGCATCTTTCCTGGCGCATCCCTGCTAATTTGCAGGGATGCGCCAGGAAACATAAATCTGCCCCTTTGTCTCTAGTTGCGCTTCTGGACGCAACTATGATACAGGGACCCACAATGGCTCACCAGACCAGGGTACGACACCGAGCAAACAGCATTGCAAGTGGAATATGTTTGGTTTACATTATAATTGAAAATCTGATGTTTGAGAAAATTGAGATATGGCGCCATCTCGCGAACCCAGAAAAGCATTACATATTCTGAAAGAAACCCAGGCTGGCCACAACAATGCACGCGGCGGCCACCTTGCACCGGGGCCTAACTTTCATTCAAGACATCGATGCATCCTGGAGCCGGCCATTTCAGGACTCGCAGCTTGGAGAACGACCTCTGGAGTAACCTGGGCCCATCTACAGACAACTGACCCTACACCGGCGCCCGCCAGGCCTGGGCACCGCAAACACAGACCCCGGGTCCACTCGTGAGTGGTTCAAAGAGTCCAGGCCAGGCTTTCCCTTTACATCCAGCCCTTCTTCAGTAGCCAGGGAGGGTTAAACCTGCCTTGCTTCCCCCGTGTGTACCTCCATTTCCTTCACAGCCCCATCTTCGATTCCCGTTCTGCAGTCGTGGCGTAAGCTGACCGCGGACCTTCTTTGTGACCACAGAGGCTGCCCACCCTTCCTTCTGTCCCCCCCCCCCCCAGTCCACACAACGTCTGATCAGACTCGGAACTCATGCATAACAACTCAGCCGTCCAGAGGGTGGCGGCAGCAGTGGCGGTGGCCCGTGATGCCTGCAGCACAGGAACATTTACTACAGGCGTCTCCAGTGAGTGGCTTGTGAGCTGCTGGCAGCTCTCCAGCTACCTGTGAGTAGCTCCGCAGTGCGTCCCGGCCTACCGACGTGGAAGTTTTTGATTGGTTGATGTAATATATTTATACCAAAATTAAAATGTGTTTTTGAGTCGAAAATGTCTGCATTGTGTTGTGTGACAGGGTGGGAGCAGGAGAGTATATCTACAGATATGGCTCTCTCCTCCCCTCTCCCTACTGCCAGCGCTGATTTCAGCTGCCGAGCACAAGGCACACAGCATCGCGCCATGGGGTACCCTTCCTGTACATAATCCCATGCCTAGACAAGTTCAAACACTTTTCCCTTTTTTTTATGCGGCACACTGCAGCACACATGCAAAGTACGAAAGGAAAGGAGAACTGAAAACAGTTGTCCTCTTAACGCCTCCTTTCAGATGGCGTTAACTTTTGGCGCTATACCCTTTCTACTATTGTTTGTAGATAGGGGTTTGCGTCAGAAAACATGGGTGGTTGCATCAGAACGCCAAGGTACCACCCATGTAACACCCCCTTGGCACTAAGTAATGTAAAGCAGTGCTTCACGCTGCTTTGCGTTACTTGTCGCCCTAAGTGAGTAGGGTATGCTCAGACGTGGGTCCCGTGCTCAGTGCGCGACTGGATTTAAGCTAGCCTGGCTGATGATGGGTGATGCCCTGAAGCCGAGCCCAGGATGCTTGTTTCTGGTCCAGGGAGAACCTGGCCTGGCAGTTCGGGCTGGACTGTTCCCATGAGGAGCAGGGTCAAGACTGATTTGCATATGGCTGGGCCCGATCTGGGGTAGAGTGGTACTCACTGCACTGGATTCAAGCTAGTCCGGCTGATGAGAGGCGATGCTCCGAAGCCAGTCCCGGGATGCACGAGAACGATGGATTGGACCCGGATCTCTGCGATGGGGGTGAATGTTTGCATTGTTCAGTATTCCGTCCATCAATTGTTCCTTTTACTATTGTTTGTAGATAGGGTTTTGCGTCAGAGCATGGGTGGTTGCATAGGAATGCCAAAGTACAACCCATGTAACGCCCCCTGGGCGCTATGTAACGCAGAGCAATGTTTTGCGCTGCTTTGCGTTACTTGTAGGGTACTCTCCGAGGCAAAACAAGTTTTGCGCTGGAAAGTAAACTGGTAAAAAAACTTTTTGTGCCGGTTTTATTTATTTATGCATTATTATACAGCACAAACTTTACCCAAGGTGTCAGAGCACTTTACAATATAACCAGTTACATTACATAAGAACTTCAGAGTACATAAATTACATTAAAGATACAAACAGATAAACTCTAAATTCACATAAGAAT
The DNA here is from genome assembly GCF_964204655.1 of Triturus cristatus. NCBI lineage: Eukaryota > Metazoa > Chordata > Amphibia > Caudata > Salamandridae > Triturus > Triturus cristatus. The sequence continues at coordinate 14,990,601 of NC_140595.1, forward strand.
GTTAGTAAGTACATAAGTCTACTACAGATACTAGTGGTTAGAGCGACATATATATAAGTTGCAAATTCACTCAAGTTTACATTTTAAGAAAAGTTGATGCGATTAGGGTTGGACAAATATATATTACATATGTACACAGCATGATCTTCTCATTATTGTTGAGGTTCTTGCTTTCAGCCCGGCCTTCAGGGTGTTGTTGCCCTCACGGACAGTGATCTTGGGCCTGGAAAGATCCCCGAGCCGGCGATGTCCAGGTATCCCCCATGTTTGTTGGGATGGTGGCTTACCAGCCGGACCACTTTTGTGACTCTACCCCAGTGCCAAAAGTTTGAAAATCTACCCCTTATGATATATGTAGCTGGGGATGATTTTCTTTGAACTAAGGGCCACATGCATCAACGAGAAAACTGCTCGCAAACGGGCAGATTAGCAGAATCTGCCCCTTTGCGACCGGTATTTTTGCATTTGGGATGCATCATCCCAAATGCAAAAATCTCTATTCAAGGAATCTCTAAATAGCGATTCCTTAAATTGCGATTGCATTTAAGGAATCCCAAATTGAGATTCCTTAAATGCAATGCATGAAAGTTTAAAAATTAGCGATTTCGCTAATAGGGGGAGCAAATTACCATGAAGTTGAACTTCATGGTAATTTGCAAAAACTTTGAAAAATGCACTAAAGTGCATTTTTCAAAGTTCCATTTTACACACACACATGCCCTTGGGGCATGTGTGTGTGCAAGATGTATTCATATGCAGATTTCAGGGGTGCAACAGGGTGTCTTTTTGACGCCCTGGCACCCTTGAAATAGCATGAGCAATTTGCGATTCTCTAATTGAGATTAGCAAATTGAGAAAGTCCTCCCATTCATTCCTATGGGCCTCTAGGCCCATAGGAATCAATGGGGAGGTATTCCTTAATTGCGACTCGCAATTTGCAAGTAGCAATTAAGGAATGTTTAGAAATCGCTATTTTGTAAGCGATTTCTACATGCATAGCCTTTTGCTATTCCTTATTAGCGAATCCTTATTTTTCGCTATTAAGGAATCGCAAATGGCATTGTTGATGCATATGCCAGTAAGTACCTCTTAATACTGAAAAGGTTGAAGACCCCTAAAACAATCCAAATGATCATAGGGGTTTATGAAAGTGGAAAATGACAGTAGCCCAACAGGGACACCTGGGGGCCAGTACTCAAAATGACAGTCTGCACTTTCTGGCAGTCACTTAGCCACGGTGTGGTGTGCCCAACGGAGAAGGCAATGGGCAAAAGTCCATAAGAGGGTAGCAGACAATTAAAGAGGGTGTCAAGCTGCACTAAACATCCTTGCAAACTGATTCTTTTGTGTGTTGCACCTTCTGTCACTCCTGGGTTTTAGGCCAAGAGCTTGCTGTGCACTGGGCTTGAGGTTTCACTCCTCGTCGGGCTTTACACCCCCAACATGTCAGGTACCAACAGCCTGATGTGTATTGGGCTTATGGTTACAACTCCAGCAGAGGTCTCTCCCAGCAGTTGATACTGCCTCCTTGCAGAGGTAGACAGAAGGGTTGGTGAAGGTCAGACATCTCATCTCTGCTCATGCCTGCCTCCTCCTTGCAGAGGTAGACAGAAGGGTTGGTGAAGGTCAGACATCTCATCTCTGCTCATGATTGCCTCCTCCATTCAGAGGTAGACAGGAGGGTTGATGAAGGTCATACACCTCATCTCTGCTCATGGCTGCCTCCTCCTTGCAGAGATAGACAGGAGGGTTGATGAAGGTCAGACACCTCATCTCTGCTCATGGCTGCCACCTCCTTGCAGAGGTAGACAGGAGGGTTGGTGAAGGTCAGACACCTCATCTCTGCTCAAGGCTGCCACCTCCTACTTGCAGAGGTAGACAGGAGGATGGGGCAGGTCAGACACCTCATCTCTGCTCATGGCTGCCTCCTCCTTGCAGAGGTAGACGGGAGGGTTTCTGCCAGTCAGACACCACAGCTCTGCTCATGTATGCCACCTCTTCCTTGCAGAAGTAGACAGGAGGGTTTCTGCCGGTCAGACAACTCATCCCTGCTCATGGCTGCCTCCTCCTTGCAGAGGTAGACAGGAGGGTTTCTGCTGGTCAGACACCTCAGCTCTGCTCATGTATGCCACCTCCTCCTTGCAGAGGTAGACAGGAGGATTGATGAAGGTCAGACATCTAATCTCTGCTCATGGCTGCATCCTCCTTGCAGAAATAGACAGGATAGTTGGTGATGGTCAGACACCTCATCTCTGCTCATGTATGCCACCTACTCCTTGCAAAGACAGACAGGAGGGCTTCTGCTGGTCAGATACCTCATCTCAGCTCATAGCTGCCTCCCCCTACTTGCAGAAGTGGACAGGGGGCCTGGTGAAGGTCAGAAACCTCAAGGCTGCCTCTTCCTTGCAGAGGTAGACAACAGGTTTTCTGCTTGGCAGACACCTTATCTCTGCTCATGGCTGCCTCCCCCTCCTGGCAGAGGTAGACAGGAGGGCTGGCGAAGGTCAGACACCTCAGCTCTGCTCATGTATGCCGCCTCCTTGCAGACGTAGACAGGAGGGCTGGTGATGGTCAGACACCTCATCTCTGCTCATGGCTGCCCCCGTCCTTTAAGAGGTAAACGGGAGGGCTGGTGATGGTCAGACACCTCATCTGCTCATGACTGCCTCCTCCTTGTAGAGGTGGACTGGAGGGTTTCTGCTGGTCAGACACCTCATCTCTCCTTATGGCTGCCTCCTCCTTGCAGAGGTGGACAGGAGGGTTTCTGCTGGTCAGACACCTCATCTCTGCTCATGCCTGCCTCCTCCTTGCAGAGGTAGACAAGAGGGTTTTTGCCGGTGAGACACCTCATCTCTCCTCATGGCTGCCTCCTCCTTGCAGAGGTAGAGAGGAGTGTTGGTGATGGTCAGACACTTCATCTCTGCTCATGCCTGCCTCCTCCTTGCAGAGGTAGACAAGAGGGTTTTTGCTAGTGAGACACCTCATCTCTCCTCATGGCTGCCTCCTCCTTGCAGAGGTAGAGAGGAGGGTTGGTGATGGTCAGACACTTCATCTCTGCTCATGGCTGCCTCCTCCTTGCAGAGGTAGACAGGAGGGTTTCTGACGGTCATACACCTCATCTCTGCTCATGGCTACCCCCTCTTTGCAGAGGTGGACAGGAGGGTTTCTGGCGGTCATACACCTCATCTCTGCTCTTGGCTGCCCCCTCTTTTGCAGAGATGGACAGGAGGGTTTCTGACGGTCATACACCTCATCTCTGCTCATGCCTGCCTCCTCCTTGCAGAGGTAGACAGGAGGGTTTCTGCTGGTCAGACACCTCAGCTCTGCTCATATATGCCACCTTCTCCTTGCAGAGGTAGACAGGAGGATTGATGAAGGTCAGACATCTCAACTCTGCTCATGGCTGCATCCTCCTTGCAGAAATAGACAGGATAGTTGGTGATGGCCAGACACCTCATCTCTGCTCATGTATGCCACCTCCTCCTTGCAAAGATAGACAGGAGGGCTTCTGCTGGTCAGACACCTCATCTCTGCTCATAGCTGCCTCCCCCTACTTGCAGAGGTGGACAGGATGGCTGGTGAAGGTCAGATACCTCAGCTCTGCTCATGTATGCCACCTCCTTGCAGAAGTAGACAGGAGGGCTGGTGATGGTCAGACACCTCATCTCTGCTCATGGCTGCCACCTCCTTCTTGCAGAGGTAGACAGGGGGTGGTGCAGGTCAGACACCTCATCTCTGCTCATGGCTGCTGTTAGACCTGTCAGCCCTTTGGGTGGTCCCTCCTCATCATTATTTATTTTGTCCCACTTTTGCCTCAAACCCAGTTTGAATTTTTCCTTTTTGGGAACCACCAGACTTTTTCGTGTTGCTGCAGATTCAGGGAGCCATTTTAGCTACCCCTGAAACTTCTGTCTGAGGGCCTGGAGCACAAGATGGTGGCCACCTGTGACATCACCAGCATCCACTGGAACCTACCAGCACCTTCCAGAACATTCCAGGAGATTCCAGAACTCTGTGACAGTTGGAGACCGTTTAGAATGTTGGGAGGATAAGAGAGGCAGTTGGCAGTTGAAGCTGGCAGTTGGCACCTGACTGGTGAAGAGAGAGGAGCACAACAGTGAAGGAGGAAGGAGTGAAGCAGCAGGGGTGGAAACTTGTGCCTGGAGTGGGGTCCATAAACCCACCCTTGATACTTGTCCCTACTGATGGATCCCAGCCTATAGCCCTGTGTGGGAAGAAGACAGAAGAAACTTATCCTAAGGACCTGGACAGCAGGAACAGGCCTTAGAACCAAGAAAACAGCAAGATTCTGACCTGAGAACTGGTTTCCCTGGAGTCCGGCGTCGAGTAGCCTGACGACCTGGAGCCCGAGGTGGAGAAGCGGCGCTGACTGAAGTAGCAGACGTCGTACCCGGAGCCGCCAGAGGTCGTGAGAGGGCGCCGACGGAGGTCGTGAGGAATACCAGAGGTCGAGGAGGAAGTGAACCGAGGTCGAGCGAGCGGCGTCATCGGAGGAGTGAAGTCCGCCCTCCGGAGTCGTCGGAGACCGAGGTAGAGGAGCACCGGAGGTCGGGAGTGAGGATCGCACTCCGGAGTCGCCCGGAGCCTGTGAGGAGGAGCACCGGAGGTCGGGGGTGAGGATCGCACCCCGGAGTCGCCGGAAGTCGACATCGAGGCCAGGCCGGCCGACGTCATCGGAGCCGAGAGCGCCATCGGACCGGAGCCGCCCGAAGTCGACATCGTGAAGAGACTGCCCGACGCCGTCGAATCGGAGGTCGAGATCGAACCGAGGCCACCGACATCGGACCGGAACCGCCTGCCGGCGTCGTCAAAGAACTGACATTGTGCCGAGGCCGCCGAGACCGAACCGGAACCGCCTCACGGCGTCGACACGACTCCAGCGGCGTCGGAACATCAGAAAAAGGGCAGTAAGTGGAGTAGAGGGCGCCTAAGGCCCTGTGGAGACCTGAGAGACTGCTCTAAGGGGCTAGGGAGGTGCTGAAACCAACCTGACTGTGCAAGGGGTGAACTGGGACTAACCTAGAGAGGTGGTGTGGAGAGAGAAAGCCAGGGCACTGGTATTCCCCCCTTTGATCTACCTCAGCTTAGGCCTCAGCCTTGTCCCAGCCAGGGAGTAGCCCCCCTCAAGCCTTCCACAACCCTACAAGCTGTGCCTGGGCCATATCAGCCCTTAAGAATTGAAGTGTCAACTGATTACATGAGTGTTGCTGTATACTTTTAATTATTTATTGGGGGTACTGTATTTATTGAATTTTTACCTATTTATTGCTGCACTATATTTATAGGTCCACAGGACTTGTTGGTGTACAATATTTATTGGTACAGTATTTATTGCCTCAAAGTATTTAATTGTCTGTATATATTGCACTTGTATTTATGCCCTGTTATTTCTGATCACCCCTATTTATTTCATCAAACAGCCAATATTTATTTGACCTGCACTAATTGAAACTTGTATATTGTGATTGACCTATTTATTTTTCCAATCAGCAACTAAGAGAAAAAGATAAAGAAGAATATTTTCATAATTTTTACGGTGTAGAGTCGTTTTTGGAACGGATGCACGCATGGTTATTGTTTGGGTATGTCGTATGCTTAGCACGGAGCCTGATTCCTGACCACTCGAGCCAAGCTACCACAGTGTGTTCCGGAAGACCACCACCACCCTTTCAGAGTGGGAGTGTGGTTTTCCAACATAAATTGGTGTTCAGTGGTGGGATAGAGCTGTGCCTACATATACTCAACAATAACTGTGGGTAGTCCATAGGCCTACACCGGGAGTTTTCTCAAAGCGGCCTTCCTAATTGTGGGTTTTTGTTTTTTCCAAATTTACTCTGGTGGTGGGAGGAGGTATTATTAAAGGTACCCCCCTGCATTGTTACTGCACAAAACCTGTCCTCTAACCTGAGTGGGCAAGATGGAGTTTGTACTAGAAAATCTAGAAACGTACACTGTGGCCCAACTCAGGGAGTTTTGCCAGCGGGAGGGGGTGTACTGTCCCCCAGGAGCAAAGAAGGGTGCACTCCAAACCAGCTTAAGGGCTTGGGGGGAGGCACGCAGGGAAAGCAAGGCTGAGGAGGAAGACAGGGATGGAGAGCCTGACCCCGAGGGGGCTGAGATGTACCAACCTGAGGTGGGGAACCTGTCAGCAGGGCCCAGGACACTTTCTAGGAAGGGCAGCACTGTCTCTAGCGGGGGCTTATCCAGCGTGGAGTTAGCAGATCGGAGAGAGAAAAGACAGCTCACATGGGATTTAGCAAAGCTGGAGAAGGAGAAGGAGGAACAGAGGTTGGCTCATGAGACGGAGAAAGAGAGGATGGCTCATGAGATAAGACTGAAAGAGATAGAGCTTCAGATCCTAAGAATTGGAGCACCAACTGTTCCTAATGGTGGCAGCAAAGACCAAGAAATCACCAGGGAATCCAAACCTTACCTGCCAAAGGACATAGTAGCTAGCTATGGGGCGGGTGACGACATCGCCAAGTGGCTAGCAGCCTATGAGGTCTCGTTGAGGGCCCATGGGGTTCCAGTGAAGTATTGGGGAGGAGGATTGTATAGGTACATGCCTCCAGCTGGTAGGGATGCTTTATTGGCCCTCGAAGAGGACGAGCAGACCCACTACCCCACCATGAAACTGGCGCTCATCAGAAAGTTTGGACTAACACCTGAAAAGTACAGACAGAAGTTCAGGGGTAGTCACAAACTGGGCACACAGAATTGGGTGGATTTCCTGGACTATGCAAAGAAGGCACTGGAAGGTTGGATTCAGGGCAGTGAAGTAAGGAACTACGAGGAGCTGTTTGACCTAGTACTGAAGGAACACCTACTCGAGAAATGTTTCCCTGAACTGCGGCAACACCTGGTGGATAGCAAGCTGACCAGCCCCCGGAAGCTTGCTGAGGAGGCGGACATTTGGGCTAGTACCCGGGTGTCCACAAGGGGGACTGGAGGGGATACTCAAAAGGCCGGACAGGGCGCCCCCCAGAAGAAAGAGGGGGGGGAAAAGAAAAAGGAGTTCTCCAAAGGCCCCCAAAATAACTTCCAAGGGAAGGGAACAGGATTCACCTCTAAGGCTAACCCACCCAGAAACCCTAATCCTGGCCAGAGTCAGCAGCCAAGGGTTGTCCATTGCTACGAGTGCGGTGGCGTTGGACACTATAAAGGAGATCCGAAGTGTCAGAAACGATCACCCCCTCCCACTGGAGGAAAGCCCCCCGGAGTAGCTAGTGTAGTGCTCGGGGAGGAGATGCCCTTAACTAAGGGAAGGGAGTGGGCGGGTGTCACTCTAGTGTCCCTGGGAGAACGGGAGATGGTTCCTAAGATCCAGGTGCCCGCAAATACCGCAAAGTATGGGCAGTGGATCACCATCAACGGCCAAAGAGGGGAGGCTCTGAGAGACACAGGAGCCAGTATGACTATGGTGCGTAGCCAGCTGGTGTCTCCAGAGCAGGTAATTCCCGATGTACTCCACCCAGCCGCGATGGCTGACGGCAGAACAGGTCACTATCCAGTGGCCGAGGTTCCCTTTGAATGGGGGGGGGTTGCAGGTTCACTTCGAGTTGCCGTAAGCCCTGCCGTGCCAGTCGATTGTCTGCTGGGCAATGACATGGAGCACAACGCTTGGAAGGAGGTGGAATACCGGACTCACACCGAGATGCTGGGTACACCTGACTGGGCCTGTGTTAGCACAAGGTCCGCGACTACCCGAAGAGGGAGTTCATTCCGGCTGGAGCCTGGAACAAAGGCCCAGCCAGCTGCCAGTCAAGGGAAGAACCGAGGACAGGAGGAGCCTGCCTCGGCGTCTCCACCCCGTAGGACGGATAGGCCACCGGAGGTGGTGGACCAGGAGTCTGCGGAGGGGGACGTTACCAACCTGGAGGACCTACCCATCCCGGCCGAGTGGCACGTGGAGGGAGGCCCGTCCAGGGAGGAATTCTGCCAGGGCCAGAGGGAGTGCCCTACCCTTGAGGGGCTGAGGCAACAGGCCGAAGCCCAGGCAGCAGGGAACGTTGAAGGGAACTACAGTGTTTACTGGGAGGATGGCCTCCTCTACAGTGAACCCAAGGCACCCCTACATGGATCGTCACGAGCCTTGGTAGTTCCTCAACGTTATCGAGCCTTCCTTTTGGAGTTGGCTCACGAGATACCATTGGCAGGACACCTGGGGCAAGACAAGACCTTCGCCCGTCTTGTCCCACACTTTTATTGGCCTCAGATGAAAGTGTCGTCCGATACCTACTGCCGGACATGTGTGTCTTGCCAAGCCAGTGGGAAAACAGGGGTGAAGCTGAAAGCTCCCCTGGAACCACTTCCTGTCGTTAGCACCCCCTTTGAAAGGGTGGGCATCGACATTGTGGGTCCATTAGATCCACCGACTACAGCTGGTCACAGGTTTATCCTGGTTCTGGTGGATCATGCCACACGGTACCCAGAGGCAATACCTCTGAGGACCATAACAGCACCTGTTGTGGCAAGGGCCCTGATGGGAATCTTTACCCGAGTGGGTTTTCCCAAGGAAGTTGTGTCCGACAGGGGGACCAACTTCATGTCAGCGTATATGCGGGCAATGTGGAAGGAGTGTGGAGTGACCTACCGGTTCACGACTCCTTACCACCCCCAGACCAATGGTCTGGTGGAGAGGTTTAATAAAACCTTGAAAGGCATGATCAGAAGTCTGCCTGAAAGCCTGCGGAGGAAATGGGACGTCCTCCTACCCTGTTTACTTTTTTCATACAGGGAAGTGCCACAGAAGGGAGTGGGCTTCAGCCCCTTCGAGCTTCTGTATGGGCACCCTGTACGTGGACCTCTTAACCTGGTGAGAGACGGATGGGAAAGAACTCCCAGAAAGCTCCCCCAGGATGTGGTGAGCTACATGCTGGCCTTCCGGAGCCAAATGGCTAAGTTGTGGAAGCAAGCTTCTGACAACTTGGAAGCCAGCCAAGCAGTGATGAAGGCGTGGTATGACCACAACGCTCACCCGGTGGAGTTGGAGCCTGGCCAGAAGGTGTGGGTGATCGAACCAGGAGAGCTTAGTGCCCTCCAGGATCGCTGGTCAGGACCCTTTGAGGTGTTGGAGAAGAAGGGTAAGGCTACCTACTTGGTGGACCTGAAGACCCCTCGTCAGCCCCTGCGGGTGCTGCATGCCAACCGCCTCAAACCCCACCACGAGAGGCCCGAAGTCATCTTGATGATGGTGACTGACGGAGGAGAGGACGTGGAAAGCGAGCCTCTCCCTGATCTGTTTGCGTCTCAAGAAAAGGATGGGTCGGTGGAGGGAGTGATTCTCTCCCCATCTCTAACTCCTGAACAGCAGGAGGACTGTCGCCAGGTCCTGGGGCAGTACTCTTCGTTGTTCTCCCTTGTCCCGGGTAGGACTCACCTGTGCGTCCATGACGTGGACACAGGAGACAGCCCACCTGTGAAGTCCAAGATCTACCGGATGTCAGACAAGGTGAAGGCCAGCATTCATAGTGAAGTCACTAAGATGCTGGAGCTAGGAGTGATTGAACCTTCTAGCAGCCCCTGGTCCAGTCCGGTGGTGTTAGTACCGAAAGCTGCACCACCGGGTGCCCAACCAGAACTGAGGTTCTGTGTGGACTACCGGGGACTGAATTCAGTGACAAAGACTGATGCACATCCGATCCCTAGGGCGGATGAATTGATTGACCGGCTGGGAGCTGCCCAATATCTAAGTACCTTTGACCTTACTTCAGGGTACTGGCAGATCTCGTTGACTGATGGAGCAAGGGAAAGGTCAGCCTTCTCCACGCCCAATGGCCACTACCAGTTCTGTGTGATGCCCTTTGGGCTCAAGAACGCACCTGCCACGTTTCAGCGCCTGGTAAACCAGATCCTCACCGGAATGGAGAGTTTCTCTGCTGCTTATCTGGATGACATAGCCGTCTTCAGTAGCAGCTGGGAGGATCACTTGCGTCACCTGCAAGCTGTTCTCCAGGCCCTGAGACAAGCTGGATTGACGATCAAGGCCAGCAAGTGCCAGATCGGGCAGGGGTCGGTAGTGTACCTTGGACACTTGGTGGGTAGGGGAACGGTGCAACCCCTCCAGGCGAAGATCGAGGCCATCATGGCATGGGAACCCCCCAAGACACAGACTGAGGTCCGAGCATTTTTGGGCCTCACGGGATACTATCGCCGCTTCGTGAAGGGGTACGGTACCATCGTAGCCCCTCTCACGGAGCTCACGTCCAAGAAACAACCTCGACGGGTAGTCTGGACGGAGGCTTGTCAGCAAGCCTTTGAGAAATTGAAGAAAGCCATGTGCGAGGCCCCGGTCTTAAGGGCCCCAGACTTTTCCAAGAAGTTCATTGTCCAGACAGATGCATCAGAACATGGCATTGGGGCAGTGTTATCGCAACTCAACGAAGAGGGTCTGGATCAACCCGTGGTCTTCCTATCCAGGAGACTACTTCCCAGGGAACAGAAGTGGAGTGCAATAGAGCGTGAAGCCTTTGCAGTGGTATGGGCTCTGAAGAAGTTGCGGCCATACCTGTTTGGCTCGCACTTCCTAGTTCAGACCGACCACCGACCCCTTCGTTGGCTGATGCAAATGAAGGGGGAGAATCCCAAGTTGTTGAGGTGGTCTATTTCCCTACAGGGGATGGACTTTCAGGTGGAACATCGGCCTGGAGTGGACCACGCCAATGCAGACGGTCTCTCAAGGTATTTCCGCCTTAGTGATGAGAACTCCCAAGGGGTTGGGTAGCTCTCCCCACTTTCAGCTGGGGGGGACGCGTGTTAGACCTGTCAGCCCTTTGGGTGGTCCCTCCTCATCATTATTTATTTTGTCCCACTTTTGCCTCAAACCCAGTTTGAATTTTTCCTTTTTGGGAACCACCAGACTTTTTCGTGTTGCTGCAGATTCAGGGAGCCATTTTAGCTACCCCTGAAACTTCTGTCTGAGGGCCTGGAGCACAAGATGGTGGCCACCTGTGACATCACCAGCATCCACTGGAACCTACCAGCACCTTCCAGAACATTCCAGGAGATTCCAGAACTCTGTGACAGTTGGAGACCGTTTAGAATGTTGGGAGGATAAGAGAGGCAGTTGGCAGTTGAAGCTGGCAGTTGGCACCTGACTGGTGAAGAGAGAGGAGCACAACAGTGAAGGAGGAAGGAGTGAAGCAGCAGGGGTGGAAACTTGTGCCTGGAGTGGGGTCCATAAACCCACCCTTGATACTTGTCCCTACTGATGGATCCCAGCCTATAGCCCTGTGTGGGAAGAAGACAGAAGAAACTTATCCTAAGGACCTGGACAGCAGGAACAGGCCTTAGAACCAAGAAAACAGCAAGATTCTGACCTGAGAACTGGTTTCCCTGGAGTCCGGCGTCGAGTAGCCTGACGACCTGGAGCCCGAGGTGGAGAAGCGGCGCTGACTGAAGTAGCAGACGTCGTACCCGGAGCCGCCAGAGGTCGTGAGAGGGCGCCGACGGAGGTCGTGAGGAATACCAGAGGTCGAGGAGGAAGTGAACCGAGGTCGAGCGAGCGGCGTCATCGGAGGAGTGAAGTCCGCCCTCCGGAGTCGTCGGAGACCGAGGTAGAGGAGCACCGGAGGTCGGGAGTGAGGATCGCACTCCGGAGTCGCCCGGAGCCTGTGAGGAGGAGCACCGGAGGTCGGGGGTGAGGATCGCACCCCGGAGTCGCCGGAAGTCGACATCGAGGCCAGGCCGGCCGACGTCATCGGAGCCGAGAGCGCCATCGGACCGGAGCCGCCCGAAGTCGACATCGTGAAGAGACTGCCCGACGCCGTCGAATCGGAGGTCGAGATCGAACCGAGGCCACCGACATCGGACCGGAACCGCCTGCCGGCGTCGTCAAAGAACTGACATTGTGCCGAGGCCGCCGAGACCGAACCGGAACCGCCTCACGGCGTCGACACGACTCCAGCGGCGTCGGAACATCAGAAAAAGGGCAGTAAGTGGAGTAGAGGGCGCCTAAGGCCCTGTGGAGACCTGAGAGACTGCTCTAAGGGGCTAGGGAGGTGCTGAAACCAACCTGACTGTGCAAGGGGTGAACTGGGACTAACCTAGAGAGGTGGTGTGGAGAGAGAAAGCCAGGGCACTGGTATTCCCCCCTTTGATCTACCTCAGCTTAGGCCTCAGCCTTGTCCCAGCCAGGGAGTAGCCCCCCTCAAGCCTTCCACAACCCTACAAGCTGTGCCTGGGCCATATCAGCCCTTAAGAATTGAAGTGTCAACTGATTACATGAGTGTTGCTGTATACTTTTAATTATTTATTGGGGGTACTGTATTTATTGAATTTTTACCTATTTATTGCTGCACTATATTTATAGGTCCACAGGACTTGTTGGTGTACAATATTTATTGGTACAGTATTTATTGCCTCAAAGTATTTAATTGTCTGTATATATTGCACTTGTATTTATGCCCTGTTATTTCTGATCACCCCTATTTATTTCATCAAACAGCCAATATTTATTTGACCTGCACTAATTGAAACTTGTATATTGTGATTGACCTATTTATTTTTCCAATCAGCAACTAAGAGAAAAAGATAAAGAAGAATATTTTCATAATTTTTACGGTGTAGAGTCGTTTTTGGAACGGATGCACGCATGGTTATTGTTTGGGTATGTCGTATGCTTAGCACGGAGCCTGATTCCTGACCACTCGAGCCAAGCTACCACAGTGTGTTCCGGAAGACCACCACCACCCTTTCAGAGTGGGAGTGTGGTTTTCCAACAGCTGCAACCTCCTACTTGCAGAGGTAGACAGGAGGGCTGGTGATGGCCAGCCACCTTATCTCTGCTCATGGCTGCCACCGTCCTTGCAGAGGTAAACAGGAGGGCTGGTGATGGTCAGACACCTCATCTGCTCATGGCTGCCTCCTCCTTGCAGAGGTGGACAGGAGGGTTTCTGCTGGTCAGACACCTCATCTCTCCTCATGGCTGCCTCCTCATTGCAGAGGTGGACAGGAGGGTTTCTGCTGGTCAGACACCTCATCTCTGCTCATGGCTGCCTCCTCCTTGCAGAGGTAGAGAGGAGTGTTGGTGATAGTCAGACACTTCATCTCTGCTCATGCCTGCCTCCTCCTTGCAGAGGTAGAAAAGAGGGTTTTTGCAGGTGAGACACCTCATCTCTCCTCATGGCTTCCTCCTCCTTGCAGAGGTAGACAGGAGGGTTGGTGATGATCAGACACTTCATCTCTGCTCATGGCTGCCTCCTCCTTGCAGAGGTAGACAGGAGGGTTTCTGACGGTCATACACCTCATCTCTGCTCATGGCTCCCTCCTCTTTGCAGAGGTAGAGAGGAGGGTTGGTGATGGTCAGACACCTCATCTCTGCTCATGCCTGTCTCCTCTTTGCAGAGGTGGACAGGAGGATTTCTGATGGTCACACACCTCATCTCTGCTCATGGCAGCCTCCTCCTTGCAGAGGTAGACAGGAGGGTTTCTGACGGTCATACACCTCATCTCTGCTCATGGTTGCCTCCTCCTTGCAGAGGTAGAGAGGAGGGTTGGTGATGGCCATACACCTCATCTCTGCTCATTGCTGCCTCCTCCTTGCAGAGGTAGAGAGGAGGGTTGGTGATGGTCAGACACCTCATCTCTCCTCATGGCTGCCTCCTCCTTGCAGAGGTAGAGAGGAGGATTTCTACTGGTCAGACACTTCATCTCTGCTCATGGCTGCCTCCTCCTTGCAGAGGTAGACAGGAGGGTTTCTGACGGTCATACACCTCATCTTTGCTCATGGCTACCCCCTCTTTGCAGAGGTGGACAGGAGGGTTTCTGATGGTCATACACCTCATCTCTGCTCTTGGCAGCCTCCTCCTTGCAGAGGTAGACAGAAGGGTTTCTGACGGTCATACACCTCATCTCTGCTCATGGCTGCCTCCTCCTTGCAGAGGTAGAGAGGAGGGTTTCTGACGGTCATAAACCTCATCTCTGCTCATGGCTGCCTCCTCCTTGCAGAGGTAGACAGGGGGGTTTCTGACGGTCATACACCTCATCTCTGCTCATGGCTGCCTCCTCTTTGCAGAGGTAGAGAGGAGGGTTGGTGATGGTCAGACACCTCATCTCTGCTCATGCCTGCCACCTCTTTGCAGAGATGGACAGGAGGGTTTCTGATGGTCATACACCTCATCTCTGCCCATGGCAGCCTCCTCCTTGCAGAGGTAGACAGAAGGGTTTCTGACGGTCATACACCTCATCTTTGTTCATGGCTGCCTCCTCCTTGCAGAGGTAGAGAGGAGGGTTGGTGATGGTCAGACACCTCATCTCTGCTCATGCCGGCCTCCTCTTTGCAGAGGTGGACAGGAGGGTTGGTGATGGTCATACACCTCATCTCTGCTCATGGCTGCCTCCTCCTTGCAGAGGTAGAGAGGAGGGTTGGTGATGGTCAGACACCTCATCTCTGCTCATGCCTGCCTCCTCCTTGCAGAGGTGGACAGGAGGGTTGGTGATGGTCAGACACCTCATCTCTGCTCATGGCTGCCATCTCCTCCTTGTAGAGGTGGACAGGATGGTTTCTGTCAATCAGACACCTTATCTCTGCTCATGGCTGCCACCGTCCTTGCAGAGGTGAACAGGAGGGCTGGTGATGGTCAGACACCTCATCTGCTCATGACTGCCTCCTCCTTGCAGAGGTGAACAGGAGGGTTTCTGCTGGTCAGACACCTCATCTCTCCACATGGCTGCCTCCTCCTTGCAGAGGTGGACAGGAGGGTTTCTGCTGGTCAGACACCTCATCTCTGCTCATGGCTGCCTCCTCCTTGCAGAGGTGGACAGGAGGATGGACTGCGCTTCTCAGACCCCGCTGCTCAGCCAAGAATAGAAGGCGGCGGAAGGAGGCCACTTTCCTTCCCTAATCCCGCTGCTCTCTGGATCTTTAGTAATTAAAATCTCCCCTCCCTGGTGAGACACTTCCGTGGCTGCTGCTCGGCAAACCTCTCAAGTACTTTATTAATCATTATTTAATATTTATCCCTGTACGGGCAGAGGGAGCAGGACGATATTGAAATGCCTGCAAACTGTTTCTTTTCTTTATGTGTCCAATTGTCACCTGTATCCCAGTGCACACGGAGGCTGACGCGTCTGGGGTTTGGGTGGGGGTGGGGGTGAGGGTGGGGGTGCAGCACAACAGGAACTGAAGTCAAATGGTTTCTTTCTAGAAAGAAATGAGCTCAACTAGTAAAATACAAGCACTGGGGAGACGGGGGACATTCTGCCGGAGTGCCTGGCGCTGAGATCACCGTAAGTGACAGGAAAGCGGTAAATGGAAACCAAGAATCACAAAAAGAACAACAAGCATTTAACCTCCTTGCCCTAGATTCTGGGCTGCGTCAGGTGCTTGTGTCGCAGTGGGCAGAGCCGCAGGGGTGGGCAGAGCCGCAGGGGTGGGCAGGCGCAGTCTCACCTTCCTTGGGGTGCAGGTCAGGAGTTACTGAAATTCACACTAATTGTACGGGCGAAAGGTGCGGATGCTGAACATGGACGACAGACATCACGGGGCACTGATAGCAGGACAGAATATCGAGGGACAACATATCGAAAGGTATGTATAGATTGTCTATACCTACCTCCACATATATGCTGTGCTTAATTTGTAAAATAATGAGTGCCAGGGCTCTGACCAGGAGGCGACTGCAGCGTGCACCACCCATTGCCCCGTCATCGCTGCCAATGACGGCACCAGCACACCTACTAACCATCCCTCTCGCCTGCAAGTGCGACAGTCAAGATTATTCCAGGTCCCAAAGCTTAAGGAGTGGCTGGGGAGGCAGGGATTAGTATTTTTTCATGTATATTGCAGTTATAAACAACGGTTGTTCCCCTCATCTCTAAATTGGATGAGCAGCGCCACCGTGTGGCAGCGCCATAAGTGTGGTGATGACAATTAAGTGCTGGTGCTCAGTACCAGAAACCACCGGCTCAAATTTAGCACTGCATATATGTTCCTGGAAAATATGTACATCTTAAAGGTACGTATATGTGGAGTTGAGAACAGTAAACCTATATTTTTCTCTCACTCACCTTTTGATATTTTGTCCACGATACTAGTGTGCCATGAAATTCTCGTCCTCGACATCCCACAGTACAATCCAGATGTCTGATAGGCTGGTACAGGTGTTCCCCTGCACGTTTGCACATAGGTCTCTGATAAACTGCGAAAAAGAGTTGTAGGAAGATACTGATAGGCTGTAAATAGGCTCTAGAAAGTGTTTCTCTCGCATGCTTGCAGATGCTGATAGGCTGCAAAAGGTTCTACTGGACACCTGCAGCGGCATGTAGGCTGAGAAAGAGGTTCTTTGCTCTTGCAGATGCTGATAGGCTGTAAAAGGAGCTCTCCTGCACACTTGCAGATGCAGACAGACTGTGAAAGGGGTTCACCTGCACACTTGCAGGTGCTAATAGGTCGTGGAAGGGTTTCCCCTCCACGCTTGCCGATGTCGATAGGTTGTAAAAGGGATTCGCCTCCACGCTTGTAGATGCTGATAGGCTGTGAAAGTGGTTCTTCGCCAGCAGATGCCCGATAGCCTGTCAAAGAGGTTCTCCTGCACGCTTGCCGATATGAGTTTGCTAGGCTGTGAAAAAGGTTCCTTCTGTTGCATACTTGCAGGCAGACACGGATAGGGTGTGAAAAGGGTTCTACTGCACGTTTGCAGATCCGATTGGTTGTGAAAGGCATTCTTCGGAACACTTGCAGATGCCGATAGGCTGTGAAAGAGGTTCCCCTGCACGCTTGCCGATTTGTGCTAGGCTGTGTAAAGGTTTCGTTTTCACATTTGCAGGCAGACACCGATAGGCTGTGAAAGGGGTTCTTCTGCACGCCTGCAGATGCCGATAGGCTATCTCAAAGTTTCTCTTGCACACTAGAAGGCAAATTCCAACAGCCTGCCACTGGGTTTACTTCCATGCTTGCAAACGCCTGATAAGTTGTTTCTCCTGGATGCTTACAGATTCTATTTATTTATTTATTTAATGATTTGCAACATGCACAGCTACCCCCAGGGGTTTCCCTGCCCAGAAGCAGTAAGGTGGAGATTTTGAGAAGTTGCATATTAAAAAAGCCAGATCTTTAAACCCTTACAAAAAGCAAGCAGTGACTTACACGTTCTCGGGTGATCTGGGAGTTCCATGATTTCAGGTCCAAGTCAGAGAAGGAGCGCCCTTTGATACGGACTAGGCGGAGTCTGGACACATTAAACAGAGCCAGAGTCACAGATCTCAAAGCTCGAGTGGGCTGACAGTGCATCTCCAGGTCTGAATATAACGAGGTCCCAGTCCCGCTCTGGCCTTGAACATGTAGCATGAGGCTTTGAATTTGATGTGTTTAGAGACTCTGAGCCACAGCAGCTCGTGGAGAAGATGAGAGACTGATGCACATTTTGGGAGTCGGTACAGAAGTCTAGCAGCCACATTCTGTACTACCTGCAACCGATGAATTGTTGCCTTGTCGGAGCCCAGGTATAACACGTTGCCATAGTCCAGTCTGGACACAATTAAGGCCTCAATCACAGTCCATGAGCTGGAACAGGGATTATCCAAAATATCTTAGCCACTTAAGCACTGTTAGCAAGTGACAGTAACATTGGTCACCTGAGGTTTCATAGACAGCATCTCATCCAGCAGGAATCCCACATGAGGGCACATGATTCTGTGAAGATGACAATGTAAAGATGATCTGCCTGTCATCTGCATAAAAAATAGGATACGGCCACAACTCTCCACTACATCAGCCAGAGGGCGGAGGTAGATGTTGAACAGCAGGATACTCAAAACTGAGCCTTGTGGGACTCCAGAGGTTAAGGCTTGCGATTCAGTGCTGGCAGTAGATGAAAATACTTGGAACGTACAATATTATAAGAACAATACAAGCCACGCCAGTGCTGAGCCTTCCAGGGACAATGATCTGTCTGCCAGGATGGAGTGAGACATGGCGACAAAAGCAGCATTAAGATCTAATAGAATATGTGCAGCTGTTCCACCCTCATCAAGGCGTTGCCTCAAGTGTTCAATTCGCCCAGTGGGGTGGACTCCATACTTGGTTCCACCCCGAAGCCTGATTGAGAGGGGCGAAAAATGTTTGAGCTTCCAGAAATCATGTAAGCTGAGCATTAACGGGTTTCTCCAAAATTTTGGAGATGATAGGTAACAGGGAAATAGGGCGCACATTTGACAGATTGGACGGATCCAAGTTAGCTTTTTTCAAAATCTGGAGAACCTTCACTTGTTTCCACCTCAAAGTGTCATATCCCTCACGTAAGGAGGAATGGAGAAGATCCATTATTGCTAATAATGAACGGGCACCAGTAACCCAAGCTTGTTGGGCGGTAAAGGATCCAGTGGGGATCCTGATATGATAAACTGTAATATAGTCTTAACGATCGCCATATCTAAAAGAGACCAGGCCCCTATTATAGAAGTGGATGCAGGAAAAGCCAGAATATCATTATTATCAGCTCGTATGGGGTTACAAATGCCATCATCTACAGCTTCTGCCATATGTTCTCCAGTTGCGCAATCCCTCGCTAGTTGGTCATGGATATTATTCACTTTGAGGGTGAAAAGAGTGAGCTAGATCCTCACATTGGGTCTGAGAGAGGGGAAGTGTAGGGGGTAAGTTACTAGAATCGGAAAGTTCCTACACCAACTTAAAGAGTGTCTTAGGACAGTTGTGGGTACCTAAGATCTTATCAGAGTAAAATGCTGCATGAGCCGATTTGCAGAGCCCACAATATTTTTTAGAGCAACTTTGTAATTACCTTTCACCTCCTCTGTCCAGAGACTTTCCAAGACTTTACACTGTTTTTATTCCTGTCTGAGAAGGACATTAAACCAGGATGCTGGCGGGTCACACAGACAGTGATACAAACGGGCCTTTGGCGGTCCATCAGTACATTTATGTCCAAAAGCACAACCAATTGCGTTCCGAGGCAGAAGTCCAAGACACACTCGAAAGTGCACAGCAAGCAATGAAATAAGTGCTGCACGTAGTGAAGCCACACATTCCGAAATTATAACAACCAATGCTGATCCAGTTCTGGGAGTGAAGGTGCGCCAAAGAAATGCACCATGCGCTCACGGCACAGTAGCACATGTGGTAGTGCCAGCTCCATTACTTCTTGAAATGGGGCATCCGTTGCGGAGCAAAAAAAATAAAATCACAGTCCCGACAATCAGGAACAGGACCAGGACCAGTGGAAGACCTCCAAAAATTCTTCCTAGCATGGAGTGTATGAAAGATGGAAATACTCTGAAAACTGTCTGGAAGCTACTAGCCAATCCAAAGCCTATACCTTTCAAAAGGTGCGCTATTCCCGTCGTACTAGACATATTAAAAAATATGGTGCACCCACTCTCCAAAATGTAGTGGGAAGTTAGTGCAGAGTAGCGCATGTATCTCTGAAGAGGATGTTACAACATTGAAGCTCAAACCTCTCCTTTGTAGAGGCTATATCATTCTGAAATAGTAAGGCTTTCAGTTTGCTCAGGGCATCAAAGTGCATATGGGTAAGATTTATCAAAGGCCAAAGCGTTACTTCCATAACTGTACGGGCAGGGGTAAACAGTACTTATGTACAACAAGTGACAACGGAAGAACCTGTCACCAGATAGGCAACCCCTGACCTCATTTCACTGAACCTTTGACAGTTCAGCATCAGGTAACTCCCATTAGAGAGAAAGCCGGATCTATCACGAACACTAGGGAATCTTTCAAGTAGCAGGATAGGTTCGCCACAGAAGCATAACATGCACCGTGAAGTGAAACATTCTTGCAGACTATTGATCCACTCAAAGTATTCCCGCAGTCTGAACAGCTGAGAAAAACCTCAGTTTGACTATTTTGACACCAAAATTTGAAAGGTAGTTCCCAATACTGGTGCACAAACCCTTCCCCCAACATTTCATATCTGCCCACATGGTGGTGTTGCAGCCAGTACTGAAAATGGAATGGAATTTCGAAATCGGCAAGGTGATGTTCCCAGACTTGTGATATTAATACATCGCCATGGCACGTGGCTAGACATAGTGTTCGTAGTGTCCAGGCAATAGCATATAGATCTAAGATGACTGACCATGTTGTAACACGGACATATCTTGTTGAACAATGTTTATCTACGATGATTCTATGTTTCCTATAGAGTATATTCTAGAGCAGGGTTACTCATAGTACGGCCCGTGGGTCGCTGGCGGCCCGCCCGGCCTTCATTGGCGGCCCGCGGACCTTATTCGATTACACTATGCCGCAGTTCCTTCCTTGGAGTAAACAGGGAAGATGGCCGCAGGAGCAAACGTTGTGAATACGCTTGAATACGTATTCACAACGTTTCCTCCTGCGGCCATCGTCTCTGCTTACTGCTTGCCTCTGATTGGCCTGCCTGCCTCTGACGTCACACACGGACCCGGGCGCGAAGCTCAGGCCCTTTAAAAGTCAGCTGTAACTAGCGCTAGTTACAGCTGACTTTTAAAGGACCTTTTGGTGAGCTTCCTGTGTCCCTGTTGACGACGTCCTTCCAGCCCGCAGCCCGGAGAACCTTCACAGCAGCCTGGTGCCCGGAAAATCTTCAGCGTCTCTTCGCCTCTTCGCCTGCACAGGTATGTTTTTTTTTTTCTTTATTCTTTTGTGACCTCCATTTCCATGTGAGTTATTGAGAACACTACAGCCTTCTAAAACACAAAGATGATTGCAGTATGCAAATTCTAGTGATGCATAATAGTATCTACCAGATTACATGCTGATTTAGGGACTATTTTCATGCAGCTTCAGGTTGTGGTAGGTTGCATCTTGGGTTTTTCATATACTGAAGCTGCAGTAAGGTCTGTCTTCTCTTATTAGTAGTGGTTTCTTAATTACATGAGGCCCCACCCTTTCAGCTTCCTGTTTATACAGTCGGAGGAACGTGCATCGGATAATGTCCCCTAAACAGGCTAAATGACTCTCTAAATTTTCCCTGACTGTATGAAAGTGCAGCGAGTAAATGAGGACAGCTGGAACCTGCACTAGGGACCGGTCTCCAAAAAGCCGTCAGTGGCATCCCAGGCGTGCGATATGAATTTTAAGATTAAGAAGCTGTGCTGCTCACAGATCCCACAGGGGAGTGCATTATGCACAATCTGAAGTCAATGCAATGGAATTTAGGTTATGCATAACATAAATGCAATCTCTACTGCATTGAGTTAATAGGGTTGCTGCCTTCATGAGGGATAGAGCGCAAGCTTGATTAGCAAGCGGGGGACCCAGTCTTGGTGCAGCTGCGATATTTCATCTCTGGAGTAAAGCGTGCTCTTGAGGAACAATGACATAGGCAGCCCAGGTAAAAATACAAACAGTTCTCCCCGGTGTTCTTCGTACAGTCTCTGCTGGGCACGTGAGCGGCGAGGGAAAGCTGATGGAAAGAGAGTCTTACGTGGAAACATCTTTTACGCCAGACTGTCCACATGCAGAATAGCTCTCATGTAGGGCATTAAGTGAGATTTGCTGGATTTTTTCAAATTTTTATTCTGATACCATTGGAAGTGGCACTGATATCAGCCTGGTGGAAAGAATGAGTGAAATGTGACTCAACCGTTTTCTAGGAAACTACTAACATTGGGCCAGAACTATGAAAGGATTTACCATTTTTTAGGGGACCAAATAGCAATTACCATCGACCCCAAGTCCAAGGTAACCATGTGCAATTTGAAAGAAGTCCCCCAAAATGCTTTTTTTTAAAAAAGCGCCTTAAATTGCACACTTGTTACTATTTGTACGATTTACTCGTGTACCACTTTTTGTGAGGGTGCATTAAGGAGGGCCGTAGGCCTTTAGGCGCCCTTGGTTTTGTGTTTATAAATTGGCATTTTCCTAATAGCAATTCCTACAGGGTAGGAATCGCTAATAGGAAATCTCTATTTTAGTGCATTCCATTTTGTGTATCCTAATTAGCGATTTCTTAGAATTCGCTATTTAGGAAATGCCATAATTTATCACAAGTTTTGCACAAATAGGTTGCTACGACACAAGAGATTGTGTTGTTTATGGCATACCATGTGACTTTGTGCATAAGCACAGCAGGATGGATTACATTTTAGGTCTTCAAACTGTCTTGTTTTGAACCCCCCACCAATAAATTTTGAAACCAGGGACCCTCCAAACTTTATTTAAAGACTTAGGGGAGCTGTGTACCTGAGACCTGGGGGTTGGGGCTTATGAGAACCTTTCAGGGTACTTTTTCCGTAGCTCATAATGCACATAAAGGCTCAGCTTTATCAACTCATTTCCAGGTATACTAGGAAATCTGGGGATGTGCCAAAATCTATGGGTGGATGAATCAGAACACCCACTCTCCACCCATGGAACACCTTCCCAACGCAATACTCGGAGGCCTGAGTCCCAAAGCCCCTTTGTGTCAAAAATGAGAAAAAACCTCACATCTCACCCATCTGTTGCTTGGGACCAGTTCCATGCACAGGAAGGTTGATCTGGGCCCTAATGCTAACCATGAAAATGCCTCCCCTTGCCCCTATGTGCTAGTAATGGCCATTATACCAATACACCTGCTGCAATAATTGTAGTGCTGGCCCATTAAAAACATATAAGCCTGCATTTCTAAACACTTTCTTCAGTACAGCTCGCTGAGGAAATGGGGAAGCTTTTTGAAAGAATTAGACCCCATGCAACCCCCTTTTTTGGCCAATCTCTTTCAGGTTTTCTCCTGTACCATTACTCGGAGGTCCTAGGGGTCCAGACTATCAGAGCTATAAATGTGGCCCTTTTGGCCTCCTCCCTATCACCTCCTCAGTACACCTGAAAGGCCAAGAACTGTATGAGTAACACCTTTGTAACCCACTACCAGGCACCGCGAAAAACACGCACTGCCTTCAGACATTAAAATACATTGACAAATTGGGATACGTATCCAATCACAGAATGTCCCAAGTACGCTTCAAAATGCTATCACAAGCCATTTGTCTCTCAGCCGTGCAGTTTCTGTCATCAGCGCTTTTCCTCCCCTTTTCCACAAAAGCAGTTCAAATATGAATGGCAAAATATCCTATTATGTGAGATTTGGTTGGCTCTGTTTTAAAGTAGCTTTGCCCCCATGCAACCCCCTTTTTTGGCCAATCTCTTTCAGGTTTTCTCCTTTACCATTACTCGGAGGTCCTAGGGGTCCAGACTATCAGAGCTATAAATGTGGCCCTTTTGGCCTCCTCCCTATCACCTCCTCAGTACACCTGAAAGGCCAAGAACTGTATGAGTAACACCTTTGTAACCCACTACCAGGCACCGCGAAAAACACGCACTGCCTTCAGACATTAAAATACATTGACAAATTGGGATACGTATCCAATCACAGAGTGTCCCAAGTACGCTTCAAAATGCTATCACAAGCCATTTGTCTCTCAGCCGTGCAGTTTCTGTCATCAGCGCTTTTCCTCCCCTTTTCCACAAAAGCAGTTCAAATATGAATGGCAAAATATCCTATTATGTGAGATTTGGTTGGCTCTGTTTTAAAGTAGCTTTGCGCGGGAACAAATTTGCACGAAGTAGGGGCATTGATTGATGGCGGTTGATTGATCTGGTTCGGCATCAAGCATAGATATCAGCTGGCATAGAGGGCAAAGTTGAGCTACAATGTTTTGTTAAAATTGTCAGATTAAGCAACAGACGATGTAGTATGTGTCAAATATGGCAGGGCCATAATGGTGTGGAAAAGACTTGCAAACTAGGATATTTTCTCATGCATGTTTAAACTGCTCTTGTGGGGAAAGGGATGAGAAGTACTGATGACAGAAACTGCATACCATATTAATCCCCACCTTAAACCAGGGCCCTCCCCTTGTCCACTGCATGGGCCTGCATTCTACCTCCTGGTCACAGGTTCAAATCCCGGCGGGTCCTGCCCTTCATCCATCTGAGGTCGATAAAATGAGTTGGGTAGCAACAAACATCTGTTATTTAGCGCCAAGATACCTGCGCGTGAACGTGGGCTTTTAGATACGTGTGTGTGCATGCCATTTATTTCAAATCCCTATTGAGTGACATGTGCAGGTTTACCCATTATGTTGTATGTTTAAACAAAACATTACTTTGATGTTGCTCACAGATCTGTTGCGAGAAGTGGTGTTGGTCCATCGGTCGTGACGCAGTATCGGTCGTGGGGTGTGTCGTTTTATCAGTCGTAGGGTGCTGTCGGGCGGAAAATCCGATTCCTGGTCCTTGTCACTTATTTTGTAGTAACAAACTAGCTGGAGAGCTCCGCAATGGCCTACAGTCCAGTTTCCAAGCCTTGCAAACGACCCAGATCGATCCAGAGCAAACACAGGACCTTCCAGGAAGCATGGGAAGAAGAGTACTTGTTTGTGGAATGCCCAAAAGAAAAAGCCACTTGTTTGCTTTGCAAAGAGAAAGTAAATGTGCTTAAGAGGTATAATCTGGAACGGCACTACAAAACGCGGTACTCTGGATACACTGCAAACTTTCCACTGAACTCCAAACTGCGTTCTGCGAAGGTGGCATCACTAAAGGAAGCCCTTCTATCCCAACAAAAGCTCTTTCTGTGCCAGATGAAAGAATCCGAGGCAGTAACCGAGGCATCCTTCCAAATTTGCAACTTACTTGCCAAACATAAAAAGCCATTTACAGAAGCAGAGCTGGTTAAGAAGTGTTTTCTCTCGGCAGCAGACATTTTATTTGCCAACTATTCTAATAAATCAAACATTATAAAGGAAATAGGTGCATTGCAACTGTCAGATTCCACATGCACACGAAGAATCGAGTCAATGGGTGACAATGTTCTAGCACAGGTCATCAATGCAGTCAAGCTGTCCCCTTTCTTTAGCATTGCTGTGGATGAGTCAACAGATGTAGGTGATGTGGCACAGTTAATGATTTGGGTGAGGTATTTGGAACAAGGAATCATTCCAAAGGAAGAGCTTCTCTGCCTTTTGCCATTGCATGGTCACACAAGAGGAGAGGATGTATTGTCATTTCTTTGAATCTCATCACCTGCCATTGAACAATCTTGTAAGTGTCACTACAGATGGGGCACCCTCCATGATTGGACATGAGAAGGGCTTTGTATCTCTGTTAAGAAAAAAACTTCAATCATCCACTTTAATTGATTATCATTGTATAATCCATCAGGAAGCATTATGCGCGAAAATAAAACAAGGGCAACTAAATGATGTTATGAAGCAAGTCGTTAAAATTGTTAATTATATTCGAGCAAAAGCACTCAACCACAGACTTTTTAAATTATTGCTGAGGGATGCGGAAAGTGAATATGCAGATCTGTTGTTGCATACTGAGGTTAGGTGGTTGAGCAAAGGTAGAGTGCTAGAAAGATTTATTAGTTTGCTTCCAGAAATTGAACAATTTGTAATCAGCCGAGGGCAGTCCTTCCCAGAATTATATGACTTGCAATGGCTCACCATGCTCCATTTTTTGTGTGACATCTTCTCACATTTCAACACACTCAATCTGGCACTTCAAGGTAGACAGAAACTTGTGTCCTCAATGATGAGTGCCATGTACTCCTTTGAAAGTAAACTCGAGCTGTTCCGAGAGCAGACTTTAACACAGAGGGTTGAAAAAGCTCAGGAAATGTTGTTCAGTCTCAATCTGTGTACTTGTCTGGAGGAAATGTCTGGGGACATTAAGAGGCGATAATCTCAGTTCAGAGTTCTCACCCCACTTTTCAGGCTTGTAGAAAATCCATGGATGGTTAGTGCAAGGAATCTTGAAGCTGTTGAACTTCTTGGTTTGAAAAGGGCACAAGCTGAGATGGAACTAATTGACATGCAATTCAGCTCTGTGCTCGAGTCCTCTTTCTTGGGGAAGGAACCAGAAGATTTCTGACAAAGTGTGCCACCTGAAAAATTCCCTCTTCTTTTTACCTTGGCACAGAGAATACTTTGCATGTTTGGCTCCACATTTGTATGCGAGTATTCCTTTTCTACAATGGGTGCTATAAAAAATAAACTAAGAAACAAACTGACTGATGCACATCTGGATCACCTCATGAGACTTGCACTCTCTGAAAAGGTTCCAGAATACAAGAAGTTAATTGCGGACATGAAATGTAAAATTAGTGGATAAACTCTGTGCCTTGGGAAAGACTTTTCCCCCATTATGTTTGCCTTTGTACTTGCTGTTCTACTTTCACTAAATGCCTTCAAATAAAAATGTATTATCAAAATGTGCTCTTTGTAGTTGCATCTGATTGTGAAATACAGCATTGTCTAATGTTTTGAAAGGTTTTTTTTTTTACTTTAGCTCCGCCCCCCACTGATCCCGCCCCCACTGACTCCACCCCCACAAGTGCGGCCCTCGTCCACTAACCACACTGTAATTTTGGCCCCTGACAGAAAGTTTGTGAGTACCCCTGTTCTAGAGGGTAAGATGGTCATACTGTTGTCAACAACTGCTAGAGCTTTTTCCAAACTGGCCCTCTCAATTTCACACAGTCTTACAACAGCTTCCTGCTAAAAAATGTTCCACCTCTCATTGTATATTGTATACAAGTAGCATTTTTTATGTCGTTTTCGAGGACCTAATAAAAAGACTCTGAGTTCTAGGTCATCATATAAAAGGGACAAGTGTTTCACCTGAGACAGCACTGAGGTTTTTAGCCAATCAAAGCACAACTTCACAACACTGTGAATTATCATCACCCTGAGAATTCAGACTGAATGTACCGAATGTCAGGCCTGCTTGTCTTGACATCTCTCAATGTCATCTAGGAATCGTGCCTGACATCTGTTTGTGTCTAGTGGCCAAACTAACCATCCCTTTCAATTGGTGTCTGATGAATTGTATATGTCATTACGTAGCTTGGTATCCAATGTATTCTCACTATGGGCCCCATGCATTAAACTAAAAACCGGTCGCAAACGGGCAGATTCGCAGAATCTGCCCCTTTGTTATTATTATTATTATTATTAAAGAGCTTATAGAGCGCTCAGTAACGCCATCTCGGCGTGTCCCCGCGCTAGAGCTACCAGCAATCGCCACAAGAGCCTGTGACCTACACAGTATATAGATGTGTTTTAAGCTTGGACCTGAACAGTGCTTCACTGCTCTCCAGTCTCAGAGCAGGAGGAAGTTTGTTCCAGTGTTGAGCTGCTAGGCACGCAAAGGATCGTCCACCCATTCTTGCCTTCCTAATTCTGGGTACTGTCAGCAGCCCGGCACCCTCCGACCGAAGGGTCCTTGTTGGTTCATAGCGACTGACTAGATCCCTAAGGTAGGCGGGCGACCTGCCCCATACAATACGGTGACAGATGAGGAGGCACTTGAACCACACACGTTTCTTCACAGGCAGCCAGTGAAGTGCATCCAGTGCCATTTGCGAGTTAGCCCTCCTAGGTCTTCTTAGCACCAATCTAGCGGCGGAATTCTGGATAACTTGCAGGCGACCCAGGCAGCCCTCGGTGGCCCCTAGGAACAATACGTTTCCATAGTCCATCCGAGAGGTTACCAGTGCCTGCGTCAGTGTCCTTCTGGCCGCTATGGGTAGGAGGTCCAGGGTTTTGTTTAGAGTCTTTAATACTCCAAAACATTTGCCCACTAGACGCCTTATGTGGCCATCATAGGAGAGAGAGGAATTCATCCAGACTCCTAGATTCTTAGCCTCATCACAAGGTATGGGGGTAGGGCCAAGGCATGTAGGCCACCACTCGGCTGACCAGTTTTCGCTTTTCCCCCCCACCACCAACACCTCAGTCTTAGAGCCATTGAGTTTTAGGCAGTGGGAGTCCATCCACTCAGCTAGTGCCTGCATACAGGACTTAAAGTTGGTGGGGGTGTTGGCGGTGTCCTGTGATAGGGAAATCAGCAGCTGGGTGTCGTCGGCGTAAGACACCAATTCTACCCCAAATGATTGTACAACCTTCGCCAGGGAGGCCATATAAAGATTAAAAAGAGTAGGGCTCAATGCTGAGCCCTGAGGCACTCCCTGATCTAGTGGCATCTCAACCGAGCGACATGTCCCTTGCTGTACCTGGAAACATCTATCAGTGAGAAACGACTGTAACCAGTACAGCGCAGGGCCCACGACCCCAGCTTCGCTCAGACATCGTAGCAGGATGGAATGCGCTATGGTGTCAAAAGCCGCGCTGAGGTCGAGCATGATCAGGGCCATTGTATGTCCTGCATCCGCACCAGCTCTTAGAGTCTCAGAGGCCCGTAAGAGAGCTGTCTCCGTGGAGTAGCCCGCCCTAAAACCGGATTGTGAGGGATGTAGTAAGTTCCCTCTCTCCAGGTGCTCCGTAAGCTGAGCATTGACCACCTTCTCAGCCACTTTCGCCACATACGGCAATAAGGAGATAGGTCTGAGGTTTTCCAGCACTTCCATGCTTACATTCGGTTTTTTCCTTATTGGGAGTACTATGGCCTTCTTCCACTCCTCAGGGACTCGTTGCGTGGAAAAGGAGGTCTGTAGGACATGTCTAATGTATGGTTCCAGGGCAGCCAGGCCCTCTGTGATGACCCAGGCCGGTGCCGGGTCGTTAGGGGAACCGGACTTCACACTGCCACAGATCTTTATTAGCCTGTCAGCGGCGGGAACCTCGAAAGTTTGCAACGAGGCGTCAAGGGCCACAGGCGAGCAGCCTGCTGTAAAATCTATGCCCTTATCTGGTTGTTGGGTGAAGGAGGCATAAATAGCTTTAACTTTGTTGGAAAAAAAGTTTGCAACTCTATTGCATCCCTCCACAGTGGCCCTAAGGGGGGTGTTAGAGCTGGAGACTAAAGATATTTCTTTGTATATTTTGAACAGTTCGCGTGAGGAGCTCTCGGCCGCCTCAATGCGTGTCTGGAAATATTTAGCTTTAGCTCTACGCACCGCATACTGGTAGTTTTTGTGTGCTAGGCTATACCTGTTTTTACCTTGTTCGCTCGGGTTCCTTCTCCAGCTTCTTTCAAGTTTTTTACAATTGGACTTGATTTGCTGGAGTTCTGGAGTGAACCATGGGGCAGTACGTTGTCTGCCTTCCCTTGCTTTACCCTTACTCATGGGGGCAATCTCATCCAGGGTTGCAGTCACAAGCTGATTAAATTCATTATTCGCCTGATCACTGTCCATAGCATGCGGAAGTTGCGCTTTCTGGATGGCGCATATGAAGTTTTCTTGGGAGTATTGTCTCCATTTCCGTCTCATAATATTTCCCACCCCCATCTCAATGGCTCTAACTGGCTGGTAAAAACATTGGAAAGGGACCAAGAAGTGGTCTGTCCAAGGGAGCTGACACGGTGTGAGTGCCTTTATCAAGTCCCAGCTTGCGAAGATAGGGTCCAAACAGTGACCCCTCTGATGTGTAGCTGCAACACTTATCAAGTCCAGATGCAGTTCTTGTAGGACTAGACGGACGTCCGCTGCCTCCTTTTGTAGGGGATCCTCTAGATGTAAGTTCAGATCACCCAACACCAACACTTTATTGTGTTTAATCGCAGATTGAGTAGCCCCTTCCAGTAAACTACTTCGGAAGTTGCCCAGAGAGCCAGGAGGTCTGTAAATTAGGATGCCCGTAATTGCCTCGTGTTGGGTCAGTTTGATGTTGAATTCACCAGCTTCGCAGTTGTCAATTTTTACTGGTTTTAGAACACACTCAAAAGGGTGTTTGACAATGATGGCAATGCCACCTCCCCTTCCCTTATCTCGATCAAGTCTATGGAGGGTATAACCTGGCGGAATGGTATCCACTATATCTGGATCCGAATGTTCTCCTAACCAGGTTTCAGTTAAAAATAGTATATGCAGGTCCTCATCTAGTAAGAGATCCCACAGCTGAAGGGAATGTTTAGTGAAGGATCTACAATTTAAGAGCCCCCCTTTAGCAATAATCGCATCAGGGTCAGGGACGGCAGGCGATAGACACCTCCCTCTGAATGTACAATGAGGACATGGACCCAGGTCAAGTGGCTCCATCAAGTGGCGACAGCTCGTGAATGGAGCGGGGAAAGGTCTCGCAGCCTCTTACTTGTGTAGGACTGCCCGCGGCACGTCCGAAATGTAGGGGTCTGGGCCCCTGGCCACGGTCGGCCGCGGACGGGCGCAGACGGGCTTGGCTTAGGCGCGGCTTCGGCGCGCGACCGGCGCGCCCGCTGCGCCAGCCCGCTGCGCCGTCTGAACCCTACACACATATTATAGGTGATGAGGAGGGCGGGAGGCCGGCGCGACTAGAGCGCAGCCCCTGCCCACACCCAAGATGGCGCCCGCCGCCGCCTCAACCGGGAGTTAAAAAACGGCTGGGCGAGGCTGTCAGCAAAGAGAATAGCGTGTGTAGGGGTGTCAGAGTACCTCACAACGATTCCCACTTAATACTAGGAAATAAAAACCCCCCTTAGAGTAAAAGTGCATCAATCACAAACACGATCTTAAAAACACAATTAAAATCGCTGGAAGGGCAAAGACTCAATGCTGCTCTGTAGTAGCTCGCAGCCCTAGTCCTCCCTCTAGGGAGAGCTCTAACAGGCAGCGAGCAGCTGACCGAACCCTACTAAATAGTCTGGGAGGGCGGGAGGCCGGCGCGACTAGAGCGCAGCCCCTGCCCACACCCAAGATGGCGCCCGCCGCCGCCTCAACCGGGAGTTAAAAAACGGCTGGGCGAGGCTGTCAGCAAAGAGAATAGCGTGTGTAGGGGTGTCAGAGTACCTCACAACGATTCCCACTTAATACTAGGAAATAAAAACCCCCCTTAGAGTAAAAGTGCATCAATCACAAACACGATCTTAAAAACACAATTAAAATCGCTGGAAGGGCAAAGACTCAATGCTGCTCTGTAGTAGCTCGCAGCCCTAGTCCTCCCTCTAGGGAGAGCTCTAACAGGCGTGACCGGCATTTTTGCATTTGGGATGCATCATCCCGAATGCAAAAAACACAATTTAAGTAATCGCAAATTTGCGATTACTTAAATTGCGATTGCATTTAAGGAATCGCAAATTGCGATACCTCAAATGCAATGCATGATGATATTTAAAATAGCGATTTCGCTATTAGGGGACGCTAATTACCGTCAAATGAAACTTGATGGTAATTAGAAAAAACTTTGAAAAATGCACTAAAGTGCATTTTTCAAAGTTCAAGGTTACACATGCCCTTGGGACATGTGTGTCCGCAACATGGGTTCACTTAGCAATTTCAGGGGTGCTACAGGGTGTCATCTTAGCATCCTAGCACCCTTGAAATTGCATGAGCAATTTGCGAGTACCTCTTGGGTACTCACAAATTGTGCATGCAATTCTCATTCCTTCCTATGGGCCTCTAGGCCCATTGGAATGAATGGGAAGCAATTCCTTAATTGCGACTCACAATTTGCGAGTCGCAATTAAGGAATTTGTAGGAATCGCTAATTTATTTGCAATTCATACATGCACAGCCAATAGCGAATCTTCAATTGCGATTCCTTAAAAATCGCAATTAAGGATTCGCTATTGGCTATTTTGATGCATGTGGGGGTATATCTTGTAAACTGCTTCCAAGTCTTTCATGTTAGCTAATCCAACACATGTTGTTTGTTGCACAGTTTTGTTCAGGAAAATAATTTGTTGCAGCATTAGGCATGCTCTAAATAAGGCCTCAGTTCCCTGAACCTGCCAGTCTTTTGTCCCACAAATTGATTTTACATCAATAGTGTCTCTACAAAAGTCAAAACCCTGTTCAAGCAGAGGGAAAGAAAAGAAGCAGAGTTTATCAGCTTGGTGTCTGTTAGCAAATGTTTCTTTCAGGTGATGGTGCAAGCCTATACCAATAGGAGTCAGAGTCAGATGTATCATAGCAAAGTTCTGTGCAAATGTTTTTGAACTACCCCGTGGTGGTGTAGGGCAATGTTTCCATTGAGTGTATTTGCAAGCAGCACAAGGAATACTTTCTTTATGCAAAAAATGATGGCCCTAATGTTGAAAACAAAACCTTTCATGTACCATCATACAATTCATTCAAAGAAAACACAGTAGAATGCTCTAGATCGTCTAGCATTTTATGCACTGTATCAATGTCCCAATAGTCAGAAACAGAACTAGGGGTAATGACATAATTCAATTATATTTTAAACAGGTATGGAATTTGTAAACTTTCAGTGGGGTATACACTTCATACGATAAGCTATCCCAAACAATCCCATCAGGAACTGGAACAGCTGAAATGTTCACCAGGCAAAGGTCTCTTTGCTCTCGGTGTGGTGACGAATGTGGTTCAAGAATCAAGTTCACCAGTTGTACTGCAGAGGGTCCTGAGAGATAGTGTCTATTAAGAAGTGGGGAAAAGATTCACAAAACCAATCGAAAGGACAAGGAAAAGGAAGGAAATTGTAATCCAAAGTCGTAGCCATGGAGAGACAAAATATGCCCTTTTCAGCCAAAGGTGGAAGACACTCACTTTCTGCCTGAATGGTAGAGGTGGCGGACGAGGTGCATTGGGTCAAACACTTTACAATAATCATGAAACTGGTGATTTTGACATGCTGTATTAAAGGCCAGGACGGGCATTATACATGCACTGGAAAATCAAAATCACTGCTTTTACATTTCAATAAAATGAAGATTAAGTGATCAAAATGGTTGAAACTGATTCATTTCTGGTCTACGATTATTTCATCATCTTATACGGAGGTGGTTGCATCCTGGGACTGATAATGTATTTATTAGCGGCGTTGCCGCACATGATGCGTTTCGGTTGGCTCCCTAACCTTTTTCAAAGTAACTTAACTGAATTACGGTCACCGATTATATACATGCAACGTGTTGATGTTACTACACATGGACAGGAAAGAAATACTTCATCGCCAACTGTCGACTTTACAAGTTTCAAATACACAGGTGTGCAAATAGCAGTTTCAATAAATATACTCAATAAATAAATGCTGTCAATAAAACATTTATGATAATTTGACTACTCAAAATTGGTAAGAGAATTTGTCCTAAAAACCCAGAATTCTTTTTTCATTCTTTTAAAACTCTTTTTTTATGCAAGAGGTCAAAAGCCTGTATAATTTCATTAGAGTTTTTTTTTAAAATATATATATGATTTGTTTTATATATATACACCAATAATTAAAGTGCAAAGTGCTTCAAATTCTCTATTTAAGTCTCTATTTAAGTCCCCAAAACATAATAGGACATTTAGTCCTATTTCTATGTTTGTGCCTGTCCCGCTTTTTCGATCTGAAAATGTGGTCACTGTAAGTAGCCTGCTAATGCCAGTGCAACCTGTTTGATTAGCCTTTGCAGATCACGATGTCTGCCCGGAAATGCATCACTGCGCCTGGGCACACATCTTGAAGTGCAGCGCCTGGAAATGCATCGCTGCGCCGGGACACACATCTCAAAATACCGCGCCCGGAAATGCATCACTGCGCCGGGGCACGCACCTCGCTGTGCAGCTCCCAGAAATGCATCACTGCGCAGGGGCACGCATCTCGAAGATCAGCACCCAGAAATGTGGTAAATAATTTAATTACCGGAACTTAATTTGATACGGAAAATTAATAATAATAGCTCAGACAAATAAGAGGCAGAATCCGTGGTATTAGAGGTTCGGAACGGGCTTTATTCCAGGATCAATTTGAATTGAGGACTCCATATTCCATCACCACGAAGGTTCAGGAAGTGAAGGACCAACTTTATTGACAAGTAATCATTTTTATACAATATGCATTACAGTGAAACCGATGCAGGAGGCGTGACAAAAGATAAAACATACATGCGTAATTAAAGTGGGTGTAACTAGGCGTAACTTAAAGAACGTCATCAGGTATGATGTCACAATAGGGTGGTTCTATGAAAGAATTTCGCAATGTCAGCAGAAATACTTGGCAGGAATGCGCGCGCAGCAGCATGACGTGTGATTGACATGCAACTAGGGGGTGAAGGGGACTTGACATTTAGCTCTACATGTGGAGACAGGAAGTCTGGGGGGTCAAGTCAACCTAATCCCAAATCATATCTAACATCCTATGTTTAAAGAACTATGTTATCCAAAAAGAAAGGTCTTTCGAACAAAATCTATTCTATACTGACTGTGAGTGCGTGTACAAGCGTCTAAGTGTCTACACTAGATGCGAGGGCAGAAATCTTCCATAGTAACAGGGCTATGAATTACTTGCATAAAGACAGAGAAGCCGGGCCCTTTGCTCGGTAGCTGGAAGAATGTTTACTTAAACTACTAGACAGGAATGCATTGGATAGGGAGCGGAGCAGATAATCACAAGGTGAAATACAGTTTTTTGGCAGGCAACAGGCTGGAGTCAGGCACCGTTAGCCGCGCAGGGAATAGGACAAAGTTCATGGATACAGATGCGAGCTCAGACTGGAGCTTTCAGAGGCAGAAGGCAGGAAAAGGCTTAACGGCAGAATCAGGGCCTACTCGCCTGGACTGTAAAATGGGATAAATGAACCATATAAAGCCGGTGGCCTTTCATACTTAGGAATGGAATATCCGGCCCATTCATGGCGGATCTGAAAGAGGACATGTTGACGGTGGACACACATGTGTTTGCGTCTTCATAACTGGAACTGGAGGGAACATACATGTACTTGTGATTTATACATGAAACCGTTGGGGTCCAAGATAGGGGACATAACTGATCATAAAAATCCATATTTCCACATTCCCTCCTTGTCCCCTACTTGCCCTTAAGAGATATCAATCTTCATCAATCCGTTGATCTGTTCATATAACATCATTTGTTCTTCTTTTTTCTTCTGGGATGAACGAAATCTTGGTGGTGGAATACACGATGTGGCACACAGGCCGCAAATCGCTGGTCCACATTGTAGGCATAAGCAGCAACTGAATAGTATGAGAAAGCCAATACCTAGGAAGGATAGGACCCTCCATCCAAAGGTAGATAATACACTCCAAAACCAACCGGACCAAGTCCAGGTGCCTGGATTCTGGTGTATCTGGCTTACAATCTTATGAAGGCGAGTTATGGCTTTATATACAGATGGCGAATTTTCTGGTATGAAAATGCAACAGCTTGATCCGATGACCCTACAAGCTCCGCCCCTATCGGCCAGGATGACGTCAAGGACAAGACGATTTTGAAGCACAACAATCCGCATAGCAGACTGCTCTTCTGTTAAATTGCCTAAGGCGGAAATAGTTTCGTTTACTACTGCTTCAAGGGTTCTGGTTAATCTACGTATCAGCTTACTATTGGTAACTCTACCTATATAGGGAAAGAGACCTTTATTGAAATCTGTGTATTTTTCCCATGCTGTCTCAGTGTAATCGACTATTGGGAGATCTCTCCGTTCTCTATTGTGTACTAAATGAGTATTTCTATGATAATCAGGAGGAGCTAGGAAAACAGGTGGCAAAAGGAATCCGATGTAGCAGGTACCATCCCAATCTAGAGGCAAACGTATATATGCAGTCTGACCACATATGAAGTAGGAATGGCGAGAAGCTCTAAATGTAGATTTGCCTTGATCACTGAATTCTATTACAGTGGTGCATCTACTATGGCCCATATGTATGGAACCATTCTTTCTTACACATAATTCACCTTTAACTGGAAATACTGACATGGCGGGCAAAATTGGTGTAGCTTCGGATTCGACATTCAGGATCATGAGATTAAGCGTGAAATTCCCTAATCCATATACTTCATTTTCTAGATCAGTTCCTGTTCTTTTGGGAAGTCCCTCCTTGTTAGGGTAACAGACTTTGAGCAAAACTAAGTTCAGATTTCCCCATACCCAGTTATTCCGGTAAACTGCAGAATTCGAATCTAGGGAATTAATTAAACTAAACCATGCTCCACAGGAGCCATTGTGTGTGAATGGGTATGGAAAGAGAGGTAGAATTCCTTTATAGTTCTGATAGGGAGGGAGTCGGCCACATATCCAACAATTTGTAGCATTGCTAACCTGATGGGAATGATGTAACATACTAATAAAAGTGTTATTGCGCAGCGCAAATCTATAGGACAACTCATGCGGCGGTAATTCACTAAAAGAATGTTCAGCAGTAACATTGTAAACATGTTTAGAAATAGGATAATATATGTGCAACAATATACTTGCAGCAATTATTAAAAGACTTAAGAAAAACAAAATTAATAACGTCACTGTGCAATGACTACGCAGTGATTTACAGTACGCATGTTGTTTCAATCGCATTTTTCCGTTTCTTTCTCTATTCAGGTCTAGGGGATACATGTCAGAGACAAATTCGACCGATTCACCTTGGAGAGGACTTAAACAATCAAATTGCCTGACTTGTTAGACCGTAGTTTTAGTTTATATTGTTCTTTGTCATTCAGTTCAACCAAAGGAAGTTTTGAGTCAATCGGTGAAGACACGCGAGGTGTGTCATTTACATCGGACGGTAGTCCATGAAATTTCTTGATATGACTTGAATGTATCCAGCCTTTTCGACCTTCGATCTTCACGGCTGTCCTCGTCGTTAACAGTACGAGTTGAGGCGATTTCCACCTAGGATCCAGCTGAGACTTCCGGTCAAAGTTCCTCACTAACACCAAGTCCCCTGGAATTACGTCATGGGGTTTCACCTCGGTGTTGTCGGGAAAGGCTGCAGCTACCTGTGAACGACAAGATTGTAGTGCAGACATCAAGGAAGCCAAGTAATCTGTCAGCATATTACAGTCAATATCAGTTATTTTGCGTGGTATAGGCGTCCCCCACATATTTGGTGGTCTGCCAAAGACCACCTCATAAGGGGATAGCCCTGTTCGAGAGT
Source organism: Triturus cristatus (assembly GCF_964204655.1). Taxonomy (NCBI): domain Eukaryota; kingdom Metazoa; phylum Chordata; class Amphibia; order Caudata; family Salamandridae; genus Triturus; species Triturus cristatus. The sequence continues at coordinate 15,027,287 of NC_140595.1, forward strand.
GCGCTACCATTCTCATGTAAATGAGTGCGACTGGTAAGGCTACTACCCAGTCGACACCTTTCTCTCTACATATTTTGGCCAATCTAATTTTCAGAGTTTGATTATGTCGTTCCACGAGACCTGCTGCCTCGGGGTGTCGGACACAGTGAAATTTCCACTGATAGCCTAACAAAAGTGAAACGTGTTTCATTAGTTCGGATGAGAACGGCTGGCCGTTATCTGAGTAGACAACACGTGGTAAATCGTACCGTGGGAAGAATTCTCGAACCAACTGTTTGGCAGTAGTCGGGGCAGTGTAATCTGAAACCGGGTATGCCTCTGTCCAACGGGAAAGAGCACAGACAACTACGAGAACATATTTGAATCCTCGACATCGTTCCATCTGGATATAATCCATCTGGAGGACTTCAAAAGGGTGATCAGGAGGCTGAAATCCACCCTGTTCTACGGGAATGCTTTTACCTGGGTTAAACTGACAACAGATCATACAGGTACGAACTTTTTGTTTAGCTGCTGCTCGTAAATGTTTGTTAAACCAAATGTGTTGAATGCTGTCTAGCATAGCTTTTTCTCCTAGGTGCGCAGTATTAATTATAACTTGGACCATTGAATCAGGAAGGAACCACACAGATTTTTCCTTCGTCATCCATCCTTGATCCGTTCGGATCCCTCCTAATTCAGTCCATTTCTTTATTTCATCTGGTGTAGCATGTGTCTGTATGTCAATCACGTCAAGAGCGGGATCCTTAACCGTCATACAATGTGTTGGTGTCGGAACTATTGTCTTTGTCTTGTCAGATGCTTGAGTTTGAGCAGTCTGTTTAGCTGTTCTGTCAGCTAGGTCATTGCCTTGGGAAATGATATCAGTAACTTTCGTATGAGCTTTACATTTCATAATTGATATTGCAGTGGGTAGATGTATTGCATCTAATAAGGCATGAATGAGGGGTCCGTGCTGAATGTGGGCACCGTGAGAAGTTAAATAACCTCTCTCTCGCCACAGCACGCCGAAGTCATGTACAACTCCGAATGCATAACGTGAATCAGTGTATATGTTGACTTTTTTATTTGTGGCTTGAATACAGGCTTGTGTCAGAGCGATGAGTTCTGCGGCTTGAGCTGACAAGATATTTATGCAATTTGTTTCAATGATTTCAGTATCGGTTGTGACTGCGTAAGCGGCCACTAGCTCTCCTGTACTTGTTCTCATACATGAACCATCTACATACAATGTCAGGTCTGGATCTGACAATGGGACGTCTGTTAAGTCTTGTCTGGGTTTCGTCGTGATAGTGATAACTTCAATACAATCATGTGCTAGTGGGTCTGTTCCGTTTACTGGTAACAGTGTGGCAGGATTCAATGTACTACAACGTCTGATTTCTATGTGTGGCTGAAATAATGTTAATTCATAACCAGTGAGTCTTGCTATAGTCAAGTGTTGTGTTTGTGTGCGGTTCAAGAGAACCTCTACTGCATGTGGTACTTGTACTGTCAATGGGTGTCCTAGTACTATGGCATCGCTTTGTCTGATTGCTAAAGCTGTTGCTGCCACTGATTTCAGGCACGCAGGTAGAGCCTGAGCTACGGGATCTAATGTACTAGAAAAATAAGCACATGGTTTGTGTGATCCTGCTTGTTCCTGTGTGAGTACTGACAAGGCAGTACCTTCGCGTTCCGTAACAAAGAGTGTAAACTGTTTATTGTAACATGGTGTTGCTAAAACAGGTGCTTGACATAAAGCTTTCTTTAGGCTTTCAAAAGCTTGTGTATGTTCCTGAGTCCAAGGGAGAACAGTCGATGTGGCTGCCTCCTGTGTTGTCAACTGGATGAGTGGTTTCGCTAGAAATGCATACTGAGGGATCCACTGCCTACAATATGAAGTGAGGCCTATGAAAGCCCGCACCTCCTTTTGTGTCTTGGGTATTGGCATATTAGCAATTAACTGGATGCGATCTGATGTAAGCTGCCTTCCCTCCTTGGACAGCGAGTGACCAAGGTAAACAACTCGCTGGACACAGAATTGCAGCTTAGAAGGGGACACCTTGTGCCCCTTTTCGGCCAAAAATTGTAAAACCGTCAGTGAGGCTTTTTCACATTCAGGTTCGCTTCTAGCGGTGATCAGCAGATCATCGACATATTGAAGCAGGGCAGTGTTGACTGGCATGTGGATACTGTCAAGTTCTCGTTTCAATGCTTGGCTATAGATGCTGGGGCTTTCTGTGAATCCTTGAGGTGCGCGTGTGAATTTAAAGCTTCGTCCATTTAAACTAAATCCGAACAAGTATTGGCTTTCCGGATCTATTGGGACGCTGAAGAAGGCATTCTTGAGATCAATTACAGTAAAGAATGTTGCTTCGGAATCAATGGCTGTCAGTAATGAAGAAATGTCTGGGACTACGGGGTATTGTGGTACAATACATTTATTTAATTCGCGCAGATCAATAACCAATCGGTATACTGGCGGGGCTGTTGGATCAGTTCGTTTAAGAATCGGAATTATCGGTGAATTACATACATTGGAGTCGGTTTCCACAACCACTCCTTGGGTAATAAGCTCGTCAACGATTTGCAGTAAAGCCACTACAGCATCTGGGGGTAACTTATATTGTCGCATTCGTGGTAGTACCACTCCTGCCTTTAATGTGACTCGATATGGTGTAATGTTCATGCAACCAACATCTGTAGGGCCTTGTGCCCATAAATGTGTGGGTAAAGTCTGCAGTCGGTCATCCATGTCTCGGGACACATAGTGCCCTTTGAAATCACGTAAAAACAATCTTACTCCTTCCGGAGAACAACATATTATAGCTCCTAGAGCTTTCAATGTTTTTATGCCTAACAGGTTTTCTGGACATGATTTAGTAAGTAATAAATCTGTAGTTCGTGTCAAGGGACCAATCGTAAGTGGAAGAGGCTGTGATACTTCGTTAATGATAGGTTTTCCTGAAAAGCCAAGGGAAATATTCTGTGAGCCTGAGAGGGGTGCCCCTGGAACTTCACTACGTTTTATTGTTGTTCGGCTTGCCCTTGTATCAAGTAAGAATTTTCTATCTTGGCCTAATAGTTCACTGTGTACATAAGGTCCTTCTTGATCTACAGGGACCTCAATAAGGGGTAAGCCGACTTCCCTCTCTAGGCTGTTTCATGAATATCGTTGATAATCAGGATAGTCATACTGTGCGGTCTGGTACATCTGTCGTGTAGTTGTTGGTGTGGCAGCAATAGGCTGCGGTGGTGGAGCTGGCATAGACTGTTGCGGAGCTGGCATGGACTGCGCATGCTGCGGGGCTCCTTGTTGGTTCTGATCCTGTCTAAGTGGTCGTGGTCTTTCTTTTGTGTTACCTATGGCGATATTATGTTTTAGAACTGGACAATCGTGTACATAATGACCTGGCTGCTTACAATAGTTGCACGTCCCTTTTACAGGACCTGCTGAAACACTGGACTGTGTCATACCCTTTTTATGACCGTCAGTTGGAACCGTCTGGGAAACTAGCATTTTCATTTTCGTGTCTTTCATGCGTCTTTGTTCATGTTCTTGTTCCTCTCTAATTCTATTGTGATGGTACTGTAGCATTTGTAACATTTGTGACGGAGTATTACCTTGCCAGGTACTCTCGAATTTCAATACTCTATTCTTAACTTGGGGCAAGGCATTTTCAACCAATTTTGTCACAAACAGATGTGGATATGACTCGCTACTTGCTTTTATTCCACTATTTATACCAAAACATTTTTCAAATCGGGAATAGAAATCACTAGTGTCTTCATCTGATTTTTGTTTACAGGCTGAGATTGCACCCCAGTCTTCCTTTTTCGTAGTTAATAAACGTGGCAGTACCTGTACTAGTAAACCTGGTAGTGTCTTGGTCTTTTCCCCAAGCCCTGAACCTGGACCTCGAGCTTTTTCTTCGTTTTCTAATGCTGTCCAATCTATCTTCTGGTCTCCCACCTCCCAATCCTTTTCCTTGAGTTTTTCGTAAATGCCCGCAGGCATTAATACCTTCAATATTGTCATAATGTCGGGGTAGATATATTCTCCCATGAGTAACATATCTTTAATTTCACGGTGGAAACCCGCTGGGTCTTTGTCATGACTGGGTACCACTTTCTTCATTTCTAATAGTTCTATTTTAGATATCGGTGTGTATACAAACACACGTTTAAACTGATTGTCATCACCTTTTATCGGGTGCACTTCGCGTAAGGGATTCTGTCTATCCATGTAATACGTCGTTCTTTCCTTGATGGGCAGTGAGACATGTTCAGGACATACAAAAAGAATGTACTGCTTTCTGGATTCTAGTATTTCTCTAATTAACTCAGTACCTGAACCTCTCCATTTATTCGTGAGTAATTCAGTCAATATATCAGGTAAGGGGCCAGGATCGGAGTGTTGGCTTTTATATAATATAAGGAGTTGTTGAATCATATAGATACCAGCTAAACGCTGTTCATCTGGGGCGAGGTTCAAAAACGTGTGCATTAGTATATCATCACTATATTTTCCGGGACTATCGACCCAGTGAACGGCTGACCTGGCTAATTCTTGTTCATCCATAGAATCGAGTATATGATAACCCCTTCGTTCTCGAAGTAATTTGTCAGCGGCTTGGAACGAATGTTCGGGGGACCTTATATTTATTATAGGAGTTTGGAATTTTCTGCTATTCTCTGGACGTATTGGACGTATCGGATCAGTAAAGCATCTAGTATTATTGCAAGATCTTCCTCTACCTACATAGGCCATAGTTTCTAACTGTCCTGTGGGCAATTCTAATTCTTCCTCGTCCTCGGTTTGTTCAGATTCGTCTACTGCTAATCTTTCTTCGTGTATTCGTTCTATTTCTTTGCGGATCTTTCGGCACATAGCTACTATACATGATCGTTTATCATGTCTCCCCTCTGATATATTCTTACTCCATGTGGTAAGAATTTGCATTTCTTCCGGATTTACCCCTGGTCGGTCTTGATTTCTGATCACACAGTTTATGAGGAAACGTAACAGTTCCCCCTGTATTTCCACTTTTTGGTACTCCATGGCTCTGTTAATACTCTCAGAATCTCGCCCTGACTGGACAAAGTGATATATATTTTCTAAATGTGCGGTCATTCCTGGTATCTTCCCTAAATATATTGCAGCTCGTCGGATACGTAATGATGCCAGCACCATTTCGTCCCCTTTTCCGGGCACAGGGTCATATCTACAATCTATTAGAAGTTCCTTGAGCGTGTTGGGAGTTACTAGTTTGGGCGTACGTTGGTGGGCTGATTCTTGAAAGGAAAGTTTATTTGCTCTGGGTGGCGTGGAAAAAATGCTTGATGTACCTCCGGTAGCACCACCTGGGGTGCTGGATGTGAAAGGATTCGTTGAACGTGATATAGCAACCATAGGTGTGGATACAGATGTAGAAACAGATGTGCTTGCCGGAACTTGTGTCGGAGTTTGCTGTTGCAGAGGTACAGACGGAGGAGGGTCTTGGCGTTGAACCCCCTCGGCAGGCGGTCTATGTGGCGCAGCATTAGCATACTCGGGAGCTGCGTCGTCTAAATAAGAGGAAAGAAAAACATCTTCTGCGGTTCTGGGATGCCCTTTGGGATGTACTTTTATCGGAAACAATGGGGGTGGCAAGTCTTTTGGTATCTCCGGAGTAGCCTTAGGTAACCCTTCGGCTAGAAGAGGATACATACCATTCATAAGGGCATTTCTTTGTCTGTCTGTTTGTTCTGCTTTTACTCGAGTACCTTCCTCAATTAATAGACTTTCTCGAACTTTATTTGAATTCTCCTTACTTTTCTCTTCCTGTCTGAGCGCTTTTTCTGTACGTCTATATGATTCTTTACGCCATAATTCAATGGCATCTTTCTGTGACTGTCTAGCTTTCTTTTTCCATAATTCTTCTTCTACTTTCATGATGCAATCTGCATCCCAGGTCCCAGCTGCGGGCCACCTCTGACTTTCTGGTAATTCCTTGGTGTAGTCTACCCATAGATCAAGAAATAATATGGCGTCTAGGCCATGTTTATGATACATGAAGTACCCTGGAGTGTCCCTAGGAGGAATGGGAACAGCTTCTTCGAGCACCCCTTTTCTAGTTTTGATCTGTCTTAATTTCGAAAAGAGCGGCATATTGAGAACTACTCTGACACCTAATGTTGAACACGTTTAATACAAAAAACACAATAATGAACAGTCATTCACACCACAATATACAGAACGTATTTAAAACATTTTAACATTTAACATTTAATGAATAAACAATGATGGCCATTTAGGGAACTAGTCACTAAGCATAATACTCGGTACTAACTAGATAATTCTGAATTATATACTAGACATACTTGATATACTGCTAAACAGTACAGATACACTGCTAAAACAGTGCAGACCGGGCTTGTGTACCCAAACCCGTCTTGACCGGCACAAACTATGTGCACGTCAGAACGCCTCCCCGATAATGGTACTCACCGGGTAGCTCGGAACGGAAGGCCTCGGAACTGAACTGAACTGGACTTGAACCGGACTGGACTCGACTCGAAACTTCGGAAACTTCAGAAACTGGTGGGCCTCTGTATACCTCGGATCTTGCTCTCTCAGCTAGGCTCTGGTCGGGATACTTCGCACTTCTCACCGCCTCGTCTGGGTGTTGATCGCAGCCTCAGTTACCCCCGCTCGGCAGGAGGGAGATACAGGAAATCCTGTGGGTACGCGTTGTTGTCCGTCCAGCTGTGGCAGGAGACCGGGCCTGCAACGCACCGCCGGCGCGTGAGATGAGAAAGTGTCCCTGTTCGGGCGCCATATATGTGGTAAATAATTTAATTACCGGAACTTAATTTGATACGGAAAATTAATAATAATAGCTCAGACAAATAAGAGGCAGAATCCGTGGTATTAGAGGTTCGGAACGGGCTTTATTCCAGGATCAATTCGAATTGAGGACTCCATATTCCATCACCACGAAGGTTCAGGAAGTGAAGGACCAACTTTATTGACAAGTAATCATTTTTATACAATATGCATTACAGTGAAACCGATGCAGGAGGCGTGACAAAAGATAAAACATACATGCGTAATTAAAGTGGGTGTAACTAGGCGTAACTTAAAGAACGTCATCAGGTATGATGTCACAATAGGGTGGTTCTATGAAAGAATTTCGCAATGTCAGCAGAAATACTTGGCAGGAATGCGCGCGCAGCAGCATGACGTGTGATTGACGTGCAACTAGGGGGTGAAGGGGACTTGACATTTAGCTCTACATGTGGAGACAGGAAGTCTGGGGGGTCAAGTCAACCTAATCCCAAATCATATCTAACATCCTATGTTTAAAGAACTATGTTATCCAAAAAGAAAGGTCTTTCGAACAAAATCTATTCTATACTGACTGTGAGTGCGTATACAAGCGTCTAAGTTTCTACACTAGATGCGAGAGCAGAAATCTTCCATAGTAACAGGGCTATGAATTACTTGCATAAAGACAGAGAAGCCGGGCCCTTTGCTCGGTAGCTGGAAGAATGTTTACTTAAACTACTAGACAGGAATGCATTGGATAGGGAGCGGAGCAGATAATCACAAGGTGAAATACAGTTTTTTGGCAGGCAACAGGCTGGAGTCAGGCACCGTTAGCCGCGCAGGGAATAGGACAAAGTTCATGGATACAGATGCAAGCTCAGACTGGAGCTTTCAGAGGCAGAAGGCAGGAAAAGGCTTAACGGCAGAATCAGGGCCTACTCGCCTGGACTGTAAAATGGGATAAATGAACCATATAAAGCCGGTGGCCTTTCATACTTAGGAATGGAATATCCGGCCCATTCATGGCGGATCTGAAAGAGGACATGTTGACGGTGGACACACATGTGTTTGCGTCTTCATAACTGGAACTGGAGGGAACATACATGTACTTGTGATTTATATATGAAACCGTTGGGGTCCAAGATAGGGGACATAACTGATCATAAAAATCCATATTTCCACAGTACTGGGAGAGAAGACACACCCCATAGCTAGATCATTCACAACACTACACCTTCTTTCTATTCATACCTCCGCCAGGGTCAGATTGGGATAACAATTTGGCGCGGGCAGCCCAAAAAAAGTGACCCACATTCCTGGAACACGGCCGTTTATGAAACTACATTTGGCTAGTCTCGTTGGGTTTATTTTTGGAGAAATGTTTGAAAAATGATGTATTTTAAAACTCATAGAACCAGAAAAATTGGTGAAATCTAAAAGCACTATATTTTGGCTGGGCGTGTGAGGTGACATAAAGTGTCCCAAAAGGCTGCACCACCTGATGTGGCTATATTTTGCCACATGGCCGTTTTTCCAGTCACATTACAGAATAAGAAATTCATTTTTAGGTCTCTCCTAGCGATGCAGCGCCATGTGCTGCTCGTGTAGGCGAGATCTATTGTTGCCGACTTTCTTTGCGATGCGGGACAGGACAGGTGCACGCGTACGGCAAGTCCTGGACAGGAGATGTGCACGCGTATGGTGCGAGCAGGAGTTGTAATAACGCCGCAAGCCATACGCGTGCACATCGACTGTCTGTGCCGAAGCTTAACAGACAGATGTGCACGCGTACGGGTCGCGGCGTTATCACAACTCCTGTTCGTACCATACGCATGCACACCTCCTGGTCAGGCGCGGAGTGCTTACCACGTCCAGCATGCCTGACCGCACTCACCGGCTCTTGTGGGGACTCTGCTGATCCCCGGCTGGTCTCGCGTCTTCAGCCGGTCACTGCAGCAAAACGCGGGGCTCCGTCTTGTTCACAGGAGCCCCGCCTGAAATCCTGCTTTGGCCACACCATGCGGCATTCACGAAGGCGGGGTGGGCTCCTGCCGGACTTCCTGTACTGCTTGTTTCGTTTGTCACCAAGAGGGATTCCCAGCATACTACTTCTCTGAAATAGCCACCTCTCTGTTTAGCAGCCAACAAGCGGGTACAGTGGTGGAACTTCCCACAGGGTTGTGGGGGTGTTTCTTGAGTTGGGGTTCTGGAGTGTGTTGGGGGAAAGGATTTTGCAGAAGGTAGTGGTCTCCTACTGGCAGTGTGGTTAATGCGAGGGAGTGGGTGGAGGGGGTTGCTGAGGATCTCCATTACAGTGGATGGGGATTTGTCATGGGTGCTGGGGACGTCCCCTGTGTATTTGTAGTCGGTGTTTTTGGCTGTTTCCTGGGTCTCTCTTTCTGGCCAATGGGAGTTTTCGATTGGCTTATACCTGGTGATTTAATTTTGTAACCATGCAGTGTTATCATGTCTGTAAAATAGAGTGGGGTTTGCCCTATCCAGAGTCGTATTACCCGCTCACTCAATCCTATTGGTTGTTTAAAGCTTCATTCATCCTCCTATAAGTGGTTGCTTTGCAGAGCATGAGACTTTTTTACATCTCAAATGTACACTGATTCATAGCACGTTAAATTATTTATCTCGAAATACATCAATTGTATAATTACTGTAATTGCTTTTATTTCTCTCCTCCCAGATAGCGCAAGCTGTCTGGTTGAGAGACTGCTTGCTGTTTGATGGTTTGCCTTCCTCTGTTTGTGTGTGTACCTTCCCGGGGCCTCTTTGTGGTCCATTTAGTTAGCTGACTTGTGATATGTTCCCACCAGGCCTGGGGATTGAGCGGGTGCACAGTGACTGACAGGAGCCGGTGCTTGAGTAGGTTACTTTTTTTCCTGCAAACCCTAGTAAATCCAGGCATAGGGCCAACTCCTACTAAAGCTATCATCCGATATGTGGGTCGAAGTCCTCAGCCGTACTTCTGTGCCCTTACTTCCTGTCCCTGCCCCACCATGAAAGTCCAGTCACCAATATGCTAGAATGCTGACTCCCCCTGCAGTGTACCTAGCTTCGGGTGATGTTTACATCCTTCCACCGCTTCCATTTAGAGGACTCAGTATTTATTTTTTGTTTTTTGTCAACACTTCACAAGCGTGTATGCGTTAAGCTCTCTCCATCGTATGCTGAACCACCGCCCTCAAATCCACACCTCTCCCCGTTCTGTCTTGCTTCCCACCCCTCCAAACGTGTCTTAGAGAGCACAGCATCAGAGATATTCTTTCTGCTGTCTGGCTCAAGAGCAGACTTTAAAGTTTGTTGTTTGTTTTATTACCTGCATTCCACACATTGTTTGAAAACACAAGCTTTGGCACACAAAGACTTTAAATGTGCTGGGGGGAAGAACCGGCCATGTACTGCACACACTCCGCTGTTGCCTGAAGAAAGTGTACTCAGCATGACACTTCTCCTGGAGGGCCACAAATCTGTTCACTGGGCTATTGCAGAGGACCAACTGGTTGAATCCTGTGAATAGTAGATTGGCCTTGACAAGCATTTCCCTGTACATCCTGACACTTCCTGTTTTTTTTTCAATTCTGTTTAGTTTCCAGAGTGAAAAGTATTTGAAAAGTAGACCATGCCACTTATTAAAATTGGATTCTATGTACAGTTTTGATAAACTATTATATATGCTTGCTTAGAGTTGTGGGAAAAAATGTTCAGAAATCTTATATTGGTAGTTTTCGTACAGATGAAGGGAGAAGGGATGTGGAGCCATGAGCCAAAGTGCCCCACTGAGCCACTCCCTAGGCAGCAGCTGTGAACATGTCTACATGTTTCCTATTGTTGTGCATCCATACTGCGCTGAAAGGACCTTTCCAGATTGTGCTCTATATATTTTTAGGTCGAGCCTAGAGTCAGTGCGCATGCACTGCTCTACGAGATGATGTATTGGAGTATGGAATTGAAGCCACGCCCACTCTCCGCTCATATTTGTCATTGGCTTGTGTCATTGCCCTTCGTAAATACAGGCTTCTGATTCGTTAATAGGCTTGTTAGTCCCTCCTTAGTACAGCCTTGTCTTCATTTGTAACCTCCCATGAGGACTGGCCCTTTTGCTTCGGTTGTTACACAGTGAGTCTTATTGTGTCTGTAAGCACTATTTTCTTGAATGAGTTTCTCCTACTGCAGGCACGATATGCTTTCCTGCAACATTCAGCGTGCCATGCGTGCTTTCATTTTCCGAGCAGCTGGGACAATGGCGGCTGCTTCTTTGAATAGGTCTCGCATTTACAAGAGTTTGAGCTATTGGCATTGTAAATGACAATGCCTCTTATTTATGTGTTAATTATCAAATAAATAAAAGGCATTGTCATTTACAATGCCAATAGCTTAAACTCTCGCAAATGCGAGACCTATTGCATTGCAAATGCTTGTTATTTTAGGCCTTGGGCAATTAAGCCATTTGCGCAGAATCAAGGGATGTTGAGCTGAGGCTGGGACTCAAACCTATTTCCCTAGTTCCAAATTCGGCAGCTCTGACACACTAGCATTAGATCCTCTCAATTTTCGTCTCGGGGAAATGTGCCTCACAGCGAGGCCTACCCTTACATGCACCCCCCTCTACTAAGGCCTGAAAGACTCTGGAGCCAGGTCTGGCTCCAGGAATTTTTATCTGGGTGGGCCAAGGGAGCAGACCCAATTTTTGTTGCTTCGGGAGGGAGACTACAAGCCTTACATGATATCTACTTACAACAGGCATCACCATACAAAGGATCGATTCTGTGTTTATACCGAGTATGTAAAGAGTTACTTGAAAGTACTAGCTGATATCTGTACATTGCACATTGCCTTTAACATAAACGCCTTGAATTATGAATCCTCAAATGAGGGTGCTGTGCTGCTTTGGTAATTAACTGCATATGATATACATGGGACCCATTTCAACTCTCTCCCCAAATCCAAGGCATTCTGATTTAGCAATCTGTAGGTTTAATGAGCTGCATGCACCTCTCAATGGTTCATGGTGACTGAAACTGTCTGAGGTATGCTTGCTCAATTTGATGTTTACCTTCAAATGGTTTTCAAAATTATCCTGCTTGAGGGAGTGCTTAGTTGGAAGAGTGATGCATTGCAGTGTTAACTTCATGGGGAGTGTCAATGTATTGTGCATGAGAGTGATGTGCTTATCTTTTTTTTTCTCTGCAACTAACATGGCTTTCAAGTTTCCCAGGTCCATGATAGCAAGACCAGTCCAGTTTTGTTTTTTATTAGAATTCTGGGACTTGTAGTCTTATTTAACCTAGTATAAAACCAGAACTACAAGATTTCCAGACTTCTAAGAAAAAAATGGGTCTGGTCTAATTAGTCACACGCAGACCTGGGAAACTTGGTAGCAATTAACTAAATGCATAATAGCAGGAAGGAGTGTGTTAGACCTGTCAGCCTTAGGGTGGTCTTCCCCCAAACATTTTGCCTGCTTACCTCCACTTTTTGCTGTATCTTTTTGTTGGCCTTAGGACTCTGAGCACTTTACCACTGCTAACTAGTGCCAAAGTGCATGTGCTTCTTCCCTAAACATAGTGACATTGGTGTATAGCTGGCTGGCATATTTACTTATAAGTCCCTTGTTAAGTGGAATACTGTATACCAAGGGCCTGTAATTTAAATGCTACTAGTGGGCCTGCAGCACTGGTTGTGCCACCTACACAAGTAGCCTTAGCCTTTCAAACCTGTCTCAGGACTGCCATAGCAAGGTCTGTGTGCAGTTTACGGCCACTTCGACTTATCATTTAAAACCACTTGCCAAGCCTTAAACTCCCCTTTTATTATACAGAAGTCACTCGTAATGGAGGCCCTGGTTAGCCCTTAGGGCAGGGTGGTGTGTAACTAAAAGGTAGGGCATGTACTTTTAAGTTTTACATGTCCTGGTCGTGACAACAGCTAAATTAGTTTTTCGCTACTGTAAGCCTACTGTCAGGCTCACCTGAGGTCTCCGCGGGGGCAGGAAGTGAAGGCCAGATGAGTAGGTCCCAACCTCCCCTCACAACCAGTCCACCCAACAGACGTCAAAGCGGAAATAGCAGTAAGGGGAAGAGGGGAGACAAGGGAGGTGGAAGAAGAGACAGGGCCGATCCAGAGCATGTCAGACACCACCGCAGCTACGCCGAGATTCAGAAGAAGTCCTGCAAACATAAGACTGAATCAACAAATTAGCATTAAAATACAGGGAAACATATATATCTCTATTTAAGTGTCGCAAATATTCTACCTGGTACTCTCCCCTCTTCCACTTGTGTCCACAAAACATGTAATGCTAAGAATTTGATGTACGGGGATTCCTAAATAAAGAAAATGACGTTAAAACACTTTTTAAGTATAATATCTATCAGTGTATCAAGATGGATGAGTAACATCAAGTCTTACCCCCTCTTCTTCCAGAACAGAGGTGAAAATCAGAAAAATCCCATATACAGAGATATGGGCTAGTAGATTGTTAAGCGCACAATCTACCCTATGAGAATCGAGACTCCAGCGCTAGCCTCTTACTCAAATAACTTGCCGCAATTCTTCAAAACATAAATGAACATGCTCCTTGCTTCAGGAGGTGCAATGCTATACTCCTTGCTTCAGGAGTTGCGATACTATATGGTATTAGGTATACAATAACACACAATGAATTGTTTAAACCAGCTTGCGATTCAATGATTACCCAGAAACACAGTCATTTAACATATGAGAAAAATGCAGATGCCTGTCGCCTGCTAGGGAACAAGCCCTCAACAAAAGGAGCCAAAACTGTATCAGGAGCAACGCGGGGGAAGGGGCGCGAGTCCATCAGGAGCGCTAGCGCGTTACCGCCATAATCAACAATGTATTCGGAATGCCAAGAAATGAAGAGGACTCTGTTAGAATCCCGTCACTTGAGACGCGGGGCCAGCATGAGATCTCAAAGGCTCCGCGAGGAAGATTCCACACCGGTCTTCAACGCGACGCTCCCATCGACGTGACGACACCCGGAAGCGGATGCTATGGTCCGGAAGTGACGATACCCGGAAGTGAGTGTCTGTGACAAACACTAGAACGCGAAGCGTCGTTCCTCCTGACGCTTCGCGTTTTAAGCTGCCGCCGGCCCCACTCGTAATGCTGCGCAGCTGTGACACCTACTTCTCTCATTGGGATTTCCTCAAAACACTTTTAGCTGTAATTCCTGATTAGAAAGGAGTAGCTGCATCATGTTTTATATCTTTGGAATGGTAATTATAAATCCTCTTTACTGGTAAAGTTGGATTTAACTTTACTGTTTTAGAAATGCCACGTTCAGAAAGTGGGCATTTATCTGCCCTTACTGCTCTGTGTGCCGTGCAGCCTGTCTCCAATACACGTCTGGGATGGGTGGCAGCTACACTTCCCTCTAGACAGCCACAAACACAGGAAGGGTGTGTGTGACAAAGAACTCATCTGCATTAATCTACATTATGAAAGCTGTTCCAGGGCAGGAAGAGGGAGGGGGATGACACTTACACCCGAAAAGGCAGTATCCAGTTTCCCACAAAAAGGGCTGATTATCCTCCACTGATAGCCTGGCAGACAAGTCTAGGACAAAAGGGAACCTGTGTACTTCACCCCCCACTTCAATGACACATTTAGGTATAAGTACTGGGGCACTGACCCTACCAAGAGAGTACACTGCCAGACCTGTGAAGAACTCTGCCAGTAAAGACTGCTGTGCCACAAGGATTGCTACTTAGCCTGACTACTGATTTGAAGCATGCTTTCTGCATTGCTGAGCTGCCTTACTGCCTGCTGATCTCTGACATGCTAAGGACAAGGACTGGACCCATTTCACTTGAACCCAGAGTGAATCCAAGGGCTTGCCCCTTGTTCGGAAGTCTCAGGGCCATCAAACACTTCCTGCAACAGCAGGTGGACTCTGCCACCTGTGAGTCCTGCCCTGCCAAGTGGTGCCATTCCAGTCCTGGGCCTTTCAATGGTGATGTCTGCTGTCTAGAACCATCAAAATCAACCCAGTAATGATTGGAACTGAGGCACTGCCCTTCGACGCCAACGCAGGAGCCAATTGACAACATAGCCTCGACGACGACTGCGATGCAGTTGCCTCTTGCTCACCTACGCGTCGATGTTTTGCTGTATCCAAGGTACTTTCTCGGTGGGACGTTCGTGAGTCCTGTAGTCGGCCTACCCTCGATCGTGGTTGGCCTGAACTTTGGTTTTGCCCTGGTCCAGCGCGACCTCCAGTAGCTCCTTAGCGCTTTTGATTTCTAAGCACTATTTTTGTTTATTATTTAAAAATTCATAACTTCGGTTCTACTTATTGGATGTTTGTTTTGGTCTTTTCTTTATTCATAAAATTATTCTCAATTTTTCGAAACCTGTGTGGAGTATTTCTGTGGTGTTTTCATTGTGTTACTGTAGGTGTGTGTTGCACAAATACATTACACATTGCCTCTTTATAAAAGACTGACCGCTCTGTGCCAAGCTATCAAAGAGTGAGCATGTGTTATCTTTTAGTGTGCATCTAGATCACCCTGACTAGGGTTGTGCTCCTTATTTGGGCAGGATGCATACCTCTGCCAACTAGAGACCCAATTTCTAACAGAGTGAGAGATGGAATATGTACAATTTACAATATCTGATTGAGAAGGTCACATCAGGAGTCACCTAGCTAGAACAGATGAGTGATAAACAACATGCTCTCGATAGCGACAGTCCTGGTATAGCTCTGTGTAATCCCCAGAGTAAGTGAGCGTCAAGCAGGCACGTACTGTATACATGCCAGCCATGGTAAGTAATCTTGCGCTTAACCAGCAGTGATGAGAAGCAAATCAAATGAGTGCACCACTTACAGGTAGCCACAGTAGATCTGCCTGGGCTCCATGCCGGAGCAAGAGGGTAGTACCGCATGGATATGAACAGGTAGATGAATAGCTTTGGGTCCATCTAGCAGCAACAGAGGAACAAACCAATGCATACAAGGGTTCAAGGGGTTATAGCAGCCAGAATATATGCACAATGCATCCACACAAGAACGACAGAGGAGCATCTCAATGCTTGTACCAGATGCCGGTTATGACTATACATTTAAGGCATCACTGCAATTGTAATGTCCCAGCCGGCAGGAAAATTCGTACAAGCACCCAAGGCCGGTATTGTTTCCTCTTTCAAACTTAAAGCAATAAGATAATGCACTTTAAAATGTGTTCACAGGTGCACATTTATATGCGAGTGATCATTAAAGTAAACAAAATCAAAAAGGAATGGCTTAAATGAAAACAAATTATTTAACATTAAGTTTCATTTTTATTTATGGATCATGTCCGAGCCTTTGCACACCCTTAAAAATGTGAATAAACTGCATTTTTCTGTGGGAAAGGTGTCAGCCCACCCTACTGACACTTGCTATGCCCCCCTCCCCCCCAAATGTACTTACCTGCTTCAATTTTTAAAATTAAACTTCGCGGCACAGCACAATCTGATAAAACAGTAGCTGTGGGGCTGAGGAAAGGTGCACGGTTGTAGCGGGATTCATTTTTTCCCCCGGGGCTGGGGTGCAAAGGTGGGGTCCACTCTGTACAGAGCAGCAGACGCAGCAGGATGGTGTTCCAAACAACTGTAAAACTTTTTCTGCTGCCGACAAATATAGAGCATGTGGAAATCAAAATCGCCCGATTCGTGCCCCAAAGAGAGGAACAGATTTACTCCCCTCACCATGCCCTAATGTACCTGCACTCCACTCCTCAGTTTAGAACAAGCATTTACAATGCAATGGTCTCGGCATTGTTCATGACATTATTCTTTTTTATGTTTTTGTTTTTAAAACATTAGAAGAAACTGCATTGTTATTTACAATGTCAATAGCTTAATCACTCTCCAATGCGAGACCTATTGCATTTGCACCCACACACATAGTCACACACACAAAGCCACCCACACACTGCCACCCACACATACAGAGCCACTCACATAGAGCAACCCACACACAAATAGAGCCACCCACAGAGCCACCCACACACACACAGAGCCACCCACACACACACAGAGCCACACACACACACAGAGCCACACACACATACACAGAGCCACATACACACAGTGAAAGCTCCAAAGGTCCCACACACCCTCAGCATCATGCCCTTTCTGCCAAGGATATTAAAATGCAAGCATCACAACAGGTAGGCAATGGGGGCCTGCACAGGCTACTAAACACTGAAGAGAGACCACACGAACTAGGCAGTGTTTATCTCTTGTCTGGCTTTAAAAGCAGGAGGTTTCAACAGTCTGCTGCAATAGCCACGCACAGATGCCCTGGTCCCCCATCATCCACACACAGATGCCCTGGTCCCCCATCATCCACACACAGATGCCCTGGTCCCCCATCATCCATACACAGATGCCCTGGTCCCCAATCAGCCACACCCCCCATCATCATCCGCATTGTCCCAAGTAGTTTCTGCTGCTCATCTTTCTCTGTCCTCCAGGTAGCCCACTCCGAATCCGTGTGCCACCTTTCCTAGATGCCCTACTCCCTAACTCCACCTTCCCCTGGCCCAATCCCTCTATATGACCACTCCCACCAAAGGTGGCCACCGCCCTCATGGGGCACGCATTACACGGGGGGAAGCTTTCTCACTAATCCCTCCCTCCTGCTGCAGATTCCCATTGCCCCAAGTGTCCTTCTCTCGCAAGCCCCGCCTCCTCCATGTGCCCACCCTCGGGCTCTCTCCACCTGCCCCACAGGTGGCTTATTCTAGCCCTACTACCCAGAGCCTACCCCCGTCATCCGACCCCTTCTTAGAAGACTTACGCAGCTGCCCCAAATAGACGACGGTTGAGGAGAAGGCTGCATCTCCCCGCCCCCTGCCGGAGGGGGATTACTGCAGCGTGCCCCGCGCGGCTCAATGCCCCAGATCCAAAGTCAGCTCTGGCCATTACAGAATTTAGGGAATTAAGTAATCCACAGTCTGATGACCTCAAAATAATGGAATGGTTTCATCCACGGGCTCATGACACATCGTGATAACCATTCACTATATAAAATATAAAATGTATGGCCATTGTTTGCACAATTATCTAATGTAAAAATCTGACATGATGCGGCCTTCCGAGACCCACGTTGGACATCCTTCACTAGGGAGACAGCGCTTAGAAGCAGACGTGCAGCACTTCAAAACATTCATTTGTAAGCGCTTTATTGTGCCTATTCTTCACAAGATGTTCACTGCCGAACTGTCCATTTCACTCAGAATTTATAAAATAAATCTGATTCGATATTGTCGTCGGGGGCGGGCTTGTAAGTGTCATAAAAATGCAATCTGTGACGTTGCAATGGCACCATTTAGGCGTTTCTGGTCACACTTGACATCATTCTCCCTTGCATTTAAACCATGCCTCCCCTCCACCCCCCCTCGCTCAACACTACAGTCAATAGCTCCCCCCACCCCATACACTCTCCCCCAATCCTGCAGAGCCTCCCCCCACCCCCCCCTCCACTCGCCCCATCTCAGTGCCACCGCCTCCCGCTCAGTAAGTCCCCACTTTCCACCCCGGGTCACCAGGCCTCGCCCTCCGCTTGGAAAGCCGAAACCTACAGACACCATCTGGAAATGTTTAGACGCCCGCCCTCGCCCAGTGAAATTCCTCCAACTGCAAACAGCGAAGGGAAGGGACGGGTTTATTATTTTGCTCTGGGTTTTGGTTCTCGGGGACCCGAAGAATACGTTCCTGGCGGCCTCCCTGGCCCTGCAGACGCTTCCCATTAGCGAGAGGCGCTTCGAGTTTCACATCTCATGCGCTATGTGTTGGACAAGCCACGTAATCCGGCCGCTGATCTTCGGTTCCCCTCGCATATCCTTGCTCGGAGCTCTCACTGCCAAGCAGCCCCGAGTTAAGATATCACCACTCGTGTAGCGCCTTCCACCATGAATGTGACACATTAGCGCTATCTCCAGCTCGGCGCCATTTTTACTTGGCACCCTCAGCCCGTCAGGGCATTTTAGCCCACTTTCCGCGGTCGGATTTGTAGGGACTTTTAAACCCACAATTTATTGGGAAAAGTGCAACTACAACTCCCAGAACGCACTGCGTAGTTGGATAAAAATAAAACCGTATAAGCGAAAGGTGTCATTTATGACAGACTTGACTCTCGCCCTGCCACGGGGACAGCAGACCCCCCTACCCTCGCTCATCCCTCCACGGACATAGCAGGGCACACCCACAGCTCTCTTTGGCCCTGGCACAGGGCAAGGAGGCCTCTTGTCCCACTGCTATGTCGAGTGGTCACTGGGCCCCCCACAGAACTTGCAGGCCCCCAACCCCCGCCCATCTCCTTGACACGAAGCCAGCTGGGCCCTCACCCCTCCCGAGGGCACAGCTGGGCACTCTCCCTGCCACATGGGCAGAAGGCCCCTTGAGGCGCTCACTACGAGGCCAGCGGGGCCGTCACAACGCCAATTGAACAGCAGAACACTTGCCCCTCGCCCTGCCACGGGGCCGAGAGCGCCCCCTCAGGCCACAAGTAGGCTGCGGTACCTGTAACTGTAAATGATAACCACGGGGGCCATTCTATGCGTGTCCGGCTGCGGCTCAGATTACAAAGCGAGCCCGTGAGTGTTAAATGAACAGGTAAGAAATGTAAGCTAACAATCAAAGAACGAATCAGCCGAGTAAACATCAAATAATGGAAAAGCAAATCAACCCTGAGAAAAATATACAAAGGCAACAGGGCGCAGCTCTTGCTGGCAAGAAGACAGGGCCGCCAACGGTGCCTGGGTTACAGGGTGGGGTGCAACCTGCGAGGGACACAGCTGAGCAGATTTGACATCTCAGGTGGGGGGCGGGGGGCTCTGACCTGGTTGGATTGAAAAACAAGCACACTACCCAGATACTACACACACCACTGCCTTTCTCCGAGGCGAAGCAGAAATGCCTCGGAGAAAGGCAGCGGCGCTTTCGGATTCGGGGGCGTATTCTCCTCTTGCCATTGGCTGGAGGAGATAATTAGAAAAGTAGCAAAAAACACGCCCCCAAATCCGAAAAGGACGGGGCCTGTTCGGAGAGACGAACCTCTTCTCCAATGGCTGGCCAGCATTCAAGAGGCCAGCCAATGGAGAAGAGGGGAGAAGAGGGGCGGGTTCAAGCCCCTCTTCTCCAAGTCATTAAATCTCGGAGCGAGACTGCGCAAGCGCAGCCTTCGAGCCGAGACCTAAAAAGGCTGCCGTCTAAAAGCAGATGTGTGATTGGGTCTCCTTTGAGACAGAGACCCTAATCCAATTACGCAACTCCAGTAAACAGGAACTGGAAAACACGTTAGGCAACTACACATGAGACCTTAACAGCTGTATTTTGCATTGTCATTTCTACCGTGACTGGGAGGGCCAAGGGTCATGTCTGGGAGGGCCTGGCCCACACGGCCCACCTGACAGACCCGGGCCTGTCTGGAGCCATTGGTGCCAACCACAGGCTCTCGGCGGAGGCCGCTTCACGTACGCTTCCCCTCCCCAGCCAACAGTAATAGCACGGCAGAGCAGTGGGTGGGACTCTGCTTAAGGACATATGCATTGACCCCATGGGGGCCAAGCTAAAGTCTGCAGCGGCCAGAACAATACTGGTGATGTTACTGCAAGCTCCCCCCTCGCGCCTGCCTGCCCGCCCACGATGCTGGCCCCACATTACAGAGGCCTGGTGGAGAAGAAACACTCTGTGGGCCGGTGGACTGGACAAAGCTCCAGGTGACCCTTAGGCCAGGGCTTTAAGTGGGATGAAAAAACTGGGCGCTCTCTCAAAGGGGCGTGGCCTATGAAATTAAGGGTGTGGCTTAAAACACCTAAGCTAAAAATCTGTGTTTAGCATAGTGTGCCGTCTGACTGGTACGTTGCGTTTCTGCCATTGCATCCAGATATAAAATACAACAAGTAACATTATACAGAGAATAAGCCAGGACTATTGTTATTAGATAAATAAGCAACAACCATGGATTCGTAGTATATTATATTAAAAATACTTCAGGTCTGAAATGATGTAACATGAGAGACTTACAATGAGTCTCTTCAAAGTTAAGATTTTATTTTCAGCCTGATGTCAAGGGCAGAAATAGAGAGCCCGATAGGGACCCATCTCAGCAGCTGCTTTTTAGAACTGCTGATTCGGAGAACCGGTAGGACCCGGCCCAATTAAAGCCCTGCCTTAGGCACCAGCCCATCACCCAATGCCGACTGCCCGCCCCCCCAAGTCCGATGCTGAGCCCTCACCCCTTCTGGTCTACCACCCAGAGGAGCAATGAAGACACATCTGTGCTACCCAATTAAGGGACCCATAGCTGTTCTTTACTGTGTACCACACAGTTACCAAACATGGGTAAACTACGGTCTGTCCATGAAAATAAAATCGTTGAGTTCACACGCCCCGGTACATGCTCTTCGAGGCCGCTATACAACCGATTTAGCGCTTTAACAGCACACAATAAACAATAACCCATTTCAGAGATAGAGATCGTATGTGTCACACAATCTACAAATTTTCATTTATTTATTTATTTATTGACTTCTATAGCGCTTGAATCACCCCCGTAGGGGTATCTCAGCGCTTACAGACCCATAGTGAGGAAGCTGTCACCTAGGAGCAAGGAGCTAGAACAGAACGGGTTTCAGCGCTTTCCTAAATGGCAGATGGTCTGGGCACTGCCTCAATGAAGGGGAAGCTGATTCCAGTAAAGAGGTGCCAAATATGAGAATGATTTCCCCCTGTCCTTAACTTCTTAACCTTCGGTATCTTAAGGAGGGATTTCGAACCAGAGCGGAGATCCCTATGGGGTATGTAACGGTTTAGTTTCTCTGCCAGGTAATTAGGTCCTTTACCCCACACTGCTTTATGAGTAATGTAACAAACTTTAAATTGTATTCGTTTGCGTACAGGCAGCCAGTGTAGCTTTTGGAGAAGGGGGAGTGAGGCAGTTCGATAAGGGGCATTCAGTGTTAAACGGGCCGCCGTAATCTGTACGACCTGTAGGCGATCCAGAGAAGACTCATTGGTTGCAATCAGCAAAGCGTTGCAATAATTCAATCTGCTCAACACTAGGGCCTGAATAAGAGACTTCCTTATAGAACCAGGAAGGAAAGGGAAGACTCTTCTTAACAAGCTAAGCATGTGGAAGCAAGATCGAACCGTATGGGTCACATGTTCCTTCATGGTTAGGGTTTGCTCAATACGAACCCCTACGTTTTTTACCATTGTCTTTGGTACTGGAACAGTCCCCAGCTCTCTTGGCCACCACTCTAGGGTGCACAGCAGTGGAGCTTCTCCAAACAGCATGATCTCAGTCTTTCCGGCGTTTAGTTGTAAAAAGTTGTTACGCATCCATTGAGAGATTGCCATCATGCCGGAGGAGAAGGTGGCTTGAGCCATCTGGGGGGATTTCTTAAAGGAATAATCCCCGCCCATGTGCGGGATCCCGGAGCATATAGAAAATACATATATATACATATATATATATACATATGTGAAAACATATAAATGCAGCCTAATAATGTTCAAAACATGGCAATGCTGTAAATTAGATATTTTTGCATAGTAGTGCCCCCGTAACCCGTAAGGAAAAAAGGAAGCATCAGGCAAATTATAACACAGCACTGCTTTATTGCCATAAAGCAACAGGTAATTGTAGGCATTCGCCAGTAGGCTGCAGTAGAGTATCAAGAAACCAAGAAAACTGACACCCTGCCTTTAAGGCAATAGAGTAGGGGGACCGTGCCTTTAAGGCCTGCCTGTGACCCCCTGCTCCCATGATGCACTACAGGTGGCAGTTGGGCCAGTTCTTTTTGGCGGTGTCTCCGCACCTGAGTAGATCTGCCGTCCATACATCACTTATTTAAAGAGAAAACATTGCTCGTCCGGGGAGGTGGGTGGGTCGCTTATGACTTTGATGAGTATACCTCTGGATGAGAACTAGGATTACAGGTAAGTAACTAATCCTTCTCATCCAGGGGATACTCATCAATAGTCATAATCTATGAATAGAGTAGCAAGCCCATACCCAAAGTCTCGCGGACGAGCAAAAAACAGTTAAAAAACAAACAGCAAAACACATTTTGCATTACAGTTATGCAAGCAGGTTCCTCAGAGAAGCCTGCCCCACCTGGGCGTCGGCCTGCGCGTCTGAATCTAGGCAGTAATGGCGCGTAAAAGTATGGACTGAGCGCCATGTAGCCGCTTTACAGATCTCAGACATGGGAACGTTGCGAAGGAGTGCTACCGTAGAAGCTTTCCCTCGAGTGGAGTGTGCTCTAGGTTTACCCTGCAGAACTTTGTGGGATAGTTGGTAAGCCAAAGCTATACAAGAGACAATCCATCTTGAAATAGATCTCTTGGATGCAGCCAGCCCGGTATTCGTGGGCCCATAGTTCACAAAGAGCCTGTCTGACTTTCTAAGAGTAAGGGTCTTAGCTAGATAGAATTTCAAAACCCTCCGGAGGTCAAGAGAGTGTAGGGCTCTCTCCGAGGGAGTGGTCGGTTGAGGAAAGAAGGTGGGCAACGTGATCACCTGGTTAATGTGGAAGTCCGAGACCACCTTGGGTAGGAAGCTTGGATGGGTACGGAGCACCACCCTATTAGCATGAAACATAGTGTAAGGTTCCTTGCTGCAGAGGGCCTGAATTTCACTAACCCTACGGGCCGAAGTGATGGCTACTAAGAAGGCAGCCTTCCAGGTCAGATGTTGCAAGGAGGCCTTATGAATCGGTTCAAAAGGGGCTCCCATCAGCTTAGAGAGAACGATGTTCAGTTCCCAGGAAGGGGAAGGAGACCTCACAGGTGGGTAAACTTTCTTAAGCCCTTCTAAGAAATCCTTTACCACTGGCATCTGAAAGAATGAGGTCTGGGTAGTAGACTTCCTATAGGCTGTAATAGCAGCTAAGTGTACTCTGATGGAAGAGTACTTTAACCCAGACTTCGCCAAGTACAGTAAGTAGGGGAGAATAACCTGTTCTTGACCCCAGATCGGATCAAGGGTGTTATCTCTACACCAGAAGCAGAATCTTTTCCATTTAAAGCCATACGACTTCCTCGTGGAGGGCCTCTTTGCCTCCCGAAGAATGCTCATACAGTCCGGTGGAAGATCTAGATGACCGTACTGGATGAATTCAGGAGCCATGCCGTCAAGCGGAGGGAGGGGAGATTGGGGTGGAACACTCTCCCCTTGTCCTTGGTCAGCAAGTTCGGCAGGCATGGCAACCTCCTCTGTGGTACCTCTGTGGTACCTCCGACAGCTGGAGTAGATCTGGGTACCACCACTGCCGGGGCCACTCCGATGCTATTAGGATCATCCGAGTTCTGGCCCTGTAGAACTTCTGAATCACAGCCGGGATGAGAGGGAGAGGAGGAAAAGCGTAAAGCAATGTCCTCGACCAGCTGATCAAAAGCGCGTTCCCCTGCGACCCCCGTTGAGGGAACCTGGAGGCGAAGATGGGGCATTTTTTGTTGTCCGCGTCTGCGAACAGATCGATGTCTGGTATGCCCCACAAGCGGAAGATGTCTTGAGCGACGTCTCCGTTGAGCACCCAGTCGTGCGTTTCGACGAAGTCTCTGCTGAGGCCGTCCGCCTGCACGTTCAGGGTCCCTGGCAGGTGAACAGCGACGATCGTCAGGTTTCTCGCCAGAAGCCATTTCCAGATTGACTGGGCCTCCAGAGACAGGACCCGTGATCTGGTCCCTCCTTGCTTGTTCAGATAGAACATAGTTGTGGTGTTGTCCGTCTGAACCTGAACATAGTCGGTCTGCAGGGATGGGTACAGGGACTTGAGAGCGAGACGGACTGCTCGTAGCTCCAAGAAGTTGATGTGATAGCTCTGTTCGATAGCGGACCAGAGACCTTGTACTTGAAGCCGGCCCATATGAGCCCCCCAGCCCTGCATGGAGGCGTCTGTGACCACTGTCTGTGTCGGAGGCGCCTGATGGAAAGGGACGCCGTGAAGCAGATGGGAGCGCTTCATCCACCACCGGATGGAATCTTTGGCGGCTTGATGAAGGGTAATGTGATCTTCCCAGCGGCCGGACCTCTGCGACCACTGATCCTCTAGGTCTTGTTGCAGAGGACGCATGTGCAGACGTGCGTTGGGCACGATGTAGATGCACGAGGCCATGGATCCCAGGAGAGATGACACTTGTCTGGCTGTGGGATATGCCGTGCTGAGAAGCGTGCGGCTTTTTTGCAGCATGGAGGATAACCTCTCCTCCGAAGGACACACGCTTGCGCTTGAGGAGTCTAGAGAGGCGCCCAGGTAGTGGATCCGCTGAGTTGGATTGAGGATCGACTTCCTGTAGTTGACCTGAAGGCCCAACGAGTGTAGAAGGTTTAGGCAGAACGAGAGATGACTCTGAAGTCGAGCCGGAGTGGAACTTTTTAAGAGCCAGTCGTCTAGATAGGGGTAGACGAATATCTTCCGTTTGCGGAGAAATGCAGCCACCGCCGCCATGCACTTTGAGAACGTTCGTGGCGCGGACTTGAGGCCGAATGGCAGGACCTTGTATTGATAATGTTGGCGAAAGATGTGAAATCTGAGAAACTTCCGATGTTTCGCTGAGACAGGAATGTGGAAGTATGCATCCTGTAAGTCGATGGCACACATCCAGTCCCCCTGGTGGAGATGTGGGAAGATCTGGTGCAGTGCTAGTGTGAGAAGTTGGCCTGATGTATGATGTCACTAGTTATAGTGTACACCTTATATCAGTCCAAATACCCTTATGGTGATTGGTTGTAAAGTCAACCTTATAGACCAGCTATCCTAGTGGTAGCATGGACAAGAGCAGTCTTAGGCTAAACTCTGAATGGCATGTGAAGCCAGCTGTGATACCATATATAATCCCTTGAATACCAAATGAAAGGACACCACAACAGATATATATATAAAATAAAGTGTATTTATTCTAAGCAAACCCTCAGCACTCTTTATGAGATTAGAGGTAAGTACAACACAGTCTTATTAATGCATACAGTAAGTCACACAGGTAAGTAATACAGCTAGGCCCTAGGGGCCACGCAAACCATATACTAAGTAAGTGGTATAAGAACCACTGTCACGGAAATAGAATAGGCCTAGGCCTAGGGAATCGCTGGGGCTACACTACACTAGCGTTAGTTAGGAAGTGGGAGGCCCACGGGATTCATGTGCAGAGTGGAAACACTCACGCGTAATGCGTAAAAGTCAATAGCAATGTTACAGTTTAGAAATAGATAGATTTAGGACACTTCCGGAGTAGCTAGGAAGTTGAGACTTGAAAACTAGACCCTAGGATAGTCACTATCCTGATGAGCACCGGAGTACCCAAGTTACCTAGCCCACAGGCTGCGGGTGCATAGGGGTGAAGATGCGTCGTTTTCGTCGTCGACTCCTATGGATGCCTGAAGAAAGATGCTGACAGGCAGTCAGGGGAGAGTGTCCGGTGGATCCCAAGGCTGGGATCAAGAAGAGAAGAAACCTGCAAGCAGAGGGGACAGAGTCAAGGTCACTAGCCAGTGACCACGTGGAACCAGGAAGGAACCAGGCGATGTCGTGAAGAGTTGCAGGTGAAGGTGAAGCTTGTCGCTGCAGCCAGGAGGACCAGGAAGCGTCGAGGACGACCAGGACCAGGAGGCGAGCTGTCCCACGAAGGCTTTTGCTGTCGGCGGCGTCGAAGTTGGACTAGGACTCACCAAGCCTTGGCAAGCGGAACCCACGAAGAACAAAGGACTTGCTTCTGGTGCAGACCAGGAAGGTCTGGGGTGCTTCTTCTTTGCAGAGAAGCGGGAGCCAGTCTGGAGGAGCCAAACCAGCGCAGAAGATTTCAGGGTGCGTCGTCACAGAGGCCACTAGCCAGCGGGCAAGCAACCGGACAGACGCGGCAAGCAGGAAAATGCTGAAGGGCCCCACGCAGGACTCGTGGAGTGTGGGGGGCTGATCTTCGGTGCAGATGGTGCTTGGGGTTGGGGCTTCTCAATCCCCGGTGCACAACTTCGAGGGTACCTCAGAAGCTGCGCTGTAAGTTACTAGCCACTTTTCCCAGGTAGCCGGTCCCACGTCGCTTGTCGCCTCCACGGATCTCAGCTCTGCTGCAGATGTGGATGAGGGTCGGAGAAGTCTGGAAATCAAGGCTCTGGTCGGGCTCTGCAGTCGGTTCCTCGTAGAACGGTCGCAAAGCAAAGGGTAGTCTCTTGATGGTGCCTGTTTGCACAGGGTAGCCACTCCTTGGCTACAAGGGAGATTCTTCAGTCTTCTTCTTTCGTCGAATGTCGAAGGTCCAGAGTTTCTGTTCAGTTTTGCAGGTTCAGGATAATCTAAAGTCTTGAGGCCCAACTCCCACTCTTATACTAATCTGGGGGGCTGGGATACCTGCTAGGTCACGCCTTATGGGTGGGACCTGGGAGGGGGTGGTTACACCCACTTCCCTTTGTCCAGTTTCGCGCCAGAGCTGGGGCTGGAGTGCCCCAGCGCCGGTTTGAACTGGACTATGCAAGGAACACCTTGTGTGCCCCAGGCATGTCTCATTCCTTTCAGCCCACCCTGCCCCAATACACTAAAGGCTGTCTGGGGAGGTGCTAGCACCTCCCCAAGCAGGAAACCTATTGTCCAGGCCTCCCTGGCTGGGATCACTCCCAGCTGCAGGAGGTCAGACTTGTGTCGTGGCAGCAGCATCCATTTTGTGATGCTGAGGCTTTGGTTAGAGATAAACAGCAAAGTAGGATTTTAACATGTCTCTCCCTCTAGAAGGGAGGAATAATATCCTCATCACCAGAAATGGTATGGGGGTATTATTCCAAAGTGTTAGACACCTTACACGACATGTTTTGATAAAGCCAAACCATAGTTACCATAACCGTTTAAGATTATAAGGCACTTTAAGAGTATATGGTAGGCTATATCATAGAACAGCTATAAGGACATGGTTCCGAAAGCTGCAGACAGGCTCAGCTCATGCTAGAGCACCATCTCACATGTTACCAAGCACTCTGCCTCCAGGATTGTTAAGGCCTGCCATAGGAGTGACTGATAGGTACACATGTGTCTATATATAAGGGTAGATATAGGCATACTATATCTAAGCAAGGGGTGATTACACGACCTTGCCCCAGCTGAGTGATCAGCCAGTTGTGTCTGATTGGAAGGCCAGACCAGGGGTGGCATAATACATGCTGCAGCCCCTGGGAGGCCTAGGGTACACCTATGCCCTGGGTACCTAGGGTACACTGTACAGGGTCCAATAAGGTGATCCTTACCAATTGGTTATGTACCTAGGGTACATGGAGTCCATTTTACAGAGAGAGCAGACAGCCTGAGACCCTGAATTGCAGGATCTCAGGCCAACTAAGTCGAAAAACCAGCTAGACACTAGGCAAAAAGTTGGGGGTAACCATAGTCAGATATCCACCTTCCTACAGCTAGCATCCTGAATTTTTCTCTTCTGAGAAATCTGTTGAGTAGGCGGAGATCGAGGATGGGTCTGTAGTCTCCGATCGCTCCTCTTTTCTGAACAAGAAAGTACCGGGAATACACTCCCTGATTTCTCTGCCTGTTTGGAACTTCCTCTATGGCGTTTTTGGAGAGGAGAGTGGCACGTTTGTCGCCCTGGCGAAAGCGCTTGCGGAACTCTTTGCGCTTTTCCAGTCCCACAGCCTTTACGGTGTCCAATTCCGTTTTCATCTTGCTCATTTGGTCGTCCGCATGAGCTCCAAATAGCGATGATCCATTAAACGGCAGATTAAGAATTCTTTTCTGCGCATCCGGTTTGAGGCCCGTTAATCTGAGCCAGGCCGAACGGCGGGAGCAGATGCCATGGGAGCAGCCATGCGCGGCTAGGTCTGATGCATCCGCCGCTGCGCTTATTACTTGGTTGGCCACCAGTCCGCCTTCTTAGAGGATCTCCGTGAAGTCCTGCCTGTCCTCCCTAGGCAATTTCTCCACGAATCTGGCCAGGGAATCCCATAGGGAGCGATCATATCTCCCCAGCAGGGCTGAAGCGCTAGCGACCTTCATGTGCGAGGCAGAGGTGTTGCACATTCTCCTGCCGTAGGAGTCCATCAGCTTGCTGTCCTTCTCAGGGGGAACAGAAGCAGATACTGAGGCTGAGTGAGACTTCATGGCCGCCGCCACGATCACCGAATCCGCTGGCGGGTCCGTCCTCAAGAATAAAGGGTCCTCGGTCGGAGCCCTGTACTTCTTTGCTATTCTCGAGGGAACCGAGCCCGCTGTAGCCGGTGTAAGGAACGTGGCCATCGCTGGTTCTAACAATCCTGGCACCAACGGGAGCAGAGGTCTGGGAGCTGACCGATGGTGTAAAGTGTCAAAGATCACAGAAGTGGGTGCCTGAGGGACGTGCAGTGCGATGTTCAACTTCTGCGGCCCTCTACCCAGGACGTCCGAGAAAGTTACAATGTCATCCACCGGGGACACTCGCGATGGAGGCGTGGATGAAAAAGTAGGAGAGTAGTCCCGGACTGAGGATCTTGTGGATGAAGTCCCAGTGGACGACCTGGTGCGTCGCCTCTTGTGGGAGCGTTCGCTATGGTGAGCCCTTGACCCTGATCTGCGCTTGGACGGAGATCTTGGACGTTTTGGCGCGGTGCGACGGTCCCTGGAACGAGACCGGCATGGTGAAATTGGCCTTGGATCCCTCGGAGGTGATTTACTCCTGCGCGGTGGGGAATACGTGCGGGAGTAGTCCGATCCCGGACTCCGACATGTGCCAGTGCCCACATCTCGTAACCAGCGCGGTGACAGTCCGAACCGCTCTGGAGCCTCGGGTGATCCTTCCGGAGATATTTGCACGATGTGCAGTCCCGGAGATGATGACTGTTCTCCTGGGGACCTCTCCGCGGGCGCTCCAGTTTTCGCCCTCGAATCCCTTGACGTCGACGACGTCTGCGTCACCATCGACAAGTGTGAGGTATGCCGTTCTGGTCTCGACGGCGGTCTCGACGCCGATCGCGGAGACCTCGACGTCGATCTCCTCTTCTCTGGCACCTGACGTCGGCTAGATGACCTCGACGTCGGCCGTGTCTTCGACGTCGACCTCTCTCGACGTCGACTGGGCGACTTTGACGTCTCCTGCCGTCGACCGAGCGACTTCGACGTCGACCTCTCTCGACGTCGACTGGGCGACTTCGACCTCTCTCGACGTCGACTGGGCGACTTCGCCGTCGACCTCTCTCGACGTCGGCCGGGCGACTTCGACGTTGACCTCTCTCGACGTCGACGTGGTGATCTTGACGTCGATCTTCCTCTCGACGTCGACCTTCTATGTCGCCGAGTGGGGGTAACCATCGATGGCGACCGGCCCACTCGCGGCGGAATGTACGTCGCCGCATCTCTCGACGTCGACCCTCTCGAGGGTGGCGGAGAGTGTCTCGACGTCGACGGAAGCCTCGACGTCGACGGAGACAGTCCAGATGTCACCGGACTAGCAGCCTTCGAGCCCGAAGGGCCGCCTCTCGACGCCGACTTACTTTTGCGCGGCGGAGACTCTTGATGGTGGGATGAATCCCTCGACGCCGAAGTTCTCTGCCTTTTCGCAGGCATCCTCGACGGCGAACCTCTTGGACTCCTGGTCTTTTTGGAGCCCGGGGAGCTGGTATGTTGCCGTTTCTGTACTTGCGTAGCTGAAGAAGATGATCTTGATGAGGAATGCTCGCCTTCACGACGGCTTCGTTCCTTCTCCAGTCTTGCATGCAGTTTAATGCGCTCTCTGTCCCTCAGAGTGCGCTTTGAGAACTTCTGGCAGTGGGGACACTGGTCAGGATCGTGTTTTGATGGTAAACACACAATACACACCGAGTGTGGATCCGCCAGTACCATTTTTTTATTGCCACAAGAAGGGCATTTCCTAAATAAAGGAGACATTCTGACTGGAAAAAATTGGAAAATTCACTGGGAACCAGCAGAATTAGCCCTTAAAAGCCAGAAAACGTCGAAAAAAGCTTGAAAAAGCTGTAATCCAAAATTTCAGTCAAAAAACTGAAGAGCTCAAGCTCCAGGATCCTCACAGAAGGAGCCGGAAAAAAGAACTGGCCCAACTGCCACCTGTAGTGCATCATGGGAGCAGGGGGTCACAGGCAGGCCTTAAAGGCACGGTCCCCCTACTCTATTGCCTTAAAGGCAGGGTGTCAGTTTTCTTGGTTTCTTGATACTCTGCTGCAGCCTACTGGCGAATGCCTACAATTACCTGTTGCTTTATGGCAATAAAGCAGTGCTGTGTTATAATTTGCCTGATGCTTCCTTTTTTCCTTACGGGTTACGGGGGCACTACTATGCAAAAATATATAATTTACAGCATTGCCATGTTTTGAACATTATTAGGCTGCATTTATATGTTTTCACATATGTATATATATATATGTATATATATGTATTTTCTATATGCTCCGGGATCCCGCACATGGGCGGGGATTATTCATAGATTATGACTATTGATGAGTATCCCCTGGATGAGAACCCATAGTTCCTTAGAAGTGCGGCCAAGGGAGCGATATAGATGTTGAATAAAGTGGGGCTGAAACAAGACCCTTGGGGCACTCCCTTGGTCAGTCCTTAGGACTTAGAACGATACGGTCCCAGGTTCACGGTCTGGGAGCGATTTGTAAGGAAACTCGTCATCCATTGCAGTGCTGCCCCACCAATACCAGATCCCTCCAGTCTCCTGAGCAAAATATGACGGTCGACCGTATGGAATGCGGCGGAAAGATCTAATACCACCAGGAGAGTGGATTGACCGCTGTCGAGTGCTAACCTGAAGTTATCTGTGACAGCCACCAAGGCTGTTTCGGTGCTATGTTTCGGTTGAAAGCCTGATTGTGAAGGGTCAAGGCAGCCTGAGAGGTAAGAGAGAAATTGGACGTAAACTGTAGAGGTCTTCCATGGAGGATTTGGTGTTTTTCCGAATCTGGATAATCTGTGCCGACTTCCATGCCAGAGGCAGCTGTCCTTCCTTCAGTGATAAATTAAGTAGGGAGCAAATTGCGGCTGATAGCTGTTTGACCAGAGAGGAAGAGATTCTGGCAGGTATGATATCAAGTGGCGAACCTGATTTCACATTGCACATTAAGGTTTCCACCTCTTCCAAAGTCAGAGAGGGGAAACTCACCAATGAATTTACCTTCGAGCAAGGTGGAGGTTCTATGGTAGTGGCCATCAGCTGTGCACTGCCAGCCAAGGAGATCTTATTATAGATGGTATCTATTTTCTGTACAAAGTACTCAGCTAATTTATCACAGAGGATTTGAGATGAAGCTTCTTCAAGAGCACAGGCTTTAGGATTTGTTAAAGTTTTCAGAATCTGGAACAATACTTTAGGTGTATTATCAGCCTGATTTGGCTGTTGGGTAATATAGTATTTTCGGGCCAGCTTTATGTTTTTGTGATACTGGGTGAGGGCTGTCCTATATTTTTCTTTGTCATCGGTGAGATGAGTGCGTCGCCATCGCCTAACCAAGTTTTTACAATGCCTTTTTCCATCATGAAGCTCGGGTGTAAACCAGGCTGCCTGTGCTCGTCTGGATTTACAAATGTCTGGTGACAACTTTCAAACTTTTTCACAGGGGTGCCATCTAGTGGCCACTTGCTTGTATACCACCCTGACATTTTCAGAAACCAGTATTGGGAAAGCCAATAGGTCTCAGCAATCTGAAAGAAAAAGGAGTTGTCAATATTAATGTATTTTACCTATGTGTTATAGAGTGGAGTGGATGTATCTGGTGTGAAGTGGAATTATGTGGTTTACAGTGGAATAGTTTGTTGTGGAATTGTGTGGTGCTGAGTGGACTGCAATTAGCACTGAGAGAGATTGGATCAGCAATAGAAGCATGAAGGGAATGAGATAATGGATGTGGAGATTGTACATGTGTGATGGCGCAATATACAGGACAGCAAGACCATGGACACACAAAAGCAGTATGGAGGAGAGGGTGCACAGGCAGAGGGTGGGGGTTTCACAAGCAGCTTTAATAAACATATGATGAAAGTTATAAAACACGCACACACTCTCGGAAGAGTGCCTAATTTACAATTGTCTTTTGAAAAATTCAAGCTTTAATTGCAGTCTTTTCTTTAAAGCCACAGCACCAGTTTGTCCTTTTATTTAATGAATTATATTTTTAAAAGTTGTATAGTATTTTCTTCAGAATGCAGCACACATGGAAAGAGCAAAATAAAAATTAATAATTTCTCCTCGTATCGCCATACTAAGACCAGGTATTACCCGGCATTAGTTTTTGGCACAGCCGCAGCCTTGTAAATCTGAGGCAGCATTAAAAAGCAATGGGTGTTGCAGTGGAACGCCCACTGCAACACCGATTTCATTACAAGACCGGAGGCAACCATTATGCATAACCCCCTTCTGAAATATCCATCAGATGTACATGCGCATGGGTGACATGTACCTTCTCTCAGCTGTGATCTACTGCCTACCATATCCAGCAAACACTTCACAAAGATGTGATCTGCTCAAAGAAGATAGCAGCTTAGTCTGGATGACTGGAGGGTATCACTCACCATCACTTCCCATCCTTTACCTCCTGTTTAGGTGGAGGTCATTCACCCATGATGCAGTATTATAAGGTGTAAGGTCATTCACTTATGATGCAGTTCTATAAGGTTTAAGGTCATTCACCCATGGTGCAATCCTTGGGGTATGAGGTCCTTCACCCACAATGTAATACTATAGCCTTAGAGCCCGACCTGGCGGGCTCTACCTGCCATTAAAGGCTCGCTCCAGCGTTAAAGGCCCGAGCTGAAAGGGAGGGGGCCTTTAATGGCCAGTAGAGCCCGCTAGTAGGGCTCTAAGGCTATTAGAACATTCCTCCCCAGAGGACTGAATGTTCTAATTGGTAAAAACAAAGGCCTCTCGGAGCACGAGGGGATTTAAATCCCCTCATGCCCGTGAGGCTTTTGCTCACAGCAGCAGCTGTGAATGAAAAACAACATTTGAATGTTGTTCTGCGGGCTTCTACCAGCCCGTAGAGGCCCGGAGCACTCCGTTGTGTGCAATGGAGTGCTCAACATTCTAACGTTCTAACATAAGATATGAGGACTTTCACCTATCATGCAATACTGTAAGGTATGTGGTCATTCACCTACAAACCAATCTTGTAAAGTATAAAGTCATACAGCTATGATGCAATACTGTAAGGAAAGCAGACATTCAAACACTATGCAATACTGTAAGGTATAACAAACAATGTTTAAAACGTCATAAATGTTTTACAATGTCTACTTCATAGAGACCTGAAATATATTTACATCAATCTGCCAGAGAGCTGGCTCGTGCAGAATTTGGGCTAGATTTTGGCAGATGGAGTAAATGCAGTCAGAATGGCAGAGGACTTTACGTCGGCCAACATACCTTTACACCGCCTGCCAAATTTAGAATTCATGGCTGGCCCTTTAGTGAAGTCTACAGGTCTGTATGAACCACCGTCATACAAAGCCATTTGGTGTGCGTCTGTCATTGGTGACAGGCGCTTACACCAAGTTTTTACATTTTCAAAAACAATCTTCCAAATTGTGAGTTTGATTTTGAAAAAGAAAAAAACAAATGGCTCCAACACCATGAGAGTTTTCTCCCATGGCGCAGGGATACTTTTTAGGTCTCGCCTACGCAGCATGCATGCGCTGCTTAGGAGGGCCCTTAGCCGTCTCTCTGCTCATTTTCAAGCACACACTCGTGCTTGTGGCGGCATTCACCTTGCGGGAGCGAGCAGGGGTGCACCACAAGCACGAGTGCAGTGCTTGAAAATGAGCAGACTGCGCGCGTGCAAACGCACCACTCCCGGGCTCACCTCCTGCTCCCCCTCTCACGCGCATTACTTGTTTATTTACTTTTGGAGCTCTTTATGTTTTGGTTACTTTGGGCACCATGGTCAGAAAAGAAAGGCGTGTTGCTGCTTTATTTGCAGCGCCCAAACTGGGCTGGTTTAGGACTTGTGCCCTGCACACAGGCACCTGAAAGCCAAACAAAGATAACTTACCAAGCGGGTATGATGGGCATCACAGGCTAATACTTCAAACAACGCTATTTCTGTAAAGCCTCCCCCACCAACAGCCATCCAGCCTTTGCAGCATTGAAAACGTCACTTCCTGAGGTTCTCTCCACACGTCAGTCTCTAACAGGA
This sequence comes from Triturus cristatus, assembly GCF_964204655.1. NCBI lineage: Eukaryota > Metazoa > Chordata > Amphibia > Caudata > Salamandridae > Triturus > Triturus cristatus. The sequence goes on from NC_140595.1 coordinate 15,062,221, forward strand.
ACCTCACGAAAGCGACTAGAAATGCCATCTCGGGTGGCTTCGGCCATTGTGTTACGCCGTCAGTGTTGCGACCCGTCCGTTTACCCCGCCTTCAAAAAGTCCAGCATGAGGCCTTCCTCTTTACCCCTCAATACCTATATCGCCCGCAGTACACTCATTCATTGGTTGACCACTTCCCGCTCATCAAAACCACCTCTGCCACGCTGCTGTCTTTTTTTTTGTGTTTTGTTTTTGGTACCACCGCCATTGCAATAGGAGGAACAGGGATCCAGCTGGAATGAGGCAGGCATGTTTGTGGGCTGTGACACTGCATGTGAGTTATAAAATCATGAGTGGTCCAACCTGCAATATGTTCATTGTGTGTGCGCGGAGGGTGAGGGAGGGGTAGGATGCTGGCTTGTTTTGCATTTCTCTGAAGGTGTGCGAGTGTGTTGCACATCTCTTCCCAACCGTTGCCGCAATTCCTCCGACGGTATGTGTGTTAACACCAGCCACTATTAGACACGTGCTGTTATAGCGCTCAGATGGGTAATATCCCAACACTGTTACCAGCAAACTGTGAGATTGCTCATTTGATTTATGCGCCTGCTACAAAACTCTTACAGTGCAATACCATGACATTTTTTGGAACACATTTTTTTACTTTTGTTTTACTCCGCGCTTCATACAGCTTTTTTACGTTTTTAAGAGCTGTAAATAATAGTGACATTTGTCCTGTGTAGCATGCTGAGAGCGCTGCGTGGGTTCTTGCCATCGGCCTCATTGCTTAAAGGTCTGCTCATCAAGCAATGCATTACACACTTTGTTTTCAGAGCGAATGGTAGTCCCCCCTGCCCCTCCTACTCTTGAACACTCCCACTCCACACTACCTGTTGGGAGCCTGGAGCTACCGCCTGCTCCGTAACACACTCTGCTCATCTTACCACAGTTGGATTTGTCCTGCACTTGATGAACAAACAACTCACTAATGAGCAAAAGAATTGAATAATTCGCTGCAGCCTTTCATCAGCCCAGTGTTGATAAACATGACAACGAAGTCTGCCAGCACCGCCGTTCTGTTACAAACTTTCCAAAGTGCCTTAAGACTTAGAAGTGGGTCTTGTGTGCTGCACTATTACATTGTTCAGGTGTGTTAGTGTTTTAGTGCGTGTCCGTAAAGTGTTTGAGTTACAGAGCTTTTGAAATCAGGGCGATGATTCACAGTGGGGGAAAACGTATACTGTTAATGATCATTACTATTATTGAAGTGATTACAAGACCACAGTGTCATGGGCTGCGACCAGCCAAACTTTGCACATCCCTGCCAAATAAGGGGCCATTCGGCAATGTGAACACTGCGACCCTGGAGTGACTCACCCACTGTTTGGACTAATAAAGATGGTTCTTGAGTGTGTCTGTGCAGCAGGAAATAGAATCAATATATAGGTTCGCATGTTGATTAAGCATGGACCAAAATTATTTTCCTTATCAGTTTTAAATACAAAAACACTCCATTTTAGATTAAAGTATCCACTGGTAGGCTGCTAATAATGTTTTCTTTTTGTATAGTACGTTGTGAACTGAATCACATTCAGACACTTCTAGAGCTATATCAAACAAGCATTAGAACAGGCAGGAAGAAGTTGCCAGCTTTGCAAGGACAAAACAAGCATTGGCATAGCCAATAGATCTCGCCTTTGGGGCCTTATAAGTGTTTAGCCATGCACCAGTTGGTGTTGTTGCACCAAAGATATTGTGCTGCATAGTTATAAGGCCCCAAAGGCGAAACCTATTGGCTATGCCAATGCTTGTCTTATTTTTACTGCCCCTCACCACCAGAATATTCCTTGCAGTGATGGACATTAAAAAAACAACAATTGAAGATCTGGATATTTTATCCAGGCAGATGGTGTTTTCCATATTTGGATTCCATGTAGAAAGACACAAATGCCCAAGAATTTAAAAGATGGATAGCTGAAATTGTTTGATGTTTGCGTTCAGCCCAGGGTCTTGGTCAAAAGAGAGATGATGTCTAAATTGAGATTCCAAGCAGTCTTCAAGCAAGTCTGGTGGCTACATCGCTTGCTTCGAACAAAGCTACAAACACACAATTCATCCTTGTGAGACAACCTGTGACCCGTCTTTGTCGTCTATGGTAGACCCTATGAGCTTTTACTTTAGAGCCCATATAAAGTCATACAGGGTGTGAAGCGCCTGATAAATACATGCAATTGATTTGTATTCAGAAGTTTGACTTTATAAACATTAATTAGGCACATAAACGACAGTGTTTACAACTGCATAAATGCTTTATAATTTCCACTTCACAGAGACATGAAATATATTTACATCAATCTGCCAGAGAGCTGGCTCATGCAGACTTTGGGCTTGATTATAGCAGATGGGTTAAAGGCAGTCAGAATGGCAGAGGACTTTACGTCTGCCATCATACCTTTACACCACCAGTCAAAATCAGAATTCATAGCCAGCCCTTCAGTGAAGTCTACTCGTCTGTATGAACAACTGTCATACAAAGCCATTTGGTGTGCGTTTGTCATTGGTGACAGGCGCTTACACCAAGTTTTTACATTTTCAAAAACAAACTCCCAAAGCAGATGTCTGATTTTGGAAAAGAAAAAACAAATGGCTCCACCACCATGGGAGTTTTCTCCCATGTCGCAGGGGTACTTTACATTTTTTTTTTACTGCCCCTCAACACCAGAATATTCCTGGCAGTGATGGACATTAAAAAACAACAACTGAACTACCCATTCTAAATAGGGTATATAGTTGGATGACTTAACTCTGATGACCTGTACTACCGTAGTTTGCCAGAGGAAGCTTTATGCCAGGAGAGTACATTTTACTGTCAGCATAATCTTGGAGGTTCGCCTGCCTCAAAATATGGCGGGGAAGACAGAGAGTTTGGCAGACAGGGTACCCCGTCGCCATTGCAGCTGAGTACCCTGTCTGTCAAGCTCTAAGTCAGGCACTCTATACCATGTAGACCTAATCGGCCTTTTACCGGAAATAGAAGGGGTTCTAATTCTTTGTACTTCCCAGGTACCTTTTGCCATGTAGATTAAAGCCATTAAAACACATGAATGTAGTAGTATATTCCTAGAACAACACACCAGACGGTGGACTTTCCTCCCTGCACCTCTGTACCAGTTTTCTGTTTGATTAAAGTCCCACGCTACAAGCCCAGACACCAACCGTCTTGTGGTGCCACTGTGTTTCCAGATCCTAAAGATTTGTTCTAAATGGTGTGCGCAGGAATGAAAGAAATGTCTAGGAATTTGCTCTGAGAGTATCTGATATTTCTTTATTGTTCAAAATTTCAACAGTTCATAAACAACAGGGAATTTCAGCCAACGCGTTTCGTTCTCATGGAGAACTTCATCAGGGCTGAAAATATAAACAGAATGCATACATATAAATATGACCATATGTAAGGAAGAATCACAAAAAAACATATATTGACTTAAAACAAATAACAAGACAGAAAAGAGTTAAAGAACATTTAGAAAATTTTGTGTTAGAAATCAATAATATATCCACATACACAAATAACTCATATATATACATATTACAGTCGACAACACATATATAGAGTCCTCAAGTTTGACATCAAGAAACTATCCATACTGACTGTATTAATATAGAGTATACATTGAAATTCCTATTGATCTCTCCTGATCTGAAAGCAAGCAATCCTAACCATCTCATTTAAAAAAATTCTCATAAACTAATATATATCAAAAAGATTTTTTAGATCCTGCTGAACACCAGAAAGGAAAAATAAAAACTATTCACATTGAAAAACAAATCTAAATAATTAATAAGGCAAACAGTCCATTACCAGATATATAGACTGAATGATAAGCATATCATTGGAATTTAACAAAGCAACCTGTGAGCCATGAAAGTTAGTCCAGAAAAAACAAAACTTTACATTAGTTAAAAATCACCGGAGATTCATTGTTTTCAAAAGATTTTTGGGGTCTGAGTTCAAGAAATATATAACTAAATGTATTGGTCGAGACCATTACAGGGAGAATTATATATATTTATAAACTCACCTTATCAAAGAAGGCCCTTCTTGAGGGAGAATGTATATAGGTTATCATCGAGCTTTAAAATTACGGTAATGTTCTAGGACGAACTTGAAATAGCAAGCGAAGGTAGTGTCACAACCTAATAAGAGGCGAAAAATGACATTATGCTAAATCATATGCCTCCACCAAATTCAACAAGGTCGCAAGAGAAAAGCATACGTCTGACATTTCTGACCTGAAAGATATTCCAAACACAATTATACTTCTGAGTTGTTTTCTTTTTACTGAAATTCGAAGTGATAATGTTCCCACGACAACGTTTTTTTTGGGGGGACAATCTATCCAAAAAAGAGAAATATTAGGAAAAAGACACCATGGCCAATTTCAATGTGAAGAAGAAATAGATAAAATGCATTGAAAGGAAGAGTACAAACCAATAAAAAGAATAACTGGAATTACCTATTAAGACCTTATGTGTGGAAATGAACCTTTATTTCAAACAAATCCATGTGATAGCCATAAAATTTAAAAAAGCATCAAATTCAAAGGCCGCCATTTGGCCTAAAAGGGAGAGAAAGGGCATGAATAGTAACAAAAAACTCCTAGCCTCCTGAAACAATCGAGTCTAATTATAATTTAGTGCAAATAATTCCAAACAGTAAGGAATTACATATCAGTCAGAGACATTAAAAATACTTTATGGTCAGAATCCTAGACCAATTATCGTAAGAGGAGAGCTAACCAATTGAATCTAAAATGGCCTACATCACATACCGTACAATATAAAAAGTCCAATGTTTATTAAATCAATATTGCACCGAAAAGGAGAATTATTTATATAAATTACTATAAAACTGAAAAGGTTACCTGCTAACGCTTATCACGTAAGGCAATTCTATCAACCCACTTCAGGAATTAACTCTGAAATATGTGAGGGAACTATCCCAAAGGCCACGATCAGGCCTGCAAAAGGAGAGAGAAAAAACAACAAGATCAGAAATCACCAACCTGAAGTAGGAAATCATTAAAAAAAAGTGTAATCAATCAACGAAAACGCCGTCAATTAAAAAACCACCCCAAAAAATCATCCTCATTTAGATAAGTTCAAACAACACAGTCTAGCGTATTCAAGTTAAAACATAAATAAACATCAGATAGACAAAAAGTAACGCGCACCGTAGCCAGAAAACAAGCCCGTACTCACCAGACAGAAACTCGAGCAGCTTTCAAGATTGCTAACGAGAACAATCTCCCGCGTTCCACTTGAAATACAGAATCCCTTTCCGGATTCTGCGTGACGTTAATCCGTCATAGGGCTGTTGTACGTTCTATACGTGGTCAATACAAACAAATCACAAGACTTATATCAGCAACCATTGGCCACAAGTCATATTCATGTGATTTTAGAAAAGGAATGCCCCTCGCGAAGCACTAGAACGCGTACGTTAAATGGTGCATGTATTTCCTGAAGATAGATAAGCGGAAGTATGTTAGTCCAATCGTACATCGTAGAGACAGGAAACATGTCATGCACGACAATAGAGGGAACTAGAACACGTCCTGTAATTAGAGTTTCTTTTCTCCAATCCGAAAGAGATAGTAAAAATACTCAATCAGAGAAACGGGAGTGAGTTTGTAAAATTAGATTGCATCACAAAAATCGCCAATCAATCAAAGAAAAATGGCCATATTGTCAACCAAGGGAAAACGTGGCAGTCAGTTTTGTATACCGTAATCACTTCATGATATATCTAAAAAACGTCATATAAGCCTCGGGCTATTGATAGTAACCTTCATTATGGAGAGAAAAAAAAAAAGGTATTAGTATTAGTGTACAGTATATCAATTCCTAAGAAAGAAATGCATCTCATCATCCGTATTGTGGCCATATGCAATAGATCTCAATTTGCAAATCCATCTTGCCTCATTCTGTCTTAAGGTCAGTTCTCTTTCCCCACCCCTTTTGTTGAGACATACATGATCAATACCATAAAACCAAAAATTATTGTTGTCACAATGGGCTTTTAGATAATGCTCAGCTAGGGGATATGTCCTGTCCCTATTGAGAATGGCCCTCCTAAGTTCCTGAATTCGGAGTTTAAGTTGTCTCCTGGTGCTACCAACACATATCACATCGCAAGGGCATCCAATAATATATACCACATGAGTGGTATTACAATTAATGAATTGTCTAATTTGATATGAAGGTGAACCGTTGTGGGTAAAGCTTTTGGTTTTATTAGCCCCAAATCTGCAAATATTACAGCAACAACAGGTGTAAAATCCATTTGGTTTATCTGGTAGCCATGTTGTTGGTTTCTGAGTTGTAATATAACTCGGACAAAGTTTATTTTTCAGGGTCACTCCTCTCCTATAGGTAATCGATGGTTTAATACTTATGGCTCCCTGCAAGCTAGGTATTGCCTGCAAAAGGTGCCAATTCCGTCTTAACAGGTTAAAAATGCTACTGCTATGTGTAGTATATTGAGTTATAAACCGTACTTTACCTTTCTGCTCTTTATTCCTTGTTTTATGGGTAATGTCAGATAGAGTCATATCTCGGTTCAAAATAAGAGCCCTCTGTTCTGCTTTCTCCAAAGATTTCTTCGCAAACCCCCTGGTTTCAAAGCGTTTCTTTGCTTCACTAATATTTTTGATGAAGGTCTCATTTTCACTGCAATTACTTCTAATTCTTACTAATTCGCCAAAAGGTATGTTTTGAATAACAGAGCTAGCATGTGCACTGCTGGCATGTAAGACACTATTACATGCAGTGCTTTTGCGATGTAGAGTGCTTTGTATGTTCCCTTCTTTGAGATAAAACCGTAAGTCAAGAAAGTTGATGGCATCATGATTATATTCCATAGTGAACCTAACATTGAAGGGATTATTGTTAAGATGTTCAAAATACCTAATAATAAAGACAATTATGTAGAGAAAGCCAAAAACGTCTTCCTTACTACTAAGCCACAATACACCCTTACAATTGCAATCGGACATGGGTTGCCTATAATACAAAAACTACAATGAAAATTAGGTAAGCGTTCCATAGCCAAAGCACTGAATTACTGATCTTCAGGATAAGATAAAGCTTAAAAAAATAAAAAGACAACAACAATAGCACAGAGATAAAGATGAACGGAGTGATGAGAGGAAACTGGTTTAGTTTCCCAATGCAGGGCTAGAACCCATTAGCTTTAAACTACAGGCTAGTCAGAGCAAACCAACTGCGCCATGGCCACCATGGCCTCCCTGGCTTCCCTTCCAACCCTCTCCTTGAAGACGGTCTTCAGTCCTGCTCTTCTCAGACATATACAGCACAGAGAGAACAAAATAAAGACAACTGCTGACTTTACAAAATCCTATCTACAGATGCAACAGACCCCCTTCTGAGATATCCATCAGATGTCGTACTTGGGCATGGGAGATATGTACCTTCTCTCAGCTGTGATCTACCGCCTGCCATATCTAGCAAACACTTCACAAAGATGTGATCTGCTCAAAGAAGATAGCAGCTTAGTCTGGATGACTTGGAGGGTATCACTCACCATCACACCCCATCCTTTACCTCCTGTTGAGGTGGAGGTCATTCACCCATGATGCAGTAGTATAAGGTTTAAGGTCATTCATCCATGATGCAATCCTTGGGGTATGAGGTCCTTCACCCACAATGTAATACTATAGCCTTAGAGCCCGACCAGCGGGCTCTACCGGCCACTGAAGGCCCGCTCCAGCGTTAAAGGACCGAGCCGAAGGGAGCGGGCCTTTAATGGCCAGTAGAGCCTCTAGGAGGGCTCTAAGGCTATTAGAACATTCTGCCCCAGAGGACTGAATGTTCTAATTGGTCAAAACAAAGGCCTCTCGGGGCCCGAGGGGATTTAAATTCCCTCAGGCCCGAGAGGCTTTTGCTCACAGCAGCAGCTGTGAATGAAAAACAACATTTGAATGTTGTTCTGCCGGCTTCTACCAGCCCGTAGAGGCCTGGAGCACTCTGTTGTGTGCAATGGAGTGCTCAACATTCTAACGTTCTAACATAAGATATGAGGACTTTCACCTATCATGCACTACTGTAAGGTATGTGGTCATTCACCTACAAACCAATCTTGTAAAGTATAAAGTCATACAGCTATGATGCAATACTGTAAGGTAGGAGGCCATTCACCCATGTATGCAATACTGTAAGGTAGGCCATTCACCCATAATGCAGTACCATAAGTTCAAGGCCATTCACCCATGATGCATTACTGTCAGGTAGAATGTCATTTACTCATATTGCAATAGTGTGTGGTATAAAGCTGTACTATAAGACAGACGGTCATTCACCTATGATGCAATACTGTAAGGTATGAGGTCATTTACCCATGATGCAATACTGTAAGGTATGAGGTCATTCACCCATGAGGCAATACTGTAAGGTATGAGGTCATTCATCTATAATGCAATACCATAAGGTAGGAGATCACAGACCTATGATACAATACTGTAAGTTATGTGGTCGTTCACCCATGATGCAATACAATAAGGTAGGAGATCACAGACTGATGATACAATGCTGTAAGTTATGAGGCCATTCACCCATGAAGCAATAATAATAGGTGCCACTGCAGCTGGTTGTTAGAGACCGTACTACATACACTTCACCTAAAGGTGGCAGATTTACTCCATAAAAGAATATTATAGAATCTCCTACCAGGGGTTCTTCATGGTACTGCAGACCTGTGCGATTCTCTTTGTCCTTGCAATGCTTGTTTTGAAACCAAACATGAGTGACGTGGTAGCTGAACTCTAAACACCTCCACCAGCTTCTCTTCATATGCACAATCCAGATGAGGCTCGTTGGCTTTGAATATGTACAAAGCTCGCAGCTATTGCAAAGTTTTGAGCACTGAGGGCTTCTGTACCCCGCTGGACAGAGATGAGGTACGTAAGCGGTACCCTGGGCACAAAAAGGTGAGAAATGACATTACTCCTGTGAAACAAACACAGCTCAGATTGTAATGAGAAGCTATGAACTGTCTGAACATAGAAGAGCCAGAGGAACCACAATGTTCATGACGATAGCCCTATGATTGGGTCTTGTTATCCAGCCCATAGGGCACGCGTCTCCCCAGAAGGGGTGCTACCCATTCCCGGCCAATGGGCTCACAGACAAGATGCTTCTTGGATAGGGATACACGTAAATACAACACAACAACCTATAACTCACTTTTCTTTTAGGTACCGATGCAATACATTATATTTATGTCTTGTGTTTTATTTGTATTCTTCTATAGTGTCGCTGAATCAGAGAAGCGTCAGTGTGCTTTACAGTGCAACCAACTGAGGCGGGACGAGTCCTGATCACACAGTAAAACAGAGGTAACTCAGAACAAGTTAACGTGCATTGGAGATACAGTGAAGCCTTTTAGTACAGAGGGGTTTAGAGAGGAGAAGACGAGAGTGTACAGGGGGGGGGGGGAGGGGGGAGAAAACTGGTCTTGGAGTAACTAAGTGGGAGATGGTGCAGGCTGTAAGGCCAGTGAGCAGAAAAGGGGGAAACACAGGAGTGGAGGGGTGAGAAGTAGATGGAGAAGAGGAGAGAGACACAGACAGAGAGCACAATTAGGCGGTAGAGAGAACGAGAGAGAAGATGAGGGTGGGCAAAGAGGAGGGCGGAGCATTGTGTGGGCGAAAGAATGAGGGGAGAACAGTAGACAACAGGGAAAACGAGGCATCAGAGTGATCTCATGTTCATATGTTTGTGGAATATAAAGCGGTCCTCTTCCCTCTCAGTTCAACTGGGAAGAAGGTTTAGAGAGACGGGGGAGCTCCTGAGCAGGGCTGGGGGGGAGCCCCTGAGGTCTACCTTTGTTAGTCCAATTTCTTCCACTGATGTCAATACATTTTGCAATTGATTTATTAAATGAAAGGTCGGGTCGGGAGTGTTGTCTCTAGGTGACGAGGAGGCATCTATCTGGTGGACCGACCCCCGCACTAGATTTCACTGACACCCTCTTGTCATACTTTTCACACCCAAAGATTAGGACCCGATAACCATACAGTTGTACACACAGCTGTCAGATAGCCTTCCCCTCTGCTATTATCACACCACCGCCTAAGAACCCTCATACCCTTGGTGAAAGGCCCTATGGCCCTGTAGTGGGATCCCCAGTTGTCCCACAGCTGCATCCCCCCTCTTTACTAGGCTAAAAGACCAAGCCCATCGCCCAAATAGAAATGCTCCTTTTTTGGCTACAGCAGTCATCGCCCTGCTTCTGTTAGAGAGCCTGGGAACTGGATTTCGTGCATCCCTCTTTGATCAGATCTGTTTGATGGAGCTATCAGTTTACATTACAATCCATTCTTCACAAAAGCACTTTCCAAATTTAAATTTGAGTCGACAAGTATCTATTACCCCAACAGAAGGGACTGCTTGAGATCTTGCTCCCACATCAGCACTTTGGAGACAGTTTCATGCATGTACAGTTATTGTTTTCCTGTCGTTTGCCCCACAATACATGGCTGGTTTGCAAACTGATGCATTGAAAAGCCCTCCGGAATCAGACACTACCAGATTCTGCAACTTGCACACAAATAAAGTCCCTGTGACTTTGAGGACATTCACAGGCAAAGAAGACTAATTTACCAGAAGGTCCCAAATTGTCTCACAGGGATGCCCCGGTGAATAAATAAACATGCATATAGGCCTGCTATACCACCAAGACGATCTCCAAGTGTGGTCTCTCTACCCAATTAAAGTCTTTATTTCCTTGAGCTGTTGCAAGAACAGAAGATGCCCTCTGCGATAGAGAAATAGCGGGTCCCAGAAGATCATACTTGCATTGTGTTGGGGCTCCTCAGGGTCCTTCGGGGATCTCAGAGATGCATCCACTTTTGCTGCTCTCTCTACAGGCGGCAGGTGTTTCAAGCAGTGCAGATCCACTGGGGACGTTATGATGTGATCTCTATGGAGCATCAAGCGATGACGGTCTGTGCAGTGGAAACAGGCATGATGATGGACTTTCTTCCATGCCCGTAACACCAGCTCCGATGGCCAGAGCTCCCTGGTAGCAGAAAGAGAACAGAGAGAAAAGATTGTGGGTGCAAACCAAGAAGAATCCTCAGTTCCAACCTCTTCTATTCCATATGCCGCAATAATGGAGATCAGTTCATCTGTAAAAATACAGCTTCTAACGTGAATTAGTGTTTTTTATGTATAGCCCTTAATCGTGGCAGTTACCTGAGTCTGAATACTAAAAATCTTTGTCCAGATATTAGAACTCACATCCTCAGAACAAGTGATTTGCTCAATATTGCAGAATATGGTTATGTGACGAGAAGGCAACACTTATAAATCAGTTCTCTTTCTTCTATTTGTTGACAAATGATGGTGACCAAAACACTTTTCCATTCGTCAGGCATTGTGTCATCTGTCTTGTATCTTTACCATCAAGGGAAGGGTATAGGATTCATTTATCGCACTTACACGGGATGGATATTACCCCCTTCACCAAAAACCCTGCAAAGAGTTACGCACTCTCGCACTTCACTGCCACAATGTCTCCATTGCCAGCACGTTACACCAGCCTGGTCATCTCAGGACTTTAAGAGAACTATACAAATATGAAAAACTGACTCTGTGATACAGTGGTTCTTACACCTACAAATGTTTATCAAACTCATCCCCAACAGCCACAAGAACTAAAACTATATTAGCAATAGAAGCCACCAGTCATTGAGTCATGGGATAAGGGCAATGTGTAATATCCAGTAAGGCAGGCATTGCCTACACTTTAATGACTTAATGACTGATTTGCACTTTTATATAGCGCTAACTAGACCCACCAGGGCAGCAGAGCACTTTACAGAGGAAATAACAGGTGAAGATTTATTACAGTAGGACATCAACAAAGAAGAGAGGATAAACCATGACAACAATTGGGCAGTGCAATGGAGGCTCATTTAAGGAATGGAGAATGATAGAGTAGTTCATGTTTAGAAGTCTCCATATGACCAACCTAAAATAGGAATCTTTGCTGAGAAAGGACTGCCCGGGCAGTCTTTAGGTTCAGGAAAGAACTGTCTATGTGTCTCAGCAAGCTCTAAGGTCTCCTTCAAGACAGTTTTTATCCCTTTCACAGAATTGAGAATTCGTTGGGCAAGTAAGACTTTGAGTTCTTTTGTGATCCTCATGAGAGGAATTCATCGTAAGAGCAGGAGAAATGGGTTCCAGGTTTTTGAGGTATTTCTGGAAAAGGATGACTTTAGAGTTCTAGACTTTTTTATTGAAGGGGTTTGTAATCTTAGAGATTGTGTGCTTCGGAGAGCGGGAGCCTCGTGAAGTGACTTGTTTGCACGTCATGTAGGAAGCAGCCTCTTTGTGTACTGCAGTGTGTACTATGCATGCTAATTTAAAGATGCACCTTATCTCGAAGGGGAGCCACTTTAGTGTCATCAGGATGAGGGGGATATGCTGTGATATTCTGGAGCTGGAGACCAGCCTGCCTGCAGAGCTGAGGGCTGCCTTTAGTGTAGCCAGGTGGACTTTGGGAACGGCGGTCAAGAGGAAGTTCCCATAGTTGAGTTTCAAGAGTAGTAGAGGTTGAACTACGGTTTTGAAGTCTTCTGGTGGGACGAGTGGTTTCATTCCACTGAGTAGACTAATTTGGCAGTGTACTCCCTTTGCTAAAGCATTAATGTGGGACTGGGGGTTTATGTTTTTGTCTAGAGTAAGTACTAGAGATCTGGCACATTCTATAATGGATGTTTTGCAGTTCAGCAGGTTAGAGTTATCCAGCTTCCATGCACTGTCTCAGAGTGGCACACCTATAGAAAGACACCAGTTTAATACCAGGTGCCTCTTACTAGTAGCCACTACTTACTTATTCCATGATACTACTACTCCAATATAGGACTTTGGCTCATTGGACTCTAACTTCTACCTATTCTACTAAGTGGATATCAGTGATATCTTTCAGGAACATTTTTCCATTTGCTCTTAGTGTGATGCTTAGAAACTCCTTGGAGTTGCGCCATATTGGACTATTAACCTTGAAATAGTTGCATTTAGGAACGAAACATGTGTCAGCTGTTTCTGTTTATTACATTACTCATTCTTGTTTCAACTTCCAAGAAAAAGAGCCATCTTAGGCTCGAGTAAAGCATTCCTCGATACTGTTTGGACCCCGGTCATACTAGGCATCAACGCCGTACCTGTCACCATGATGGACACTGCTCATCTCAAGGAACTTCTCTAAACTTCAGTACCTGTGATATGAGCCACCGGTCCGGTGGGTCTGGCTAGTTTTTACAATATATGAACTGTATTGTACTTTCATGGTTTGGTCACACTGTATTGTTAAAAGTTCGCTCATCAAAATATACTGTTCTCTAATTATCCCCATTACATTTTTAGGTGACTATTTTTGTACTGTGGGAATTCTTCCAGCACTAGTTATTGTCTTGGTGTGGTATGGTGTAGAAAGCGCAAGCAACTCAGTTTTCTGGAGCATGACATGCAGGCTTGTAGACCATTGAGGGTCATAGCAAGGCGTGCTATGTTCGTCAGCAGATTATTGGGGAGAGGATGGAAGGTTGGGGTACTCCTGATGAAGAGGGGAGGAGTAGAGAGACAGAGAGTTGGCTAGAAGTAAGTGCTATGAGTAATTTGCAAAATGGGACTAAAATGATCTAAGCACTGTTCCGTTGCTCCCCATCCGTTCCTTGAGGGGTTTTAGAAGAGGCACATTGTTAGGAGTGCCAAATGATGCAGAAATTTCAAGATGTAAGAGGAGACAAGATCTGCTGTGGTCAAGGATGCATAGCGCATCATCCACTACGTGTAACCTTAACGCCGAAGTGCTGTAGCCAGCGATGAATCCAGACTGGAGGTCCTTGAGGAGGGTCTTTTCTTTTACTTATTTGTTTAGTTTTTTTACATGTCAAAACATTCGTCCCTCTCCAGAACTTTGTCACAATACTGCTAAGAAGTTTCGCATCGAAGGAGGCTTGATGAGGAAGCTTGTTGCAGTATTGTTACAAAGTTCTGGACATGGACGGATGTTTTGACATGTATGACCTGTATATAGTTCGATCGCTGCAGTTTCTACAAGCAGGATGAATGTGGATTTCTGGTGAATGTGTGTCTTTAGTTGTTTCATGGTTTATTCATAAACATTTTTTGATGAAGTTCAAACTTGACAGTGTCTAGCTGTGACATGAGCATTTGCATCTTTATTTCAGAAAAGCTTAATGCTGTTTACGGGAGTGAATCACATTGCCTGACAAGGTTTGAGCTAATTAGACATCCGTGTTTATGAATAGATGCTCCGTGACGTGTTTCATGCCCTGAAGAAGCGGATTCTATTCTGCAAAACACATGTTGGCAACTTCAGTGTCTGGAAGAGCAAAAGGCTTATGTAGACACTATGTACTTTATGGTTACTTTCATGTTTATATCAACAAAATCTTATAATGTGTAAATATATGTGATAGAAAATATACCTGTGCACATGAACTATTGTTTATTTCTTTAAATACAATCACATATTACAAAAACCAAATCTTGTTGTATTGTGAATTTGTACGTAAATCTTGACTCCTGATACAGTTCCTTACGCCAGCCCAAGATTGACTCAATATGCGTAGAGATCAAGGGAGAAGATAAGAGAGACCAGGAGAGGGGAAAGGTGGGAACAAGTTAGAATGAAGAACAAAGTTTGAGGTTGCATTGGTCTTTCCCGTAACACTAGTATTGCACCAGATGGAATGACTGCGCTTCATGTGTAGCTACTTGTGAGGTAGGGAGGGAAGAGGCAGGTGGAAAATAAAGACAGAAAGAGGTTGAGGTTGAGGCAGAGTTTGAGGAGTGACTGTGAGAAGACATGATTTATTGGAGAATAAATGGTACAATGTTGGAGAGAAACTGAGGAAGACAAGAGGGAGTCGGACAAGAAGGGAACTCTTTGGGACATTCATCTCCATGGACACAGGGCCTATGGACAGCTCTTTCGGGCAGCCTCTCCTCAAAGGATACATATATCAGAGGTCACCATCTGAATATGGAGGCAGAGGACAAAGACAAGAAGAGTTCGGTGTCTACCTAATTCTCCAGCTGCTGAGGTATCTGTGTTCAGCTATGACCCCACCACAAGTGTGGAGTGTTAGTCCCTACATCTTGCCAGGTCTGGTGGTGAATGGATGGGGTTTACAATTCTCAAACCATCAGAGGATGTCCAGTTGACAGCTCTGATGATGCCCAAGTTCACCAGTTTCTTGCACACGCTAGCATTGAGCCACCTCAGAGCACTACAGGAATGGAAGGTAGGGGGCATGAAGAGTAGGGAGAGGACAGGATGTAATTGTTTGTCTCAAACAGAACTAATGTTATCAACCTAGAAGAAAAGACAGGCTGAGTTTGGAGCTATGAACTTAAATTCTTATAGAGGTCTATGTAGTAGGAGTGCTATTCCCTGTGAGGTCCTCTCAATCAATACAGGAGAAAGTGAAGCAAAGATAGGACTTCACTCCTTACATTACCTCCCCTGCATCCTACTCATCAATAACCCTGAAAATTGGGCATATGACAAGAGCTTCCTCTTGACTTCTCCATACTCTCCTGTTGTCAGAAAATATTGCAAACAAGTATATGAACAGGACATTAATGTGCATCAAAGGCGGCACTTACTGTGCCTACCAAAAAGTGGCATATGCATGTAATGTTCAGAACTTCCTTGCTAAAACACTTATCCAGGTTATAAAAACGATTACAGAACATTAAAGCACGTGTGAAATGCTTTTTGAAGACCACAGGCCAGAGGCTGAAGTCAATCAGAATGTGCGCCACATACAAAGCACCACTAGAATAGCTGCCTAAAATGCAGCCATCACAATATGCGCCAGAGGCCCCACCCAACAACATGCACCAGAGACCCCACCCAACAAAATATGCAGCAGAGGCCCCACCCAACAAAATATGCACCAGAGGCCCCACCCAACAACATATGCACCAGAGACCCCACCCAACAGCATAAGCACCAGAGGCCCCACCCAACAACATATCCACCAGAGGCCCCACCCAACAACATATGCACCAGAGACCCCACCCAACAAAATATGCAGCAGAGGCCCCACCCAACAAAATATGCATCAGAGGTCCCACCCAACAATATATGCATGAGAGGCCCCACCCAACAACATATGCACGAGAGGCCCCACCCAACAACATATGCACGAGGCCCCACCCAACAACATATACACGAGAGGCCCCACCCAACAACATATGCACCAGAGGCCCCACCCAACAACATATGCACCAGGGGCCCCACCCAACAAAGCACCAGAGGCCCCACCCATTAAAATATGCACCAGAGGCCCCACACAACAACATATTCACCAGGGGCCCCACCCAACAACATATACACAAGAGGCCCCACCCAGCAACATATGCACGAGGCCCCACCCAACAACATATACACGAGAGGCCCCACCCAACAACATATGCACCAGAGGCCCCACCCAACAACATATGCACCAGGGGCCCCACCCAACAAAGCACCCGAGGCCCCACCCATTAAAATATGCACCAGAGGCCCCACACAACAACATATTCACCAGGGGCCCCACCCAACAACATATGCACCAGGGGCCCCAGCCAACAAGGCACCAGAGGCCCCACCCAACAGAATATGCACCAGAGGCCCCACCCAACAACATATGCACCAGGGACCCCACCCAACAACATGCACCAGAGGCCCCACCCAACAACATGCACCATTACCCCACCCAACAACATATGCACCAGAGGCCCCACCCAACAACATAAGCACCAGAGGCCCCACCAAATAACATATGCACCAAAGACCCCACCCAACAAAATATGTACCAGTGGCCCCACCCAACAAAATATGCACCAGAGGCCCCACCCAACAAAATATGCACCAGAGGCCCCACCCAACAACATATGCACCAGGGGCCCCACCCAACAACATATGCACGAGAGGCCCCACCCAACAACATATGCACGAGAGGCCCCACCCAACAACATATGCACCAGGGGCCCCATCCAACAACATATGCATGAGAGGCCCCACCCAACAACATATGCACCAGAGACCCCACCCAACAACATAAGCACGAGAGGCCCCACCCAACAACATATGCACCAGAAGCCCCACCAAACAGCATATGCACCAGAGGCCCCACCCAGCAACATATGCACCAGAGGCCCCACCCAACAACTTATGCCCCAGAGACTGCATTATTATATATGCTGGAAAGGTTAACGTGCCAAAGGATATTGCCTTTCAAAATATGTGCCAGAAACATACCACCATTAAAATATGAGCGCCTTGAAATATATCCGTTCAGGGCGTGATCCGAGAAGAACCTCTGTTTTACTGGACTTTACACTGCTCCATCAATAATGGCAATTTGTGTCACATGTAGAGGACACATGAGAACGGATCCGCCTAATGGTTTACTACCGGCATCATAAAAGGACCGTGGGGGGTGGGTATGAATCCTTCTAAGCTCATGTTTAGAAACTATCACTTTTATTAAATAACACTGAATGCAGTTTTACAATCTAATGTTGTAAAGTGAAACGTTTTGCATATTTTTGAATTTTGAATAGTCCCTATCACACTCGACATTTGTAGCACAATGTACATGCTAAATAAGTTGTTGACGCGGCTCCTGCTGAGGCTCCTAGAGCCAAGCCGGGCCCTTGGGTCAGCTCAATGCTTCACTCAAGGAAGGCAAGAATCCAGTCACCAGATCCTGGATACTTGTATGTACACCAGGCAGGAATAGCCACCCAAAAGGTGCAAGTTCTTCGATTATACCAGGGTCATGAAAATGATGTAATGGTGGAGGGGAACTTAGTGAGTGTATGTGGGCAAGACTGTCTTATCCTGCCAGTCTTCCGAGGTAGATAAAAGAGAACCATTAACGTGAGCAGCAGTGACGCTTACCATTTAGAGCGCTTAGAAGCTGCAGTAGTGCGGCTCCTTTGCTAGTGCGTGGGGGCAGACCACACTGACATTTCTATCTCTGGGCCTTCACAGCGCTTCATGGCTCAAAAGCTTAAAAAGGCCGCAAATCTTTAGATTTGTGATGTATTACATTGAAATTCACGCGCCAACATATTCATCACAGGGCTGAGCTTTGCGTCGCTGCTTTGGGTGGGAGCGATGGCTCTTTCTACATCAAAGGTTAACTCTCGTTTAAATGCCGATATTGTAATCTTGCCGAGGCCACAGCCTACCACTGAACGTAGCAACAGTATCTGTATTAGGTTCTGTATTAGGTTCCAAGCTCTTTCATGTGTTACTTTCCTTAATTGTTTACATTATCCTAACTGAGTTTGAAACTGTGCAGTTCGATGTCTCGCTGTGACTGTGTGCATCATTATATATGTTTGCTCATCACTGGCTTGATTACCTCTGGAGTACATGGCATATTACAGCTGTTGCTGGGTGCAACCTAGCTAGTCCTAACAGTAACACACCACGTATGACACATTCTGGCAACGCTTTGGGACATGCTGGCTAAACGCCAGTGCTTAATTTGAGCCAGTGGTTTCCGTCCGGTGCTGAGCACCGGCACTTAATCATCAACACCAATGCTTTAATTCATTTAAGGGGAGATTAAGTGATTTGCCCAGAATCATAAGATGTTGAGCTGAGACGGAGACTGGAGCCTGGCTACCCAGCTCTGAAGTCAGCAGCTCTGGACATTACGGCACATCCTCTGCCCCCTTCCATGGTTAGCAGTTGGTTCTGTTTTAGGCGGCACAAACAGGAGAAATGGGCTGGTGCAAGCTGACTCCTGACGAGAGCCCCGGCCCTTATTTTTTTTTACAAATTAACCACTGTATAAGAATCATCTTTCAGTGTTGTTCAGCAGAAAGAGCAGGGAGAGGGTGGCTGTGGCTGTGGGCCAGAAGTGAAAAGGCCACTTGACCTTTGATCCCACCTTATAAAGGTGACCTGGGCTTAGACGTGGCCCATCCTTGAATTACTGACTCCCTTCATGACACGCTTCTGGCTGCCCCTTGCATAAGGAGAGTGAGAATATTTGACATACAATACGCCTACTATTTGATGACGAATGGACAACAATCATGATTTAGGCAGGTGATTCACAATTTTCTCACACTTCAATTTTGTTTTAGAATCTAATGCAAGTCCATTGGGAACTTCAGTTCCCACTTTTCCTGTAGAGGTTTCCACGTTAGGTGTTCAGAGATATTGACAGGTGAATGAAGGCAGGCCTAACACCAAGCATCGTGAATAAAGAGAGGAGGCCGTGTAATAAGTATCCAGTCCTTGGTTTGGTCGTCTTTTTATCATTTATCCACATTGTCCACACTTTTGCCTACACAAGAATCACCCTTTGTGCTGGTGGCGCTAGGGCGTTTTCAGGGCGTGAGGTTCTAGCACATATTTGTGAAACTTAGGTTTTGTTAACTATTGCAATGGGGTCTGCTGGTGTCATAGTCATAATTGGTCAGGCTGTCATATTATGTGAATGTTATACAGCTGAAACACATTTAACAATTACTTTCCTTCAAAAAAGGTTGAGTGTATGCCCTAAGCAGTGAAGAGAAGGGTGCAGTTCCCTAAAATACAGACAAAAGGGTTCGACAGGGGTGGAAAATACAGGGCGGAATAAATTCATAATTCAAAATTGTGCAATGGCCTCTGAATTTCGGGGAATTAATGCTTTGCAAGGTAAAAACGAACGAGGACATACTCACCCTCATGCTACCTCGATACAACGCGGCACTGTGAAGAAGCGGGGTGCATTCTGAGGGGGGGGCCCGGGTGCACCTGCACAGGGCCCCTCACGGTCGATACTCGTTCCAACGGTCGCAATTGGACGGCCCTTTTCAACCCTTGTGCGCGACTTTGCTTCTGATTGGACGGTTTCGGGTCTCTGTCGCGCGCTCTCTCTTCTGATTGGTTGCTTTCCCGGCTCCTAACATTGCTGTTGTGCAGCACGTGCTCCAGGTGCTTCTGGTTTTAGGCTTTCCCGCTCTTTTGAAACGCCGCCATCTTGAAGCCGCACAGGCTGTCACGTGATGTGATCGAAGCCCTGGAACAGCCAGTGTGACGTCAGGCGGTTGCCCTGGTGACCGCCTGGCGTCCAGCGTCGCCTGGTAACGGCGCAGCCAGACGGGGCTCTGCGGTCAACAGCGGCGGAGGAGCGAAGGGGACCGGGCGGAGGGAGGTATGGAGGGACCAAGAAATTGGAATGTGGGTGTGGAGGGAGGCACCTGAAGTGTTTACATGTGAGGTGTGTGCCCTGTCCGGTGACAGGAGAGCATGGCATGAGAAGGGAGGGCAGCCTTGGCCTGGAGAGAGAGAGAGGGAAGGAGGGCATGGGGAGGAAGGGAGAGGAAGGGGGGCCTGAGGAGAGAGAGGGGAGAGAGGGAAGGAGGGCATGGGGATAGAGAAGGAAGAGGGAATGAGGGCATGGGGAGAGGAGGGGGGCCTGGGGAGAGAGAGTGGAGAGAGGGAAGGAGAGCATGAGGATGGAGGGAGAGGAGGGGGGCCTGGGGGAAGAGAGGGAAAGAGGGCATGAGGAGGG
This sequence comes from Triturus cristatus, assembly GCF_964204655.1. NCBI lineage: Eukaryota > Metazoa > Chordata > Amphibia > Caudata > Salamandridae > Triturus > Triturus cristatus. The sequence continues at coordinate 15,082,830 of NC_140595.1, forward strand.
AGGGAGAGGAGGGGGGCCTGGGGAGAGAGAGGGAAGGAGGGCATGAGGAGGGAGGGAGAGGAGGGGGGCCTGGGGAGAGAGAGGGGAGAGAGGGAAGGAGGGCAGCCCGGGCCTGGGCAGAGAGAGGGAAGGAGGGCATGAGGAGGGAGGGAGGGAGAGGATGGCAGCCTGGGACTAGGGAGAGAGAGGGAAGGAGAGCATGAGGAGGGAGAGGAGGGCAGGCTGAGCTTAGGGGGAGAGAGAGGGCTGAGAGGGAAAGAGGGCACGAGGAGGGGAGGAGGGCAGTCTGGGTCTGGGGGAGAGAGGGAAGAAGGGCATGAGAAGGGAGGGAGAGGAGGGTAACCTGGGCCTAAGGGGAAGAGAGGGCTGAGAGGGAAGGAGGGGGAGGAGGGCAGCCTGGGCCTGGGGAGCGAGAAGGAAGGAGGGCATGTGGAGGGAGGGAGAGGAAGGGGGGCTGGGGAGAGAGAGGGCAGAGAGAAGGAAGGGGGGCATGAGGAGGATGGAGGGAGAGGAGGGAGACCTAGGGAGAGAGGGTGGGTACATACTGTGGAAGGGAGAGGGAGGGGGGAGATAGACGACAGAGAGAGGGAAAGAGGGCATGAGGAGGGAGGGAAGGAGGGTAGCCTGGGCCTAGGGAGAGATAGGGCAGATAGAGAAGGAGGGCATGAGGAGGGAGGGAGAGGAGGGCAGCCTGGGCCTGGGGAGAGAGGGAAGAATTGCATGAAGGGGGGAGGAGAGGAGGGCAGCCTGGGCCTGGGAAAAGAGGGCAGAGAGAGGATGGGTGCATACTGTCAGAGGAAAGGAGGGCATGAATGGGGAGGGAGAGGTGTGCAGCCTGGACCTGGGGAGAGAGGGCAGAGAGAGGATGGGTGCACACTGTGGGAGGGAAGGAGTTACCTTCTGTGACTCCATGATGTGAGAGGTGTGATCTGTCCAGTCACACTGGAGAGGAGGGAGTGGAGGGGTGGCTGAGAGACGGAGGAAGGGAGAGACGAGCAGGGCAAGAAGGGGGGTGTGCAGAAGCGAGGGTAGAAGGGAGTGCGGAGCAAGAAGATGAGTGGGCACAGGGGATTACAGAATTGAGGAAGAGGGCCATGCAGGTGAAGGGTGGGATATGAAGAGGCAGAAGTAAAGGAAGGGAGGGAGAGGAGAGGGAGGGAGCAATGAAGGAAGAGGTGGCAGGGTGAAGAAGGGCTGGGGGAGTGTATGTGAGATAAAAAGAGGTGAACATGAAATGGAAGGAAGGGGTTACAGCAAAGGGAGATGAAGGGAGCAGGGTAAGAAGGGCAAGGGAGGGCTAAAAACGAGGGAGCGGGGAGCAGAAGAAGGCCAGCACAAATCAACAAGCATTTGCAATGCAATAGGTCTCGCTTTCACACGATTTTGAGCTATTGGCATAGTAAATGCCAATGCCTTCTATTTATGTTTTGGGTTTTAAAGAACAAGTTACTTACCTTCGGTAACGATGTATCTGTAAGAAACATTAGTTAGTTAGATTCCTCACCTTAGAATATCCCCAGGCGTCAGGCTGGATCCGGAAAGATTTTTGTAGCAATACCCCTTGCGCGTCGGTAGGCGTCGTCTGCGGCTCCGGGTCCGTCGTTGGCGTCGTGCGCCGGAATGACATCGTCGGAGTACTTAGACGCCGCCCTCGTGCGCTGACGTCAGTTCTTATACATAGCTTTCCGCGCCAGAGACGCTGAGCCATGCAAGAGACCGACACTGGTGCCAAAAAATCTAGGGCCCTGAAAGGGAGAACCTTAACCCTAGATGTCAGTTCGCAGAACGGGGAGGAGGGGTGGGTCGGTGAGGAATCTAACTAACTAATGTTTCATACAGATACATCGTTACCGAAGGTAAGTAACTTGTTCATCTGAAAGAAACACGTTAGTTAGATTCCTCACCTTAGAATAGATACCCCAGCAATACCAACCCCGGAGGTGAGCCTGTGAACCAAGATCACACCAGAAAGTCCTGGAGAACAGAACGGCCAAAGTGGCCATCTCTTCGGACTTGGCTGTCCAGGCAATCGTGCTTGGCGAACGTGTGCAGTGAAGCCCATGTCGCCGCCTGACAGATGTCCTGCAAGGGGACTCCCTGTCCCAGGGCAGTTGTCGCCGCTGTGGCCCGGGTGGAATGGGCTCTCAGCCCAACAGGAGGGACCTTTTTCGCCAAGGAATAGCAGAGTTTAATACACAACTCAACCCATCGCGAGATGGTCCGCTTGTGCACAGCTTTACCCTTCTTAGCACCTACATAACCAACAAAAAGTTAGTCGTCCACCCGGAACTGTTTTGTGCGGTCCAAATAAAAGGACAGCACACGTTTTGGGTCCAGACGGTGGAGCCTCTCTTCATCTTTTGAAGGATGCGGAGGCGGAAAGAAGGTGGGCAGCGTGACAGATTGCCCGATGTGAAAGGGAGTCATGACTTTAGGAAGAAAAGAAGGATGTGTCCGGAGGACAACCTTATCCGGATGAACCGAAAGGAAGGGAGGCTTAGCTGACAGAGCCTGGAGCTCACTCACCCGCCTAGCGGAGGTGATAGCCACCAGGAAGGCAGTTTTCAGAGTCAGTAGACAAATGGGACAGTTGTGAAGGGGCTCAAAGGGAGCGCACATCAGAAAAGTGAGAACAAGGTTCAAGTCCCACTGAGGCATTACGAACGGAACAGGAGGGAACATATGAGTAATGCCCTTGAGAAAACGTGAAACAACAGGGGACTTGAAAAGAGAAGGCTGATCAGGAAGCCTTAAGAAAGCAGAGAGTGCAGCAAGATAACCCTTCAAGGTGCCCAGAGCAGAGCCCTTCTGGGCCAAAGAAAGAAGAAGGAGAACATCAGATAGAGGGGCAGAAAGGGGATCCACAGCTTTTGCTGTGCACCCTGCCACAAATTTGTTCCACCGGCAGGCGTATACCGTCTTTGTGGAGGGACGCCTGGCTGCCAGAATGACATCACAGACTGCAGAAGGCAAGTCAAATGGCATCAACTCTCGTCGCTCAATCTCCACGCATGGAGGTGGAGGCTGGACAGGTTCGGGTGGAGGACCGTCCCCTGTTGCTACGACAGAAGGTCCTCCTGAAGAGGCAGTCGTATCGGGGGATCGATGGACATACTGAGTAGCTCGGGATACCAGTACCTTCGTGCCCAATCCGGAGCCACCAAGATGACTTGGGCCCGGTCGCGCCTGATCTTCTTCAGCACTCTGGGCAGAAGTGGTATAGGCGGAAAGGCGTACAACAGACCGCAACTCCACTCGCGACGAAAAGCGTCTCCGAGCGAGTGCCGCCTTGGAAATTCCAACGCGCAGAACTGCTGACGTTGCGCGTTCTCTTCGGTGGCGAATAGATCTAACCAAGGCTCTCCCCACTGCAGAAAGATACCTTGCGCCACGTCCGAGTTCAGACGCCATTCGTGATCCATCATACACCGGCGGCTGAGTTTGTCTGCTCTGGCGTTCAGAAAGCCCGCCAGATGTTGAACCACCAGGGTGATGCCCTGATGTTCCAGCCATGTCCAGAGGCGCAGAGCCTCCTGACAAAGGGTCCACGACCCCACCCCGCCCTGTTTGTTGCAATACCACATGGCGGTTGTGTTGTCCGTGAACACCTGCACAACACTTCCCCGGATCGCCCTCAGCTCCAATAGGTTGATATGGAGCCGAGTCTCCACCGGAGACCAGAGTCCTCTGATCTCCGTCTCTCCCATATGGCCCCCCATCCCAGGAGGGACGCATCCGACACTACGACATGCTCCGGTTGGGGTAGGGATCTGCCGCTGACCCAATCGCGATTTGTGAGCCACCACTGCAGCTGGTTCGCAGTGCCCTCCGAGATCAAGACATGGTCGGACAGGTTGCCTCGATGCTGGGCCCACTGAAACTTCAGGTCCCACTGCAGAGCCCGCATCCGCCACCTGGCGTGAGGTACCAACAAGATGCAGGAGGCCATCAGCCCCAGAAGCTGCAGCACCAACCTGACAGAAACCCAGGACAGAGGCCGGAAGATGGAAATCAGGGCCTGAATGTCCCGGACCCGCTGTTCCGGCAGATAGACCCGGAACTGCGCCGAATCGAGAACCGCCCCAATGAAAAGGAGCTTCTGGGAGGGACTCAGGTGCGACTTCGGCACATTGATGGAGAACCCCAGTGAGTGCAGGAGGTCGGCCGTAGTCTGGAGGTGGGAGACGACTTGCTGGGGCGAGCCCGCCTTCAACAGCCAGTCGTCGAGATAGGGGAAGACTGGAACCCCTGATCGGCGCAGATGAGCTGCGACCACCGCCATCACTTTCGTGAACACCCATGGGGCACTCGTGAGGCCGAAGGGGAGCACGGTGAACTGAAAGTGCTCCTGACCCACCGTGAACCGCAGGTAACGCCGGTGGGCCGGCAGGACGGGGAGGTGGAAATAAGCGTTCTGCAAGTCCAACACTACCATCCAGTCTCCAGGGTCTAGGGCAGCCAGAACCTGAGCTAAAGTGAGCATCTTGAACCGGTCCTTCCGGAGGAAGGAGTTCACGCTCCTGAGGTCCAAGATCGGGCGTAGGCCCCCTTTGCCCTTCTTGGGAACCAGTGGGAATAACAACCACGACCTACTTCTGGACCAGGAACGCGCTCGACAGCCTCTTTGGCCAAGAGGGCCGAAACTTCCTCTCGTAGAAGATGCAAATGATCCCCCGACATACGGTGGTTCAGCGGCGGCATGGCTGGAGGGGTCATCTTGAAGGGGAGGGAGTAGCCCCTTCGGACGATTTGCAGCACCCACCTGTCCGACGTGATGGAGCGCCAGTGGAGCAGGTGATGGTGAACTCTGCCGCCCACTGGCATTGAATGGGCCTGAAAGCTCGGACTAGGAGGGCTTTGAGGCGGATGCTGCCGGGGTGGATGTGGACTGACCGGCACGTTGACCTCCAGTACCGCCTCTGCGGAATCCACGTGAGGAGGCGCCCCTTCCTTGGCCACGAAAGGGACGAAAGGCGGAAGTTTGCAGCCGTGGGGCCGAAAGACCCAAGGACTTGGCCGTGGCCCGGGAGTCCTTCAACCGAGCCAGCGCACTGTCCGCCTTCTCACCAAAAAGGCGAGTGCCATCAAAGGACATGTCCATGAGGGAACTCTGGACATCCCCTGAAAATGACGTGGACCTCAGCCAGGCGTGACGCCGAAGCGCCACCGTGGTGGAAATCGCCCGACCCAGCGAGTCCGTGGTGTCAAGTCCACACCGTATGGCGTGCCGTGCTGCATCTCGACCGTCAGCAAGTGCTTGAGTGAGTCGTGCCTGGGCCTCCACCGGGCACAAGGGCAGCACGTCGTCCACCGTATCCCACAGAGAGTGGGAATAATGGTCCAAAAGGCAAGCGGTATTTAAAAAACGCAGTCCCAAACTCAGGGACGAGAACAGTTTCTTGCCAAACTGTTCCAACCTCTTGGATTCCCGATCCGGAGGAGCGGACGGGAAAGAGGATTGGGAAGTTGAGGCCTGGATAACCAGACCCTCGGGGGTGGGGTGTTGGGAGAGGAAACTGGGGTCGCCCGGAGCAGGGCGGGGGCGCCGGGCAACGTTCCGGTCCACAGGAGGAACTGTGGAGGGCTTGGACCAAGTGCCCTGCAGAACGTCTATGAGGGCCTCATTAAACTGCAGCAGAGGCTCAGTGGAGCTTGCTGTCTGTTGAAGGACCTCTGTGAGGACGTTAGTCCTCACGGCCACAGCAGGCAACTCCAGCCCTAGGGCTTCGGCTGCCTTGCACAGCACCACTGAAAAGGCTGCACCCTCCTCCGAGGCCACAGTCGGAGGAGAGATGAAACCAGCGTCCGGGGAGGTATCCAGACCGCTGGCATCCCCCAGTTCGTCTGCCCAGTCCTGTGAAAGTTGACCCTGGAGGGCTATAGGGTCCTCAGACCCCTCCCAGTCGCCCCCGTCATCCGATTCCTGATAAACAGGAGGAACGATCGGAGCCGGACGGTATATGAAACGGTCATCCATCGACGTCGCGTGCGGCGCCGTACCGGCGTCGGGTCCGGACAGGGGCTAAACCGGGGAACGGCGTCGTCCGGAGACGGCGCCGGAGGTGGAACCGGTGTCGGCGCCGGTGGAGGAGGTGTTGTGAGGACGACTGGCGCCGACCGAGATCCAGGCCTGGATCCCTCGGGGACCTGGGGCGTCGGGCCGGAGCCGTCGACGGCGCCGGAGCCGCCGGCACGCAAGGTCGCCCAGTCGAACCTGCGGGGCCCGAAGGCGCGCCTACAGGCGTCGACGGCGGAGCCAGGCCCCTCATGGCCGAGAGGAAGGCACGACTCCGCGTCATGGTCGGCCCCCAGGCAATAAAGGCACCGGCGATGGTGATCCGTCACCGACATCAGGCGATGACAGGCTTCACAGGCCTTGAAGCCAGGCATCCTACCGGCACCAGAGTCGAGTCGATAGACCAAAAGAAGTCAAAAAAGTTAGTCAAAGAATGACTAGGGGTAAGCTCTTCCCGGATCGGCGCTTACTGGCGCGGAGAACTGACGTCAGCGCGCGAGGGCGGCGTCTAAGTACTCCGACGTCATTCCGGGGCACGACACCGACGACGGACGCGGAGCCGCAGACGACGCCTACCGACGCGCAAGGGGTATTGCTACAAAAATCTTTCCGGATCCAGCCTGACGCCTGGGGATATTCTAAGGTGAGGAATCGAACTAACGTGTTTCTTTCAGATACATAAATACAAGGCATTGTTATTTCCAATACTAATAGCTTAACATAGTCCGGTTTGATAACTGCATTGAGGCTGGTGGACACCTGTACCTATTGCTGGGACACCTCTAATGAGGTAGCTATGCGCTTAGAAATCGCATAATAATTATTATTTTAGATTATTTCTCAGCTCCTAGGGGTGTCATCCCACTCGCTTGGTTAACGGGTTGGGGGAAGCCCTCTGTAGTAGACAGCACACCGTAACCAGGACTACACCCCCTTCCAGACTCCTTTAAATTCAAATCTTTAGTTACCTGGAAACCTATAGAGCAACCAAGAAGTAGGCAAGGGGGAGGGGCTGCTGGCTGCCTTAGAAAATGAAATAAAAACCTTTGTGAGCGTGGGTTAGGGTAGTGGGGTCAGGAGGAAGGGGGCTCACAAGCAGTGAATGTGTACATGCCCACCCTGGGCAGGGTCAGCCTAGGACAGACAATAGGCCCAGGCACAAAATAAATGTGGCCCTCCATCAGCGGGTCAGACAGCTAGAAAAGTGGCCCATGTTTGCAAACTGGGGTAGTTTTGAACTTCTAAAGACATGCTGTATAATTGTTTTGCAAAGTACAGGAGATTGCATAGATTTAAGCTTGTTGCAGCCAATGTTTGTTTGAAAATCAGGGAACATCAACAGTGTAAACTGGCCCCAAACACCATAAAACAGGCCTAGAAACAGCCAAAATACCGGCTCACCCACTGACTTGGCAGACCAGCCCACCGGACACTTCCTGTCTGCCATACAGGCCAGTCAGACCCTTCTCCTGGGCAGCCAGACCAGCAGGCACTGAGCCAGGAAGAACCCCACATATAGCCACTGGCCTCAGCACACCCCCAACCTCTACCCCACGCCCGAACCTGGAGCGGCGAGAAACTTCAATGGTGCCTCTGGCGGGGGGCCTGGCTCGGCAAACTGCACTGTCTGAGCCAGTAGTGAAAGCCCTTGGGCCCCGCAGTGTGTACGCCGATGGGGGGTGCTACATCAATAGTATGACTTGCTGCACTCCCTACACATTATACAGTAACCAAGGGGTGTGGAAAAAAGGCAGATAAAGGGAAAACCAAACTAGTATCAATTTTAGTTTTCACTTTCTCGTTATTAAGATGTCCAAGTGCCACAGCGGAAGTCTTCTAGGCGCTCAAGGCGTTGTATGCTTGAATTTCACAAGGACGAACTCTGTGCTGTCACAAATCTGGAAACTATTGGCCCATCTCCTCACGGGGGAACCTAGCTGAGGCCGGACGTGCCTGGCAGCACCGTGAGTGGAGCGGGTAGTGCCTGGTAGCGCTGTGAGTGGTGCTGGAACTGACTCGTAGCGCCATGTAAGTGCAGGTAGTGCTTGGCAGTGCCATAAGTGGAGTAGGTAGTGCCTGGGAGCACCGTGAGTGGTGCAGGTAGTGCCTGGTAGCTGCATGAGTGGTACAGGTAGCACCTGGCAGCGCCGTGAGTTGTAATGGTAGCTTTGTGAGTGGTGTATGTAGTGCCTGGCAGTGCTGTGAGTGGTGCAGGTAGTGCCTGATAGCTCTGTGAGTGGTGCAGGTAGTGCCTGGTAGCTCCGTGGTGGTGCAGGTAGTGCCTGGCAGCGCCATGAGTGGAGCAGGTAGTGCCTGGCAGCGCTGTGAGTGGTGCAGGTAGTGCCTGGCAGCGCTGTGAGTGGTAAGGTAGCGCCTCGCAGCGCAGCGAGTGGAGCAGGTAGTGCATGGCAGTGTTGTGAGTGGTGCCTAGCAGCGCCTCAAGTGGAGCAGGTAGCGCCTGGCAGCACCATTAGTGAGGCCTCGGCACAGCTGGGTGCTGCCTTCCGGTACGCCAGAAGGGTGCTTCCCACCCCCGGACTGCTACTCACACGCAGTCACCTCCTGCTTGGCGTTCACAGGCGGGCCACGAGGCGCTTTGAATCTGTAATCTCATTTCTCATGGTCTCTGAAGGGACGTTGAGTCCTCGGAGAACTGAAGCAAAGTTTGGCAACTTTCTAAGTAACCCTGTCCCCCATCCAGCTGCGCCCCTAGATGCTAATTAGAAACAGATGGCCCCCTAAAGATAAGAAATTGCTTCACGACAGCAGTGAAGCAGACGACCCAGTCCGGATGGGCCGGACAAAAAGGAGAAAGGGCGGTAACTAAAAAACATCCTTTTCAATGGGAAGCCAGCGTTTAGCATAAACGCTGACGCGACCCAATGAAAATGATGGGTGGGGCTTCAAGTCCCCTTCTGAAATCTCCTCATACACAATATGTCTCGCAGAGCGAGCAGCGCATGCGCGCTGCAACGCTAGACTAGACCTAATAAATGAGGAATGACTTAAGATTGGTGCCAAGGCTGCAAAGGTGGGTGGTAAGGTAGAAACACGTGTGCACCCTTTTAATTGGGGCCCAGAAGCACACCAAAGCAATCACTTTATGGCCATGAGAAGAAAGGGTGTGAAGGAGGAGTGACCCTTGACACTATTGAGTCAAAGTCTTAAGAGACTGGGGACACCTGAAAACCACAGAAATAGCATGAATACGTGGATCTTCCTAGATGAAAAGCTCAATCAACATGACTGCTCACGTCAACACAGTGCACACCTCCTGCTTCCACATCCTATATATGCTGCAAAAGATCTTAAAATGGTTGCCTCAGAACACCATACGGACTCTCACGCAAGCAGTCATCACCTGCAAGCTGGACTACGGCAGCACTCTATGCCAGAATCTCCAAACAACTTCTACACAGACTTCAGACCATACAAAACACCGCTGCTAGACTCATACTCAAACTTCCATGACGCACCCACAGCACCTCAAGAAGCTTCACTGGCTACCCATTCACAAGCGCAGCCAATTCAAACTTCGCTTCACACATACAAATCCCTACACAACACAGGACCAGAATCCCTGAAGAGCCACATACACTTTCATCAACCCAATAGATACCCATGCTTTCCCTCACTCTCACTCACACACAAGCCTCGCATCCGCAAAAGCTGGAGGTCGCTCATTCTCCTACTGCACATCCAAGACATGCAACGACCTCCCTCTACACACCAGAGCCTTCTCCTCACTTCTTGAGTTCCATAAGAAGCTGAAGACCTGGCTCTTCATATAAGCACCTTGGGGACCACACACCTACACACCTTTCCAAGCTCCTGGATGCTCCCCCTGGTGATTAGTGTGCTATACACATTAACATAATATAACATCATATCAGGCCACCAATACCTATGTCTGGAAGAGAAGGGCGAGGAAAAAAGAACAAGGGAGTGAGGTGAACATTGCATAACAGGAAAGGAGATGCCAAAGAGGGCAACATGCAGTAAGGACAAATTGAAGAGGCTAAAGATGGAATGTTGGTGATCAGCAGAGAAGAGTGGTGTGAGCCAAAGAACATGGAAGGGGTTCCTAGCCGTAGCAAATGACTGCATTGTATTTGTGCATTTATAGAGCCCAGAATACAACTTCATTAAGATGATATCTTGGCTGTAAGAATTACTGTACACAGACTGATGGTAAGGAAAAGGGGGGGAAGCCTCTGGTTCAAAGTTTATGGCACCCTCTGCAACGGTGCATCTTGCCAGCTCTTCCTCCAGCAATTGTACCATTTTAATAATTCAAGAGGCACAGGTTGCTACCATTGGCTGGGGGCTCTTTAGGAGACTGGCTTTTATGGCCATGCGTCACACCAGCCCTGTCAGTAGGCTGGGCTGTTAGGGCTCTGGTTTTAGGAATATATGTCTGAGACTTCCTCATCTGAAACAACCCTGAGGACTTAGCCCACATTTTTCATGCATGAATAGGCCCAATTTCCAACTGAGGCACAATTGCTTCTGGGTACTGTAGGGCACTTTTTGCAGACCATGGTAGCCTCATTGAGTGGGTTGGGCTAGCTCAGTCTAGTATCGGGCTTGTTTTAATACAATTTATAGGGCAGCCATTTTATATGAGCCTAGCCCTGCAGACAAGGTAGGGGAAACAGGTCATCAAGGTAGACTGGAAAGAGAAGCCAGTACTGCAAAAGGGAAGAAAGAGGGGGTTGGGTATTGAAGAAGGGGAGGTGGGGGAGGAAAGCAGGAAGGAACAAGTATTGAAAGGAGGAGAGCACAGTCAGAGGGGAGGGTAAAGGAAAAGAAGGATTAGTAATTTAAACATGGCAAGAAAGAGAGGCAAGGGAATTAGGAACAAGGGGAGGATGAGAGAAGAAGGAAGGTGAAGAACGGGGAGATAGAATTTGAGGAATGGAACCTGTGAAGGGTGAAAAGGATTAAGGATGGGAGAGAGAAGCAAAGAAAGATTAGCGGTGGAAAGAGAGAAGAGGAGCAAAAAATACCTGATCTCAAACAAATGAAAAGGAGAGCTGTGGGGGGTGGTTCATGTAGGGAATGTAAAGGAAGGCGTGAGCGTTGGCTACTGCACAGATGTGAGGGGGTTTTGGGGAAAGGAAGGATAGAGCATGGATTTTGTTTTGGTGGGCATTGCAGTCCTGGTGTATGACCAGTGGTCGTTCACCCTCATGGCCGCAGGGACTCCACCCTTCTTGTATCCCGGACCTATTTTTTAGTATACAGTAGTGAATAACAGCCTTTTATTCATTATTGTATTAGAGTAAATGCTGACACAAGCAGCAGCCTGTTGCAGTGACATCTATGTGATGGCTGGTGCAGGCACTTGAAGGTGCCTTCGCTAGTCATTAGACAGATTATCCAGGGCCCCGATAGCCCCTGGTATTTTACGCTTTCAGCCCTGTAGTATGAACCATCCTGTCCATTCACCCTTCCCCATCTCGTCACAGGGAAGTGTACATTCAGGAGCCTCATGTACCACACACAGCCTTTGACAAGATGGGAGAGAGCGAGGTGTAAAAGCACAAAGTATCACTGTGCAAGTACAAACTTTCAGCTTCCTGTGTCAGTGCCTGAGGCAGGAGGGAGTTCTGCCTCCCCTAAGGGCCTATGCAGCACTGCTAACGCTTGATGCACCCTGAGGAGCTGGAATGGTCTGGCGCAAGCAGCTGAATTTAAGTGGGAAAACTCTAGCAACAGTGTTCATGCTTGTGGGTGAGAGAATGTGTGTGTGAGAATGTGAGTATGTATGTGTATGAGTGAAAGTAAGTGAGCAAGAGTGAGTGCCAGTAAGTGTAACTTAGTGAGAGTGAACTTGAGTGAGTGAGCATGTGAGAGAGCAGGTGAGAGTAAGTTTGAGTGCAAGTGAGTGTGAATGAGAAAGTGAGTGAGAATGAGTGAGTTAGAATGGGAGGAGTGTAAGTAAGTGAGAATGAGTCCAATGAGTGAATGTAAGTGAGCATCAGAGAGTGAGTGTGTTAGTCTTGCCAGTCTGGCACTTGTTCTTACATACTGAAGGTAATTCTTGACATATGGAGTACCCATGGTAAAAGTGGGCACATGCATATTGGAGGTAATCTGTTTCATAGGGGGCACCTCTGGTCAAACGGTGAACATGGCATATTAATGGTCAATCTTGGCATACGGAGCACTCATGTCAAAGGGCTAGCCTCAGCATATAGGATAAAAAATTTTAAATAAGGGTAACACAAAGCAAAATGCTGGCCTTTGGAGCATTGGAGGTAACTATTGACATGCAGGGGCACTCCACACTTTAACAATGGGACGGATCCACCTTAGAAGAAATCAAACACTCTCTGGAGTTTAAGGCAAACATTACACCTAACCACTTTAAAGGATTGCAAGCTGCCACTCTGTAAGACCATGTTCTTTCATTCCCTAGCAGGTAGATATTTTGTGAAGAACTGTGGTGAACTCTGCTTGACTACTTGTGTGACGTAAAGCTGAGTGTACTGTGAAAGAACTGAGCACCACTTGCCAGCTGAATCGAAACTGTGTACTCTGAAGCCCATCAACCTGCCCTTTTTGCCTTGCGTGCTCCGTCTGTTGTGGATTCCCCATGGCCGCTGCCTATTTTTACGTTCCTCACGAAAGCAGGCTGGACTTTCTTTCTCAACCAAAAGTCGATTTCCTAAAGTTTAAACCAAGGTGAGTGTATATTTAGTCATTTGTTTTGTAAACTGGAGGTAGATAACCAGGCGGTGTCTTTGGAAGTGATGGGTACAGTGTAAACCAAGGCTGGGTCTGAACTGAGGTGGCGAAGTGAGCTAAAGAACGATGATGGATTCAACCCAGATCAGTGACTGGGGGTGAGTGTCAGAAAAGTTTCAGCGCTCCGTCCATCATCTCCTTGTGTTTGCAGTGTAAACCGATACAATATGGAATGGGCTGACTGCAGATCTGGTCTTTGTACGTTCATTATTTTGTATTGTAGGCACATGATATTACAAAAACATTTCTTTTAAGAGTTGAGGCATCCTTCATAGATAATTGTTTTTTGTAAAAACATCTAGAAATGAGAATCTGTACATAAAAAGTATTGTGTTTTCAGTGTCCGCATGGAGAAGCTTACAGAAACAAGGTGTGATAGTTAAGGGAGAGTGAAAATGGAGAGAGGGACAGCACATGAAAGCACTCTAGACAGTGCATTACAGTTTGGGGCACAGGGATTAGTCAGTTTGTTCGATAAACTACCTAAGTCAGGATTTTAACCCAGATATTTGAGGTCCAGAACCGACAACTTAACCCCAAGACAATGTCTCCTTCTCATAGCACTTGTGAGTGTTTCATCACAAGGTTAAAAGCTTTCTTGGATAGTGCTTTTCTTGAATGCGAATGTCCCAACCTAAGTCTGTCTGCATAGTATGAGAAGTTGGCTTGGTATATGGTTAGGCTTTCCTGTTTTCAGTTTCTATTTTTGGTAAATTCTGGTGGTGTTTTTTCAGTGTTTTCCAGTGATTTCCATACCTCAAAAAAACAGTGCTTTTCAGTGTTTACTCATTTTCGCGCCATAAGAAACAAATGAAACAGTGTTTTGCCGGTGTTTATGGAATGCTTTGCTTTTATGATTGATTTTTCCATTTTTCTTCAGAAATTGTATACTGCTCTACATTTCAGAAGCTTCATACAGTCATTAAAAAATTTCCGTTGTCCTTTGATTCTGTAGCTCAGATTTAACAAGCATTGCAATGCAATAGGTCTCACATTTATGCGAGTTTAAGCTACTGGCACTGTAAATGACAAAGCCTTTTATTTATGTTTTAACAACAAAAACAAAAATAAAAGGCATTGTTATTTGCAATTTCAATAGCGGTTCTGGAGGGACGTCCCGGCGCCGAGAAGTCACCCCCGTCCCGGAAGAGGCGCACGGGCCCCCTGCTTTTTCGGGAAATGATTTCGGAAGTTGTGAAGATGAGTTGTTACAGCAGGAGTATTCAAACCCATCAATTTTCACCCACTCATACACTCTTGACAGAGGCTCACCTAATGCAAATCACTATATTTGATAACGACCAGAGGGTTGAGGCAAGAACAATATGCACCTGTCAATACAATATATGGAAAAATAAATACTGGTGCAGGGAACCCTAGATTACACCCCTCTCTACTCCATAAATTGGAAAAAGCTCCAAAACCAACAACACAAAGTGGTTCTGCACTCAACAATAGAAAATGTGGAATTCAGAGAGAGGACAGTCTTTATGTGCACATCGAAGATCTTAGTGTGTTTCTGCAGGCAGCCCCACACTTGGTAAATCCGCTGCTCCATTTTGGCACATCAATCCACTCCCCGCTGCCACTCAGCCAGTACAGGAGTCTGAGGAGATTTCCATCTGCGGATGATGTCTCTTTTAGCCACAGACGTGGCCACCCGCACCATAATCGATTCAAATCTGAAGCCACTCAGGTCCTCCCAAATGCCCAACAGGTCCTCCCATGTGGTGAGATCCAGCTGTCTATCCAGGACCTTGAATGAAATTATCCTCTTCACCCCGAGCCAAAACCCAGTTATCCTAGTGCAGGACTACATTACGTGAAAAAAGTCGGTGTCAGTTTGGGCACAGCAGAATCAGCTCAGTTGGGGTAGTTTACCTGCAAGTCACAGGGGTTTTGGCGTGAAACATGTGGTATGAAGGTAGTGAAGTTGGATCAGCCTCATCCTGGAGGAATTAGCAATTTCACTGGGCCAAATCACGCTGTCCAGAGGAACCACCAAGTCTTTTCACCTATGTTCAAGTAATGGAAATGCAATGGGTGCATGAGTTACCAGCAGGCACGCAACACCCATTGGACTCACAGTGCTTCAGCCCCCCCCCCCCCCCCCGTCGTGTGTGGCAACCCGGGATGAGACAGCTTCCCGGTGCACACACAGCCGCACCCAAGCACTTCACAGGTCTTTAAAAGACCATTTGCATGTTAATGAGGCCTCGCTGTTGTTTCACCCCTTCTGAGAGCCCCTGCAGCTCCACTCTGCCTATGGCTTAAAAGAGTCCCCCCCCCGAAATTTTTTCTTCGCCCCCCCCCCCCCCCGAAATTTGGCTCTAGTTGCGCCTCTGGTTACCAGTGTATGATGTGTACAGCAGGCTGCTCATTTACCGAGCCGGCCCGTAAGGAGTTTGGCCACAAGAGGGCTGAGCTTGGGTACGTCAGTGGAATCACTGTGTACGAGTTAAGGAGAACTGTTGGTGCAGTTGTTGAAAAGAACAAAGGTGTCCGTTTTGTCAAACGTCAGCTACAGCAGTAAGACCAATTTTATCTCAACTCTGGAAACTTCCAAGACGAGGCGTGTGGTGCAGCCATTTCCCTCCCACAGTGGAGTAAGTTATGCAAGTGTTTCGTCCCACCATGACTCTCAGGGTAGCTCTCCAAACCCTAATAACAACTGTGGTCATTCCTGGGAGGTAACGAGGAATGGGATTCATATAACGCAGTCCCATAGTAGCGTCCAACCCCAGACGTGAAAGTTCTAGTCTGCCAACCAATCATTGATCACCGTCAATTTGGACGCCCAAGTTACGTCCTAAACTAGACATAGGAAGGAACCAGATGAAAAGTAAGCTCCAGTTCACATAATAATGACCCTCAAATTCAGAGGGATTTAAAAACAAGTTTGTTCTACGTAGTTTAGGCTAGCTCAGAAAAAAGTAACAACTCTACGATTCAGTGCAGCGCTTTTTTTCACAAAGTGATCAACATTGGCGCTAAATTCGCTCATCTGTTTACGCTATTCGGAATCTTACAAGAAATGGAGTGCACGCACATACGTAGAGAGACTCGTAGAGAGACTGGATCTATGTTCCGACCTACTAGGGAGTTATATTCCATTTGTTCCTATAAGCAATTACTGTATTGTACTGCTTTGGCTCCCTCAAGTGGCCAAAAGGTGCAAATGGCCAAGTGGTGAATCCAAATTGAAAAATTCCGCGATACTCGGTTTAAACCGGGTCAGCTGATTTGTAATCGGTAGGGTAATCTCGGGCGGAGTCGGTTTTAACCGAAATCCGGACAGCCTATATATGGTGTACACGTATGTAAGTGGATCCTTTGCACCAATCCAGAAAAACTGTATGGTGATTTTAGTGGTCTTAGACAACCGTAGAAAGCTCTCTAAGAGGTAGCTGTGGAGAGCAGCCTTCAGGCTTAGACCAGAAGAAGTGTAAAGGAGCTTTTTTACCAGAACATAATCTGGTAGGTATAGATTAAGTGAAAAAGAATCACACTGTGTATTTATAAAGATATGTATTTATTATAAGACACTCACTAACACATACAGATTTCTCCTAGCCGGAGATACACACAATGCCCACAATACTTTTCAATGGAAACAGGTAAGTAGCACGTAGTACACAGTGGTCACCAGGAGGAGACAATCCATATACTAAAATAGTGGTATGTGAACCACGACTCTTGTCAAAACTGTACCCAGAAGATGTAGAAGTACCAGGGACCCAAGGTACCACCCGAGGTAAGTAACTAGGAGCCCCATGGAGACTGTGTGCGGAGTGGGAACACGACCGCTTGATCAATGCAAGTCCATGGGTAAGTCACGGTTGCAATTTTAAAGAAGAAGGACCCTTCCAAGTGGACCCTGAAGAAACCCAGTGGAAGACAGATGGTTGGAGAGCCACCCCACCCATGGATACCTTAGGAACCAGGATACCTGCACCAGGGAAAGGTGTGAAGTGGCTTCGAAAACCACCATCAAACTCAATCGAGGACGTCAGGTAGATGCGCTGCTGGGGAAAGTGAAAGTGTCCAGTGGAACCCAAAGGTGAAATTAAGATGTGAAGAACCTGAAAGCAGAGGGGACAGAGTCTATGCCACTTAGGAGTGACCAAGAGGCACGGAAGACTAATGCCAACCGATGTTGAGTGTTGCAGGAGAGCTGACGGTGACATTCAAACTGCAGCCGTGTGGACCAGGCGCATGTGTGGAAGATGAGGAGCCGTACACGAGCTGTCAAACGGATGTCGAGAGTTGAGGGGTCATTGTCTGGCGGGAGCACCAACAAGCCTTGGCAACTGCAACCAATGTGGAAGTTGAAGAAGGTGAAATGTCAGGACCAGCAAGGTCCAGGAGACTCGCCACAAGCAGGGGAGTCTGGGCAGGCCCCGAGCAATCAGGGGAGTCCAAATAATTCAAAGATGACCCTCAAGAGGACCCACAGGCTGGAGGCATTGGAGTTGCAAGAGGACCTCGAGCAGCTCACCAAAGATTCAAGCCCACTATGCAAGTGATGTGGTGAGTACAAAGATCTTGGTCACCGGAGCCGCTTCAGGTTGGGGCTACTTGGAGACCAAAGAGCTTGGTGGAAGGAAGCTAATAAGCCTTTGCAACTGCAAGTCAACGCGGTTCACAGGGGTTTGGTTCCTGCGGCTCCGAAGAGGGATACTGGCCTCTGACTTGGTGAGAAGACAGGGCAGGCCTCAAGAGATGTCAAGAACCACCACCTGTGTTGCTGAGCCTTTCGGAGTCCGTGGGAACCCAGGATCAGCAGACCGGTCAGCTAAGTTGCGGTGCCTGCAGATGCAGAGAAGCGACTCCTTCACTTCAAGGGAGATTCCTTGAGGTGTCGTGGATGCCCACAGGCCTGGGAAGGTTCCGATATGGTGCACAGGCACAGACGTTGCAGCAGACGAGCAGGACGACGAGATCAGGAGCAGCAGAAGTCTTCCCAGTTGCAGCCTTGATGCCCAGAGCGAAGTCCAGAGTGCCCAGGCGGTTGAAGAAGTGGTGTCTGGAATGAATCTTGCCCCCCTGACGAATATAGGGACCCACCCTCAGGTAAGCCCTTAAGTGCCCTAAGGAAAGGGTTGGGACGATTCAGGGGTCCCTCCCTAAGGAGGGCCTAACCAAGGGGGAGGATACTCCCCTGTCCTTTGTCCAGTTTCGTGCCAGAGCGTGAGCCAATGACTCCCTGAACTGGTTTGAGCTGATCTATGCATGGAGGGCACCAAGTGTGTCCTGCACACAGAATATGTAGCGCTGGCAGGTGCCCCCACCCTGCTTCAATACACTAAACTCTGTCTGGGAGGTGGTCACACCTACCTGTGACAGGATACATATTGTTCTGCCTTCCCCTGCCTGAGCTTGGCTCAGCAGCAGGAGGGCAGAAACATGTCCCTGGCTGGCAGCAGCCCTAGCTTGCTGTTCGGGCCTTGAAGACTGGTACCGGGAGCACCGAGGGCCTCCCAAAGGAGCTTTACAGTGCTTGGAGTCATAACTCCCACACCGTTTATGGTGTGGGAGGTATGATTCCAACATGATTGATACCAAACATGACAGGGTTTGTTAGAGCCAGTTTAGAGATGATCATTATGTAATGACACGGTGCCCCTCTATATGTTATAGGGCTGTCTCACTTACAACCCGGTAGAATGGACTCCATAGGCTGTAGGGGTGTCCAGCTCCTGCAGGGGCACCGTCACACTTAGAACTGGGCACCCTGCCTTCAGGATTAAAAGGCCTGACTTTGGGGTGACTTATACGTTTTAAGTGCTGTGACCTTAGGTATAGGGAAACCTAAATCTCTCGTAAGTGATGCTAGCACCAGCTTACATAGGCTGCAAGGGCAGGCCTGTAGTTACAAATTGAGTGGTCTCCCATGGGTGGCATAATACATGCTTCAGCCTATGGGGGACCCCTGGTGTACCTATGCCCTCGGTACCTTAGTATCATATACTAGGGACTGATAAGGTTACACCAGTGTCCAGTCTGGGACCAAACAAATTTATGGGAGAAAGCAGGGAGACTGGGGTCCTGTTTAGCAGCATCCCAGTCAGGCTAGTTAGCAACAGCATTACATCATGCAAAAAGCAGATCCTACGTTCCTACACATATTCAGTGTGTAAGTATTACCCATGTGTTCCTCAACTGCAGAGATGTACGCCAGCCCCTGACTGTGCCCAGCCTGCCCGCTGTTTACCAGAGATTGTCTTCTTGCAACTTTGGGCCTGAGGATCATATGCTAACCCCCCATTATCAGGTTGAGCCTACAAATCACTAAAAAGAAATTATAAAACAACTGGGATGTATTAATAGCTAAGAAGGACCCGAACAGCTTTTCAGCCATTAAGGAAACTTTCACTCATTTTTTTTTTCTTTAATTATGACATAAACTTTATTAAGAGAAGCACACCCACTGTAAATAGTCCATGGCGTCCCTGATTTTTGCACTTTAATACATAGTATTTTCCACCAGGAGAACTCTTTAAAGCAGTTCACAAGCACCATGGTGGCCGTTTTGTGTCTTGATTGCACAGCAACTCAGTGGTAGAGAGCATCACTCCAGGGTGAGGCCAGCGCCTCCCCCACCCCAGCCCCAGGGTGCATTATTTTAAGTGTACTTAATCTTTGTGGTAATGTCATAGTTCATTGCAGGATTACATTGTCCCTCCTACTCAGACATGTGATGTAAGGCATAAGACATTAGACATAATGATGTAAGTAGCAAGGGCTGAAGCAATTGAAGAAAGAGGAGAAAAACATCAATTTGGGAGGTTTCTAAATCTTTTATTACCATGTTTGCTATTGACGGGAAGAGACCAACCAGGATTTAAAGGTGACCAGTAGTATGCCGTGGAGGGCGGTGCTAACATAAAGAGGCACAAGGCAGTGCAAGCAGGGACCTTGATCTTGAGTTAAGTTTGTGTTATTCTGCTCAGTTGCCTCGGATGCGCCCTGTGGATTGAAGTGCTTCGATAACACACAGGTCTGTCTTCACTGGAACTTCTGGTTGTTGCATACTTCCTTCTGAGGAAGGATAAACATAGGCTTTCCGTTGGTGGGGTGGAGGTCATCCCTTGATGAACTCTCACTACCATGCAGGAAAAGTCTCCTTTTGATGGGCTCTCAATGGCATGCAAGGGGTTCACCATTAGGTGTAGTCCCAATAGCATATGAGTAAGGCCTCCTTTCAGTGGGTGTCCCAATAATACATAATGACTTCCTACCTTTGGTAGGGTGGGTAAGATCCTCACCCCAAATAGGGAGGGTTTCCCTTTTCCGGGGTCTTACAACATCAAAGAATGAAGATCTCTCTTTGTTGAAGATGGTGTCCCATTTGCAAATACATATGGTCTGCTTTACGAGGTTCTCAAACTCTCTGGGTAGAGTCTTGTCATGGGGTTGTTGGATACCCAATCGCACATGGCTATGGTCTTCCTTAATGGTGTATCAATAGCACACGTTGATTGTCTCTATTTGGGCCAGAGACAATGGCACAAGAGCAGCGTTTTCCGTGGGTACAGATGAAGTCTCTATGCTGTATAAAGAGGATGTTCCATTATTAGGGGGATCTCAGCGGCACAAGAACATTCCTCCTGTGATGGGAAGTTTAGTGGAAGCGTTAGGACACACAAGAACAGGAGTGCTTAATTTGTATAAAAAAATACGTGCAGGGGACAAATGTTTTTTTAGGAGCTCACAGTGGTGCTGCCAAGTGTTGGGATTAATGAATTTCAAGGATGCCTAGTCTTGATTCCCCTCCATGCCTTTTTCTTTACCTACACTAAACTTCCCGTCTCTTCTTTCACTCTTGCACATTCATTTTCACCCAAGCTTTCTCCCTTCATCAAAGCACATCTTTCTCTACCTCCTTTCTGGCTTTTCTGCCTTTCTCTGTCTTTCTCCGACTCAAAGTCTGATCTTGAAAAATAGGTCCTTGGCCTAAAGTGTGGGTGCTGGTGCCACCACCTGTAACCTCTAGCCCCAATTCAGCACTGGAAACATTCTTCCTTTGGTGAGATACCAACGGCACACAAAGATGTTCTACATTTAGTAGGATCCCAGATCCGTACAACCAGAGTCTCCCTTTGGTTGGGTGTCAGGAGGAAGAGGACGGGTCTCACTGCATTGGGGTGTTTGGTTGGACCTGAGAAAGCTATCGGAGTGATTGCCTTTTGCCAGGCATCTCTGTAGTTAGCGACAAGGCTCTTCTTTTGGTGAGCCCTCTAGTTGACGCCTCCTTCAATGGGTCTGGTTAGCACATGACTTATCTTTGGTGGAGCCTCGATCTTTATTTGGTAGGACCTATGTTAGCGCATACATGATCCTCATTTGGCAGGACTTCTGTTTTAGCACCTGAACAATCTTCGTTTGCTAGAACTCATGTTAGCACATGAATGATCCTCATTTAGTAGTACTGATGTTAGCACATGAACGATCTTCATTTGGTTGGGCTTATATTAGCACATGAACGATCTTCATTTGGTAGGACTCATGTTAGCACATGAACGATCTTCATTTGGTAGAACTTATGTTAGCACATGAACGATCCTCATTTGGTAGTTGGCAGAGGTATACACTTCTGACAAATAGGGACCAACCAACTCTAGTCAGGGCAAGGGGATTACACACTCAGATAACCCCTGCTACCCCCTTGGTAGCTTGGCAGAGCAGACAGGCTTATCTCAGAGGCAGTGTGTTAAGCATTTATGACCACATACAGTAATAAAGTGAATACACTACAGATGAACACGACACAGAAGTTATTATAAAAATAGTATTTTTATATAAGGCTTAGCACAAGACCAAATAACGACAAAAATATACCACAGTCTTAATAAATACTCTTTGGAAGGAAAAATAATAGTTCAAGTAAGGTTTCTTCTTGGCAAATAGTTCTTTAGCAACAAAATTAAGTATTCTTCTGAAACACAGTTCTTTGGCAACAATGTGACCCCTACAGGAGTCACACGGCGTCGAGCCTACAGGATTCCCAAGGTTCGGCGTCGACCGCGAGGAGCGCTACGTCGAGCCTGGAGTTGCAACAGACCCCACAAGTACAGTACCTTGAGAAATGAAGAAAACGATGATCCACGGCGTCGAGATGTCGGCGTCGAGGTCGGCGTCGATCGTGCCTCGGAGTCGGGTCGATCTGCAGCGGCGTCGAGGGATGTCGGGCCGGAGCAGCGCTCACGGCGTCGAGAAGGGCGTCGAGTCGATGCGATCAGCAGCGGCGTCGGGACGGGGTCGCTTGGAGGTGGAGCCGATACTCACTCCTCACTGGCGTCGATACCGGCGTCGAGACGGGGTCACTTGGAGCCGGGGCCGATACCCACTGCTCACTGGCGTTGCTGCTGGCGTCGATCGGGCCCGGCGGCCGGCGTCGAAGGCTCGGGACACTTGAGCCGGTACTCACGATGTCGAGCTGGATTCGGCGGCGTCGGCGGCGTCGAGACTGCAGATTTTCCCTTGTGTACTGGAAACAACACTTTCCAGCAATTCAGCAATTCAGCAGATGGTGAAGTCCTTTAGCCCTGTGACTTCAACAGGAGACTGGCACTCTTCCAGCCCTTGGAGATTTCCTAGCAAGTGTTCAGAGAGTACACACCAAGTTCCTCGCTCCTTGTTCCTTGGCAAAAATAAAGAAGCAGCTTTCAGGTTCCTCCACAGCAAATCAGCACTCTGGCAGAAAGGGGAGGCAAGTCCTTAGATCAGCAGGCTTCTTGTCCTTGGTACAGGTTTCCTTGTCAGAAGTGATCTGAGTTCTTGGTTCAGGGGTCCTTCTCTTATACCCCTTTTCTCCTTGGTCCCTTTGTCCAAGCATGGAAATTCCCCCCATCTCAGGTTCGTTGTGGGTGTTGCCAGGCAGAGGCACCTGGCCTATTCACTGAGCAGGGCAGAGTCCTCAGCCGCCCAGCAGGAGGCGGAGCCAGTATTGTCACTGGCAGGAGCAGGGCTATCAGTCGCCCAGCAGGAGGTGGAGCCAGCATTGTGTCAGGCAGGGCAGGCTACTCTTCCCTCACTCTAGGTGTAAAGGCCTCATTCACCCCACTCTGACTCATTCAGACCTCTGGAGCCACCCAGCCCCTGACACACACACCAAACCAGCAGAGACCGGTGGATAGTTGGACAAGAAAATAGCCACTTCCTAAAAGGACTATTTTCAAACATAGAATTTAAAAACCATCCATCCTAAAGGGTGTGTTATTAAATTCTGAGTTCAGGGATACTAAACTCGACCTGCTACCATGCTCCGTGAGTCAGATAGATGATAATGGAGTTAATAATCAGTCTGCCCAGTCTGGCCTATTGGAGGCAGGTAGCCCTTCAATAGTGAAAAACGAAAATGGCTGTAATTCACTATTAGGTCATGCCTAGGGGTGGGCGGAATTTGCGGAATCGCGTTACGCAAATCTCCGCGAAACGGCAAAAAATCTCCGCGAACACGCAGAAATTCCGCGAACACGCGTAATTGCTTGTTCGCGATGCTTTTTTCCTGTTCGCTATTGATGTTTGCGTGCTGGAGGAGAAATATCTCGCGAACATGCATTTTGAGAACGCGAACAAGCAAAAATTTCGCAAAATCGCAGAAAGCAGGCTTTTGAGCAATTTCGCGTTCTCCGCGGAACGCGAAATTACACAAATTCCGCAAATTCCGCGAGCGGAACGGAATTTGCCGCCCAGGCCTAGTCATGCCACACACATCAGGGCATGACCTACCTTTTACCAACAATGCACCCTGACCTAGGGCCTACCATAGAGGTGTCTGAAATGTGGCAAAGTGAAGGTTTAGAGACTGGCAAGTAGGTTTCCTTGCCAAGTCGACATGGCAGTCAGGGACTGCACGCAGGCGCTGCTGTGGCAGGCCTGAGACACATTTTACACGCTGCTTCTGTGGGTGGCACAACCAGTGCTGCAAGCCCACCAGCAGCAGTTAACTTACACGCCCTTGGCACACGCAGTGCACTAGACTAGGGTCTGAACAGTAAGTCAACCAAGCCAATCATGGTAACACCAATCAATGTAACAATTTAACATAGGGAGCACTTGCACTGTGGCACTGATCAGCAGTGGCACAGTGCCCAAAGCAATAAACCAGCAAAAACATCGTAAACAGAGGAGGCAAACAGAAAAAAATGGAGGAGAGATTCATGCCAATGATGCCAGGTCTAACAGGTAGGACTCGTGTTAGCACATGAATGATCTTCATTTGGTAGGACTCATGTCAGCACATGAACGATCTTCATTCGTATTAGCACATGAATGAACTTCATTTGGTAAGACTCATGTTAGCACATGAACAATCCTCATTTGGTAGGATTTATTAAATTGCCGCAAATAATTGTCAATAAAATATGTCAGCCTTTCCTTACTGAAATGTTCTAATACATGCTGTTCTTTTAATCTGAGTGTGCTCACGGCATTTATTAAAGTAGGTGTATTTGCAAATGAGTCACAACTCTTTTTTAGTTTGGAGAAGCATTCTTTCTTTCTCTACTACGCGGTCCAGTAGGCATAGAATGACACAGGCACTTACTGTGCATTCTCACTCATGTTATTTCTTTTTCTCTCTTTTTCTTGACCTCTAAAAATTAGGACACCATTTTTCTTTCTTCACGGTCATGAAAGTCACCAATGATGAAAGCGTGAGCTCCCCTGGTGATGCTTCCGTGAGGTACTTTCTAACCTTTCACACATTTTTTCTTCTTGATCGCACTCACAAGAGGAATTGCCATTTGAATGAATGAATGAATGAGGAAGCATTTATAGAGCGCCTGGTTACCCGAAGGCATCCCCGCGCTAAAAAGACACTAGATCCGATTCATCACATATCAGGGGAAGAGAAAGATTTTTAACTGTTTACAAAAGTGACAGTGGTTAAGTTGAGAGCGAATATAGAGAGGAACCTGATTCCACAGCTCGGCAACACAATATGAAAACATACGGCCTCCACATCTAGTTCGTTTAACTTTTGGGACTATTAACAGGTGTTTACCTTCTGATCTTAGGACTCTTTTGGGTTGATAGGGGTGAACCATAGCCTGAATCAACCGAGATCCTTTTCCTGCCAATGATTTATGTGCGATGCACATAGTCTTAAATTGAATCCTTTCTTGGATTGGAAGCCAGTGTAATGAGGCTAAGGCAGATTTGGCTGAGGTACGTTTCGGAATGTTTATTAGAAGCCATGCTGCACAGTTTTGAACAGTCTGTAGTATTTTAGTGGTGGACAACGGAGCTCCGAGATATATAGCATTCGCATAGTCCAACCTCGACAGGATTAGCGCTTGTACTAACAGTCTTCTGGCCAGGAACGGAAGAAAGGGGAGAATTTTCCTGATCATCCGCAGAAGGCCGTAGCAGGTGCCTGCAACTTTCCGAGCCTGTTCCTTAAAATCTAGATTAACATCCAGTGTGACTCCTAGGCTTTTTATGAACTTTTTCAGAATGGGGGGGGGGGGCCTAGGCTGATAGGCCACCAAGAGTCTATATTCAGAGGGGTCACCTTGCCAAGAGTCATGATTTCTGTTTTAGCTCCATTGAGCTTCAAATAGGAGGCATCCATCCAGCTGGCCACTTTTTCTAGACAGGACGTAAGGCCCCCCCCTTGAGTTGTCATTTTTGTTCAAGGAAACGACTAACTGAGTATCATCTGCATAGGTGACAATCTGCACCCCAAATGGCGTGACAATATGAGCCAGCAAACTCAGGTAGACGTTGAACAGAGTGGGGCTTAACACGGAGCCCTGAGGGACTCCGCAGGTAAGAGGTACTGGATCAGAGGTACAGTTTTCCTCAAAGACAGAAAAAAATCTATCTTCCAGAAAAGACTGCAGCCACTTCAGTGCAATACCTTTAATCCCAATGTCTCGAAGTCTGCTGATCAAGAGCGAGTGGTTGACAGTATCGAAGGCTGTGCTGAGATCTTATAAAATAATTACAGCGCAGCCTCCACTGTCAAGAATCTTCCTAGTTTCCTCCACAACCGACAGAAGGGCGGTCTCAGTGCCCTGCTGCGATCTGAAGCCTGTTTGAGAGGAATGCAGCAGATCATTGTTTTCCAAAAAGCTCGACAAGACAGAGTTTACATGTTTCTCGGCGATTTTACTAATGCCAGAGAGCAGGGATATAGGTCGATAATTCGCCCAGTCTTCCGGATCCAGATTGGGCTTCTTCAACAGGGCCTTGACCATTGCCCTCTTCCACAGGGGAGGTACGATACCTGTAAGGAAGGAGGCATTAATCAGGTCAACTAAGACCGGAGAAATGGTCTTTCTAATCTTAAGAAGAACAGTGAGTGGAGCTGGGTCAGAGGGTGAGCCAGATTTAAGATGAGTTAAGATTTCAGCTAAGGAGACCTCATCCAATTGGGGAAATTCTTCCAGTGAAACTTGCTCTTGCATTGGATCAGTTTGATGTACCAGCTGCATATCTCTTTCCATAGGGAAAGATTTATAGATGGTTTGAATTTTTACTGAAAAGAATTCCGCTAGCTGATTACACCAAGATTGAAGATTGTCTATGGCCAGTGAAGGAGCAGAAGGTGTCAAAAGTGATTTAGCAATCAAGAAAATTTAATGCGGAAAGTTCACCGCTGATGTTATTTTCTCCTGATAGTAATTACTTTGAGCAGATTTTATCTCTACTTTGTAGCGTTTAATAGCTACCCTGTATTTAACTTTATTTATAGATGAGAAGTCTTTTCTCCATTTCCTTTAGAGTACTTTACACTCTTGTTTGAGCTTCTGGAGTCCCGAAGAGTACCAAGGGTTTTTCGTGGAACCAATTTTCATCTGTGTCTCTTTTTTTGGGAGAATGATATCTAACGAGGACTCTTGCCAGCTGTTAAAGGAGTCATTAGCAATTATGGGACTCGGATGAAGTGTGGGTCTAGTCATTTCTAATTCATTCTCCCACACGTTCCACGGTAGAGTGGACCAGGTCCGAATGAGCTTATTTGTTTTCTTAACTAGGGAATTTGTTTCCTGCCTAACCCACGTGAATGGGAGCAGGAAATGGTCGGACCAGGGTAAGGGAATAGGTTGAGAGACAATCAGAGATTGAATGTTAGAAAAAATAGGGTCCAATAAATGGTTTTTATTATGTGTTGGTCCTGGGACTTTTTGAGTAAACTGAAAGGCTACTAACCCCTCGACAAGATCTACTATTTGGGGGAGTTGTACTTTGTCAAAATGTATATTGAAATCTCCCAATAACGTAAAATTAGGTAGGGAGCTAGCCAAATTAGCTACACTATCTGTCAAACCTGACAGAATGGGCCAGTAGGACCTGAAGGGCGGTAGAGTAAGATGCCTCAGAGAGTAGTGACAGGAGATATCTGAATCGAGAACAAAATACTCTCACAGTTAGAAATGGGGTTATTTAAATTCCTCCTTGTAGATAATGGCGATGCCCCCTCCTCGACTGACATCTCGGTCTTGCCTCTGTATCATGTAATAAGGTGGAAGAGTTTGTGTGATGGCGTAGTCCATATCTTTGTCTAGCCAACTTTCCGTGAGAAATAGGATATCCGGTTTTTCATCTTCCAGTAGAATATGAGTCTCCACAGCGTGTTTGGGGAGGGAGCGACAATTAAGAAGGAGCATGTTAAGTTCCTTTTCTTCCCCTAAGAGTTCAGACCTAGATAGAGGAGAGCTAATTCTAAAATCACAGCTAGAGCATTGTAGAGGAATATGTTCACAGCAGATAGAATGTTTACACTTACTGTTAGGTTCGACTTTGAAACCCATGAGTTGGTCACGAGAATAGGCAGGCCTTGCGCAGATAAAACCGGCAGGGGTCCTAGCCCCTAGTCCCGGCCAGGCACGGACGGGCACAGATGGACTTGTCTTAGGCGCGCCCGCTGCGCGCGTCCGCTGCGCGGTCGCGTCATCGGCTCCTAATGAGGCCGAGTGCGCGAGATGCGCGGCCGTAAGAGCAACTAGAATGGTGACCTACACAGAGGTAACCAGCGCTAGGAGCATTGAGCACAGCTCCGATTCTGAACGTGAGTGCAGTAAGAATTAGGCGGTTTTCAATTTTAAAAGACAGATCCTCATGAAAATAAAACAATTCTAAGTGCAGTCTCCCTTAATACTTCCCACCAGCGTTACTTGTCACCAGTAGCGTCCTTCGCGGTCGCGTCCTCGGCTCCTAATGAGGCCGAGTGCGCGAGATCACGTGGGGGGGCTCAAGCGCGGTCGTAAGAACAACTAGAATGGTGACCTATACAGAGGTAACCAGCGCTAGGAGCATTGAACACAGCTCCGATTCTGAACGTGAGTGCAGTAAGAATTAGGCAGTTTTCAATTTTAAAAGACAGATCCTCATGAAAATAAAACAATTCTAAGTGCAGTCTCCCTTAATACTTCCCACCAACGTTACTTGTCACCAATAGCGTGGTGGATTGACAAACCGTTAAAATGTAACACTTGGATACGGATGTGACTGGCATTCTGTATGAAGCCAGCCTTTGGGCAGAGATATTGTTAAGCTGCCCCTGGAATCTTTAAAAAGGTTTGGTGTTCTTGTACAATCATGTTCTTTGTATGTTATGATTTAATGAGTGGAGGGCAACCTGATTATTATTTCCCTCTTATGCTCCTTTTTGTGTAGGAGGATTTATGTTCACACATGAACAATCTTCATTTAGTAGGACTCATGTTAGAACATGAACGATCCTCATTTGGTAGGACTTATGTTAGCACATGAACGATCTTCATTTGGTAGGACTTATGTTAGCACATGAACAATCATCATTTGGTAGGACTTATGTTAGTACATGAACGATCTTCCTTTCATGGGTTTCTGATAATCACATGTGGGATCTTTTTTCAGTGTGTCTAGTAAGCACTAGAGGACTTTTCTGTCATTGAAGGTCTTCTCATCACAGTCGGTATCTTTCTTTGGTGGAGTCGTGAGCTTTCTTTGGTAGGAGTCATGTTATCACATAAGATGTCTTCCATTCTCGGGGTCTGGTTACCACATGAGCAATCCTGCTTTGGTGGGTTTCGAATGATCAGACATGGGTCTTCCTTTGCGAGTTAGCACATGAGGAATTACTACTGTGAATATCTTCTCGTTCTCCCAAGAGAAATGTAATGATGAGGTCTCTTCTCAGTGGGATGTCTGCTTACCACTCAAGAGGTTCAGCAGAATGAGACGAGGAGCCCACAAATCTCCTATATCTCACAGATATTTATTTGCCTTGGGCTGAATAGAACTCCTGAAAGGTCGAGGGCCCGGTGCCTCAAGGGCTGCAAGTGGCACATTATGCCCCAAACGAGATTAAAAGAGACAGGATAGAGAAGAGAACACAACAACACAAGTTTAGCAAGGAGGCTTTCTTGCTTCATCATCCTCTTTGTCCCATATAGATTCTGTTACCGGAGACCTTCAGCACATGTTGGAGGCTGGCAGAGAGGTCTTTCTTCAATGGACTCTGCACATGACACTAAACAAAGTGTCTTCTATTGAATGTTTTACTAAGCCACACAGGAGGCTAAGCACATTCTTTTTTCCATGGCCTGGGACAGTTATCCACACTAGACTGGTGTCCTTATTGTATGTACTGTTTTATAAATACATACAGAAGTTTAGGGGAGGAAACTCTCTTCTGTGGACGGTGTCATTAATCCACGAGGAAGGCAAAGAACGGGGTCTTTCTTCTAGGAACCATCTCAATAGTCTACATGGAAAGCTGCAGGGGTTACCTTGTACAGTGTCTTATGGCATAGTCTGAGTATACTAACTACAAACTAATTGTTTGAATTCTGGATCCAGGAGTAACTGTTTGATGCTTCGAAGACCTCCTGGTTGAACCTGTGCCCTTCTGCCCAATAAGTTACTCTGAGAGTCAAAGGTAATGCATTTGTCAAGGGTGAAACCACGAGATTTAGCAGCATTCTGATAACAGCACTGCTGTTCAGCTCTGTAACCTGAACCAAAACACAGCAATGTGTGGAGGGTGAGATAAAGGAAACTTTTGACTCTACTAGGTGCTAACCACACATGTCTTGGTAGCACTTGGCACTAGATTCCCAGGTTGTACTGTGATATAATTGCATTTATATAGCACTTGTTACCCCATACAAGACATGGAAGCATTACCCATCATATAATGCGTGAACTTCTCATCCGGGGTAGTACTTCGGAACCCAAGGTTAGTGGTTAATTCAGAGGTTATTGATTATTTTGGTGTTTGCCCCAGGGCACCATTCGATTCCTCTGCTCTAGTTCCTCTGTTATAAATTACATTCACAGGAGCTAGGTGCAATCATTTGTCCTGGGACAGGGGATTTGAGTTCACGCCATTGGTTGTGGGGTGATTAGATAGACTGGAGGAGATTTGTTGTCGTTAGGTTTCATGGTTATGGTTTCAAAGGAGAGTTTGTGATCTGTGAAAAGAGGTGTGGGCAGTTTGCAGAAATCCAGTAATAGAGAGAAAGGCAGACAGACATGCTACTTAGGACAAGCTACGCTCCGAAAGAGTAAGGCATGCACTATTTTGAAAGTCTTGCTGTATTTTCCATGCATAGATTTAGAAGGGCAGTTTTTGAGACGACTTATGATCTAAGGATGTAAAGCTATAGATTGACTGATAATGTCATTTGGTTGTAATTTCAGAAAATCCATATATTGGCTGGATAAGCTGCCTCCGAAAACCCAACAAAAAACAGTTCCAGGTAGGAAGAATGAATATATTGCTCCACAGGAAATTCTGGTAACACGGCGAAGGGAGGAGCACCTCAGTTGTTGTAAATCTGATTTAATACCTGATTCACTGACCTGAGATGAGCATCATGAAAGAGCTGTGAGAGAATGAGTGCTATAAGCAGATCAGTGAGGTGGAAAATATTTAGTGTCCTGTTGTACGAAGTGTGTACACCCACAGACGCATCATACATACACATACACATGCACAAACGGACTGTTCACCACATTCACCAAAAAGCTACACTCTGAGCACCTGCACTTGGAAATACACTCTATGCATGTACTAAAAGGTCATACCATGTGTGTGGCACCTCAGCAATCATGGGGTCTTTCTAGGGTTTCCGCAAGAGGCCAATAGTGAGTGCACATGCTCACTTAAAGTTAGTGTGGTCTGTCCTATGCTTAAAGTGTGTGCAGGTGTGGTCACGCTTATGCTTAAAGGGTGTGAAAGTGTACACCTGCTTCTTTTTGGAGAAGGACTAGACTACCCTCTCCCATAGGAAGGCAAGTCCAACGCTGGCATAGCCATCTCCCACATGATACCTGTGATAGAATGAAGGTCCTTGGAGCTCTTCCATGCTTCCTCTATGGGCCTAGTGGTGCCATGATTAGTGTAGACTACTTCCCAGCGGACCTGCCTGTGCATGTGTTTCTTTAATGATAACCTGTGTATGGGCAGATGAGATTCCCACAATGCACTGAGGCACACCCTGTGCAAACAACAGAGTGCACACATTTGAATGCTTTCCTGCCGTAAGAGTTGGCAGAAGACAGATGGATGTAGTACTTCTACTTCTATATGTCAGGTACCAGGTGCCAATTCCTAGACAAGTTGTTGGCGATTGCAGGATTTACGGAGCAGTCGTGGAGAGTGATGGTGTTTTGGTGTGAAAGGCTTCCCTCGACAATCATGACAACATTGACACACACAAATGGCTGCTACCCGGGTTACAGACACATGGGGAAAACAGGCATACATGTTCTTCGGTGTCCACATCCCCTTGCACTCCAGGACAGAGTTGTGGTAGAAGTAGGCCAAATACTGCTTGACATCCCAGACACGGTGCACATTGTAGGGGCGACCTTAAGGGTATGATGGATGTCACAACAAGTGGGTTTCAAGCAAGATGTTAGACCAGACATGAATGGCCTTATTTGCAAGGAGTTTCAGACTGATAGATGCGTCCGAGAGTAGCCAGTATTCTTATTACTGTGGCACCCACCACTAAACCCCTGCATGCAATGAGGAGTTCCAAAGAATCATTGGAGTGGATTTCAAGTCAAAGGGAATAGCTGAAAGCTTAGCACTGACCCATACAAGACAAAGAGGGAAAGAAATGTCTGACTCAAAGAGGTGGCGGAAACAAGAAGGTAGACCACAACTAGGTACTTTTAGTACAATGAGGGGTTGGTGTAGAGGTAAGAGGTCCCTTAAGAATGGTTAAAGGGTGTGATTAGGAGACATGCTCTCACACAAGCACACTGCAAGCTGGTCCTAAGGTGAGAAACAGTAAACGATTTACAGGAAGAACTGTCAAGGACGTAGAGGGACATAGAAACCCAAATTAATCCAATGGCTCTGAGGCAACTATATTGTACACCGACAGAATAGAAGGCTCTGGTGCAAAATTATGCAAGGACCCAGTATACCTAGTTACACAGAAAAGGCTACATTAATAAGACAATACGGCGCATAACTTGCCAGCAGGGCTGAGTAATTAGAAAGAGGGATTCCAACTCTAGTCAACATTTAAAAAGGCAGCCACAAGGGAAGAGATATGAATGAGAGCAAACAAGAGAAATACAAAGGCCTAAAATGGTTGGAGTTCATAGAAGCCATAAAAGATAAAAGCATGTCTTTCTGCCAGTGGATAGCAAATTATTAATCAAACTGAGATCCGATGATCTTGAAAGCAGTGTTCAT
This sequence comes from Triturus cristatus, assembly GCF_964204655.1. Taxonomy (NCBI): domain Eukaryota; kingdom Metazoa; phylum Chordata; class Amphibia; order Caudata; family Salamandridae; genus Triturus; species Triturus cristatus. Next base: position 15,115,253 of record NC_140595.1, read on the forward strand.
TGAATAGAACACCTCAAAGCTATATATATATATATATTCACTGAAAAAACCATGGGTTTCACACACGTTATAGTTAGGAATTAGCATTTAAAAAACCTTAGAAATTCAATGAAAAAACCATAGGTTTCACACATGTTATAGTTAGCTGGACATTTCACTCGTAAAAAACCAATGAAATTCCCCCGTTATAGTTAGTTCAGCTAACTATAACTCGCGCGCCCGCAATGCACTACTGATGACGTCACATATTACATCACTCATGACATGGTCAGTGACATCACTCATGACATCACTGATGACATCTCAAATGACATCACTGATGTCATCATCCAGTGAATGTGTGTTTTTCTGAAAATTAAATATGTTTAATATATGTATATCTCAAGGTCGATGGAAGAATAAATGAGTATATAAGTGTCTAAATTGATGAATTTTTTTTGAAAAATTGATTGTATTACTGACTGATTAAGTGTATGTTTGTGAATACATGGCTTAGTGAGCAATGTTTAAATATGTAAATATCTGTATCAGTCTCTCACTTTGTGTATAAGTGGCTGCATGGGTTGGTGAGTAGCTACATGGGTGTCTATATAGGTTATTAGTTGGTTTTTTGAGTCTCAGTATGAGTGTCTGAGTGTCTTCATGGTGCGGTGGGGGGTATTACGTAGTGCATAGATGCATGAATGAGTGACTCACTGTTTGTATGTGTTGAAGACAGCATGTGTGCAGGACTGTATGGGTAGATGAGTGTGTGCATGGGTGTGTTAGTGAGTGAATGACTGTCTCAATAGTGTCTTCATAAGTAACTACATATGTTTTAAACTAGTATATGTGACTATTGGTGTTTATAAGTGAGTATATGTGAGAGTGAGAGATTGGAAGAGTTCCTGTATGAATAAGTATGTGTTTCTATAAGTGATTGTTTAAAAGACTAAGTATGTGTAAGTTTCTGTAAAAGTAAGTGTGGTGGTGTGTGTATAACTGTATATGCAAGTAAATGGATGTTTGATTCTTTATTATGAGTGACTATGTGTGAGTAACTCTATGGATGAGTGGCATTGTGTTACAGGATGTTTAGTTGTATGAGTACATATGATGTGTGAGTACATGTATGAGTGACTGTATAGGACTGTTGGTGGATGAGTGGATGTGTATGTGGATCTTAGAATTACTGAATAGGTTGTTGTAACTGGTATTGGTATGTCCATTTTTTTGAAAATTTCAGTCTCTTTTTTTGAATGTTTGTATCAAAGGTTATATTTGGGTGAGAGGAGGTCTACCACTCTGTCACAAGGATGATGTCATCAGTGATGTCATTTGAGATGTCATCAGTGATGTCATGAGTGATGTCACTGACCATGTCATGAGTGATGTAATATGTGACGTCATCAGTAGTGCATTGCGGGCGCGCGAGTTATAGTTAGCTGAACTAACTATAACGGGGGAATTTCATTGGTTTTTTACGAGTGAAATGTCCAGCTAACTATAACATGTGTGAAACCTATGGTTTTTTCATTGAATTTCTAAGGTTTTTTAAATGCTAATTCCTAACTATAACGTGTGTGAAACCCATGGTTTTTTCAGTGAATTTGCAAGGTTTTTTAAATGCTAATTTTTTTTTTCTTCTTCTTTTTTTTTTTACATATTTTTATTTTAATTGTCTATCCTTTTTTAAAGACTATGGTTAAATTTTAAAAATTCTACAATATGTTTTTATTTTACCATTTTTTTATAATAAAGAAGTAAAATTTATTAGTATTACATATTTTTTTTTTTTTTTTTTTTTTACCGTGCGCGTACGGTAAGCGCACGTCTTGCTGTAATTACGTTAGATTTCTACGCTGTTTGCGTTCATTTACGCAATTTGCGTAGACGCACGTCACGCGCGCACAGCGCGTAACGCGTACGCTGCACGCGCACGTTACGCAGAAGTGAAGGGGCGTGCCTGTTTTGCGCATGCGCGCGAGCGCGTGTCTTTTTTACGCGCATGCGTACTTTTGCCGTAAGCGCACCGTAAGCGCACCGTAAGCGTACGGTGGGTCATGTGATCATGAAACACAACTTTTGATTGGTTGAAACTACTTTCAGTTCTAGAACTCTCCTACACCACACCCATTCCCCTCATTTCTGCTTGTGATCCCTTAGGAGAAGGAGCTGGGTTGTCTTTGTGATACGATGGCAGAACAGCAGAGCCCTTCTGAGAGTGAGGCTAGCAGCACTACCTTGAGGCAGAGAGCGAGGAAACAAAAGACCTCTTTCATATGGGAGTATTTTTCTTTTCCAGAGGGCCAGCAAAAGGTAAATGCACCCTTAGTGACTTGTAAGCTGTGTGGCCGTGTACTTTCAAGAGGGAATCCCGACAGGAAGTATTCCTTCGGGAATCACACCATGTTGAGACACCTTAAGGATGTACACAGAAGGACACATGCTCGACTTACTGAAGGTAACCCTTCAGTAAATCAACCAAGCACATCCACAGCAGCTCAGCCTGGACCATCATCTGCAGTGCCGAGTCCTTCTTCTGCAGGTCAGGTGAGCCCTTCATCTGTGGGGGGAGCATCTCCTTTTTCTTCTCCTCAGGAAATTAACCCTCGGTTTCTGAGGGTTGAAATACGGTGCGCCACTTGTCATGATCTAATTTGTTATAGGGAGACCAGTATTTCCCTAGTAAACAATAAAATAGATCAGCACACTTGTCGTACCGTCTAATATTCCCATTCTTTCTTTCCTCTGTCCCTGCATGAACACAACGGCTCTTTTAAGAGCCAACCTTACCTTTCATCTATTTTTTATATATGTTTTTAAAACTTTTTTTTTTTTTTTTTTTTACCGTACGCGTACGGTACGCGTAATTTTTTTTTTTTTTTTTTTAAAAACACTAAAAATCAATTATCACATTACAAGGTCCTTGAAAAACTACAATGAAAAACTGAAAATGTAATTGTGGAGAAGTGGAAAAAAAGGACCATGATATTTTTGACTTACCATACCCACTCAAAAAAATATTTATTCATTTTAATATTTTTTTAATTGCTTTAAAAATGGTTCTAGTTTTCGAAAATTTTCTATCTCAATCTGAAAAAAAGAAAAAAGTATTAATATTTAATAAAACATTGTATAATACAGTACACGTATTTACATATTTTTCAAAAAAAAATTTGCCTTTTTTTTGCTGTTTTCAGAATATATTGCATTTCACTATAAATTGTGAAAGCAATTGCATTCATCATTTAACAGCGGGCAAAAAAAAAATTAACAATCTCAAAGATTGTTTTAAATAAACCACAATCTCTTTTTGCATAAACATAACTTTATAGAAATGCATAATATTCTTTAAAAATTTCATCTAATATCAATACTTATTTCTTTAAAATACCGTCTGATATTTTTGTTTCAGAAGTATAATCACAAAAATATATCTCACATAACTCCACAATACATCTGGTTCCATTTCCTTTAGGCCAAATAGTAATTTTAAAATTCTTTTTTGATTAAATTTCCAATGTTAATCCAATAAAAATCTAAAGTTTAAATTGTACAGATCTCACCGATTCTCTGTTACATTTTGGTTTCCGAAAGATTTATTATTAATTAAATAAGTCCACAATAGAATTGTTTACCTTTCCGCATGGCCAAATAGTAAATTAAAAAACTTTTTTGAATAAATTTCCAATGGCAATCCAATAACATTCCAAAATTTAAATTGTGCAGATGTTACCGACTTTTACAAAATTTTTGGTTTTCCAAAGTTTCATTTAAAATTGAAAAAGTCCACATTACAATTGGTTACCTTTCCATTAGGCCAAATGGTAATTTGTAAAATCATTTTTTTTTTAAATTCCACTGGTAATCCAATAAAATGGTAAAATTGTTTTGTCCAGATGTTGCCAAATCTCTCTAAAATTTAGGTTTCAGGAAGATTAGATAGGAATTTGCTAAATCAAAAGGCAAACGTTGCTTAAAAATCAATTGGGAATCATTACACAGTGTCCAGCCTTTTTCACATTTAAGATAAACTGTGTAATGTCCAGAAGTTACAGTAGGTCCATCATGGAAAATTATTGCAACTGTTACAAAAGTTTTTCCTGAAATTGATAATTGCTGTCCTGTAAACTTCTTTATTAAAGTATCTAATTTTGAACCATCAGCTTTACAGCGTTGCATCATTAAAATTACATACTGTCCGTATTCTTTTAAAATTAACGTTGAAAACATGTCAGATTGACACTCACTGCATTCCATGCTATGATTAGCATCTTTAACTAATTTAGCAAAAGTGACTGTTTTACTTTCTGGCAATGTTAAATAAATAAACCTTTCAGAATCAACATTAGAGCCACATATATTATAACAGTTTTCACAACTATGTTCCCATTTATAAGAGAGACCAAATAAATTTTTAATGGGAACCCCTTCTTCTTCCAGTACCTGAAGGAAAAACATCAAGAATTCCTGTGCGTCTTGCTGTACATTTTGAGAAAACTGTGTTCGTCCTGAACATACATCTAAAAGTTTTCTAATTTCAGTAGCACTTTCTATTTGAGTTTTATCATTACTCAGCTTTTGAAAAAGGAGACTCACCTCAGAACAGAATCTTTTTCCCTGATTTACTATTATCTGCTCTTGCACACTTTCCAGGTAAAATGCAACATTCAGCACTACATTAGCGTAGCAGTTGACACCAGAGCTATTTTCAAAATGACATCCTACAACCTCTTCCACACTGTCCTTTTTCTTTTTGCTTGCAGTCACATGACTATCTTTTTGTTTTCTCTTCTGTACACCCTCATTACAGATATTCTCAAATCTCCTTTTACGACAAACTACACGTTTCTCCAACACAGGATACTGACCTAAATGAGGAGCATAGGTTCTTCTTAATCTATTATACTCCTTTACACAATTTGCATCAGCACTAACTTTTGAGTCATCAAAGTCTATCATGAATAAACCTGATAATGTTTTCACTCGTGACAAAGCAACATATGCCATACCTTCTTTGAACACAGTTGAACCAATGTTCACAAATGCACAATCTACAGTCAATCCTTGAGACTTGTGAATAGTTACAGCATATGCTAGAGAAAACGGAAACTGCTTCCTACGTACATATAAGTCTTTCACAAGCATGAAACGAACTGAACAACGACAAATGTCTTTAACTTCTTCTATCTGATCAAATTTTATTTTTAAACATTCAATTCCATCTTTTTTCTGATAATTAATAAAACCCACAACTCTTCCCATAGCTCCATTAACTAAACCTTTTTCAACATCCAAATTTCTCCTTAAAAATACTCTACAGTTCATGCAAACATATAGATTTTTTTCTAATCCAGCTGTTTTGGAAATGTTCTTCTCTAGTGAATCCAATTTATTTTTCAGTGTGCCTGTTAATGTGATAGTAATTCTTCCATCCTCAATTTTGTCCACTGCTTCCAATTTCCTGATATCTTCCTTTTCCAATTTCAAAAGCTCCTCATTGAATATTGAGCATTCACGTAGAGTGGGCATTAAGCAGATGACACTTTTCTTTTCTGCAATGTTCTTGTATATCTTCTCTGCAACTATTTCTTCCTTTGGAAATAAATTATGTAGCAGCCGACTCTGTAATGCTTTTTTGCCAACTTCTGTGAGTAGTCCAATCCTGATATCTTTCAGAATACTTCCATATTCTTCATCGTTTGCTTGCCTCATATTAGTAGTAAGTTCCTTGTACTCAAAGAAGGACCAAATATTTGCATTACCGATGCTTCCCAATGACTTCTTTGTGTCTTCATGTGTCACAGTATTAAACACTAGTTGTCCTTTAACTGGAGTAAGTTGCAAAAGATCTCCAAAAACTATGACGTGTTTTCCTCCAAATAACACGTCATAGTCTGTCTTCAGAATTTGCTGCATTCTTAAATGCACAAAGGCAAGCATTAAGTTTGATACCATGCTCACCTCATCAATAATGAGAACTTGCATCTTCTTCAATACTCTTGATACTTCCAAGCATGCTTCTCCAGTTAGCTTGTTGTATTGTATTTTGTTCTCATGCTCCACTGGTAACATTAGCAAACGATGTAAAGTGATTCCTTTTATGTTATATGCTGCTAACCCAGTTGGAGCAGTAACCACACAAGACAAAGTAGAATCCGTTTTTTGCTGTAGGTAGCTTCTGATGACTTTTATAAGGAAACTTTTTCCAGTTCCAGCTTGTCCGCTTACATACATCCTGATTGGATGAAATGATGTGCATGAGCACTCTTTTTTTTATGTAGAAATCCGTGATCAATTTTGTTTCTGATCTCTTCATAAATTTGTTGCTGCTCTTCGTTCAGTTGTCTTTCCAAATTTTGTAAGTCTATAAATTCTTCTTGAGCTTGATTCATAGCTGTTTCCACTTCATTCATGGCTATTGATGCTTCATTTTCAACGATTGGTTGTCCTAGGGGATCTTGACTGAGTGTTCCTGAACTTTGGCTGTCCTGAGAACTGTCTCTAGCTATTTCTGCTGCAATTGTAGTTTCCTGTTCAATTTCTTCATTTAACATTTGCAGATAAGTTGAGAATGTACTGCATTGTATGCTGTCTTTGCAAGCATTAAAAGAATCTTCATAGCTTTGAAATTCTCCCAGTAGTTCATCCTCTGTACGCCATGGTTTAAACAGCTGTAAAAGAGCCAAGTAGTAAAATTCCTTTTTGTCAGTAGTGTCGCAACTCAGCTTCCTGTGATTTATCAAACTTCCTTTTGTTTGCTTCACCAAACATCCTTCCTCACCAATGACTTTATATTTTCCATTGTTGATGTCTTCTGTGGCTTTCCGTGAATAAATGTAGTTCTGCAGCACTTCATAGAGACACATGTTCTCCAGATGATGACTTCTCTTGGGATAATATGTGTCCAACATGTTTGATTTAAAAATATCTGTACTTTCTGGGTCATTCTCGGCCAAATATTCAATTTCTCCAACAGATTTCAGTACCCGATTTCTCATTGCTGCAAGGCCTAAACTTGCCCAAATTATTCTTCTTGATTTCGAGTAGAGACTTGCAGAAGATAACCTATCTGAACATTCGTAGGATCCAATTTCTCGATGCGATAACATCTTCAAACTGAAACTGTACAGCTTCTTACTGACAGTCTTCTCGTGAGAAATCTCTTCCCACATTTCCTTCAATTCTGTTTTTTCAGATTTAGTAATGTAAGACGTTACATATCGAGCAACAGCAATGGAATTGTCAGCTACATACTGTATATCCATGTTAGCATTCCACATGGATAAAACGACTGGGTTGTAGTCATTTATATTTTTTGATTCTTCTTTTCTTTTAAGGTTGTAGGTATTCTTAGGTGATTTTCTTGTGATAGTATGTCTCACAGATGACATAAAACTGTTTACTCTTCCATTTGAAAGAACAGGTCTAGGAAATCCAAACCGACATTTAGTGTAGTATTTATCTTTGCTCTTGTATTTCCGTCGACAGTATTTTCCACACCGATGACTTTGGAAACGTAAAACTTGCTCCTTTAACTTTTTATCTTCTGTGCTTTTTGGTATAGCACATGTTGCATATTCTTCAATGTAAGATAACACTGCTTCATCAGCATCTGTTCCAAACTTTAGGGCATCCTTGATCCACAACAGCATATGAATCCACTTTTCAGATTCTTAAAAAAGCACATGTCCAAACTGCTTTTTCAGACCAGCACCATGTGTAACCTGGTTGACTGCCTACACTCCAGCAAGGGCAACCAGCCTTACTGATGCTGTATGTATTTGCATTACTGAGTCCAACCTTAAATCCTTAAAGTATTCTTTATTTTTACCAGTACACCTTAATTTATCGTGAAAACATAGTCCATATTATTTTACATGTTCCTCACATTTAAATTTCTCCCAAAACAGAAAATAATAAACACAACTTCAACAAAAGGAATTCCATTTCTATTATTCATTTCTTAATTTACCATATACATCCCCTCTCAAGCTCTAAACTCACCTTTAAAATTAGTTAGCTGTGAAAGAAATGTGGCACTCAAACAGCAGATTATCAGAGCCAGGATCTCTGTTCTTTACACCTCTCTCCTCTCAGCAGAACCAGATAATGGCAAACTTTCCCTCTCTTTTTCCACACATATACATGTAAATATCAAATCTCAGTGCTTCCCCCTTTTTTTCAAATGTAATCACACATTTCTATTGGTTGAAAACCAACCCTTTTCCAAAAGTACCCTTCCCCCAACTTGACTTCTGCCTAGTACCCTTCCCCCAACTTGACTTCTGCCTGCTACCATAGCAACAGCTCATGGAACACTGCTGTGTGGAGTTAGGTCAGAAGTTCACCAAACAATGTTTCAATTCCACAGAGCAAGAGTGCTTGACTTTTCAAACCTAACAGCAAATCCATAGTACTGTTCTTTGGTAACACATTTTTCTAAACCAATACAAAACATGCTTCTATTAATTTACACATACAGCCTAGTTTTTATTTCAGAATGGTATGAAACAGCCAATCAGTTCTTTTTTTTATGAAAAAAATATGTATGCCTCCATTTCCAAACTGTCTTTCATTTCTTTTTACCATTCTACTGAATTACACCTCCTGAGTGCATCCAGTTCTCCTTTGAAGATGTTCACAGTGTGGATTGTAGGGCACAGCTATGTCTTCTGGAGTGAAAAGTTTGCAGAGAAAACAGGTATGGTGAGAGACCTTGCTTTGCCAAATGTAGACATTAAATGGATTGGTCAGAGAGGGTTAAAGTGGCACCAATTGATGCCATTGGTGAAATCCTTCATGCAAATCCAACACCCTGACCTCATAATAGTGCACTGTGGTGGCAATGACCTAGGCACTTTGACTGGGGTAGGTCTGGAAATGCTTATGAAGGACACCTTTGCACAACTGTTTTCACTTTTCCCTAAAACTGCCTTTGTGTTTTCTAACATATGCCAAAGGCAAAAATGGAACTGGTCCAATCATTTCTGTCCGCAGATTGACAAAGCAAGAAAGCACGTCAACAAATCTGTTTCTGCTTTCCTCCGTGACTATGGTATGGGTTCCATTTACCACAACAACTTGCGTTACGACATGCAAGACATTTATAGAGGAGATGGTGTGCACTTCAATGATGAAGGGAACAGAGTCTTCCTCTTGAACCTTAGACTCTGCATCGGTACTTACTTGTAGGTACCACTAAAAAATCACTTCATAAACACAACGGCTCTTTTTAGAGCCCCCTAATATCTAAACACTTAAATCTGCATTTCATTTCATTTCAGTTTTTATTTTTTTTTTCTACCGTACGCGTACGGTAAGCTTACCGTACGCGTACCCCGCGATTTTTTTTAAAATCAATAAATGTTTTCTTTGTACTTTTCTGTCCTTCTTTGACCCCCTTACAAAAGTTAGGGGGTCTGTAACTCTCCTCCTTGCCCCCTTTCCAAGATATCACTCTTTTTTTTTCTGAGTGAAACACACGAAATGGCGGCCGCCGCTTCCTGGTTTCGACCGATTCGAATGTTTACTAAGATCTAAGAGCCAATCAGAATCGCGCTCGCGCACGCCACCGTACGCGTACGGTAAGCGTACCGTAAGCGCACCGTAAGCTGGCTCAGATATATATATTGATTTAAAGGCTATTTTCTCAGAATCTACTTAACAGATTTACACCAAACCTACAAAAGGCACTTCCTTGACCTGAGGACTACCTCTCTGCCAAATTTCTAGTAATTCTGTTGAGCCGTTCGGGCTGTAGCTCTGTCTAAAGGTCCTATGGAAAAATGCATGGGAAAAACGCGTTTTGGGACCCCCCTTTTATCTCAGCCCCCGCTTGACGAATCCCCCCGAGACTTTCAGGGTAGGAGCGGAGCGTAGCGCCCCACCTATTTTGAAAAATTCGCGAGGATTCGTCGACCGGCGCAAAAGTTATTCAAAATAGAATGTTGCGGATTTCCTATGGAAACGTGGTCCTAACTATAACTACCTACTGGCGACCGCCAGTAGGTAATATATATATATATATATATATAGATAGATAGATAGATAGATAGATAGATAGATAGATAGATAGATAGATAGACAAGCCCGTCTACGCCCGTCCGCGCCTGGACCGCGCCCAGCGCCAGACCCCCTGGCCCCCGCAGACGCCAGCCCACCCGCCGGACGTACGACGCCGCCACCCTCAGCCCACTCAACACCGGCCGACTCCTCGGCTGCCACCGAGCCACCCCAGGACGCACCCACGGACCCTTCACCTGCCAACCCTGCAAGTTCTCCTGCATCCGGACCTGCACTGCACCCGCACCCGCCAAGCCGAGCACCAACAGCATCCACCTGAAGTGCATCCTGCTCAACACCCGCTCCGTCCACAGACACGCCGTGGAACTATGGAACCTGCTCGACACCACATCTCCGGACGTCGCCTTCCTCACGGAAACCTGGATGACCGTCTCCTCAGTGCCCGACATCGCCATAGCCATCCCGGACGGATACAAGATCACCCGAAGGGACCGCGTCAACCAGACAGGAGGAGGCATCGCCATCGCCATCGTCCACAAGAACACCATCCGCATCACGACCAGCTCCGACGACATCCTCACAGCCGCCGAACACCTTCACTTCCAGATACACACCGACCCCAAGACCACACTCAGAGGCACCCTCATCTACAGACCCCCAGGACCCCGCACACAATTCAGCGAAGACATCGCAGACTTCATCAGCCCACACGGTCGAGCGTGTGTCCGGCGTAGTGGGTGGGGGTGTTCACCAGTTGCTTGAGTCCGAGGTTGGCGAGGTTGTCCAGCTGGGTGGTGGTGTTGTTGTCGTAGTTGTTCTCCAGGTGGAAGTTGAGGTCCCCTAGGAGAATGTAGTCGGCGACTACATTCTCCTAGGGGACCTCAACTTCCACGTGGAGAACAACTACGACAACAACACCACCACCCAGCTGGACAACCTCGCCAACCTCGGACTCAAGCAACTGGTGAACACCCCCACCCACTACGCCGGACACATGCTCGACCCAATCTTCACCTCCAGCAAGTACATCTCCTTCAGCCACTCCACCGGACTCCACTGGACAGACCACAGCTACGTCCACTTCAGCTTCAGAAAGACCACGACCCACCACCTCCCGCAACAGGTTCCCTGCAGGAGCTGGAACAAGATCACCACCGACCAGCTCACCACATCACTGAACCAGAACCCTCCCGCCAGATCAACGGACCCCAACCAAGCAGCCAACAAACTCACACAGTGGATCACCAACTGCGCTGACGACCTCGCACCCCTGAAAAACCATCCCAGCAGGCCCGAAAGCAAGAATGCCTCCTGGTTCAACGACGACCTCAAGAACACAAAGAAGAACTGCCGCACCCTCGAGAAAGCTTGGCGAAAAAACCCGACCACAGACAACATGACCGCCCTCAAGCACGCCACCCGCAAACACCACCAGCTGATCCACACCACCAAGAAGTCAGCATTCAAGGATCGACTAGACAACAACGCACACAACAGCAAGGAACTCTTCAGCATCATCAAAGAGCTCTCCAACCCCAGCGCCGGAAACGACATCACTCCCTCACAAGACCTCTGCGACTCACTCGCCTCGTTCTTCCACAGCAAGATCGCTGACATACACAACAGCTTCGGCGAACAGTCCACGCACCCTACCACAGAACCAACGCCCCCCACCATCACCCTCCGCGCCTGGACCCCGGTCAGCACCGAAGACACCATCCGCACGATGAACACCATCCACTCCGGATCGCCAACCGACCCATGCCCCCACCACGTCTTCAACAAGGCCGACTCCGTCATCGCACCCCATCTCCGGGACATCATCAACTGCTCCTTCAACACCGCCACCTTCCTGGAAAGCTGGAAGCATGCCAAACTCAGCGCCCTCTTGAAGAAACCTTCAGCAGACCCCACCGACCTCAAGAACTACCGCCCCATCTCGCGCCTCCCGTTTCCTGCCAAAGTCATCGAGAAGACCGTCAACGGACAGCTTGCCGCCTTCCTCGAGACGACCGGATCCCTCGACCACTCACAGTCCGGATTCCGAGCCAACCACAGCACCGAGACCGCCCTCATCGCAGCCACTGACGACATCCGAACCCTGCTCGACAACGGAGAAACAGCGGCCCTCATCCTCCTGGACCTCTCCGCAGCGTTCAATACTGTCTGCCACCGCACCCTAGTACACCGCCTCAGCAACGTCGGTATCCAAGAGAAGGCACTGGAGTGGATCATCTCGTTCCTCGCCGGAAGAACCCAGAGAGTCCGCCTCCCCCCGTTCAGATCCGAGGCCACCGAAGTCATCTGCGGCGTACCACAAGGATCATCACTCAGCCCCACCCTCTTCAACGTCTACATGAGCCCCCTCGCAGCCATCGCACGCCAACACAACCTCAACATCATCTCCTACGCCGACAACACCCAGCTGATCCTCTCCCTCACCAACGACCCTGCCACCGCCAGAACCAACCTACACGAAGGGATGAAAGAAGTGGCCGAGTGGATAAAGAACAGCCGCCTGAAACTGAACTCAGACAAGACGGAAGTCCTCATCCTTGGATCATCACCCTCTGCCTGGGACGACTCCTGGTGGCCCCCGGCCCTAGGCAGCGCACCCAAACCAACGGACCATGCACGCAACCTGGGCTTCATCCTGGACTCCTCCCTCTCGATGACCAGACAAGTCAACGCCGTCTCATCATCGTGTTTCAACATCCTGCACATGCTCCGAAAGATCTTCAGATGGATCCCCACCGAAACCAGGAAGACGGTCACCCAAGCACTCATCACCAGCCGACTGGACTACGGTAACACCCTCTACACCGGAATCACAGCCAAACTACAGAAAAGACTCCAACGCATCCAGAACGCCTCCGCACGACTCATCCTGGACATCCCCCGACACAGCCACATCTCCGGACACCTGAGAGACCTGCACTGGCTCCCCGTCAGCAAAAAATAACGTTCCGTCTCCTCACCCACGCACACAAGGCCCTCCACGACCTGGGCCCCAGGTACCTCAACAACCGCCTGACCTTCTACACTCCCACCAGCCAACTGCGATCGACCAGTCACGCCCTCGCCGCGGTTCCACGCATTCGAAGAGCCACCATGGGAGGAAGATCCTTCTCCTACCTGGCAGCCAAGACTTGGAACTCCCTCCCCATCCACCTCCGTCGTACCCAAGACCACCTCTCCTTCAGGAAGCAACTCAAGACCTGGCTGTTCGAGCAGTAGCGGACCCCCCCCCCCCCCCCCCCAAGCGCCTTGAGAACCTCCGGGTGAGTAGCGCGCTATACAAATTTCTTGATTGATTGATTGATTGATTGACAAATAGATATATAGATATATAAAATATATGTGTGTAGGAAGGTGGATATCTGTCTGTGGTTACCCCCAATTTTTTGCCTAGTATCTAGCTGGTTTTTCGACTTAGTTGGCCTGAGATCCTGCCATTCAGGATCTCAGCCTGGCTGTTCTCTCTTTAAAATGGACTCCATGTACCCTAGGTACATACCCAATTGGTTGGATCACCCTGTGAGCCCCTGTACCAGTGTACACTAGGTACCCAGGGCATTGGTGTATCTAAGGCCTACCAGGGGCTGAAGCATGTATTATGCCACCCCTGGCCTGGCCTAGCAATTTGACACAACTGGCTGATCACTCAGCTGGGGTAAGTTGGTGTAACCACCTCTTACTTAGGTGTAGTATACCTATACCTAACCTTAAATGGAACACCTGGTAACCTATAAGTCACTCCTATGGCAGGCCTTGACAATCCTGAAGGCAGAGTGCTTGGTTCCATGTGAGATGGTGCTCTGGCATGAGCTGAGCCTGTCTGCAGTGGTCGGAACAACTTCCTTCTACCGTTTCCAGATATCGTCATACCATATACTTTTAAGTGCATTATGAACCTCGCGGTTAAATGCTATCTTTGGTTTGGCTTTATCAAAACATGTCGAGTAAGGTGTCATACGAATTGGAATACTAACCCCTCGCCAATTCTGGCGACGGGGTTAGCATTCCACCCTTCTAGCGGGACACGACATGTACAGTACCTGAAACCCGGGTAAAATCAGACATAGCCTCAGCTCCACAAAATGGATGCTGCCACCACAGACACAAGTCTGCCCTCCTGCTGCTGGGAGTCCTCCCAGCTTGGGAGACGTGGACAAAGGGTTTCCTACTAGGGGAGGTGCGTGCACCACCCCAGACAGGATTTTGTGTATTGGTCAGGTAGGGCTTCAATAGAATCAGACATGCCTGAGGCTCACAAGGAGCCTCGGTGCATATGCCAGTTCAAACCGGTCCTGGGGCACACCAGCCCCGGACCTGGGGCAAGCTGGACAAAGGATTGGGGGTGTAACCACCCCCCTTCCTGGTCCCACCCATAGGGAGGGACCTAGCAGGTAGTCCGGCCCCTAGAATCCGCTTAAAGGTAGGAGCTGTGTCCTAAGACTTCAGACATCCTGGAATCAACTTAACCACAAGAAGAAGACGGGTACTTCGACGCTCTGCTGCACAGAGGACAGAAGGAAATCTCCCCTATGGTCAGGGAGTGACCATCTTGCTAACGCAAGCACCAACCAGCTATTCGACGTCTGCTTTGCCGCCGCCTCCCGCCGGAGCTCGAGCCCAGAGCCCGACAAGACCTGGACCTCCAGACCTCTCACAGCCCGATCCACAGTCCCTGCAAAGAAGGAACCCGTGGAGGCACCGAGACACGTGGATCCAGCCATCTTGAAAGACAGACGACAAGCTGCAAGCGCAACAACAGAGGCTCCCTCCAAGTTGTGCTTTGGGTCCTGAGAAGCCCAACATACGAGCAGCATCTGCACCAAAGGTGAGCCCTCCAGCATCTCCACGATCTGCGTGGGGCCCCTCTGCACTTTGCATCTCGACGCGCCTGCCCGGTCCCTGGCCCGTTGGCTAGTGGCCATCTTGGCAACGAATTTTGAAATCTACGATGCTGGTCTGGTTGCTCCAGACTGGCCCCTGCTTCCCTCCAAAGGAGCAGCCCCTCTGACCTGGCTGGTCAGAGTAATCAGCTTTCTTCATTCTTCACGACTTCTACTTTTGCCAAGGCTTGTTTGCTTCCATCGAGTCGCCGACACCGCCGACAGCGAGAGCCTGCGTGTGTCAGCTCGTGAACCGACTCTTGGACGTCGTCGACCTTCAGGGACCACGTGGCTGTGGAGACAAGCTACCCCTCAACACCTGTTTGCACCCGACATCGCCTGGTACCTACCTGGTGCCATGCTGGTTACTGGCTAGTGACTGTGAACACTGTCCCCTCTGCTTTCAGGTCTTCTACAACTCCGATCCACCCTTGGATCCAACGCACCTCTTCTGGACCGACCGCCTGCAGCATCTTTGTCATCAGGCTCCATTGAATCGATAGAAGAAACCCGACGCACTTCGAGACCTATGCACCCGCTTCCTGTGGGTGAGGTAACGCTGGCACTCCGGTGCCCAAGTGTAGAGAAACATCTCTAGTGTCTGTGTTTTGAATCTTAAGTTCGTAGTCCATCCAGAAGACCCTTTCTGCAGTAACTTTTAAACTTTTACGCACCCATTGAAAACCTATGGGAGCCCGCGTGTAACTTTCCTCACTGCACACGCGACCCGTGGACCTCCTGGTCACTAACTGAAGTTAGCTCCTTGTAGGCCCAGCGATTCTAGAGGCCCTAGGCCTTTTCCCTTTCCTGTTCGTGGTACTTATACCACTATTTTAGTATATGGTTTGAGTGGCCATCAGGGCCCATCCATATAAAGTGCAACTTCTGTATATTATAACGTTGTCTTGTTTAACGATTTGTGCTCCTGTGCTCATAAAGAGTCTAGGGGATACTTTGAGAAATAAATACATATATATTTTGAAAATATATCTGTGTGGTGTCCTTTCATTGGTATACAAGGGGGTTGCATGTGGTAAAACAGCCTGCTTAACACGCTTTAACGAGTTTAGCCTCAAAGACTGCTTAGCCTATGCTACCACTAGGGCAGCTAGTCCGAAAAGGTTGACTTACAACCACACCATAAGGGTTGCTTGGCATGGTACAAGGTGGTCACTATAACTAGTGAACATCATATACCAGGCCAACTTCTCACATTGGTGAGCAGCGGTTGGATTTGAGCTTGCTGTGTTTTACCATTGTAATCTCTTGGTTACCAATTGAAAGATCACATAGGTACCTGTAGGTACATATAAAACAAGATTAGATATACTTCATTTCTACTGAACTTAGTTGTTGTAGAGCAAAGGGAGTAGCACACCCTGACTACAACTACTAGATCGGTTTAGTAGGAAAACCCAAGTGTAGGTAGATTGCAACACATCCACCCACACTTAAGAGCAATGGCTGGGGCAGAGGGGTCCAATGTACCCATCTCTGTCGAGAGTGACCCCCAGAGGCCACCAACCATCTTTGCTACCCTAAATCAAAATGAGCTCAGGCAGTTGGCAAATATCAGGGGCCTTAAACAGCCCAGGAACCCTACCTCTGCTGAACTCAGAGAACTCTTACAAGCTGATGATGATCAGAGAGCTCTCAACAAAGCCTCCCAGTTAGGCCCCTTAGCGACTGGAACAGGAGGCCCCCCTTCTGAAGATGCTACTGAGGTACCCCTTTCCAAAAGTCACCCCTTAGATGAGAATCATACTACAGAGGATGAAAGTGATAAGGGTACTGATACAGATGGTAGTGAGGATGAAGGGAGAACTAGCCCAGTGCCAAGTGTTATACTTGGCCCAGCTAAACTAAGGCTACTGGGGACTGACAATGGGGTCACCGCCTCCCTCTCCATGACCAGGCAAGTTAACAAAGTCTCCTCGACGTGCTTCAACATCCTACGCATGCTACGGAAGATCTTCTGGTGGATCCCCACCGAGACCAGGAAGACCGTCACCCAGGCCCTTGTCACCAGCCGTCTGGACTACGGCAACGCCCTCTACGCCGGTACCACCGCCAAGCTCCAGAAGAGACTCCAGCGGATCCAGAACGCCTCAGCCAGACTCATCCTCGACATCCCACGAACCAGCCACATCTCCGGACCTCTGAGAGACCTTCACTGGCTCCCCGTCAACAAAAGAATCACCTTCCGCCTCCTCACCCACGCACACAAAGCTCTACACGACCGAGGCCCGAGCTACCTCAACAGCCGAGTCAACTTCTACGCCCCCAAACGCCACCTCCGCTCAGCCAACCACGCCCTCGCCGCCGTCCCCCGCATCCAAAGAGCTACTACAGGAGGAAGGTCCTTCTCCTACCTGGCCGCCAAGACCTGGAACTCCCTCCCCCCCGACCTGCGCCTGACCCAAGACCACCTCTCCTTCAGGAAGAAGCTGAAGACCTGGCTGTTCGAGCAGTAGCGGCACCCCCCCCCCCCCCCCCCCCCAGCGCCTTGAGACCCTACGGGTATGTAGCGCGCTCTACAAGTGTCATTGATTGATTGATTGATTGATTGGATCTCCCTAGTGGACTTAACCAGGGGCTTGGGAGGCAAAGGAATCACTCAGGTGAATCTAATGCTTCTCATGCCTCTAGAGGCTCTCAAGGTCACTCCAGGAGAAGGATGACCACCCCTCAGAGGAGGGAACATGAGGCCAGAATGCAGGAAGCTCAGCTGAGGATCAGGAGACAGGAGCTAGAAGTAGCCCTGATGGAAGAAAAACTGAACAAGGCTAGGCAACCTAGAGAGAGTGGGTCTATACCCACTGGTGGCAGCAATGTCCCTAGTGACAAAGATAGGGTCTTTGACAATAGGAACCTGTCCAAGGTTGTGCCCCCCTACAACAGTGGGGATGATATCCACAAGTGGATGACTGCTCTTGAGAGAGCCTGCAAAGTGCAGCAGGTTCCTGAAGACCAGTGGGCAGCAATCTTATGGCTCTCCTTTGAAGGTAGAGGCAGAGATAGACTCCTCACTGTTAGAGAGGAGGATGTCAGAAACTACAGAGCCCTGAAGAGTGTCCTGATTGATGGGTTAGGCTTAACCACTGAACAGTACAGGTTAATGTTCAGAGATACCCAGAAGGCACAGACTCAGGACTGGTCTGAATATGTGGAATGTGCCACTAAGGCTTTGGAGGGTTGGTTGCTGGGAAGTAAGGTATCTGATTATACAGGATTGTACAATTTGATGATGAGAGAGCAGATTTTAAGTAATTGTCAAAACCAGCTTCTCCATCAACACCTGGTAGACTCAGATTTGACCTCTCCCCAAGAATTGGGAAAGAGGGCAGATAAATGGGTCAGGACCAGGATCAGGCCTAAACACCAGGGTGGTGACCAAAAGAAAGATACCACCAAGCCTCAAGAGAAGGGTGGGGATAAAGCAAAAGAGAAACCTTCCTCAGGGCCCCAAAACTCCACACAGGGTGGTGGGTCCCAAGCTCCCTCCTCTACCACAGCTAAAAAGCCTTACTGCCATGAATGTAAAATTCCTGGGCATTGGAAAACTGACAGCAGTTGCCCAAAGGCTAAAACCAAAACTGTTCCTCCAATTACTCCTGTCACACCACCTATTATTGTCAGCAGTAATCCCCCAGGTGGTGGGAGTGCCCCCAGAAATCTGGGTGGGTTTACTTGGGGAACACAGGGGGACCCTGGCTTAGCCAATTCCCCTACAGCAACTACTCTTGTCTGTGATGGTGGCATGGGGTTTGCCAACTTCACTGCCTGTCCCAACACTTTGGGTAGGTACAGACAGGAGCCCTACATCAATGGTACAAAAGCTGAGGCCTACAGAGACACTGGAGCTAGCATCACTATGGTGGCTTATTGGCTAGTTCCCTCTGAGCAGCTTTTGCCTGGTTTCTCCTACCAGGTAACTAACATTGATGGCAAACAGAACAGTCATCCCATGGCAGAGGTATGTCTCAGCTGGGGAGGTGTCACTGGCCCTAAAAGGGTGGCAGAATCCCCAACCTTGCCTGTAGACTGCTTACTGGGGAATGACTTAGTACTCTCAGCTTGGGCTGGAGTTGAACAAGACACCCCTTCTAAAATGGTAGGCCTTTCAAAAAAGGGTAGTGGGGTTGTGCCATTCACAACCCCTGTCCAAATAGATTTCCTCCCTGGAAAGGTTGGAAGGGCAGTGGTAGCCACAGCCCAGGCACAGACAGACTTCCCTGTAGAGACTGGCAGAGCTGTGACAGTCACAGCTCAAACACAAACTGAGTGCCCCCCTGAAAAGGTTGGCAAGGCTGTAATGGTCTCAGCCTATACTCAGACTGATATAGGTGTAGTGAAGCCTGAAACTATGGATCACTCCACACAAACAGAGAGTAGTGGGGAGGAAGAAAAGTCTCCCTCTCCCCAGACATTAGGAAGAGGTCAGCCTCCTCAGGGATCTGACCTCACCCCTTGTGAAGGAACTGCCCCAGAGGTAGCCAGGCCTGGCAGAGCCTCTGATGTCAGTGGCCCCTTCCAAGGTGGGACCCAGTCTGGTGCAGGTAGCCTGCCTCTCTCTACCCTGCCTCAGCCAGCCCAGGGCTGCAGAGGTCAGGGAGGCCAGTGGACCCCAAGAGGGCCCCTGTCCACCAGAACCCCCCCCCCATCAAAAGAATGAGGATTGCCTGGCTAGTGGCCCTAGCCAGGTGATGGTTAAACACATTCCTGAGGGATCTCCTTTACAGGTAGTTAGGGACCTCCCCCAGAGGGATTCTGTTGGGCACAGGCAAACCTGGGACCTTAGGGCCCCAACCGTGACCTGTCCCTCCAGTAAGCCCACCAAAGGGACCCAGCCTCCAGCTTTAGGTAGCCAGAGGCTGACCCTGAGAGCACAGTGCAACTCAGCTAAGGAAAGAAAGGCATCCATGGTAGAGGATGATTGGAGGAAGCTGAGGCCTCACTTTGAGGACACTCACTTCAGTACTCCATCTCAACACCAGCCTTTTACTTTGCCAAGACACACCAAAGGTAGAAACTCCCTATGGTGGAGACCCTCTTTTACCCTTAGGGTGAGGGATTGCTTAGTGGACCATGAGACAGGGGGTAACCATGCCAGTGCTGGTTCTTCCTTATATGGCCACTTAGGCAATATAGGCTTACCTGGGCAAGGTCAGCCTTATCTCCCTTCGTTTGGGGGGGGGGGTTGTGTAGGAAGGTGGATATCTGACTATGGTTACCCTCAATTTTTTGCCTAGTATCTAGCTGGTTTTTCGACTTAGTTGGCCTGAGATCCTGCCATTCAGGATCTCAGCCTGGCTGTTCTCTCTTTAAAATGGACTCCATGTACCCTAGGTACATACCCAATTGGTTGGATCACCCTGTGAGCCCCTGTACCAGTGTACACTAGGTACCCAGGGCATTGGTGTATCTAAGGCCTACCAGGGGCTGAAGCATGTATTATGCCACCCCTGGCCTGGCCTAGCAATTTGACACAACTGGCTGATCACTCAGCTGGGGTAAGTTGGTGTAACCACCTCTTGCTTAGGTGTAGTATACCTATACCTAACCTTAAATGGAACACCTGGTAACCTATAAGTCACTCCTATGGCAGGCCTTGACAATCCTGAAGGCAGAGTGCTTGGTTCCATGTGAGATGGTGCTCTGGCATGAGCTGAGCCTGTCTGCAGTGGTCGGAACAACTTCCTTCTACCGTTTCCAGATATCGTCATACCATATACTCTTAAGTGCATTATGAACCTCGCGGTTAAATGCTATCTTTGGTTTGGCTTTATCAAAACATGTCGAGTAAGGTGTCATACGAATTGGAATACTAACCCCTCGCCAATTCTGGCGACGGGGTTAGCATTCCACCCTTCTAAAGGGACACGACATGTACAGTACCTGAAACCCGGGTAAAATCAGACATAGCCTCAGCTCCACAAAATGGATGCTGCCACCACAGACACAAGTCTGCCCTCCTGCTGCTGGGAGTCCTCCCAGCTTGGGAGACGTGGACAAAGGGTTTCCTGCCAGGGGAGGTGCGTGCACCACCCCAGACAGGATTTTGTGTATTGGTCAGGTAGGGCTTCAATAGAATCAGACATGCCTGAGGCTCACAAGGAGCCTTGGTGCATATGCCAGTTCAAACCGGTCCTGGGGCACACCAGCCCCGGACCTGGGGCGAGCTGGACAAAGGATTGGGGGTGTAACCACCCCCCTTCCTGGTCCCACCCATAGGGAGGGACCTAGCAGGTAGTCCGGCCCCTAGAATCCGCTTAAAGGTAGGAGCTGTGTCCTAAGACTTCAGACATCCTGGAATCAATTTAACCACAAGAAGAAGACGGGAACTTCGACGCTCTGCTGCACAGAGGACAGAAGGAAATCTCCCCTATGGTCAGGGAGTGACCATCTTGCTAACGAAAGCACCAACCAGCTATTCGACGTCTGCTTTGCCGCCGCCTCCCGCCGGAGCCCGAGCCCAGAGCCCAGAGCCCAACAAGACCTGGACCTCCAGACCTCTCACAGCCCGATCCACAGTCCCTGCAAAGAAAGAACCCGTGGAGGCACCGAGACACGTGGAGCCTGCCATCTTGAAAGACCGACGACAAGCTGCAAGCGCGACAACAGAGGCTCCCACCAAAATGTGCTTTGGGTCCTGAGAAGCCCAACATACGAGCAGCATCTGCACCAAAGGTGAGCCCTCCAGCATCTCCACGATCTGCGTGGGGCCCCTCTGCACTTTGCATCTCGACGCGCCTGCCCGGTCCCTGGCCCGTTGGCTAGTGGCCATCTTGGCGACGAATCTTGAAATCTACGATGCTGGTCTGGTTGCTCCAGACTGGCCCCTGCTTCCCTCCAAAGGAGCAGCCCCTCTGACCTGGCTGGTCAGAGTAATCAGCTTTCTTCATTCTTCACGACTTCTGCTTTTGCCAAGGTTTGTTTGCTTCCATCGAGTCGCCGACACCGCCGACAGCGAGAGCCTGCGTGGGACAGCTCGTGAACCGACTCCTGGACGTCGTCGACCTTCAGGGACCACATGGCTGCGGAGACAAGCTACCCCTCAACACCTGTTTGCACCCGACATCGCCTCGTACCTACCTGGTGCCACGCTGGTCACTGGCTAGTGACTGTGAACACTGTCCCCTCTGCTTTCAGGTCTTCTACAACTCCGATCCACCCTTGGATCCAACGCAGCTCTTCTGGACCGACCGCCTGCAGCATCTTTGTCATCAGGCTCCATTGAATCGATAGAAGAAACCCGACGCACTTCGAGACCTATGCACCCGCTTCCTGTGGGTGAGGTAACGCTGGCACTCCGGTGCCCAAGTGTAGAGAAACATCTCTAGTGTCTATGTTTTGAATCTTAGGTTCGTAGTCCATCCAGAAGACCCTTTCTGCAGTAACTTTTAAACTTTTACGCACCCATTGAAAACCTATGGGAGCCCGCGTGTAACTTTCCTCACTGCACACGCGACCCGTGGACCTCCTGGTCACTAACTGAAGTTAGCTCCTTGTAGGCCCAGCGATTCTAGAGGCCCTAGGCCTTTTCCCTTTCCTGTTCGTGGTACTTATACCACTATTTTAGTATATGGTTTGAGTGGCCACCAGGGCCCATCCATATAAAGTGCAACTTCTGTATATTATAACGTTGTCTTGTTTAACGATTTGTGCTCCTGTGCTCATAAAGAGTCTAGGGGATACTTTGAGAAATAAATACATATATATTTTGAATATATATCTGTGTGGTGTCCTTTCATTGGTATACAAGGGGGTTGCATGTGGTAAAACAGCCTGCTTAACACGCTTTAACGAGTTTAGCCTCAAAGACTGCTTAGCCTACGCTACCACTAGGGCAGCTAGTCCAAAAAGGTTGACTTACAACCACACCATAAGGGTTGCTTGGCATGGTACAAGGTGGTCACTTTAGCTAGTGAACATCATATACCAGGCCAACTTCTCACAATGTATATATTACAAAACGGCAGGAGAGGGTTTAACCCCCCCTATAAAATAGTAATAGCTAGTGTGTAGTTATGGTTGAGTCAGAGTTTCTATTGAAAATCAGTTTTCATGTTTTCTTAATATCTTTTGCGCCATCTGACAAATCTGCACAAACTTTCAAATAAAAATGCCTTCCCATTTTGGTTCTGTATTGCAAGATTCTTGCAGATCCTTTAGGGGAGCGGCATAAAAAAAAGTGACTTCCCATTTTAACTCCATAGGATTTTTGCTCTCCCAAAAAGGAAAAATAGAATTACACCACACTTTAGAATTACAAAAATATGTTATATGGGCTAAAAAGGTAAAATATACCATTAGTCTGTGGGTGGTCTGCAGACTGTTTGCAGGCCCAAATAAAAACATTGAGAAATCTACTCTAATTAAATGCAGAATATTTTTTCCCCATCAACCCATTTTTGGGTCCATTGACCAGAAGCCTCACATTGCCTGGCCATAGCAGGAAAAAAATAGGGCCACCATTTCAGGCTGTGGGGCTCAGTCCACATGGCCTGAAAAAAGAAAGTAAATAAGCCAGTGAGAGACTTCACTTTACTCCCTGGCCCAGGTAAAGCTAACCAAAAGGGATCCCACCCCCCGGAGTAAAAAGATGAACAAACAAAATAGGTTTTTGCCAAGTGCTTCGTGGATCCTACAGCGAGGTTCGAGAACCAGCAATGAGGCACCAGTTTTCACGTGCCATGTCTCGGGTCCACACCCACTGCCAGGTTCACAGACCCCTTACCAGTTTTCATGAAACCTGCATAAGGTTTGCAAACTCACATTGGGATTCATGAACCCCTACAAAGAAAATAGCAATTTATAAAACAAGCTCGAGCGCCTGCTCGGCTTTCAAAGGCCACTCACACTCCTCCACTAGGCTGAAGGTTGTGCAAAGGAGCACAGGGAATACATTATTTGAAGTTGGGTGTAATGCAGCATAAAATGAGGAATTCACTGAAAGAACTACAGTTAAAGTGAAGTTATGGTTAGGATTGGTCATAACACCTTAACATATGTTTAAAAAAAGTCTGAGCTTCTCTTGAAAAACTACAACTAGCTATACTGAAGTTATGGTTACACAGCACCACCTAAAAACAATGAAATTCACCAGTTATGGTTATTTCCGCAATCCATAAATAGGTCAACAGCCATGGCCTTGTGCCCAACCAGAGCCAGGTAGCCAACACCTGTGGTGAATGGCTTCTTTCCGAGTGAAGTGGGGGTTTGCCGCAGGACCTGACCTGCAGTCAACCCATTCTGCACACGCCAATCGGATGGCCAAGTGCTGGCTTGCTATTTTCTTTTTTATTGTGGGCCTCAGTTTTAATAAGTGAACTCACACTCACTTGTGGGCCCTTACTGGACCAACTGCAGGGTCCGCAGACCCAGTACAAGGTCTCCTTACCTGGTGGGCAGTCCAACAAGGACCCAGAAGTCTCTTTTGGTTTGTGTACTCTGAGCCAGGGCCTTGAGTCTCAGCACTTTGTTTGGGTCATTGAGTTGTGGCTCTAGGATTGTGTTTTTTGAGCTAAATGCTTAAGCTCTCTCTCCAGTCTGCGGGCCTTGCGTTCAGACCTTAGCTTTGAGGTCACTGCTACTCTGTATTTGTGGATATTTGATTGGATCTGTGGGTCTCAGCTTGAGGATTAACCTTCGGATTGGAGCCCAGTTTCCAGAACCTTAGTTTGCTACAGGGATGAGATTTGAAGCTGGGAGTGCTGAAATGTAATAGTTCTGTACCGAGGAGACGAATGGTATTTTCAGCTTTACAGTTAGTTAACATTTAAAGTGTTGTCTGAAGTGAAATATCTAATTCACCAATCTAGCTATATTTTGCAGTTGTCACCGCAAGGCAAGAAGAGCTGGCACGGCCCAAAAGGATCAACAAGAACGACAGGTGGGACAAGATCTATTGAAAAGAATGTCCTCAACTTGTGGTCATTGTGACTGGTGCTAAAGCAGTGTCCAGAGCTTCTGCTTACTTTCTTTCCCACCTGCAGTGCCCTGCTACCTAAAGTCTGTACTTCTGCTCTAATCCTTAAAGTGTGATAAACTCCCTGCAATCAACACTTCTTTCCCATTTTTCTCTACAATGCCGTGAAGTCCCTGAAGTCATCGCCTTTGCATTACGCCAACCAGTGATGTCAACACTTCTCCTGTTGCCTGTTTTGCTCTTCAAACCCTACTGCTATGGGCTCTGCAGATTCTATATTTACTGCACCACGCACTGCTCACCCCGTAAAGCTCATGTCCCTTTATCTGGAGTGCTTCAGACTTTTGGCCCATTGGACAATTTTTTCGCGCTTGGTAAATTGATTAGCTCTTGCAAAAAAGTTCTTCTGATTTTCTTTTCTCTTTTCTTACATTTCTTTTAAATTACCTATTATTACATTTATTTTATTAGCAGATTGTCACCCACGTGGCCTGTGAGCCATTCAGCAATGCTTGCTGCCCCGTCACCTCGCCTGGAGCATTTAGCGCAACCAAAAACACTAAGCAAGGAATGGAAACTGGATCGTCCCGTTCAAAGCATTGTACGTATTCCAAATGCTGGTAACGTTGGTTCTGTCCCCTCACTTTGTCTCCTCTACTTGCCAACCCTTGGTCTCAATAACAGTTTAAATCCTGACTCGATCCCCTTTATGTCTCTTGGATAGTTCTTGCTAATTCCTCTTTACATATCTCCAGCTGTTGGACGGGGCCAAAAAGTCACCAACTAGTCACTCGATAAGCTCTTAGAAGTACAGCTGCAGCACCAGGGACCTGCCTTCCCCCCATCCCTAGGTCACTGCTGGACGTGAGGATGCATCTCCACAAAGACACCTACCTCAACAGTGTTATCTTGTTCCTTCTGCTAAATTCCTAACAATTTTCATATGTTTTTCTAATAGATTCCATCTCCCTGTATGTTGTCACAGGAATCATTAACTTTTAAAACAATGTTCCCACAATTTGAGGCAAATGTCCGTATGTGGCCTTCACGGCCCATCCAGGTGAAGTTTTGGTGTCAGGTACTGCTGCAGATCCTTTGACTTTTGTGCCCTCATGCATCCTAAACCAGTCAGGGAATGAACAGCAAAACTGATATTGCCTCTTCACCAGGAGAAGGAGCCATCTAAATCGAAGCCTCTGTCTTGGACAGTCCACGTACTCCATCCCAGATCCAAAAGATCTCCTTCTTAGGACTCAAAAAAGACAAAGAATTGAAAGCACAAGAAGGATCCTTCTATCCCACAAGGCTGCCTTCTGCACATCCTCAGACACCTTTTGGCACTGAGAAAGGTGTTTGCAAAATCTGATGCAGCACCGACGACACCAATCCATGCTATTTGGCTGATGATCGATGAGATCTAATTCTGAAAACGACATAGATAAGGGTTGTAGTGGAAGTCTCGGACTATGAGCCCTTAGCACCCAAACACCTGCCAGATTGTAAAAACCCTAGAGTAGGGCCGGTGGTTCCCGGTTCTTATTCACTTCCTGATAAGGATGATCATGGAGAAGCAGGAAACCTACTAGTCTTGTCGATATGCACCTGTATCTCTTCAGTACTTCAGAATGTGGATTGGATGCTTTGCTGGGTAATTTCCTGGAACCTTCACTACCACCTTTGTAGGAACAGGTTTATCATGGAATTAGCTCACGTCTTAGGGCATTCTTGTACAGAGCTGAAGACAGATTTGTTTAAAAAAGTTTTTGTGACCAGCTCAAAACACGCTACAGTCACTGCATCCCTCCACTAAGGCTCCGATGGGGACTACACTTGCCCCACTACGGCACTTATACTGGAGGCTAGGAACCTCAGACTGACCCCTACAGTGTTACCCAGATGTGTGGTTCAGTGTCGTCTCTGATGCTCATAAGACTGGAGATTTGTAAATTATTGATCTAATAAGCGGTAAAGTATTCATCTCTGGTAGGTTAGCTGTCAGGGTTGGCCTTGTGTCCTGCTAACTGGCCGGTAACACCCATGAGTAAGGGAACCCGTTAACCTCCACTTCCCGTTTTGGTTCACCATGTGATTGATGACTCCATTGAAATGGTATTAATAAGGTTGCCTTAAAAGTGTCTTTTTGACTCAAAGTGGTGTCTTTTAACCTCCCTAAAATGATTTAATTGCCTGTTTTATTTCCACCACAACCCCTTTCTATGGAAGAGGATGATATCCAGACGAGCTATGTTTTTTATAGAACTCTGCTTTTAATTGGTTCACACTGACCCTCCAGAACAGACAAGGAGTCACTGCACGAAGAGTGGGTCAGCTGTGCCTGCGCCCTTTTAGAGGTGCCCATCTCAATCCTCTGCAGCAGAGCCACTCATAGCGTTACTGCCTATAATGTGCGTTGGGGAGTAAGTTTGGTTTTGGACAATCTTTAGTTTGGTTTATACCCTGGTGTGCCTCAAACTCTCCTTTCAGGGGAATCTTTCCAGATAAGGAGTCTGCCGGTAGAAGTATCCATCAGATAAAAGAATTATCGAATGTTTGGCAATATTTTGTCCTATGGATGTTGTATCTCCTGGTAGATTTCAGATCTCCCTTCCATGTCCCTTTTTTGTGGAGGTGATCACCAGAAGTGCCTTTATGGACTATGAGGTCACTTCCGGCTTTAACGCCACGGCAGATCCATGGCTGGGGCTGCACCGGCACCGGCACCAAGTAATGACCCAGGCATGAGCTCCTGAGAGCTTTCCAGATCCCATCGTACATCAAGGAATATTTCTAAATGTGGCAAGATAGAATTCTCATCAGGAAAGAAAATACCAACAATAACTTATTCTTCAGAGTTAACAATTCTGTATTATTTGTTGAAGGGAAATGTTTTCTCCATTGAAAGGTGACCTTCGACCATGGTACACTAAGTCCTTAGTGCAGTCCATGCAATACCGCGGTGAGGAGCTTCAAAAGCAATCATAGTTCAGCAGAAATACAAATATGGGGAGCATTTAGGTGGCAAGTCTGACAAGATACTCCTCGCTGCCCCTGGCTGGTGCCACATTGTTAGCTCTTGCAGCCTGCTTCTCAAATATGATTTGCTTTGAAATTCTGTCACAAAAGCATAATACTGTCCTAACTGTTCCCACAAGAAGCAAGCCAGTGCAAAAAAGGAAAACACTCTTTTTTCCCCAGCAAGTACTCTACTCAAGGCACCTTGTTTCTTGTACTTGAGACTCCTAAAAGTATGGGGCATTTAAAGAAAGGTCATGCCTGAGTGTATGGTCGAGAGTTGGGCATTGCACAATAACACCGCTTAAAATCCTGAAACCTTGACCACAGTAGTACATTACTTCAAAAGAAGTACTCTTCTTAAGAAGTACGACCAACTTCACAGAAGTAGCGTATACTAGGTTGTGTTCTTATGTGGGTGTCAATGACCTTTCCTGGTTGCAGTAGGAAGAGTATCATTTAATTACAATGGACAAGTATCAGTTGTCTCGCTGAAATACATGCGTACTGTTTGCAGGTGAGCAGAGGAGCCCTCTTGGCTGTACCCAGGTCGAGGACGGTTGAACTGGCCAAGCCTAAGATGCTCAGTGTGCCCTTGATAGAAGTTGACGATGTGGATCAAAGTGCTGGCGACAGCTGCTCCGTATCACACTCCATGCAAAAGCTCATAAGCAGAGCTGAACTCCTGGCAGGTAAGTCCATTTTGGTGCCTGGTATGTGCCAGAGGAACATATTGGGAATGACTGCTTACTTCTCTCTTCCAAAAATAGAAGACTGTAATAATTTTCTGTTCATTCATGCTACCCAAGTTGTATAGCGTGTCATTTAGTACTTGGCCTATTGGTACTGTTGGTGTTTGTTCTTGCAGCTTTTTGCAAGAGGTAAGGTAAAAGACAAGATGGGGCTGGGGATAGAGCTGAAAGGAGGAGTCGAAGGTAGGTGGGCAACGGCGTAGAGGTGAGGAGGATGGATCAGGTGGTAATGTAAGCTGGCTGTAAGGAGTGTGTGTGGGGAAAAGGCACAACATACGGTTGTTGGAACTGGTACTTTCTGATTGGCTGAGGTGATGCCTAAGCCATGCAGAACATACCACCCCTGTCATGTGCTTACACTCAATGTATAACCTAATCTCACCCTTGGGTGGCTTGGCACTGAGCTGTAAAGCTTATCACAGAGGCAATATGTAAAGAATTGGCACAGCACTCTAGCGTCACAAAAGAGACATCACACTTGGTGAAGGTAATTAAAGAGTGTATTCAACCCACACATTAATTAGCACAACATGAACATCATGTATTTCTGTGGCTAAATCACACTTGGAAATATTACTGGCAGTACGAGTCCCAACAGTGTTAAAATGATATCAGCAGTCTGCACACTTGGGAAAAATCCTATTTTACCCCAGCATCCTTATGCAGTACGATACGTAGTCAGAACTGGGCCCACCCTAATAACACAATTCAAATCCACACATTTCTAGTGTGCACCCCAAGTCACAACGATATCAGGAATGTGTACACACAGGAATCTATGACACTTTTCAGCAGCACTATGGGCCAAGGCCACACGGGCTAAACCAATGTCAAAATGGAGTATTCATTAGGTAGTAAAACAAACAAAACAACACCTCTGCGATGTGCAACTGTAAAGTTGGATTTGCCGTACCTCCCTGGAAATGAGGCACAACATCGAGTGCATGATGATACGAGTTGCACCTGACAATCCAGTCCTAATCAACCCACTGTCGGGTTCGCAGTACTTTCCTGGAATGAGGCACAACGTTATGTGTGCAATGATACGAGTCGCACCAGACAATTCGGTTACAATCAACCCACAGTCTGGTACGCCACACCTCCCTGGAAT
This sequence comes from Triturus cristatus, assembly GCF_964204655.1. Taxonomy (NCBI): domain Eukaryota; kingdom Metazoa; phylum Chordata; class Amphibia; order Caudata; family Salamandridae; genus Triturus; species Triturus cristatus. The sequence goes on from NC_140595.1 coordinate 15,144,965, forward strand.
GAGGCACAACATCTGGTGTACAATGATACGAGTCGCACCAGACAATCCGGTCCTACACACACAGTGGCACGTTCAGTAATACCGCATGAGATAGAATGAGGCACTGCAACAGATGTTCCTTCCCTCCGAGGGTCGCAACCTGTGGATCTGACACTGCACGCAATGAGCATGCAGTCAGCGTGTCTAATGAGGGACATGCGGCACAGACAACGAAGCGGGCCACGCTGAGTCCCGCAGCCATTGAATCCGCTCACCACCAATGTAATGCTTGTGCATGCTAAGGCCTCGTGTTGCAGGAGCCACGCTTCTTAGATGCGGGCATGGTTTGGGGCTCTGCACAATGCAATCTGGTTTCCAGGCACAATATTTAGTTCAACGCTCACACTGCGCTGCAGTCAGGGTCCAGCAGATGACGTAGGTGCTTAAGAGGGCATCGCTGTCCAGGTGAAACACATAGATGGTGTAGGTCCCTCACGGAAGGTATTTGATGTTCCTGAAACCTTCACAAAAAAAAGCATTTGCAATGCAATAGGTCTCGCATTTACTTGAGTTTGAGCTATTGGCATTGTAAATGACAATGCCTTTTATTTGTGTTTTTAAAACAGCTAAATAAAAGGCATTGTCATTTACAAAGCCAAGAGCATAAACTTTAGCAGATGCGTTCACCGCCTGTGCTATAAAGATTTTTAAAGTGTTGGAGAGCGTGTCCTGCCTGGAACAGCAGGCAGGACAAAGCTATTTCTAAAAAATAGTGCTCGGAGGCTGTAATTAAAGCCTACTGAGGAACAACCCATGTAACGGGGTTTCCTCATGGGAGGTTACAAAATGAGACCAGGCAGTACTAATGAGGGAGAAATGAGCCTATTGACCAATGAAAAGCCACAGTTTACAGTGGAAATTGACACAAGCCAATGAAAAATGAGCAGAGTGGGTGGAGCTTCAAGTTATACCTGAATATAGTATGCTTCGCAGAGCAGCGCATGCGCTGCCCAGGCTCGACCTAAAAATATCATCCATAAAACGGTATAGTAAAGGCCAGGCCAGCAGTGAAGTAAAAAACAAATGCATAATATTTCATAATTCTTCTCTACCCATGTGCTAATTGACTGCTTATTCATGCAATGTTTTGAACAGCGCAGCCTATTCTATGTGTGCTCTAAGTGGCCAAGGGCATACCCAGACGTGGGTCAGTTGCTCACTGTGCCACTGGATTCAAGCTAGCCTGACTGATGAAACCCTGAAACCGGTCCCAGGATGCTTGTTTCCGGTCTAGGGAGGACCTGGTCTAGCAGTTTGGGGTGGACTTTTCCCATAAGGCACAGGGTCAAGACTGATTTGCATATGGCTGGGTCCAAACTGGGGTGGCATAGTGAGCAAAAGAATGATTGATTTAACCCAGATTTGTGACTGGGGGTGAGTAGTTGAAAAGTTTCAGCACTCCGTCCATCATCTTGTTGTGCTTGCTATTCTAAATAACATGCACATTGCACTATATGTGCTGAACAAAATAGTGCCAAGAGACTGTGCAGTTCCCCATTCTGGGGATGCCTCTGTGCGGATGTTGCATTCTGTTTTTTGTGGGCAAAGAAGGACATGCAAACTGCTAGTGCAGGGCAAGTGCTACAGGGTTCTACAGACTGCAACCCCTTAATCCCACTGTGAACATGAGAATCTTCACCTAAGATACAAGGGCGACCCTGAGGGTACATTCCCCCAACTGTTGCCTTCCTCTCAGCTACTTGTTTTTAGAGAGAAAGTAAAAGGCTCTTCAAAGGAACGAGCATTTACAGAGATATTGCAGATGTTTTGCAAGCCTAGCAAGAAAGAAAACTGTATAAGTAAATTGAGGCTTACTAGTACTGTCATTGTTCTGTTCTCACCGCAGGCTTTTGTTAAACAGCTGTGTGGTATTTCTTGCAAACTCGCTAATGGCTGCGTAGAGCTCCTGAAGTTCGATACTTTCAGTGGTAGTTCACGCATAGTGTTCACATGTTCTTGCACTCCTAACACACTTCCTCGCTCCATAAGCCACACTGATTTCACAAAAGTGACCATCATATAATTGCCAGTGAATCAACACAAGTTGGGCGGGCCAGATGACCAGTAGCTATTCAGGGATGAGCAGGTCATGCTGGCTCTTGGGGTTGGTCCTTGTCCGTTTCACTTTTGGTTCTAAAAGCTGGTAACCTAAAGACAGCTTAACCCCTGTGGCTGCTTAGTGTAGTTGGAATTCTGTATTTGGTTCACCAGAAATAGCATTAGATTTGAGTTCAGCTACCATAACTACAAGTAACCGTGCAGAGTCACCAGGAGAGCAATGAAGGGGTTTGTATTGATGCTGGAGGGCCTATTAGGACTGCGAGGACAGAACTTTTGTGAGAACAGTGATTGGACAATTTCTGGTACTCTGATGTCTAGCAATAGGTAAGGTTAGCATTTCAGCATTGAAAGAGCTCTCGTTGGGTTACTCATACCTCTACATGGGCTAATGTAGACTAGGTAGATGGCAAGAAGACTTTGCTTGGCTTTGCCTAGGATGATTTGCTGTCTGCTATGAAGTACTGTTAGACCTTCAAGTAAACTTTATTGGTTGTCGTGTCGTTAAAATAAACTTTTTACAAGTAAAAACTTTGTGCTTACAAAAACTTTTTTGAACACTCTAATACCACTTTTAGCCTCTAAAACGAACAAAGAGGTGTGTGGTTTGACACTCAAGTGGAGAAACCTAAACGGATATACTCTTATTTATCAACCACTATAGCAACGTTTTTATCTGATTAACTGGAGATCAGTTCCACTGCTGTTAAAACCCTTTCAGAGTCCTTATTTGGTGTCGGGCTTGTGGAACTGACATATATATTAAAGAAACAAGGAACGATGGCCTATCACAAACAGATTGGAATTTTTGGAGTGATGTTGTACTTTGGAAAGTTTGGAGGCGCATGTCGGAATGCTGGGACGGCTGAGGAGATGCAAGATGATGGGACTGTTGGATGCCAGGAGGTATGTGAACAGAACATCACTTTGCATCACTTGTTTCTGGATTTGGGTTAGCAAAGCTTATTATTGAAGTTGCGGGCCACGGCCCAAAGTTTAACAAGCTGCAGATATTCGGGGACACATTATCAAAGAAATGATTTGTTGCTGAACGCGTCTTAAGTTGATCCCCTTTGTTTGCCAAGTAGTAATAGAACACGTGACATCACCTGGCGTGGGTAGAGGCGGTATTTATTTCCAACGGGACGGGCTTCCTATAGTACGAGTAAAGTGTACACTTCGATCCGCGCCAATGAGTCACCATCATAATGCAATAAAGCAGAGATACACTTGTACCAGGCTGCACCTGGCCATTGTCTACTTGACTGCCTTTATGTTTGTTTAATATTCTTTCTTGCACAACACTGCCATCTTGGCAAGGGCTTGGATGGTTTTTAAAGACCTCATCTAATTCCAATGGCATTGGTTTTTTTTACGTGCCCTGGCTTAGTGCCTGGACACAACTGCGTTCTCATCTGGGAATAGTAAAATAAAAACATCAGACGGGCTTCGTTCGAGATTGAAAGCACAGTTGCCAGAAATGCAACTTGTCTAATCTTATTCACAAATTATTGTCGATCTGACAGTCGCCTTTTAGAGCGTTGCACTGGAAAAGCTTTGGTTCAGATGTTATGCATATTTTGGATTCCATTTTACCTCTGGTGCCTTACCTTGTTTTTCTTTTCTGTCACTTGCTTAGGACAGGCTGACGTCTTTGGAAGTTTCCCAGTATCTCAAGCGTCTATTAACCACACATAGAATTCCAGTGCCAATGTAGATCGTTAGTCACGCTAAATTATGGAGAAATGCCTAACGTGGCAGAATGCATTAAAAACTCTTTGAGTCTATGAAGAATGCTAGCTGGAGAAAAATGTAAACACACAAGTTCCCCAGTGACTTACCCAGCCAAAAATTCAAAATGTTTACATCACCCAGGAACAAGCCTGGCTTCTAAAGTGGTCCGGACGCGAGCGAGCGCCCGCCGCGCGAATGTGAAAGCAAATTTGTCACGAGACGCGGCGGAGCGTGGCACGCGCGCTTGGCGGGGGCGGGGGAGCGCATTCCAGGCGGGGGAGCGGACCCTTTGAAGTACGATGCCAAACGGATTGCATGGCGGCACGATGCACGTGATTGTGCGCGTGCTCGCCATGCAATCCACTTTTGGGAGCACTTTTGGGAGTCCCTTACTAGAGTCTCGCATAGCGATGGCTACGCAATAGCTAGGCGAGACCTAAAAAGGGGGCAAGCCAACAAGCCCTTTGAGAGCACACTTCAGGATGCCTTACAGCAGCATGTCAGCGGCCCAGGCCAGCCACTATTCAGGCAGGGTGCACGGTCCCTTCTAATGGCAGTCTCCTCCTTCTGCACAGCAGATTCCTCTGGCAGTATGCACCACGTAGTCCAGGATGCCTGGTCCCACATTCCCTCAAGTGAATCTCTGCCCTGCTGAAGTACGGCACCAGTAGTTATACTGTACTGTGCCTTTGAAGTTGGGGGTGGTTCAGTGAGTCTGTCTTTGAACCATACATGTCTCCCTAAATGTCAGTCCTGTCTGCCATGAGACCTTGGAATGCAGAGCTTAATCTTTACAGGGGCCATGGTCTGCCTTCCCAGAGGCCACCTGTCAAAACCTCTCCCCCCAATCTACCCAGCCAAGTCCTTAACTGGCAGGGGTCTGTCATTCCAGTTGCCTGCCCAATGTTTATGGCCGGCTCTGGGGAATGCACAAATGTGCTCCCCCAGTCTCCAGTGTGAACTGGAGTCAAACTAAAAAGCACAGAAAAGAGTTTAGCGCAGAGAAATGCCCAATTTCTAAAAGTAGCATTTCTAAGCTATTAATGACAAATCCACCTTTACCACAAGGCACCAGTTGTCATTGTGAATCCAATTATAGTAAACAACATGAGGCTGCTCCACTTTAGTCCACCACTGCAGCTTAAAGTAATCTCAGCCATTCCACCATGTTAACCTATGGGGAGAGCAGACCTCCTAGGTAGTGAAAACATGCATGGGGGCACCTGGGTAAGGAACACACATGTGTACCTGCCCTGCCTATCATCTATCACTTGCTCCTCCCCTCAGGTCTTACCCTAGGGGTGTCCTAGTGGTAGTGAATGGCCTACTCAGTGTTGGCTAATGGTTTAGAAATGCTAACCTAAACATAAGTGCAGCTGCACACACACAGTCCTGCAATGGCAGGCTAAAGACATGTTCAAAAGGCTTTTCTTGTGGGTGGCACAATCAGCACTGCGGCCCACTAGTAGCCAGAGCAGTACCTGCCCTGGGTATGTGGTATTCCTCTTTACAGTTTACTCACAGGTACAGCACCTAAGCCAATCAGGTAAGCACTACTTCCTAGCATGTGTAGGAAGGGCATACAGGCTTTCACACTGTATTACAGTGGGAAAGTGTCCATAGCCCTGAGACCACGAAAAGAGAATCAGCAAAAACCAGTAGGAAGTTTTAGGGAAATTCCCTAAGAAGGGCCATGTCCAACAACAGTGAACTTTGAAGATGGGAGTGACATCAGTGGAACAGAAAAGCTGAGGGTGTGTGGGGGGAGTAGGATCTAGATTGTATGGTGAAGAGTGTGGGAAGTTGATGTATGCATCAGATGCACATAAGCGGATCAGCTAGGGGCATGGATTGGGGCAAGGCTGGTGTGGGATGGAAAGCTTGTGTGGTTAGTAATGTAAGGTGGAGTGTGGCAGATAGTGCATGGTAAAACGAGGCAGAAGTGGTGAAAAGGAAAGGTCGGGGTCATGAGGTATGAGGCAGAGGTGGTGGAGAAGGGGGTGGCCTTGATTTAGTTCATAAGGTGGTGAGCGTTCGGTGGTGATGGACATCGAAAATAGAAGGGGATTAGCTGTTGGGATATGCTATGGTCAAGGGGTTGTGTTAGATGTATTAACAGAGCAGTGGAGCTTTGTGTGGCGAAAGGATTCTAGGGCGCATGGCGGCAGCAGTAGTATGAGGTGGGAGATTGTTTCCTGGGTGAGGATGATGGTGGAGGGACAATAGAGAGAAAGGTGTGGTGACGGCAAAAAGACAACCGAGAAAAAGAAGTGCTGGTGGGTGGTTCAGGTGCCCGGGCAATAACGAGACTAGAAAGAGTCTTTGGTGTGGGTAGGGTATAGGCGGACAGTATGGAACGCTGTGGATTTGAAGGGGGCAGTCATGGTGAGGCTTAAGACAACTGGTGGCTGACGATGTTAGAGGTCGACTTAGGTTCATGGATGTCATTATCGGTACATGGGGAGCAGAGCTGGTGAAGAGAACCAGTGGAAGGAGGTAGAGGTGCACCCAAGGTTCTAAAAACAACCATCTCGCCACAAGGTCAAGAACACTGTGACGCTTCTACAGCAATGGGTTAATCATTGAAATAATACACCCTGAGTGGGAAGATCCAGGACTTGGACCAAATAGTACACAGCTCCAATTGTCCTCCGTATTCATCCAGGATAGTTAACAGATTCAACACTAAAACCAGGGGGTCCTTTAATTACGTCACTATATGGTAGATATCAATCACTGGTATGTTACTGTCTTTCATTTAATGCTTCCGCACATTGGCTAGAGGCTCCATTACCAGAGCAAACAACAATGGTGACAATGGCCAAACCTAGCAGGTACCACATTCCATCATCCATGATTTAGATATTACGTCATCTGGCCAGACTAGCACCAGCGCTTCTCACTAGAGGAACGTATCTATTTCAGAATATAGGAGTCAAAGTTAAACTTGTTGAGAACCGGAAACAGAAATTTCCAGCCACAATGTCATGAACCTTTTCAATATCTAGAGATACCTCCACATATTCACCCTTGGACACGTCTCGGAAGAATTTCACATGTGCCAGTCATCTTAAAATACGTATAGTAATATATCATGGTATGAACTCTGACTGATACGAATGCAATAAGCTGGAGCTCACAGTAAGCAATCCTTTAGCTATAGCTCCACTGAGGATTTCAGCATCTACTGCAATCTTTGATAAAAGATTCACAAATTGGTAGCCCTCTGGGTCTTTCCCCAGTTTGGGGACGACTACAAGCAGTGCCTCGAACATTGAGCCAAGAAGCCTTTCCTTTGCTGTCATCATGTAGTTTGTAAATTATGTACCCCATACTGTTGTCTATAAATCTGCGTGGGTAGTCCATCGAGTTCAGGGTCTTCCTCTGTTTCATAAGTCCTAAAGGGGGCCTGAGTTCCTCCTTAGTCAGAGATTGGCCAATCTTCTCTTTCTGCTATAGTAAGGTGCAGTCAATTTGCCTTCTCCAAATAAGAATGTATTAATCACAGATCATGGACACCACTTCACAAGTGCAGTGACCATAAATACTTTAGAAGACCATGCTAATCGTCACACATGTGCATTGCAACTTTCCACTCTGATTTACAATTCTAAGTGTGGGTTACACCTGTGTTTCCCTTTCTAGCAACCAGGCCCACATCCTCCCAGATCAATCTCTCTCTCTGTTTATTAGTGGTGTCGTACAATGTTATAACCGAGCTCTGTGGCTTTCTAAAGGCACGCTCCTATCTTACTGGTCTGCAACAAAGCAAGTTTGTCTATGCCACGTGCTTTATGCAGGAATTTGCCTATTAATGCCATCTTTGGCCCTGAAGTTGAGTTTTAGACAAACCATGCTTTGAGACAATGATGTGATTCCCAGAGGGTTTGTAGCTTTCTTCCCAAGTAATTTTTAAAGATTTGGGATTTTGACCAGCATGTGAAGGAGGGTTCTTGGTGATTGCTTAGGCCAAAGTAACCATTTGAAGCTGATGTGTTGTTATAGACCACAAAGAGAAGTAAAGCACTGGAAGCAAGAGATTCAGGATGCCAGAAAACAAATGGACAAGATTTAACTTCCAGGAAGAAGGAAACCTGTGTTCACTAAACTAAATGGGCTAGACGCAAGCTTAGGATGGTGTCTCCTTTAGGGAAACCCAGAGTTCCTCCTTTCTGCACTTTTCCTAGCTTACAGGAGAGCTTGTGCTCTGTGCAGAGTATGGCTTCATGCTAATGGTGGCCTCCTCCTATCATAGTTACATGCCAGCTTTTAGAACGAGAAGCCAGGGCAGCATGTGTATGATGCTCGACTCTTCACAGCATCTCAACAACATGTACGCAAGCTTAGAATATGGTGCGCTCGACCACCCCCCGGTGAAACCCCGAAACCGGTCCTAGGATGCTTGGTCCCAGTCCAGGGAGGACCTGGCCTGGCAGTTCTCATGAGGCACAGGGTCAAGACTGATTTGCATATGGCTGGGTTCAAACTGGAATGGCATGTTGATCAAAAAAACGATGGGTTTAGGCCCAGATCTGTGTACTGGGGTGAATGTATGACATTGTTCTGCATTCTGTCCATCAACAGTTCTTTTTGCAATCGACCACGCCCCGGAGTCACGCTTGGCATGAGTGATCTTTCACGATCCTGACCTGGTAGTTCCTAAGAGTTAATCCTCATAGTAAGATCCACACAGTTTTCCTTCCAGTTACCCACTGCCGTTCTTCATGTAACCTCCACACCATCCTCCCTACTCGACCCTATTTCTACAATACCTTCTTTTAAGCATGAAGGAAAGGAACTTTGGCTGCAAGTCAAAGAGCTTTTCTGCTGTGGTAGACACCTGGATGTGGAAGAACAACCCAGGCCTACAAACTAAGGGACATATTTACTACAAAGTGGCGGAGTGCGGCGTTAGCCTCCATAGCTTAACGCCGCGCTCCGCCACTTCTGAAACGCAGGGTGCACCACATGTACAATAATATGGTCCTGCATTGCTCCCTGCGCTGGCGCTAATTTAGCAGCCTAACACCAACGCAGACACCCTTGCACCACAGTGCAAGGGTTCCTGTGTTGAGGGAAAGATTGTTTATGTTTAATGTATGCTTTTATGTTTATGTTATGCTTAATGCAGCACACATAGAAGTTGATAAAACATCATTTTTTTATTGATTGTTTGTGTGCAGGAAGGGTCACCTTCCTGCACATAAACAATCAATGGCCTTTTGGTGTTTCTATGTGCGCTGCACAACACAGCACACATGGGAACAGCAGAAACAAGGAGAAATTAAACACTTCTCCTTGTTGCGCCTGTTTAAGACTAGGTTTTCCCTGGTTTTAATTTTGGCGTTGCCCCAAATTTACACGGCCCTTGTAAATATGGGGCAGCGTCAAAATCAATGGGTGTTGCAGTGAAACGCCCACTGCAACACCCATTGCCCACCCCTTTTTACGCTAAGTATAGCATGAAAGGGGGACTTATTCACAAGGCGGTGTTAAGCTACATTAAGTGGCTTAACGCTGCCTTGTGACTAAGGCGAAGCCCGTATCGCCACTACAATGCCCTGAAAAGTGACGTTGTAGTGGCGATAGAGGCTCGTAAATATGCCCCTTAGTTGAAATTTTTGCAACTCTCATTTTTCTCATATTTCAGGGTACCAGTCATAGTATTACATTTTCTGATAAATATTTAAGCTTTTGACCCCCTATGTTAACAAAGCAAGGATTCTTTCTTATAAGTTCTTAATGTTTGCCCTCCGAGCCTTGTATATCATGCTGCTTTGAAATACTCCAACCCAACCATTCATGACTTTATTGTTCTGTCTCCACCCTGACACATCTGCCTACGTTAAAGAGGGGGTCGTTGACTTCTAAAAGGTTCTGCCAACGCAGGTGGAGCCATACCGCTTTAGACCTGCCTTGCTGATTTCTAGCCATGAGCCACCCACTAGTCCTGCATGTGCTGCTTCTTGGTGGCCTTGGCTCCTGTGCTCCCCGGCAGTCTGCCTTTGAGAGCCATGGCCGCAGTTTCACTTCTGACATCTGTTTCCCTGCTGGAAGATGTGGCCTGCCTCATTTTGCCAAACCATGGCTCATAACCGCTGCCTCCCGCTCCTTAGTTTGGTATATTGCAATGGGCACAATATTGTATCGGTGGTGGCTGTTATTCTTTTTCTGTGCTTTTGTTTCCCTCCTAGCTTGGTGCCATATACCACTCAGCATGGTTTTTATAACATGTCCCTTCCCCTTTCTTGCATCCCCAACCACCAAGTTCTGTTGGCGGTCTCAAATTGGTTTTTTTCTGTCACTAATGCACAGGAGGGAAGTCCCACACAAAAAAAACGAGTTGACAGATCTCACACAGGAGGTAATGCACACAAGGAGACATTACTAACACCAAACATCCATGGGGGGCAATACATTCCTTCACCCACTGAATAGGGCATTTCTGGATACACATGAAAATAGTACATAACTCACATGAGGGGACACAAATAAATAACACAATAAGTGATCCACAAGAACACACGGAAAGACAAGTTATCAGCGGCAAGTAGTGAAATGAAAGCTCCCCCCATGAAGAGACCTGATCACAGATCACCTGCCAGAGAAAGGAGAGAGAGTAGTTCAGCAACAGAAAAGGAACATCACACATCACCCATGAAAAGAAGTGTTACAGAGTATCCACATAGACAGACTTTTTTGGCACAAAGCGCCTACCAGGCCAAAGGCATCAGAGAGCTATACAGGACAATGTGGTAAAATACTGACTGAACTGACCCTCAAAGTGCTGCCCAATGGTGAATAGTTTGTGTTGGTACTAAAATCCACTGGGTGCTAAAATGTGGCTGTGAACACAGAGGAAAGGTGAGAGGATTCTTCATATAGAAATAGGGAACTGCTAGGTACAAATAATCCAACTCTGGACGCATTCGATCCCCCATAGTGGATCACGGGGTCCTACAAAGAAAGTAGGGGTGGGATGCAGATGAATGGCTTCATAAGCCTCCCACCCAATGTGAATCAGTCACCTGACCTCATTGAAGAACCCATGGAGTGAATGCAGAATAGGAGTAATATGATCTTGCTGGTTCCAGCAGAGTAGCGGCGAATATCCCAGGATATGGGTCCTTTAACCCAGACCGCGTACCTCCACTTAGCATGCACCAGAATTTCCAGGACTAACCTGAAGGCAGCAGAATAAATTACACAGGTTTTATTGGAAAAAAGGTTTGGATATTATATGGCTTGGAAAGTATTCCATTTGCTCCTGCTGACATAGGGGCTCTGTTAGAAAACCCCGGGCAACCGGGGTTAGCAGTCACCCGGTGTTTCCCAGCACAAGGGGTAGCTTGGCTCGAGCGGTCGGGGGTCAGGCACCGTGTTAAGCGTACGTCACACCCTCACAATAACCATGCGTGCATCCGTTCCAAAAACGACACTACACCGTAAAAATTTATGAAAATATATCTGTGTTTATCTTGTTTTCTCTTAGTTGCAGGTTAAATAAATAATAACACACTTACAGTACACAAAGCTTCTTCTGTAAAAAGGGTAGGTCAAATAAATAAGCTCAGATCATAAATAATCAATGAATAAATAGATGTGCATAAAATACATAGGCAAATAAATACTGCGAGGGAATAAATACTGTGAGACAATAAATACTGTGAGACAATAAGGAGGATAAATACAAAGAATACAATACTCTCAATAAATATAAGCCATCAGTAAACTTTCAAATCAGGTCACATTTGTGAGGTATTATGCAAAGGTTGGTCGCACACTGCTCGTCACACCAGCAAGTTGCCCCAAGGGACTGTGGTAGATGTAGTGGCGACGGCGGGTACGCCTATGCCACAATGTATAAAGAACAGTATGTGTTGCGTTAGCCATCCCTGGACACGTGTTTCGAGGTAGTTGCCTCTCGTCAGCAGGGAGCAGGTCAGTGTAAAGGGGTGCCGCGTGGACTGCCAAAATGTAATTAAAACAGGTCAAGTACCTCTCATGGCACGCAGGTGCAGATCCAAGGCTCGTCAGCCCGTTGGCTCAAGGGAGCCGTAATAAATTATGCAAAGGTTGGTCGCACACTGCTCGTCACACCACCTTTACACTGACCTGCTCCCTGCTGACGAGAGGCAACTACCTCGAAACACGTGTCCAGGGATGGCTAATGCAACACATACTTTTCTACATACATTGTGGCATAGGCGTACTCGCCGTCGCCACTACATCTACCACAGTTCCTTGGGGCAACTTGCTGGTGTGACGAGCAGAGTGCGACCAACTTTTGAATCATTTATTACGGCTCCCTTGAGCCAACGGGCTGACGAGCCTTGGACCTGCACCTGCGCGCCATGAGAGGTACTTCACCTGTTTTAATTACATTTTGGCAGTCCACGCGGCACCCCTTTACACTGACCTGCTCCCTGCTGACGAGAGGCAACTACCTCGAAACACGTGTCCAGGGATGGCTAATGCAACACATACTTTTCTACATACATTGTGGCATAGGCGTACTCGCCGTCGCCACTACATCTACCACAGTTCCTTGGGGCAACTTGCTGGTGTGACGAGCAGAGTGCGACCAACTTTTGAATCATTTATTACGGCTCCCTTGAGCCAACGGGCTGACGAGCCTTGGACCTGCACCTGCGCGCCATGAGAGGTACTTCACCTGTTTTAATTACATTTTGGCAGTCCACGCGGCACCCCTTTACACTGACCTGCTCCCTGCTGACGAGAGGCAACTACCTCGAAACACGTGTCCAGGGATGGCTAATGCAACACATACTTTTCTACATACATTGTGGCATAGGCGTACTCGCCGTCGCCACTACATCTACCACAGTTCCTTGGGGCAACTTGCTGGTGTGACGAGCAGAGTGCGACCAACTTTTGAATCATTTATTACGGCTCCCTTGAGCCAACGGGCTGACGAGCCTTGGACCTGCACCTGCGCGCCATGAGAGGTACTTCACCTGTTTTAATTACATTTTGGCAGTCCACGCGGCACCCCTTTACACTGACCTGCTCCCTGCTGACGAGAGGCAACTACCTCGAAACACGTGTCCAGGGATGGCTAATGCAACACATACTTTTCTACATACATTGTGGCATAGGCGTACTCGCCGTCGCCACTACATCTACCACAGTTCCTTGGGGCAACTTGCTGGTGTGACGAGCAGAGTGCGACCAACTTTTGAATCATTTATTACGGCTCCCTTGAGCCAACGGGCTGACGAGCCTTGGACCTGCACCTGCGCGCCATGAGAGGTACTTCACCTGTTTTAATTACATTTTGGCAGTCCACGCGGCACCCCTTTACACTGACCTGCTCCCTGCTGACGAGAGGCAACTACCTCGAAACACGTGTCCAGGGATGGCTAATGCAACACATACTTTTCTACATACATTGTGGCATAGGCGTACTCGCCGTCGCCACTACATCTACCACAGTTCCTTGGGGCAACTTGCTGGTGTGACGAGCAGAGTGCGACCAACTTTTGAATCATTTATTACGGCTCCCTTGAGCCAACGGGCTGACGAGCCTTGGACCTGCACCTGCGCGCCATGAGAGGTACTTCACCTGTTTTAATTACATTTTGGCAGTCCACGCGGCACCCCTTTACACTGACCTGCTCCCTGCTGACGAGAGGCAACTACCTCGAAACACGTGTCCAGGGATGGCTAATGCAACACATACTTTTCTACATACATTGTGGCATAGGCGTACTCGCCGTCGCCACTACATCTACCACAGTTCCTTGGGGCAACTTGCTGGTGTGACGAGCAGAGTGCGACCAACTTTTGAATCACATTTGTGAGGTACTATGGGTTGATTTGGCCCAATCACAGCTTGTGGTTATGTGGATGGCCTGAGGGTGTCTCACCTAGCTTGGATAAGGCTGAGGCTAAAACTGAGGTAGATCAAGGGTAATCTAGGAATCTGGCTCTCCCAAACTACACAACCCCTCACACAGGTCACTGTATCAGTCTCAGTCCACCCCTGGCACTCCCAGGCTGGTCCTAACACCTCTCTAGCCCCTAGGATGGTCTCTTAGGGCTCCACAGGGCCTTAGGCGCCCTCTATTCCACTTACTGCCCTCTTTATGAACTTCCGACTCCGCCGGAGTCGTGTCGACGCCGTGAGGCGGTTCCGGTTCGATGTCGTTAGCCGGCCTCGGCTCGATGTCAGTTCTTGTCGACGCCGTGAGGTGGTTCCGGATCGATGTCGGCGGGCGGCCTCGGCTCGATGTCGCTGGGCAGCCTCGATTCAATGTCGGTCTCCGGCGTCACAGGGACACGATCTCCCTACTTCCGGGTGTCTCCGGAGTGCGACCTCCACTCCCGACCTCCGGTGCTCTTCCCTTCAGGTTCCGGCGACTCCGGAGTGCGATCTCCACTCCCGACCTCCGGTGCTCCTTTCCTCAGGTTCCGGCGACTCCGGAGTGCGATCTCCACTCCCGACCTCCGGCACGATTCACCTCGGTCTCCGGCGACTCCGGAGGGCGGACTTCACTCCCCCGTCGACGTCGCACACTCGACCTCAGGTGACTTCCTCCTCGACCTCTGGTGTCTCCACGACCTCCATCGGCGCCCTCTCTCGACCTCTGGCGGCTCCGCTTACGACATCTGCTTTCCAGTCAGCGCCGCTTCTTCACCTCCGGCCCCAGGTCTCTAGGCTTCTCGGCGTCGGACTCCAGGAAGATACCAATAGACAGGTCAGGAACTTGCTGTTCTTTACTTTCAAGGCCTGTTCCGGCTGTTCAGGTCCTTGAGTTGGTTCTTCTTGGCTTTATCCCACACAGGGCTCTAGGCTGGGCTCAGTCAGTAGGGACTAGTATCAAGGGTGGGTTTCTGGACCCCACTCCAGGCACAAGTTTCCACCCCTGCTGCCTCACTCCTTCCTCCTTCAGTGTTGTGCTGCTCTCCCTTCACCAGTCAGGTGCCAACTGAGAACTCCAACTGCCAACCCTGAGCTGGCTTCCCAACATTCTAAACCTGCCTCACACTGTCACAGGGTTCTAGAATGTTCTGGAAGGTACTAGTAGGTTCCAGTGATGTCACTGGTGACAATGGGTGGCCACCATTTTGTGTTTCAGGCCCTCAGACAGAAGTTCCAGGGGTAGGGAAAATGGCTCCCTGACCCTGCATCAACACTAAAAAGTCTGGTGGTTCCCAAAAAGGAAATATACTAACAGGGTTTGAGGCAAAAGTGGGACAAAATAAATAATGATGAGGAGGGACCACCCAAAGGGCTGACAGGTCTAACACGCGTCCCCCCAGCTGAAAGTGGGGAGAGCTACCCAACCCCTTGGGAGTTCTCATCACTAAGGCGGAAATACCTTGAGAGACCGTCTGCATTGGCGTGGTCCACTCCAGGCCGATGTTCCACCTGAAAGTCCATTCCCTGTAGGGAGATAGACCACCTTAGCAACTTGGGATTCTCCCCCTTCATCTGCATCAGCCAACGAAGGGGTCTGTGGTCGGTCTGAACTAGGAAGTGCGTGCCAAACAGGTATGGCCGCAGCTTCTTCAGAGCCCATACCACTGCAAAGGCTTCACGCTCTATTGCACTCCACTTCTGTTCCCTGGGAAGTAGTCTCCGGGATAGGAAGACCACGGGTTGATCCAGACCCTCTTCATTGAGTTGCGATAACACTGCCCCAATGCCATGTTCCGATGCATCCGTCTGGACAATGAACTCCTTGGAAAAGTCTGGGGCCCGTAGGACCGGGGCCTCGCACATGGCTTGCTTCAGTTTTACAAAGGCCTGCTGACAAGCCTCCGTCCAGACTACCCGTCGAGGTTGTTTCTTGGACGTAAGCTCCGTGAGGGGGGCCACAATGGTACCGTATCCCTTCACGAAGCGGCGGTAATATCCGGTGAGGCCCAGAAAAGCTCGGACCTCAGTCTGAGTCTTGGGGGGTTCCCAGGCCATGATGGCCTCGATCTTCGCCTGGAGGGGTTGCACCGCTCCCCTACCCACAAAGTGTCCAAGGTACACTACCGACCCCTGCCCGATCTGGCACTTGCTGGCCTTGATCGTTAAACCAGCTTGTCTCAGGGCCTGGAGAACAGCTTGCAGGTGACGCAAGTGATCCTCCCAGCTGTTACTGAAGACGGCTATGTCATCCAGATAAGCAGAAGAGAAACTCTCCATTCCAGTGAGGATCTAGTTCACCAGACGCTGAAACGTGGCAGGTGCGTTCTTGAGCCCAAAGGGCATCACACAGAACTGGTAGTGGCCTTTGGGCGTGGAGAAGGCTGACCTTTCCCTAGCTCCGTCAGTCAGAGAGATCTGCCAGTACCCAGAAGTAAGGTCAAAGGTACTTAGATATTAGGCAGCTCCCAGCCGGTCAATCAATTCATCCACCCTTGGGATCGGAAGAGCATCAGTCTTGGTTACTGAGTTCAGTCCCCGGTAGTCCACACAGAACCTCAGTTCCGGTTGGGCACCCGTTGGTGCGGCTTTTGGTACTAGCACCGCCGGACTGGACCAGGGGCTGCTGGAAGGTTCGATCACTCCTAGCTCCAGCATCTTAGTGACTTCACTGTGAATGCTGGCCTTCACCTTGTCTGACATCCGGTAGATCTTGGACTTCACAGGTGGGCTGTCTCCTGTGTCCACATCATGGACGCACAGGTGAGTCCTACCCGGAACAAGGGAGAACAACGAAGAGTACTGTCCCAGGACCTGGCGGCAGTCCTCCTGCTGTTCAGGAGTTAGAGATGGGGAGAGAATCACTCCCTCCACCGACCCATCCTTCTCTTGAGACGCAAACAAATCGGGGAGAGGCTCGCTTTCCACGTCCTCTGCTCCGTCAGTCACCATCATCAAAATGACTTTGGGCCTCTTGTGGTGGGGTTTGAGGCGGTTGGCATGCAGCACCCGTAGGGGCTGACGAGGGGTCTTAAGATCCACCAAGTAGGTAGCCTTACCCTTCTTCTCCAATACCTCAAAGGGTCCTGACCAGCGATCCTGGAGGGCGCTAAGCTCTCCTGGTTCGATCACCCACACCTTCTGGCCAGGCTCCAACTCCACCGGGTGAGCATTGTGGTCATACCACGCCTTCATTACTGCTTGGCTGGCTTCCAAGTTGTCAGAAGCTTGCTTCCACAACTTAGCCATTTGGCTCCGGAAGGCCAGCATGTAGCTCACCACGTCCTGGGGAAGCTTTCTGGGAGTTCTTTCCCATCCGTCTCTCACCAGGCTGAGAGGTCCACGCACAGGGTGCCCATACAAAAGCTCGAAGGGGCTGAAGCCCACTCCCTTCTGTGGCACTTCCCTGTAGGAAAACAATAGACAGGGTAGGAGGACGTCCCATTTCCTCCGCAGGCTTTCAGGCAGACTTCTAATCATGCCTTTCAAGGTTTTGTTAAACCTCTCCACCAGACCATTGGTCTGGGGGTGGTAAGGAGTTGTGAACCGGTAGGTCACTCCACACTCCTTCCACATGGCCCGCATTTAGGCTGACATGAAGTTGGTCCCCCTGTCGGACACAATTTCCTTGGGAAAACCCACTCGGGTAAAGATTCCCATCAGGGCCCTAGCCACAACAGGTGCTGTAATGGTCCTTAGAGGTATAGCCTCTGGGTACCCTGTGGCATGATCCACCAGAACCAGGATAAACCTGTGACCAGCTGTAGTAGGCGGATCTAATGGACCCACAATGTCGATGCCCACCCTTTCAAAGGGGGTGCTAACGACAGGAAGTGGTTCCAGGGGAGCTTTCAGCTTCACCCCTGTTTTCCCACTGGCTTGGCAAGACACACATGTCCGGCAGTAGGTGTCGGACGACACTTTCATTTGAGGCCAATAAAAGTGTGGGACAAGACGGGCGAAGGTCTTGTCTTGCCCCGGGTGTCCTGCCAAGGGGATCTCGTGAGCCAATTCCAGTAGGAAGGCTCGGTAACGTTGAGGGACTACTAAGGCTCGTGACGATCCATGTAGGGGTGCCTTGGGTTCACTGTAGAGGAGGCCATCCTCCCAGTAAAGGTTGTAGTTCCCCTCAACGTTCCCTGCTGCCTGGGCTTCGGCCTGTCGCCTCAGTCCCTCAAGGGTAGGGCACTCCCTCTGGCCCTTGCAGAATTCCTCCCTGGTCGGCCCTCCCTCCACGTGCCACTCGGCCGGGATGGGTAGGTCCTCCAGTTTGGTAACATCCCCCACCGCGGACTCCTGGTCCACCACCTCCGGTGGCCTATCCGTCACACGGGGCGCGGATGCCGAGGCAGGCTCCTCCTGTCCTCGGTTCTTCCCTTGGTCGGCAGCCGGCTGTGCCTTTGTTCCAGGCTGAAACAGACTCCCTCTCCGGGTAGTCGCGGACCCTGTGCTAACACAGGCCCAGTCAGGTGTACCCAGCATCTCAGCATGAGTCCGGTATTCCACCTCCTTCCAAGCATTGTGCTCCATGTCATTCCCCAGTAGACAATCGACCGGCACGGCAGGGCTTACGGCAACTCGAAGTGAACCTGCAACCCCCTCCCATTCAAAGGGAACCTCGGCCACCGGATAGTGACCGGTTCTGCCGTCAGCCATCGCGGCTGGGTGGAGTACATCGGGAATTACCTGCTCTGGAGACACCAGTTGGCTACGTACCATAGTCATACTGGCTCCTGTGTCTCTCAGAGCCTCCCCTCTTTGGCCGTTGATGGTGACCCACTGCCCATACTTTGTGGTATTTGCGGGCACCTGGATCTTAGGAACCATCTCCCGTTCTCCCAGGGACACTAAAGTGACACCCGCACACTCCCTTCCCTTAGTTAAGGGCATCTCCTCCCCGAGCACTACACTAGCTACTCCGGGGGCCTTTCCTCCAATGGGAGGGGGTGGTCTTTTCGGGCACTTCGCATCTCCCTTATAGTGTCCGACGCCACCGCACTCGAAGCAATGGACAACCCTTGGCTGCTGACTCTGGCCAGGATTAGGGTTTCTGGGTGGGTTAGCCCTAGGGGTGAATCCTGTTCCCTTTCCTTGGAAGTTATTTTGGGGGCCTTTAGAGAACTCCTTTTTCTTTTCCCCTCCCTCTTTCTTCCTGGGGGGCGCCCTGTCCGGCCTTTTGAGTATCCCCTCCAGTCCCCCTTGTGGACACCCGGGTACTAGCCCAAATGTCCGCCTCCTCAGCAAGCATCCGGGGATTGGTCAGCTTGCTATCCACCAGGTGTTGACGCAGTTCAGGGAAACATTTTTCGAGCAGGTGTTCCTTCAACATTAAATCAAACAACCCCTCGTAGTCCCTCACCTCACTGCCCTGAATCCAACCCTCTAATGCCTTCTTTGCATAGTCCAGGAAATCCACCCAATTCTGTGTGCCCAGTTTGTGGCTACCCCGGAACTTCTGTCTGTACTTCTCGGGTGTTAGTCCAAACTTTCTTACGAGCGCCACTTTCATGGTGGGGTAGTGGGTCTGCTCATCCTGCTCTAGGGCCAATAATGCATCCCTACCAGCTGGAGGCATGTATTTGTACAATCCCCCTCCCCAGTACTTCTCTGGCACCCCATGAGCCTTTAAGAGACCTCATAGGCCGCTAGCCACTTGGCAATATCATCCCCTGCACTATAGCTAGCTACTATGTCTTTTGGCAGATAGGGTTTGGGTTCCCTGGTGATTTCTTTGTCTTTGCTGCCACCATTAGGAACAGTGTGTGCCCCGACTTGTAGGATCTGGAGATCTATTTCCCTCAGCCTCAACTCGTGAGCCATCCTCTGTCCCTCCTTCTCTTTCTCCAGCTCCGCCAACTTCCATGTGAGCTGTCTTTTCTCCCTCCGGTCAGTTAATTCTACTTCTGATAAGCCACCGCTAGAGACAGTGCTGCCCTTCCTGGAAAGTGTTCTGGGCCCCGCTAACAGGTTCCCCACCTCAGGTTGGTACAATCCAGCCCCCTCGCTAACAGGCTCTCCATCCCTGTCCTCCTGCTCAGCCTTACTTTCTCGTCGTGCCTCCCCCCAAGCCCTCAAGCTGGTCTGGAGTTCACCCTTCTTGGCACCTTGGGGACAATACACCCCCTCTCTCTGACAAAACTCTCTGAGTTGGGCCACAGTATAAGTTTCCAGGTCTTCCAACACAAACTCCATTTTGCCCACTCAGAATAGAAGACAGGTGTTTACAGAAGCTATGCAGGGGGGTACCTTTTGTAATACCTCCTCCCACCACCAGAAGTAAATTTGGAAAAAACAAAACTCAGAATTAGGAAGTCCGCTTTGAGAAAACTCCCGGTGTAGGCCTATGGACTACCCACAGTTATTGTCGAGTGGACGCAAGCACAGCTCTATCCCACCGCTGAACACCAATTATGTTAGAAAACCCCGGGCAACCGGGGTTAGCAGTCACCCGGTGTTTCCCAGCACAAGGGGTTGCTTGGCTCGAGCGGTCGGGGGTCAGGCTCCGTGTTAAGCGTACGTCACACCCTCACAATAACCATGCGTGCATCCGTTCCAAAAACGACACTACACCGTAAAAATTTATGAAAATATATCTGTGTTTATCTTGTTTTCTCTTAGTTGCAGGTTAAATAAATAATAACACACTTACAGTACACAAAGCTTCTTCTGTAAAAAGGGTAGGTCAAATAAATAAGCTCAGATCATAAATAATCAATGAATAAATAGATGTGCATAAAATACATAGGCAAATAAATACTGCGAGGGAATAAATACTCTGAGACAATAAATACTGTGAGACAATAAATAGGATAAATACAAAGAATACAATACTCTCAATAAATATAAGCCATCAGTACACTTTCAAATCAGGTCACATTTGTGAGGTACTATGGGTTGATTTGGCCCAATCACAGCTTGTGGTTATGTGGATGGCCTGAGGGTGTTTCACCTAGCTTGGATAAGGCTGAGGCTAAAACTGAGGTAGATCAAGGGTAATCTAGGAATCTGGCTCTCCCAAACTACACAACCCCTCACACAGGTCACTGTATCAGTCTCAGTCCACCCCTGGCACTCCCAGGCTGGTCCTAACACCTCTCTAGCCCCTAGGATGGTCTCTTAGGGCTCCACAGGGCCTTAGGCGCCCTCTATTCCACTTACTGCCCTCTTTATGAACTTCCGACTCCGCCGGAGTCGTGTCGACGCTGTGAGGCGGTTCCGGTTCGATGTCGCTAGCCGGCCTCGGCTCGATGTCAGTTCTTGTCGACGCCGTGAGGTGGTTCCGGATCGATGTCGGCGGGCGGCCTCGGCTCGATGTCGCTGGGCAGCCTCGATTCAATGTCGGTCTCCGGCGTCACAGGGACACGATCTCCCTACTTCCGGGTGTCTCTGGAGTGCGACCTCCACTCCCGACCTCCGGTGCTCTTCCCTTCAGGTTCCGGCGACTCCGGAGTGCGATCTCCACTCCCGACCTCCGGTGCTCCTTTCCTCAGGTTCCGGCGACTCCGGAGTGCGATCTCCACTCCCGACCTCCGGCACGATTCACCTCGGTCTCCGGCGACTCCGGAGGGCGGACTTCACTCCCCCGTCGACGCCGCACACTCGACCTCAGGTGACTTCCTCCTCGACCTCTGGTGTCTCCACGACCTCCGTCGGCGCCCTCTCTCGACCTCTGGCGGCTCCGGGTACGACGTCTGCTTTCCAGTCAGCGCCGCTTCTTCACCTCCGGCCCCAGGTCTCTAGGCTTCTCGGCGTCGGACTCCAGGAAGATACCAATAGACAGGTCAGGAACTTGCTGTTCTTTACTTTCAAGGCCTGTTCCGGCTGTTCAGGTCCTTGAGTTGGTTCTTCTTGACTTTATCCCACACAGGGCTCTAGGCTGGGCTCAGTCAGTAGGGACTAGTATCAAGGGTGGGTTTCTGGACCCCACTCCAGGCACAAGTTTCCACCCCTGCTGCCTCACTCCTTCCTCCTTCAGTGTTGTGCTGCTCTCCCTTCACCAGTCAGGTGCCAACTGCCAACTCCAACTGCCAACCCTGAGCTGGCTTCCCAACATTCTAAACCTGCCTCACACTGTCACAGGGTTCTAGAATGTTCTGGAAGGTACTAGTAGGTTCCAGTGATGTCACAGGTGACAATGGGTGGCCACCATTTTGTGTTTCAGGCCCTCAGACAGAAGTTCCAGGGGTAGGGAAAATGGCTCCCTGACCCTGCATCAACACTAAAAAGTCTGGTGGTTCCCAAAAAGGAAAAATACTAACAGGGTTTGAGGCAAAAGTGGGACAAAATAAATAATGATGAGGAGGGACCACCCAAAGGGCTGACAGGTCTAACAGGCTCCATCACAAGTTATGCAGGAATGCAGCATCAAAATTCCCTCTCTCAAAGTTATAGATGATGCTAATGTCAGTAATTTCTGGATGCAAGTACATTACGGGATTGCTAATCGCTTCTCACGAGTTCCATGAGAAATGTGAAATTACAGTAGGAATGGAAAATACCTCACCTGATTCCTTTGTATTTTCCCATTTTCTCCACTATTCATATTGGAAGATTTAGCTGGTGAAATGTCCAAGGAGGAACTGTAAAAGGGTAAAAGGCCGAGCTCCCACTACTTGATAAGACACTGCTGTAGAGAATCCAAACCTCTTTTCATCTGAGGCACCCACCAATGTGTTAAAACACCTCACGTCCTTCAGAAAGGACATAGGCAGGTGACGGCAGTGGTAGGAAACTGCGTGGGCCAACTGAGGCAACATCGGAAATTGGTACCCCTTCTATCTTTCTTGACGATGCAAACTGTGGTGGCGACACTGATTGTGTTGCGACTGGACCATGGAAATGCACTATATATTGGGCTTCCAGACAATTTGCTGGGCAAGCTCCAAATAGTCATGAATTATGCCGCAAGATTAATATTCAAGCTTCCAAGGCGGTCACATGCTACATCATTGCTGCAACAATTGCATAGGCTTCCAGTCAAGCAGATGATCAGGTTCAAGGGCTTATGTATTGCACATAAAACCCTGTATGGGACGGTACCAATTTTTTATTAAGGACCGTTTAAGGAGATATGTTCCGGGACGATGCATACGATCGTCCGAGGCAAACTTGTTGACCTACCCATGGTGTGACAAATCGACTATGGGTGGATGGGCTTTCTCAGTATTGTACCTCAGTTGTGCAACAGACTGCCGGAAAGTTTGAGAGGGGAAACTATTCTCCTCCTTCCATTCCGAAAGAAACTGAAAACTTTTTGTTCAAGCAGGCCTTTGGCCAAGATAAGCTTTGATGGAATGGGCATTGTTGGAAACAGCCCACTCCCACTCCGCAGGGTGGTGGTGGACCTTCCCGACACAACGGGGTAGCTTGGCTCGAGTGGTCAGGAAACAGGCGCAGTGCTAAGCATACAATATACCCATACAATAACCATGCGTGCATCCGTTCCAAAAACGACTCTACACCGTAAAAATTATGAAAATATGCTTTCTTTATCTTTCTTCTCTTAGTTGCTGATTGGGAAAATAAATAACAATCACAGTATATACATTTTAAATAGAGCAGGTCAAATAAATACTGGCTGTTTGCTGAAATAAATAGGGGTGATCATAAATAACAGGGCATAAATACAAGTGCAATATATACAGTCAATTAAATACTTTGAGGTAATAAATACTGTACCAATAAATATTGTACACCAACAAGTCCTGTGGACCTATAAATATAGTGCAGCAATAAATAGATAAAAATTCAATAAATACAGTATCCCCAATAAATAATTAAAAGTATACAGCAACCCTCATATAATCAGATGACACTTCACTTCTTAAGGGCTGATTTGGCCCAGGCACAGCTTGTAGGGTTGTGGAAGGCTTGAGGGGGGAGGCTACTCCCTGGCTGGGACAAGGCTGAGGCCTAAACTGAGGTAGATCAAAGGGGGGAATACCAATGCCCTGGCTTCCCGTCTCCACACAACCTCTCTAGGTCAGTCCCAGTTCACCCCAGGCACAGTCAGGTGGGTTTCAGCACCTCCCTAGCCCCTTAGAGTAGTCTCTCAGGTCTCCACAGGGCCTTAGGCGCCCTCTACTCCACTTACTGCCCTTTTTCTGATGTTCCGACGCCGCTGGAGTCGTGTCGACGCCGTGAGGCGGTTCCGGTTCGGTCTCGGCGGCCTCGGCACAATGTCAGTTCTTTGTCGACGCCGGAAGGCGGTTCCGGTCCGATGTCGGCGGCCTCGGTTCGATCTCTACCTCCGATTCGACGGCGTCGGGCAGTCTCTTCACGATGTCGACTTCGGGCGGCTCCGGTCCGATGGCGCTCTCGGCTCCGATGACGTCGGCCGGCCTGGCCTCGATGTCGACTTCCGGCGACTCCGGGGTGCGATCCTCACCCCCGACCTCCGGTGCTCCTCCTCTAAGGTTCCGGGCGACTCCGGAGTGCGATCCTCACTCCCGACCTCCGGTTCACCTCTACCTCGGTCTCCGACGACTCCGGAGGGCGGACTTCACTCCTCCGATGACGCCGCTCGCTCGACCTCGGTTCACTTCCTCCTCGACCTCTGGTATTCCTCACGACCTCCGTCGGCGCCCTCTCACGACCTCAGGCGGCTCCGGGTACGACGTCTGCTACTTCAGTCAGCGCCGCTTCTCCACCTCGGGCTCCAGGTCTCAGGCTACTCGACGCCGGACTCCAGGGAAACCAGTTTCCAGGTCAGGATCTTGCTGCTCTCTGCTTCTAAGGCCTGTTCCTGCTGTCCAGGTCCTTAGGATGAGTTTTTCTGTCTTCTTCCCACACAGGGCTATAGGCTGGGATCCATCAGTAGGGACAAGTATCAAGGGTGGGTTTATGGACCCCACTCCAGGCACAAGTTTCCACCCCTGCTGCTTCACTCCTTCCTCCTTCACTGTTGTGCTCCTCTCTCTTCACCAGTCAGGTGCCAACTGCCAGCTCCAACTGCCAACTGCCTCTCTTATCCTCCCAACATTCTAAACGGTCTCCAACTGTCACACAGTTCTGGAATCTCCTGGAAGGTTCTGGAAGGTGCTGGTAGGTTCCAGTGGATGCTGGTGATGTCATGGGTGGCCACCATTTTGTGCTTCAGGCCCTCAGGCAGAAGTTTTCAGGGG
The DNA here is from genome assembly GCF_964204655.1 of Triturus cristatus. Taxonomy (NCBI): domain Eukaryota; kingdom Metazoa; phylum Chordata; class Amphibia; order Caudata; family Salamandridae; genus Triturus; species Triturus cristatus. The sequence continues at coordinate 15,169,802 of NC_140595.1, forward strand.
TAATTAAAATGGCTCCCTGAATCTGTAGCAACATGAAAAATGAAAACAACTGAGGGAAAAAGGGCCAAGTCCTACACAACCCCCTTCCAGCCAAAAGCCAGGGTAGACCGATCAATGCCTTGATGGTCTTCCCTGCTTGGGGCGAGAAAAGGTGGACGCAGGCCCGCAACGGCAGGAGCTCCCACAAGTTCTCCTTCGCTCTGGAACCCAATGGTTCCCTAACAAACCTCCCTGGACCAACAAAACCACCCCACGGGGGCTCCCTAGCTAGTTGTGGCCAGGACCGGCCCCTGGGCCATCCAGATGTCTCTGGCCCGGGTGATCTCGCGGAGTGGGGGGCAGTAGCCCCAGGCCTGTAGTGCCCGTTGACCACTCCGGTCCTCCTCCTTGCAGTCCTAAACTGCCTCTGGTCCTTCCTCCTGGGGTTCACACCCTTAGGCTGACCAGCCTTCAGGGGCGAGGCTCTCCTCCCCCTAACTCTCCTTCTGGGGTTCCTCATCCTACCCTGCGAGGCACCCTCAGACCAACACTTCCTCCTCAGTCTAGGGCCTTGACCCCTCAACTGATCCTTCAACCGAGGGTCTAAACCCTTAGGCTGAGTCGGTGCCCGAGGTGAGACCTTCCTCCCTCTGCACCCCCTTCCAGATTTCAGCACCCTCCTAACGGGAAAAGTACCCCTGGAAGTCACTTTCGGGGGGACCCGGTTAACCGAGGCCCCACCCGCCAGGTCAGGCAACCCCTGAGCCTGGCATCCCAGCCCAGGACCTAAACCCTGAAACTGGGCCAACCCCAGAACCTCAGGCGCGCTGGTTACAGTCGCCCTGGGTCCTCCTGACACTAGGGGCTCCCCTGCACTGGAGGGCACATCGGGACAGCCTAGGTTCCCAACCTGGGGCTCCCTTGCGGAACTCTCCAGGCCCTGAGACTTCGGTTGGGGCACCTCGGGACACCTCCCCGTCTCACGCCTTCCTACAGATAGGTCGTGAGGCCCTACAACCCTCTCTCCCTGGGACCTAGCTGGGCTATCTGCCACTTCTCTCACCTCGCTGGGTGGGGAGATCCCTGCACTACCCCCTTCAGGTTCACACCCCAATGCCTCCTCAGACACCCTGGTGATGTCTTCCTGGGGTAAATAAACTTCTAGCTCCTGTGAAGCTTCTGGTATGCTGCCACCAGTGTCCTCGCTGGACACACTCATCTGGAGGGCACGCAGCTTCATCTCCTTCATCCAAAGCTCGTGCGCCATCCTTTTCTCCTCCATCTCTTTCTCCAGCCTTGCTAAGTCCCATGTGAGCTGTCTTTTCTCCCTCCGGTCTGTTAACTTCCTGACTTGGGCCACAGTGTACGTTTTTAGATTGTCTAGTACAACCTCCATCTTGCCCACTCAGGTTAGAGGACAGGTTTTGTGCAGTAGCAATGTAGGGGGGTACCTTTAGTAATACCTCCTCCCACCACCAGAGTAAATTTGGAAAAAACAAAAACCCACAATTAGGAAGGCCGCTGTGAGAAAACTCCCGGTGTAGGCCTATGGACTACCCACAGTTATTGTTGAGTATATGTAGGCACAGCTCTATCCCACCGCTGAACACCAATTTATGTTGGAAACAGCCCACTCCCACTCCGCAGGGTGGTGGTGGACCTTCCCGACACAACGGGGTAGCTTGGCTCGAGTGGTCAGGAAACAGGCGCAGTGCTAAGCATACAATATACCCATACAATAACCATGCGTGCATCCGTTCCAAAAACGACTCTACACCGTAAAAATTATGAAAATATGCTTTCTTTATCTTTCTTCTCTTAGTTGCTGATTGGGAAAATAAATAACAATCACAGTATATACATTTTAAATAGAGCAGGTCAAATAAATACTGGCTGTTTGCTGAAATAAATAGGGGTGATCATAAATAACAGGGCATAAATACAAGTGCAATATATACAGTCAATTAAATACTTTGAGGTAATAAATACTGTACCAATAAATATTGTACACCAACAAGTCCTGTGGACCTATAAATATAGTGCAGCAATAAATAGATAAAAATTCAATAAATACAGTATCCCCAATAAATAATTAAAAGTATACAGCAACCCTCATATAATCAGATGACACTTCACTTCTTAAGGGCTGATTTGGCCCAGGCACAGCTTGTAGGGTTGTGGAAGGCTTGAGGGGGGAGGCTACTCCCTGGCTGGGACAAGGCTGAGGCCTAAACTGAGGTAGATCAAAGGGGGGAATACCAATGCCCTGGCTTCCCGTCTCCACACAACCTCTCTAGGTCAGTCCCAGTTCACCCCAGGCACAGTCAGGTGGGTTTCAGCACCTCCCTAGCCCCTTAGAGTAGTCTCTCAGGTCTCCACAGGGCCTTAGGCGCCCTCTACTCCACTTACTGCCCTTTTTCTGATGTTCCGACGCCGCTGGAGTCGTGTCGACGCCGTGAGGCGGTTCCGGTTCGGTCTCGGCGGCCTCGGCACAATGTCAGTTCTTTGTCGACGCCGGAAGGCGGTTCCGGTCCGATGTCGGCGGCCTCGGTTCGATCTCTACCTCCGATTCGACGGCGTCGGGCAGTCTCTTCACGATGTCGACTTCGGGCGGCTCCGGTCCGATGGCGCTCTCGGCTCCGATGACGTCGGCCGGCCTGGCCTCGATGTCGACTTCCGGCGACTCCGGGGTGCGATCCTCACCCCCGACCTCCGGTGCTCCTCCTCTAAGGTTCCGGGCGACTCCGGAGTGCGATCCTCACTCCCGACCTCCGGTTCACCTCTACCTCGGTCTCCGACGACTCCGGAGGGCGGACTTCACTCCTCCGATGACGCCGCTCGCTCGACCTCGGTTCACTTCCTCCTCGACCTCTGGTATTCCTCACGACCTCCGTCGGCGCCCTCTCACGACCTCAGGCGGCTCCGGGTACGACGTCTGCTACTTCAGTCAGCGCCGCTTCTCCACCTCGGGCTCCAGGTCTCAGGCTACTCGACGCCGGACTCCAGGGAAACCAGTTTCCAGGTCAGGATCTTGCTGCTCTCTGCTTCTAAGGCCTGTTCCTGCTGTCCAGGTCCTTAGGATGAGTTTTTCTGTCTTCTTCCCACACAGGGCTATAGGCTGGGATCCATCAGTAGGGACAAGTATCAAGGGTGGGTTTATGGACCCCACTCCAGGCACAAGTTTCCACCCCTGCTGCTTCACTCCTTCCTCCTTCACTGTTGTGCTCCTCTCTCTTCACCAGTCAGGTGCCAACTGCCAGCTCCAACTGCCAACTGCCTCTCTTATCCTCCCAACATTCTAAACGGTCTCCAACTGTCACACAGTTCTGGAATCTCCTGGAAGGTTCTGGAAGGTGCTGGTAGGTTCCAGTGGATGCTGGTGATGTCATGGGTGGCCACCATTTTGTGCTTCAGGCCCTCAGGCAGAAGTTTTCAGGGGTAATTAAAATGGCTCCCTGAATCTGTAGCAACATGAAAAATGAAAACAACTGAGGGAAAAAGGGCCAAGTCCTACAGGCATTATGACAAGTAATAACTGGTGTTAGGCTGAAACTTTAATACGAGTGTTAAGAGACCGTTGGTAATTAAGCCCTATACAAGAGACATTTAACATAACATAACATAGTATGTGGGCATAGATGGCAAAATCCTGAACTGGTTTGTTTCTTACCTGACCAACCGATGTCAGCAAGTGAAACTTGGTAACTGCTTCTAAACCTCAGTTCCCTTGTCACTGGGTGTTCTTAAATTCTCTATCTTGGCCCCAGCTCTCTTCTCTTTACTCTCTACATAGAACATCTTGGAGCCTTACTCAAGATCTCAAGAATTGTTTGTCACCTGTATGCTGATGATACACATTTCTCTCTTAAGATCTCCTATCCCAGCAGTGCCCGGATCCTAGCCCCAATACTAACAGACGAACAAGAATTCATGACTACCCACCACTTGTAGCTGAACCCTTCAAAGACCAAGTTTCTCTTCACTTCACTGACTTATTCTATCACGACAGTTCAATCCTGGGTGGATTTTTTTTACATTTTGTGTTACAAATTGTGAGGATTTGGGTGCATTATATTATAGTTTGGTTGTGCGACCTTACCGTGTAATACACTTGCAAAAACAATTTTGGGTCCAGTCAAGCTCGTTTGAAAAAACTTTAGCTCAATCCTGGGTAGCTGTGGTTTTGAGCAACAAGGCTTAAACAAAGGAACTAGTATAAAGCATTTAGAAGCACCAAACAACAAAATAAGAAAGTCACACAACATGCAAGAAATCAGACACCAATTTATAAAAATAGATTATAGTTTTATGAATTTTTAGCGTCTTAGATGGACAGAATCCACCAAAGGGTTCCAGAGATATGGATTTTAAAAGTAAATTTAAATATCAATAATTTACGTCACAACCGAAAACAAGCATTGGTAACCGTAAAGTTCAGAAACTTTTGAAAAGTTTGAAAGAGCTGTGTTTGGCTACTTCCGCCTGGCTATGGCAACCAAATCCAGCAGGGAGAAGGTCAGGGGAGAGCCACTAAGGAGTATTTGGACAGTTACCTGGTCACCCAAGTGTTCTTCAGTCCAGTTCTGAACTTTACATCACAACCGCCAGAGACGTTATTGGAGTGGTCCTGACTCCTGATGCTTAGGATGCAGGAGATGGAGGATGCTCTTTGGGTGCTGTGCGGTCGATTGGGGTGCCCTTGTGGTTACTCCTTGGTCCACGAGTCAGGTGGTACAACTTTGGCTACAGAGGTCGGGTCCCTCACAGTCCTCTTTGAGCCAGTAGAAGGCCAGGTGCTGCTGGGCTGCTAGTATCTGTCCACAGCGGCTCCAGGGGTATCCTTTGGTGGAGGCTAGTGTCCCTCTTGGGTGACCAACCTGAACTCAGATGATACTCTCGGGTCCAGCAGACTCGGGTGCAACTTTTGGCTATCGAGGATTGTTCTCTTGGGGCGTTCAGCGCAATTCTCCAGAAATGGCTACAAATTTGCCGAGTTGGGTTACTTCTGCTTTGATGGCCCTGGTACTGGTTCCAGGGGATCAGTCAATTAACCCTTGGAGTCACTTCTTTGGTCTGGGGCTAGGGAGTAACTTTTCCTCAAGCCAGGAGGCACAGTCCTCTCTTCGCTAGTCCAAGGTTCAGCAGGAGTAGTCTAGCAGATGGTGCAGCTTCTCTTTGCCAAGTCCAGGGGTCAGCAGGGCAGTTCTTTTTTGGTCCTTTCTTCAGTTCCATAGTGATCTGAGGTTCAGGTTGCCAGGAGTGCAATATGTATGCCCAGAAGGTGCTATGGATGGATGATGTATTCACTAGCCTGTGACGACTTCCAGCTAGCTATGTGAGGAATCTAGCAATCTCAGGGTGCTCTACTCTGCTCACTCCAAAGTTGTCTGAACCCTTCCTTGGGTGTTAGGAGCTTGCTAGCCCTCCCTAGAGGTGTGGCTACTGATTTGGGCACTGGTCCTACCGCCAGCCTGTATACCTGAACAAAGGTGCAACCTTTCAGGAGTGTGATCACCATTTGTCAACTAAAGGCAGCTTCACATTTGAAGCTCGACTTTTGCGTCAACGCCCTGAATGGCTTCTTGCAAGGGTAAGATTACACCTCTCCCTGTACCAGGCTTCTATTGTTCCTGAGCCTGGAAGTCATTCACACGGCTCCCCGGGAGGGAAGAAGACTTTCTGGTGGCCAACAGCTGTGTAAGGGCACTGGACAAACTGGGCACAGAGTGGCAACTTTATAAAAGCTGTCTTTCCTTAAAAGTGACATTAAATTAGACTTTGGCAGCAATTTGGGTTTAATGCCATGATTAATTTGATACCTCGGAGTACCCATTTAGTAGTCCCATTCAAAAGTTAGCCAGGCTGCAGGGTCAGCCGGTAACACTGTGTTAGCCAATGAGGCTACCAACTCTTCAACAGGAAAAATGACAATTTGGAAGGTTTTTTGTTAGAGGATATTAAAGATATATGTCCTACTTAATAATATACAGCCCTCTGCCTTAGGGCTCCCTTAGAGGATACTTACGTATATTGTTTAGGGAAGTGGGTTTAAATGGCAAAGTCGAACTAACAGTTTTAAACTGCTCTTGCAGGCTGCAGTGACAGGCTGGGAGCTATTTTGTACTTTATCACACACAGGGTGGCACAACCAGGGCTGTAGCCCTGGGCGGGCACTCTGTCTTATGTGTCCTGGGTACCCTGGATACCATAAACTAGAAACGTATAAGTAAGCCGATTGAGGGTGGTCAATTCAACATACCTTTTGTAATGCGCTAGAGCACTGCCACTGAGGTCTGGACAGCAGGCCTCAGTCCACTCTCAGAGTCACAAAACCAGCAGCATCCGTCCAGAATTACGGGGGCGATCATGCAAAAAGAGGCCTTCCCTCATACAAACCTACGTTCACCTACAGTGCAAAATCTCTGGGTGTCTCTTTGGACAAAATACTTGATGTCCAACCTCAAATGAACGCCATGGCCAAGAGTACACGGCTCAAACTGAGGCTTTTGTGTGGAATCCATCACTTCATCTCAAATCAAGACAAGGCCGTAGTCCAGTCCCTGGGACTATTAATTGCCGACTGGACTCCATACTGACAGGCGGACCTAACGGTCACCTTGTCCCTCGGAAGGCAGTCCTGCTTCCAGGGGCTCCTTTATTTTTCTGGAAGTAGTAAATCTGATCATATTTCACCTCTTCTACGTATGCTTTTATAGCTCCCTATTGAAGTTAGATCCGTATGCTGGACAGCTTGCATCACACATAAGTTTATCTACTCTGTTACTCGTCTCTACCTGACTAGCAAGCTGACCTTCTCAAGGGGCCGATGCTCTCTTTTCAGTGCAGCTATGCTTCTCTTAGAACACCCTACATCCAGAAAACAGTGCATGACGGCTCAGTCCCTCTCGGGCAGTGTGACTAAAATTTGAACCCACCCCTCCTGCTTTGTGCACTATTCAATCCATGGTTTTTTAAAGAAACAGCCCAAACTCCTACTTTTCCAAAGATACTGCCACAGGCCTTAATTAACTCAGTAAGTAATTTCCTCACTTCCTCTTTCTTTTAAATCTCCTAATAGGAGCTTCTGCCAGTATTCTTGCCTTAGCTCTCTCATGCGCCTCAAACGGACCTCTCAAAATGTTCACTGTCCTCTTTTATGTACCTGAATATTTCTACTTCTAGAACCAAGGTGTGCCACTCCATGACTTCTGTGCCATCTACATACTGACATTTCTCACATTTTCCCCCATTGAAATGAACATCTCCGATAATCATGCCTTTCCCCCCTTAGTTTATTTTTGTTCTTGTGTTGTGAAAGTAGTCTTGCTATCATTCCATGTTTCATGTTCCACTGCTCCCTTGCATTGCAGTTCTGTAATGACAGGTTGCCAGTTTTCATGTATGTGGTATCTGTATAGTGCAAAGCTAGCCAAAAGGCTCTGGAGAGTTGTTTTCAGACGGTATAGCACTCTCTCTCAAAACCTTTCATTCCTGGTTTTGCATCCCCCTCAGCTTGTAGTTTGTTGTTCTAACTTGTGCTTTATGTTTTCATTTTGTTGCCTTCCGTAAAGTTCTATGGTATTGTAAACTGCGCTAACGCCCCTGGGACATGTTCACGCTACACGCTACATAAAACTGCACAAATAAATAAATCTAGAGGTGTAACTGAGCTCCATCGGCGGATCACAAACACAGAGAAAATGAATGAGTGCACAAGAAGGGTCTATTAATAAAATACAGAATGGTTGATACATTGTTCATAGAATCACGTCTGATCTGGAGATGTACACTGAAGTGCTGTCACTTCATGGACATGTTGTTGAAGACTGGCGAGGCTCTCATATTTGCAAAGGGGTATTAAATAGAACAGCTAATGTTTTTTATTCTGAATGGTGAATTTCCTTCTTCAAAGGTGGAAGGGTTGTTTACTTAAAGAACTGAATTGTCTTAGACTCTTCTGAAGGTTGCTAACTTGCTTGATAGCTGTGAATTTAGACATTGAATTTCACAAATTGAACCTGACTCTGGTTTGCTCTCTTTCTCCTCCATGTGTCTCGATAGTACCGAAGACCGCGCACCCACAGTATCTCCACCAGAAACCGGTGCAGTGGCTGGTGCCTGAACCCGCCAAGAACCATCTTGCTTCCGACAGGGTCTGCCAACTGGCCAAGCACAAGATGCGCAAATCAATTTTTGAAGGTTACGATCCGTATCGAATCCCTGAAGGAGCCAGGAATGCTGAGGCATCACCACGGATCATGGAGCTCTGCACCCCACTTCCCCGCAAAACAAGGCAAAAAAGGATTTAAACACGAACGAAGAAAGAGATCCACTACGTGGCCACTCCATATGTTAGACGAGATGGTCGAAAGTTCCGTGAATAGTGTATTTGTGGTATAGTCAGTGCGTGATCCTGAATCTCAGCTCACCCACCCTTCTGTCATGTGAATTAAACCTCCCTGGGACACGTGACGTGCAGGACATGCTATCACAAGCAGTGTTTTGGTATAGTGTAGGAAGAAAGACTCAGTCTGAATGTTGAACAAGCGGATCTTTACTCAGTAGCGGCCTGGGAGGTGTGGGGCTCAAGAACCTTCCATCCCTTTACGGCCGCTCACATTGTGGTCAAAGCCAGCCACTGGCCAGGGGCCCACTTGAGAAGTGTGAAAGAGGTTTATCACCATCAGTTCTGTGTCACAAAAATAACCCTATCTTCTTAAGTAACATTGTTATTAAAATGCGTCTTACAATTTTCAATCTGGCATGACCTTTACCAGTGAAACCTGTGCTTATAGCTTCCTGTCCAACTGATGCCACCTGGTTGGTTGTCCAAGGGGTAGGAAGTTTTGCAGTGGAGCCCAGGACAGGAGACACAGGCACAACAAAGGCCTTTTAAACTCTTGAGTCTGACTTTTGTGTGCTTCTGGACGTGAGGCTTACAAAGACACATGAACAACTCCAGTTCCACTCTTTTCATGTCTGTAATTACCACGTGCCTGCACATGTGAGAAGGCTACTTGCGGTTTGGGTACAGAGCAGCTGGTTTAACACAATATATTAGATTTCAGTGTATTAACACAGGTTACGTACTTTTGTGGTGAATCTGTTAAGTTTATGAAATTCATAGATCAATGATCTTTGTACTTCTGTGATACAGATGTCTTCTGTCAGGCCTAGCCACATTAACACGCAAGAGCAGGGCAGCGTTCAAATCTCAGCTGAATCTTCTGAGGCAGACTGCAAATGAAGGAAGTCCTCCAGAACTCCTGGGCTGAGGACAGGGTAAAATGGCAACAAAAGGCTGTTACAAAAAAAACAAAGACCCAGGAACACACATGCACAGCTGTGTAACAGGACTACCAATACAAGACTCTAATAGGTGACATTGTGGTCTGTGTAACTGTCCATCTGTACTCTGGAGTCTTCATACAAGGCTGAACCTGAGGGGTCTGTAAATCACTTAATGCATCACAGAATTGGCCTACTATTACAACTAGGGGTGGGCGGAATTTGCGTAGTTGCACTACGCAAAGCTCCGCGAAGTGGTAAAAAATCTCCGCGAGCACACAAAAGTTCCGGGTACACGCGGAATTGCTTGTTCCGCCCGTTCGCGATGCTTTTTCCCTGTTCGCGAACGCTGATTGCGTGCTCGAGGAGAAATATCTCGCAAACACGCATTTTGAAGGTGCAAACAAGCAAAAAATTCCATGAACCCACGGATCGCGGAATTTTTGGCGATATTACCCAAATTCCGCAAGCGGAACAGAATTTACCGCCCAGTCCTAATTACAAGGCTTTTGTTCGTCCAAGATTTGTAGGTCTTTCAGGGTGTGCATACGAATAAAACATTTGCAGGGACTGTAGAAGTGCTTTAATATTTTTTCCCACCTGGCCAGTTCCGACTGTTTGCAGACTGGCAGAAGCAGTTGTGGGTGAGTGCTGTGGTCACCGCCTCCTTAGTGGAAGTCCCATTCACACTGTAACACTGGTGGACCACCGATGCATTCGGCCAGTTCAGAGGCCTGGCTAGAGCCCTGAGGATGCTGGCAACGCTGCAGAGTCTGAAATACTTTCAAGAGAGTGGACAGGTGTTTTCTGGCCCTATCTGTCTATAAAGAGAAAATGTTGTGATAAATGTTATATAACAGTTACCTTAAGACCGACGCTAAGGGTTTTTCATAATATTTTACATGACCTGTATCTTTAATCAAGGGCAAGACTTTAAATGCTTTGTAAATTTTACTAAGTGTCTTTATTGTCTTGTTGAATGTGCATAATTTGGTTTTGAACGTGCAGAAACTAGTCAGCTATTTTATGTTTTACATAAGCCATCACAAACGGATTATTAAGTGGAGAATGCTTTGAATTGGGTGTCATTTTTATCTCATCAATTGTTACTGTTACTTAGGCCTTTAGATTGTGTTTTAATGTATAAAAGCATACATATTTTGTATAGACAACACTTAAACTAGGGACCCCCTCCAAGATCACAGTTAGCGTCGCACAACATCATCTTACAAAGTCACCAAAAAGGTTTTAGGAGATAGAAAACTACATGAGAGGTGATATAATGTCTTTGTTTTCTGTATTTGCAGCCCGGTGGTCCTGTTTTCGAAGACACAATAGGGCTTCTAAGTGTTGGCCACACAACAGACTTGAGAGACCTCTATTCCTGTTTTTATGGGACTGCTATATAACTCTTTTTCCTTTGCCACACCAGTGGAGTGTTACACGTATTGGAAGTTTTAATATATATAAAACAACAGAGGTGGGATTAATACGGGGAACAACCTTTACAACGCAACTTTTACAACGCACTACACTTACAACGCATTTTTTACAACGCAACATCCACTACAACGCATTCCATTACAACGCAGGACACTACAACGCATTTTTAAAAACTACCTTTACAACGCATTCCATTACAACGCATACTACCTTTACAACGCATACTATTACAACGCATAATATTACATTAAAACCCCTACACTATCCAACACTTGCCTTACTGTTGCACCCCCTGGAGTTAGAATAGTAATTTTTACCCCTATACTATCCAACACTTGCCCTACTGTTGCACCCCCTGGAGTTAGAATAGTAATTTTTACCCCTATACTATCCAACACTTGCCCTACTGTTGCACCCCCTGGAGTTAGAATAGTAATTTTTACCCCTATACTATCCAACACTTACCCTAATGTTGCACCCCCTGGATTAAGAATAGTAATTTTTACCCCTATACTATCCAACACTTGCCCTACTGTTGCACCTCCTGGAGTTAGAATAGTAATTTTTACCCATATACTATCCAACACTTGCCCTACTGTTGCACCCCCTGGAGTTAGAATAGTAATTTTTACCCCTATACTATCCAACACTTACCCTAATGTTGCACCCCCTGGATTAAGAATAGTAATTTTTACCCCTATACTATCCAATACTTACCTTAAATCCAATGTAATATTATGCGTTGTAATGGTATGCGTTGTAAAGGTGGTATGCGTTGTAATGGTATGCGTTGTAAAGGTAGTTTTTAAAAATGCGTTGTAGTGTCCTGCGTTGTAATGGAATGCGTTGTAGTGGATGTTGCGTTGTAAAAAATGCGTTGTAAGTGCATGCGTTGTAAAAGTGTGCGTTGTAACGACATACATCCGATTAATACATATATCACATGTACAAGCCTGCCGTTTCTTTATGGCTTTTCCCCCTTTTTCATTTTCTGTTGTGAAATATACGTAGTTGGAGGTTGAAAATAGTGTGTAACTCTTTCCTTCTTGTGGGCAAGACTCAAGAATTCTACCCTGCCAGACTAGCATATTTAATAATCTCCTGCAGTTTAACAGTTTATTGCAGCTCATGCGACAGTCTGCCAGTGGATCACGCCACAGAATATCTGTCAAGAATCGGCTTAGGGAGTTTTAACATTTTAATGCACCTGATCCGAGAACCACAGAATATTTGTAAAGGCATCAATCTTGCACTTTACTTTAGCAGAGCCGGTACTCATACTTTTTAGGTCTGGTGTTGGCCAAGAACTTTTGTTTTGAATATATATATATATATATATATATATATATATATATATATATATATATATATATATATATATATATATATATATATAATACATAATACATATGCACACACGTCTATATATGGAAAATGCTACTTACCATTATGCAGCTGTTCTTGGCATGTAGAGCTGCAGAATGACATACTTGTGCATAGATCGCCATCTGGTGTTGGGCTTGGATGCTTGCACTTTGTTGTTGTCTTGGAAGAGTCTTTTGTAGTCACGAGATAGGTGACTCCTCCCTTGGACGATAGTGCGCATGGGCATCGACTCCATCCTCAGATAGTTTTTCGCCATGATGGGAAATGATGGAGTCCGTAAGAGATAAAGAGATGTCCATGTGAATGTATGTAATTAAGATAGTACTGGAACAGATAGAGGTTCCGAGGACGCGGGTGGGCGTATGTCATTCTGCAGCTCTACATGCCAAGAACAGATGCATACTGGTAAGTCGCATTTTCCGTTCGAGGCATATGAGCTGCAGAATACATACTTGTGCATAGACTGTATAGCAGTGCTCTCCCCTAGCGGTGGTCGCCTGTATCTGTTGCAGTGGTCTGAAAAAGTGTTTTAAGGACAGCCTGCCCTACAGAAGCTTGTTGTTTTGCCTGCACGTCTACACAGTAGTGTTTGGTGAAGGTGTGTGGCGTAGACCATGTTGCTGCTTTACAAATGTCATCTAAGGGAATGTGCCCTAAGAATGCCATGGAAGCCCCTAGTTTGCGTGTTGAGTGCGCTCTAGGGGGAATTTTTAACGTGCTTTTTGCTTTCTGGAAGCATATTTGAATAAATTTGACTATCCACCTGGCAATCCCAGCTTTGGAGATGGGGTTTCCTTTATGAGGTGGTGAGAAAGCTACAAACAGTTGGTTTGTTGTTCTAAAAGGTTTAGTTCTGTCACTGTAATAAAGTAGAGCTCTTTTGACATCCAGTGTGTGAAGAGCTCTTTCTGCTACAGAATCTGGTTTTGGGAAAAAAACAGGTAATTCTACAGATTGGTTAAGATGGAAAGCAGCGATTACTTTGGGAAGACATTTTGGATTTGTTCTAAGAACCACCTTGTTATGATGTATTTGTAAGAATGGTTCTTGTATGGTTAAAGCCTGGATCTCACTTACTCTTCTGAGAGAGGTGATTGCTACTAGGAAAGCTACTTTCCATGTAAGGAACTGCAGTTCACATTTGTGTAGAGGTTCAAATGGAGGACCCATGAGCCTAGTAAGGAAAATGTTTAAATTCCACACTGGAGAGGGTGGGATTGTGGGAGGAATGATCCTTTTAAGGTCTTCCATAAACGCTTTGATAGCAGGTACCCTAAACAAATGTCTGTTTTGCAGGTAAGCGGCAAGGGCAGCAAGATGTAATCTTATGGACGTGTATGCTAGGTTACATCTTTGTATATGCAGTAAGTAGCAAATAATGTTTTGAATGGGAGCATCTAGTGGGTCAATTTTGTTGTTATTGCAGTAAATGACAAATCTTTTCCATTTGGATGCATAGAAAGCTCTAGTAGTAGGGTGTCTAGCTTCCTTAAGAATGTTCATACAATCCAATGGGAGGTTGAGATAACCGAACTCTAGGACTTTAGGAGCCAGATTGCCAGGTTCAGTTGAGCTGAATCTGGATGCCTTATCTCTCTATGGTTCTGTGTAAGAAGCTTTGGGGAGTGGTGTAGTTTTTGGTGTGGAACTAATGAGCGGTCCAGAAGTGTTTTGAACCATGGTTGCCGGGTTGTTGGAAGGCGGACCCCGAGGAGTCGGTGAGACCACCAAGGGGGGGGCCCTCTCACTGCACGAAGTAGCCGAGCGCTGCCGAGAAGTCTCCTGAGAGATCCTTCTCCTATCCCGTACTAGCACAGTAACACCACCACACCGGACTCAAGGAGGTTGTCTCAAGACAAACAATTCTTTATCATCAATAAAAGGTTACGAGTTCAATATTTACACGAAGGGATCGAGGGATCCACCAAAAGTCTCAATGTCTCTTTGGAAGGGTAGGGGTAGCGGGACAGTCTTTGGCAGGAATGTGGTACGAGGGTACCTGGGGCCCAGTTCTTATCCTCACGCTGGAGGACCTCCGATCTCGGAGGGGTCGAGCCGCGACGGCGTCAGCAGGGCTCTGGCGTACAGTTCGTGGAGAGCCGCGATTCAATCAGCAGGGCTCTCAAGATGGTCTCTGTTCAGCTCGAGCCGCGACGTCGTCAGCAGGGCTCCGAGGAAGGTTCCAGCGAGGTTGGGCCGCGACAGCGTCAGCAGGGCTCCGATGTTCCAGGTGGTTCAGAAAGAGTTCACAAGAGGGAGCCGCGACGCAGTCAGCAGGGCTCGTGATGGTTCCGACAAGAGTTCTTCTCCGTAGGGTCAGCCGCGATTCAATCAGCAGGGCTCTCGACTCCGGGATACAACTGCCGAGCTGTGGTGGGGTCGCCCCAGATATAGGTCTGGAGCCCTTTGATGTCCGGACCTATGCGCCCGAGGGGGCGGAGTGGCCGGGTGGAGGTGGCCAGACGCCCAGCAGGAGAGGCGCCAGGCCCATGGGAGTTGCCGGGCGATCACACCTCGAGAGGGGAGGACAGTTGGGGGTCCCATCGATACTGTCCTCCGCCGGGGGCGATGAATGGTTCCTGCGGCACCCCCTGGCTAGTTCGTGGTGCCTCGATGTCGGGCTTCGCTGGGGTCGAGGCCGGGTTGGTGCACGGGGTGACGTGGATGCCAACAAGATGGCGGAGCCACGAGGAGTATGCGACCACGTGCAGCTCCGGGTGAAGGGCCTTGGTGCAGTTCAGACGGGTGGCCCGTGAAGGCCGGGGCGGGGAACGGGCACAATCCAGGGGGTTAAGGACCACGCCACGAGGCCGGGTCCAACAGGCGTCCCCCCCAGCCGAAGGCATGGAGAGTCACCCATCTCCTTGGGGATTCTCCTCGTCAAGGCGGAAGAAGCGGGACAGGCCGTCGGCGTTGGCGTGGTCATTGCCGGGCCGGTGTTCGACGTCAAAGTCCATCCCTTGTAGCGAGATGGACCACCGCAGCAGCTTGGGGTTCTCGCCCCGCATTTGCATTAACCATTGCAAGGGCCGGTGGTCGGTCTGGACCCGGAAGTGGGTGCCAAAGAGGTAGGGCCGGAGCTTCTTGAGGGCCCACACCACAGCGAAGGCCTCGCGCTCAATAGTGCTCCAGCGTTGCTCTCGGGGCAGTAGTCGTCGGCTGATGAAGGCCACTGGTCGGTCGAGCCCCTTTTCGTCGGCTTGGGATAGGACGGCCCCGATCCCATACTCGGAGGCGTCCGTCTGTACCACGAACTCCTTCTGATAGTCCGGGGCCTGCAGCACCGGGGCAGTACACATGGCGGTCTTTAGGGTGTCGAAGGCTGTTTGGCAGCGGGGTGTCCAGTGTACCTTCTTGGGCTGCTTTTTGGACGTTAACTCTGTGAGGGGGCCAACAATGCTCCCATAGTCCCGGATAAACCGCCGGTAGTATCCGGTGAGGCCCAGGAAGGCCCGGACAGCGGTCTGGGTAGTGGGGGGTTCCCAGGTCTGGATGGCATCTATCTTCGCTTGGAGGGGGGCCACCTGCCCGCTCCCCACTTGATGGCCCAGGTAGGTCACGGATCCGTGGCCGATTTGGCATTTGCTGGCCTTGATTGTGAGCCCGGCCCGCTGGAGGGCGGCCAGGACGGCCTCCAGGTGGAGGAGGTGCTCGGCCCAGTGGTTGCTGTACACGGCAATGTCATCTAAGTAGGCCGCGCTGAAGGCCTCAAGCCCGGCCAAAACCTTGTTCACCAGTCTTTGGAAGGTGGCCGGGGCGTTCTTCATTCCGAAGGGCATCACCCGAAAGTGGTAATGCCCATCCGGAGTCGAAAAGGCGGATCTTTCTTGGGCGCCGGGGGTGAGCTGGATTTGCCAGTACCCGGCGGTGAGGTCCAGCGTGCTCAAGTAGCGAGCGGCCCCTAGGCGGTCGATCAGTTCGTCGGCCCGGGGTATCGGGTGTGCGTCCGTCTTTGTTACTCCATTCAGTGCTCGGTAGTCCACGCAGAATCGCAACTCCGGGGGGTGACCGGGAGCTGCGGCCTTGGGCACCAGGACGACAGGGCTGGCCCACGGGCTGTCGGAAGGCTCGATGACCCCCAGGGCCAGCATCTTCGCTACTTCGGCCTGGATGCAGGCCCGCACTCGGTCAGGCACCCGGTAGGCTCTGTGTCGTATGGGGGGGTTCTCCCCGGTGTCGACGTCGTGGACGCACCAGTGGGTCACCCCCGGGGTGAGAGAGAAGAGGGCTGCGTAGTCCCGCAGTAATCGCTGGCAGTCGTTGCGCTGCTCCGGGGTCAGGGACGAGGCGAGTTGGACACCTTCGATCGATCCATCATGGATGTTGGACTGCAAGAGGTCGGGCAAGGGCTCGGAGTCGTCCTCGCTCCCCTCGTCGGTCGCCAGCAGCAGGCTCAGTTCGGTCCGGGCGAAGTGGGGTTTTAGCCTGTTCGCATGTAGGACCCGGAGGGGGTTCCGGGGGGACTCCAGATCGACCAGGTAGGTGATGGGACTTTTCTTCTCCACCACCTTGAAGGGCCCGGTCCACTTGTCCTGGAGGGCGCCGGGTTCGACCGGGGCCATGACCCATACTTTCTGACCTGGCTCGAATTCTACCGTAGAAGTGTTGCGATCGTACCACCGCTTCATGTCCTCCTGGCTGGCCTCGAGGTTGGCTTCGGCTATGGCTCGGAACTTGCGGGTCTGGTTTCGGAGGGTCAGGAGGTATCGGTAGACGTCAGGAGGGCCGCCTCGGGGCTTCATCGCCCAGCCCTCCTTGACCAGGCTGAGTGGTCCGCGGACCGGGTGCCCATACAATAGTTCAAACGGGCTGAACCCCAGGGACTTCTGCGGGACCTCCCGATAGGCAAACAGGAGGCAGGGCAGCAGGACATCCCATTTCCGCCTGAGGGGTTCTTCCAGGCCCTGGATCATCCCTTTCAATGTTCGGTTGAACCGCTCAACCAGCCCGTTCCCCTGAGGGTGATAGGGGGTCGTGAACTTGTATGTGACCCCGCATTGTTGCCACAGGGACCGCATGTACCTGGAGATAAAGTTTGTGCCACGGTCGCTCACCACTTCGCTGGGGAATCCCACTCGGGAGAAGATCCCCATCAAGGCCCGGCCTACCACAGGGGCCGTTATAGTTCTGAGCGGGACCGCCTCCGGGTACCTGGTGGCGTGGTCCACGAGGACCAGGATGAAGCGGTGGCCCAGGGCGGTTTGGGGGTCCAGGGGTCCCACAATGTCGATTCCGACTCGTTCAAACGGGGTGCTGACGGCGGGAAAGGGCTGGAGGGGGGCCTTGACCCGACCCCCCGTCTTTCCGCTGGCTTGGCAGGTCTGGCAGGACCGGCAGTGGTTGTCCACATCTCTCCGCATCCGAGGCCAGTAGAAGTGGGTCACCAGACGACTGTACGTTTTGTCTTGCCCCAAGTGTCCGGCGAGGGGCACATCATGGGCCAGGTTGAGAAGGAACTCCCGGAAGCGGAGGGGGACCACCAACACGCGGCCGGCCCCGAGTTCTGCCACTTTCTGTTCACTGTACAACAGGCCCTCGGCCCAGTAGATCCGGTGGGTGCTGGTCTGGTCACCGTTGGCTTGCGCGGTCGCCTGCTGTCGGACCCCTTCGAGAGAGGGACAGGACTGTTGCTCTTGCTGGAAATGCTCTCGGGTGGGGCCCCCTTCATGTTGCCATTGCGTCAGTTCTGGTAGGGCGCTCGGAGAAGCCATCTCTTCGGGGGAGGATTCGCTGGGCCCGGGGTCGGTGTCCGCCTCCTCCTCGCTGCTGGCGGGAGGGGGTGTGAGCCCCTCGGGTCGGGCCGTCCCGGAGGTCGAGGAGGAGCGGGGGGCCGGGGCGGTCATGGACCGGGTGATGGCGCAGGCCCAATCAGCCAGTCCCAACATTCGGAGGTGCTCTCGTCGTTCTACTTGAGCCCAGGGGGAACTCTCCAAGTCGTTCCCCAGGAGGCAGTCGACCGGGGCGTCGTCGCGCACCGTCACCTTCAGCAGGCCCGTCACCCCTCCCCACTCGAAGGGGACCAGGGCCATCTGGCATAGGCTTTCACTGTTGTCGGCCGTCCGCACAGGGCACAGCACATTCGGTAGAATCTGTTCAGGGGTCACCAGGTGGCAGCGGACAGCGGTGATACTGGCGCCGGTGTCGCGAAGGGCTTCGGCCCGTTGTCCGTTGACCGTGACCTGCTGCCGGTACTTCTGGGTGTTGGTTGGGATGGGGGTGCAGGGTACCATCTCTCGGCTACCCAGGCAGACCAGGGACATGGCTGCCGGCTCCCACTCAGTGTTTTCTTGGTCGAGGGCCTCTTCTTCCTCCTCTCCCCCCAAGGCGGCGGCTGTCAGCTGCCGGGGCGGGGGCCCGCCGGCCCCGTTTCTTCGGTTCAGGGGGCAGGCCGGGTCGCTGGCAAAGTGTCCGGTTTGTTGGCAGCCATAGCAGGTCACTGGTGGCCGTGGTCCGGGTCGGGCCGGGCCCACCCTTCGCGCTAGGCTCGGGGAGAGATGTGGCTGCGGTGGCCCTCGAGGGGGGCTCCTGGGGGCCCCAGCGGGAGGGTCTCGGTTCCTGTTCGGCCCTCCCCCCCCACCGCGCTGGCGTGGGGGTCAGTTGGGGTTCCTCTGGTACTCCCCCATTGAGCTCCGGGGGACCCGGGAGTTGACCCATCGATCGGCCTCGACAGCAAGTTTGCGCGGGTCGGTCATTTTGCTGTCGAGGAGGTGCTGTCTCAGTTCCACGAAGCAATTATTGGAAAGGTGTTCCCAGACGATGAGGTCGACCAGTTGTCCGTAGGTGGTTACTTTGCTGCCTTTGATCCACCCTTCTAGGGCCCGACTGAAAAAGTCCACATATTCCACCCAGGTGGTACCCGGGATTTTCTTGCAGTCTCGGAACCGCTGGCGGTACATCTCCGCTGTTAGCCCGTATCGGGTGAGCAGGGCCTCCTTCATGTGATCGTAGGAGGTCATCACCTCCTCCGGTAGCTGGAGCAGCGTGTCCCGCCCTTCACTCAGGAATCGCCCCCACAGGCCTGCGCCCCAGTCTTTTCGGGGCACCCGATGGGAGGTCATGGCCACCTCGTAGGCCTTGAACCATTGTTGGATATCGTCATTCTTGTAATACTCCTTGACGACCTCCTTCGGGATATGCACCTTGGCCTCGGGGGGCGGTAGAGTGTCTCTAGTACTGGGGGTGTCGGTCCCTCCGTTCTTGGCCTTGATCTCGAGCTCCTTGAGACTGCGCTCGTGCTCAAGAGTTATTTTCTTTTCCTCCAACTCCCGGTGTCGTCTCTTCTCTTCTATTTCTTCTTGAAGGCGTAGCTGCTCGAGGGCCAGTTTCTTTTCTGCCAGCTGGAGTTCGCCGTCCAGCCGCAGTCGGGCGAGCTCTAGTTCGTGGCTCCGGACCTTTTCCCGCTCTCGTATTTCTTCCTCGGAGAGGCCGGTTTCTAGGCTCTTTCTTCCTCCGGTTGCCGGGGTCAGTGCGGTTGCTGTGGTCTCCGTCAGGGGCAAGGGCCCTTCTTCCTGGGAGGGGCCTGCCCCAGCCTCCAACCATGCCCTCAGAGCTTTCTGCATCTCTTCCTTGGTACCGAGGCTGGTGGTTGCAATGCCTTTGTCTCTGCAGAACTGTTTTAATTCTTTGTGCGTATATTCCTCCAGCCGTTCGGGCTGGAACTCCATTGTCGCGTTGTTTTCCTGGTTGCTCATGATGCTATTTGTTTGGATGGGTAGCTAGTGGGTACTGGCTGGTACGTACTGCGTTCGGCTCGGATCCCGTCGCTGGCCACCAAATGTTGGAAGGCGGACCCCGAGGAGTCGGTGAGACCACCAAGGGGGGGGCCCTCTCACTGCACGAAGTAGCCGAGCGCTGCCGAGAAGTCTCCTGAGAGATCCTTCTCCTATCCCGTACTAGCACAGTAACACCACCACACCGGACTCAAGGAGGTTGTCTCAAGACAAGCAATTCTTTATCATCAATAAAAGGTTACGAGTTCAATATTTACACGAAGGGATCGAGGGATCCACCAAAAGTCTCAATGTCTCTTTGGAAGGGTAGGGGTAGCGGGACAGTCTTTGGCAGGAATGTGGTACGAGGGTACCTGGGGCCCAGTTCTTATCCTCACGCTGGAGGACCTCCGATCTCGGAGGGGTCGAGCCGCGACGGCGTCAGCAGGGCTCTGGCGTACAGTTCGTGAAGAGCCGCGATTCAATCAGCAGGGCTCTCAAGATGGTCTCTGTTCAGCTCGAGCCGCGACGTCGTCAGCAGGGCTCCGAGGAAGGTTCCAGCGAGGTTGGGCCGCGACAGCGTCAGCAGGGCTCCGATGTTCCAGGTGGTTCAGAAAGAGTTCACAAGAGGGAGCCGCGACGCAGTCAGCAGGGCTCGTGATGGTTCCGACAAGAGTTCTTCTCCGTAGGGTCAGCCGCGATTCAATCAGCAGGGCTCTCGACTCCGGGATACAACTGCCGAGCTGTGGTGGGGTCGCCCCAGATATAGGTCTGGAGCCCTTTGATGTCCGGACCTATGCGCCCGAGGGGGCGGAGTGGCCGGGTGGAGGTGGCCAGACGCCCAGCAGGAGAGGCGCCAGGCCCATGGGAGTTGCCGGGCGATCACACCTCGAGAGGGGAGGACAGTTGGGGGTCCCATCGATACTGTCCTCCGCCGGGGGCGATGAATGGTTCCTGCGGCACCCCCTGGCTAGTTCGTGGTGCCTCGATGTCGGGCTTCGCTGGGGTCGAGGCCGGGTTGGTGCACGGGGTGACGTGGATGCCAACAAGATGGCGGAGCCACGAGGAGTATGCGACCACGTGCAGCTCCGGGTGAAGGGCCTTGGTGCAGTTCAGACGGGTGGCCCGTGAAGGCCGGGGCGGGGAACGGGCACAATCCAGGGGGTTAAGGACCACGCCACGAGGCCGGGTCCAACACGGGTCATGTTGGAGCAACTAGGATAATTTTTAGAGACTGTTGTTTGAGCTTGCGTACTACTAATGGAATGAGTGGGAGTGGCGGAAAAGCGTACGCAAATCTGCCTGACCAATTCATTCATATCGCATTGCCTTTGGACAATGGGTGTGAATACCTGGCGGTGAAGGTTGGGCATTTTGCATTTGCGTGTGTGGTGAACAGATCTATGTCTGGATGGCCCTACATGTGAATAAATGGATGAAGAACTTGAGGACGAAGTTCCCATTCGTGTATCTGCTGTGTTTGACGACTGAGCAGATCCGCAATCTGATTGTGTACCCCTGGAAGAAGTTCTGCTAGAAGGTATATCTTTTGTGGGATGGCCCATCTCCATATGTTTCGCGCTAGTTGAGAAAGCTGCAAAGAATGTGTTCCTCCTTGTTTTTGTATATAATACATTGCTGTCATATTGTCTGTGCGGACAAGGACAGTTTTGTTGGTGAGATGTGGAATGATTTTAGTGCGAGAAAGATTGCTAGTAACTCCAGGTGGTTGATGTGGAGCACTTGTTGTTGAGGGGTCCACCTGCCATGAATCGTGTGGTTTAGGAGATTGGCTCCCCAGCCGGTGAGTGATGCGTCTGCTGTTAGCACTATCTGATGAACAGGGTCTGGGAACGGCCGCCCTTTGGAAAGGTTTTGTGTGTTCCACCACTGTAGAGAGCGATGTGTGCGGCTGTCCACCAATACCAGATCTGAAAGTTGACCGGGAGCCTGGTGCCACTGACGTGCTAAGCATTCCTGTAAAGGGCCCATCTGAAGTCTTGCATGAGGCACTATGAAAATGCAAGAGGCCATCATTCCTATGAGCTGCATAAACACTCGAGCTGGTAGTGAGTGTTGAGGTTGAAAATTTGTTATGAGGGTTTGCATACTGGCTATCCTGACTGGATTGGGGCATGCAAGAGCTTTGGAAGTATCTATTGTGGCCCCTAGATACTGATGTATGTGAGAGGGCTGGAGATGTGATTTGGTGAGGTTTATCGTGAACCCCAAGTTGTGGAGCAGATGAATTGTCTGCTGAGTGTGATAAACACACGGGTTGTATGACTTGGCTTTTATCAGTCAGTTGTCGAGGTATGGAAACACATGAATTTGTTGTCTCTTTGTGAAGACTCTGGGTGCTGTGGTTACTCCGAATGGGAGGACCATGAATTGATAGTGTTGACCGTCCACTGTAAACCTTAGATATTTCCTGTGAGCAGGGTGTATAGAAATTTGGAAGTAGGCGTCCTTCAGATCTAGAGTGGCAAGGAAGTTATCTTGTTGGAGCATTGAAAGGACTTGTTGAAGAGTAATATTGTGAAAATGATCTGACTGTATGTAAATATTGACAGGTCTGAGGTCCAGTATTAGTCTGAGAGTACCGTCCTTTTTGGGGATGAGAAAGTAATGGGAGTAAAGCCCTGTACCTTGATGCTGGAGGGGAACTGATTCTATTGCATGCTTTTGAATCAGTGAGAGAACTTCCTGTTTGAGGTGCATTAGATGTTCTGTGGACATTGGACGTTGTTTGGACGGTATGTTTGGGGGAGTTGTGGTAAGTTCCAGGCAGTAACCATGCTGGATAATTTGCCTTACCCACTTGTCTGTGGTGACAGGTAGGAACTGTGAGAGTCTTCCTCCGACCGGAGTGGAATGGTGTGGAGGGAGCGGCGGGAAGTCATTGTTTGGTAGTGTGGGAGGTTCAATTGTTGTTACCTCAACCTCTCCCTTTGTTATTATTTCCCCTGTACCCACCTCTAAAATATCCCTTGTTGGGGGATGTTTGTGTGTGGCTTTTGTAGGAGGAGGAGGTAGTGTCTGTACTAATGTTTTTGAATGCGCCCCTATGAAAGGAGCGACGAAAGGAACCTCTTGTTGATTGAGACTGTAATGCTCCCATAGATTTTGCAGTATCTGTGTCTTTTTTCATTTTTTCCAAAGTTGTATCTACAGCTGGGCCAAATATGTGTTCTTGATCAAACGGCTGATTTAAGATAGTTGTTTGCACTTCTTGTTTAAAACCAGAAATGCGCAACCATGCATGTCTGCGTAGTAAGACACTGGTGTTGACAGATCTAGATGCAGTGACTGCTGCATCGAGGGCACATTTGATGGATGCATTTGTAATTAACTTCCCCTCCTGGACCGAATCATTGGCTTTGGCCTTGTATTGGTGAGGCAAATGTTGAATTAGGTCTTCCAGCTCATCGTAGTGAGCCCTGTCATATCTGGCAAGTAGTGTCTGTGAATTAGCTATCCTCCAGTGATTGGCTGCTTGGGAGGCAACTCATTTTCCTGATGCGTCTAGCAGTTTGGACTTTGTGTCCGGAGGTGGAGCATCACCAGAGGTTTGTGAATTAGCACATTTTCTTGCATTGGACACTACCAGAGAATCTAACGGGAGTTGTCCTTTAATGTAGGTGGGATGGTTGGGGGTGGGTTTATACTTTTTATCAATCCGAGGATTGAGAATCCTGGTGATGACAGGGTCTTTAAATATGTCAGGTGTATGTTTAATGATACCTTTGAGCATGGGCAATGTATGTATTGACTTTTGTGACTGGGCAAAAGTATCTAGCAGGAAGTCTTCTTCCATAGGGTCTAAATGTAGTTGAACGCCATGGTATTACGCAGCTCTATTAATTAACTGACTAAACCCTATATTGTCATCTGGAGGAGATGGTCTTGTAGGGTATGCATCTGGATCAGGAAGGTCTGGAGGATCTGAAGGATTGTTGTAATATGCCCATGAATCCTGTGGTATAGTGTTGTCATCCTCAGGGTCATTTAAAGGATCATTATGGTGTGTACCCCCGCCCCCTAGGTCATCCTCATCATGCGGTGGTAAGGGTGAGCATGGAGAGAGACTAAGAGAGTGTATGGGAGAGTTTGTAGGAGACAAAGGTTTAGTAGGAAGAACAGGAGAAGAGGGTGAGGTTGCAAAGTCTCTTTTCTTCACAGGTACCTCAGGAGAGTGTGAGGTATCTAATTTCCTCTTCTTACTTGGGAGGCTCACAACATGGCCTGTTTTAGGGTCCACATGTAATGTTTTTTGTTTCAGATCAATAGGATCTGCTTGAAACAGTACTTCCTCCGTGTTGTCTCCTTTCAGTGCCGATTTGTTCGGTTCTGAATGGGGTTTAAATGTATGCTTTGGAGCTGTAGGAGGGGTCTTGTGCTCCTTGGGCTTCGATGTTGAGTCGGAAATATTTTTCAGATCCGAAATCTTTCAGTGTTTGTTCGGATCCGAGGCCTTATGGTCTTTCGGTGCTGAAGAGCTCGATGCCGAGGCCTTTTTGGACATAACGGGAGTAGGGTGTATTCCCGATTTTGGTACCAACGGTGTTTTTTGGGTACTGATATACGGCTTGCTCGGTCCCGAGCTACCGGAAGGCTTTTCCTTTGTCTTCGGAGCCGGGCCTGGACTCGACTAAGGCCTTCAGGCAAAGTTTTGACCGGAGCCTTCTTTTTTTCTAAGGGGGCCAGGGTAGGGGCGTTTGTACTCACTCTTTGACCTGGAGTGATGTGGTCATCGTAGCCGAAGTCATCAGCTTCGGAGACAATGTCGAGTTCCTCTGAATCTTCTGCCTCTGGAACATCGGGGCCCTCGTCAAAGATGTCATGTGGCACCTGTGAAGCCGGTTGAGCCATAACGTGTCGTCGAGCCCGGCGATCACGGATAGTCTTTTTAGATCGAAAAGAGGCGCAGGCTTGGCAATCCTTTTCTTCGTGCTCTGGCGAGAGACAAAGGTTGAAGACCTTGTAGTGGTCACTGTGCGGAAATTTAGCTCCACACTGGGGGCATATTTTTAATGGAGTCCTTTCAATTGGCCGTAGACCCGAATGGCGCCGATAGGCCCAGAAGCCCACGTCGACAACTGGAATCGAGGAGTTTCAAGTTAGCGCGTCGAAGGTCACGTGAGCGAAACAATACCGTCAAGTAGTGATGGTTTGCTCGTCGAAAAGGTTTGTAAACACGGTACCGAACCGGAGTGCCAAAAGTTACATCCGAACCTGATGGCGGAAAAAAACAATCTAAAGATGGAGTCGATGCCCATGCGCACTATTGTCCAAGGGAGGAGGTACCTATCTCGTGACTACAAAGACTTCTTCCAAGACAACAACAAACTGCAGTCATCCGAGCCCAACACCAGATGGCGATCTATGCACAAGTATGTATTCTGCAGCTCATATGCCTCGAACATATATATATATACTTCTTGCTTATAGGGGCTTTTGGCCAGTCCTCTTCATCCTATTGCTGTGTCATTCACATTTTGCTTCTGCCCACCATATCATACAGCACGGCGCATACAGCCCGCCCACTTCAGTCACTGGCCTGCCTGACTATGAGTGATGGCATTCTGCTTTGCATAATATACACATCCGTACAATAAGTACCCCGATTCAGAGACTACTGAAGAAATGTGTGCTTGTACTTAAAGGCAAATATACATTTTGGCTTTTAGATTATGCTTATTTTCATTGAATGTGTGATTTCATACAAAAATCATTCACAAACAAAACATGCATTGGCAAAGCTAAAAGGCAGATAGCCAAAGCCAAACCTTTGCCAATGGCTGGTTAGGTATATTTTTCAATCTGATAGAGACTTCTAGCTGCAGATTCCTTACCTTTGAATTTCCCAGGTGTCAGGCTGGATCCAGAAATGTTTGCTGAGCAATACCCCTTGGGCGCAGCTTCGGGTGGCTCCATTCGGCTCCACGTGACGTTCTCAGCATAAGTAGCATCGGTTATGACATTGCGGTACCTATATAGGCACCACCCACACCAGTTCTTTTCTTTCCGCGCAAGTTAAGTGCCGATCCGAGAAGAGCTACCCCTCTGTCGCTTCTTGACAGACTTTTTCTCCACTTTTCGTCAACTTCACTCGGGGAAGAGGCACAAGAAGAAGAAGTCCAAGCGGACTTCATCTTCAGCTCAGCTGTCATCTGTCGATGAAAGAGGTGATGAGCACTGACGCTCTAGGCATGGATCTGCGGAGCCGGAGCCAAGGTTGACTTTGCGCCTCCCTCCCTTTCTGGAAGCCGGAGTGACCCCCGCTCAAATAAAAGATTTTTACGAGGCCATGCGCCGCGTATTTGAGTGGGCCGATCTCTCTGGTGAGCCGTAATGCCCGGCTCGGAAGTGGGCCCATCAGGTTTGACGCCGTTGGCTCCAGCCACGGTGCCGGTGTGGCCTCAGGGATCCAATCCTGGATCCGGATCGATGCCGGTCGTGCCATTGCCACCCCTTCTGGCGTCGGACCTGAAGTCGATGCCTTTCGGTGCCGCTGGTGCCCACCGGTGGCGCCAGCCCTATCCTTATCCCCGACAACACGGAGTCAGAACGACGCCGCTATACGCCGATTCTGGCGCCGATTGAACCCAGGGGTTCTATGTTGTTGCCTGAACACTTTGAGGATTTGTTAGGCTCGGGAGAGGAATGGGAGGGGTCTTTGAACACTTTGGAACACAAGGATGACTCTGCAGAGCAGTTGGACTGGTATGGGGAACTTGGGGAAGCCAGTGGACTGGACACTTCTCCAGATACTGGCATGCTCTCTCCACCAACTGTGATTACGGAGGAGAGGGCATCCTATGCCATGGTGGTTAAAAGGGCAGCCGAGGTCCTCGGACTAGAACTGCCTTCCATGCAGGTCAGGACTAATCTCCTGACTGAAGTGCTTCATATTGGGGCTTCCACCTCCGAAACGCTTCTGCCCTTCAACTAAGCACTAACTAATGTCCTTCTAGTCACGTGTTCCAAGCCTAGCACAGGGGCTCCTGTGATTAGGACAATTGCACGCCGCCATCACCCAGCTCCGGGTGACCCAAAGTTCCTCAGCCAACACCCCACCCCCTAAAGTTTGGTGGTGCTGGCCTCTTCTTCCCAGGAAGCGTTCCCGTCTGCACCTCCGGAAAGGGAATCCAAGAGGCTGGATTCGTTTGGTAAGAAGAGGTTTTCTTCCTCCAGCCTGGCATTGCAGTTGGTGAATACCGCATGCTTATTAGTTTGTTTCTCCCACTCACTTTGGGAGACGGTTGTGTAAGTGCTACCACAAGGCCAGGAGGAGGCCTGGGCTGTGCTCTCTCAAGCAGTTAAGCACAGGAGAAGTGCAGCAAAATTCACCATAAGGTGTGGCCTTGATTCACTGGGCAGATCGATTTCCACGACAGTGGCCTTGAGGTGCCATGCCTGGATTAGAACAACTGGCTTCTCGGGCGATGTCCAGGCAAATTTGATGGACATGCCTTTTGATGAAACACGTCTTTTGGGGGAAAAGGCAGATTCATCTGTAGTGAGGTTAAGGACTCTTTGAGCTATGGCCAGATCCTTGGTCCTCTCTTCTACTTCTCGTGGCCAGTCTACCTTTTGCCCCTTTTGTGGCAACAGAAGGGGTTTCCAGCCATGTCAGCCCTACCCCAGCCACTGTCCTGTGCAGGCTTTCCAAGCCGTCCGGGGATGTGGACGCAGTTCATTCTGACTTAGGAATGGAAGCCAGAAGTCATCGGACATCCTGCCCTCGGCAGCCGCAGCCTCCAAGCACTCCTAGTCTGACTCTGCAAGACCACACTACTCCGGTTGACAGGAGAATCCATCATCATCTTCCCCATCATCATCTTGAAGGTCCTTAACATCGGACAAGTGGGTCTTGCAGATCATTTAGGATGGCTCTTTCTTTTCCTCTTCCCCTTCTGTCAAATGAGGAACGGCTGAGGGAGGATCATTTGAAATTGCTCCAGGAGGAAGTTCCAGCTCTCTTGGCCAAGAGAGCTATAGAGAGGGTCCCGGTTTCAGAAGTAGGCAGCGGTTGTTATTCCTGCTACTTTCTGATTCTAAAGAAGAACAAAGGGTTGCGGCCCATTTAAGATCTTCGGACCGTCAATCTCTTTCTCAAGAAGGAGAAATTCAAGATGCTAACGCTAGCTCAGGTCTTGTCTGCCATAGACCAGGAAGACTGGATTGTAGCGTTGGACCTGCAGGATGTGTATTTTCACATCCCCATCCTGCCGGGCCACAGGCGTTACCTGCGGTTCAAGGTAGGCCACGAGCACTTTCATTTACCATGCTCCCTTTCCAGCCTTATCAGTGCCCCTCGGGTATTCACCAAAGTGATGGCAGTGGTCGCAGCTCATCTGCGTAGGTTAGGGGTGTCAGTCTTCCCCTACCTCGACGACTGGCTGTTGAAGGCATCCTCTCCCTAGGCATTCGTCTCCTACCTTCAGACTATGGCAAACCTCCTGCATTTGGTGGAGTTCTCTATAAATGTGTCAAAGTCACACCTGACTATCTTCTCAGATGCTCCATTTCATCGGAGTTGTTTTGGACACAGTGCAGTTTCGGGCCTATCCTCCCAAGCAGTAAGTCCAAGATATTCAGGTTATGATTCCGTTGTTTCAGCCTCTATCCTGGATTTCGGTGAGAATGCCTCTGAGGCTGTTGGGCCTCATGGCCGCCTGCATCCTGTTGGTAAAGCATGCCAGGTGGCCTATGCGGGCTCTGCAGTGGGACCTGGAGTCCAGTGGGCACAGCATCGAGGAAATCTCACCGACATGGTCCAGATCTCGGAAGGAACTGAACGAGATCTGCAGTGGTGGTCTATGAACCGTGATTGGGTCAACGGCAGACCCCTCTCCCTTCCCCAACCAGAGCTTACATTTGTGACAGATGCATCACTTCTGGGATGGGGTGGCC
Organism: Triturus cristatus; assembly: GCF_964204655.1. Taxonomy (NCBI): domain Eukaryota; kingdom Metazoa; phylum Chordata; class Amphibia; order Caudata; family Salamandridae; genus Triturus; species Triturus cristatus. The sequence goes on from NC_140595.1 coordinate 15,198,526, forward strand.
ATCTGGGAGAGGTGGAGATCAGGGGACACTGGTCTCTGATGGAGTCGGGGCTCCACATAAATTTATTGGAGCTTTGAGCGATTCGTTTGGCATTGAAAGCATTTCTTCCCTCTGTCAAGGGGAAGTTATTGCAGGTGTTCACGGACAACGCCATGTGGTACTGCAACAAGCAGGGCGAGGTGGGGTCGTGGACCCTTTGTAGAGAGGCCCTGCGTCTCTGGACATGGCTGGAACAGCATGGCATAACCCTGGTGGTTCAACACCTGGCAGGTTCTCTGAATGCCAGGATGGATGAACTCAGCCGTCGATGTCTAGTGGATCACGAATGGCATCTCCGGTCGGAGGTGGCGCAAGATCTCTTTCAGCAGTGGGGAGAACCTTGGTTAGATATGTTCGCCTCTGAAGAGAATGCAAAGTGTCAGCAATACTGCACGCTGGAGTTTCCGCGGCGGCTATTGCTCGGCAACGCCTTTCGTCACGAGTGGAGCTCAGGCCTGCTGTACCCCTTTCTGTAATACCACTCCTGCACCAGGGTTCTGAAGAAGATCAGGAACGACTGGGCCCAAGTCATTCTTGTGGTTCTGGCCTGGGTGAGGAGAGTCTGGTATGCAGAGCTGCTGAAGATGAGCATCGATTCTCTGATCAGGCTGCCCCTATAGGAGGATCTTCTGTCCTCGCAGCAGGGGAGGACTCTCCACCTGAACCTGTCAACTCTTCGCCTCCATGCGTGGAGATTGAGTGGCGGCAGTTGATGGCTTTTGACCTTCCTCCCGAAGTATGCAACGTTATTTTGGCAGCCAGGCGGCCCTCCACTAAGACAGTATATGCCTGCCGTTGGCAGAAATTTGTATTATACTGTACGGAAAGGTCTATTGACCCTTTTTCTGCTTCTCTTTCCACTATTGTATTCATTCTAACCCTTTCCCAACGGGGCTCTGCTTTGGGAACTCTCAAGGGTAATCTTTCTGCTCTGTCTGTTTTCTTGCGGCTGCCAGATCAACCCTCTCTCTTTAGGTCCCCAAAGTAAATACATTTTTAAAGGGGCTGGCGCACTTGTTTCCGCCCACGCCCTTTGTTATGCTGCAGTGGGACCTTAATTTGGTCCTTACTTATCTTATGTGTGCTCCCTTCGAGCCTTTACACAACTGCCCCCTCCCTGCTTACCACCAGACAGCCTTTTTAGTGGCAATTACATCTTCCCAAAGGGTGAATGAGTTGCAAACGTTATCCTGCACGCCTCCCTACATGATGCCTTTCCCGCACAAAGTGGTGCTTCACACCTGTGCTTCATTCTTACCAAAGGTTGTGACCGCATTCCATCTGGGTCAATCCATCACATTGCCCACCTTCTTTGCTCCCCCTCTCTAAGGAAGAGGAGCATCTCCAACGCCTGGACCCAAAAAGAGCATTGTCATTCTACCTTGACCCCACAAAAGAGTTCCTGGTGGACGAGCAACTCTTTGTGGGGTATGTGGGAGCTAAGAAGGTGCTTGCAGTGCAGAAAATGACCATCTATCACTGGGTCGTTCTCTGTATTAAGATTTGCTATGCCCTGGCTAAGAAGCAGCCCCGGGAGGGATTAAGGTCCCATTCTACCAGGGGGAAGGCTGAGACTACCGCCTTGGCTCAGGGTGTCCCAGTCCTTGACATCTGCCAGGCGGCAACGTGGGCATCCTTGCACATGTTTGCCAAGCACTACTGCCTGGACAGTCAGGTCTGTAGGGACGGGCATTTTGCTCGTTCGGTCCTTCAAGACTTCCTAGTATAAGGTATTGGTCCGCAACCCACCTCCAGGATGGTGTGGCTTGGGTATCTAATTCAAAGGTAAGGAATCTGCAGCTAGAAGTCTCTATCAGATGAACAACTTACTTACCCTCTGTAGCGCATTATCTGGTTGAGACTCTAGCTAGCTGCAGAGTCCTTACAGCCCCACCCATGCCTCCCCGCTTTGCAGACTGATTTTGTTAGGGCTAGGGTTACTCCCCTTTTCAGGGCCCTAGTTTTGCACACGACTACGTCAGTTACCTCGTGGCTCTGCGCTACTGGCGTGGAAAAAATGAAGAGTACTGAATTCAAAACAAAATCATTAAAAAAATATAAAGTATTTACACAGTTAACTTAAATTTACAAACCCTGTTTAATTTATTTGATGAGCATCACTTACCACCCACACAACATTGCACATGATCTCTCAAACCAAACTTTTGTTAAATCCATTTTACTTTGGCAACCCAAGTTCAACACTCTAGTGAACCCCACCTCTTTTTCAACTTTACTATGTTGCTAGTAAGACAAATTTAATTTATGTAACAGTATGTTCACTTATGTGTATGTCAAGCACCTACAAATATAAAAAGCCCAGATCTATCTCACAGAAACACGCAAACAAATATCAAATTATATACTAAGTATGATGTAAAAATACTAGACAAATTGTAAAACTAAATTAATCAAAGTATATTTGAATACCTTATTGGGCAACAGTCAGCACTGAAAAATACAATGGAAGAAAAATATCAGCTTCTCCCAAAAACATCGGGACATTCGAGAAACACCGTATAGTAAATGATAAAAAAAATAAATGAAAAACTGCTAATTTGTGCTACTCAAAATAATTCTGAAATTCTGAAAATTAACGCAAAATGGCCAATGGATGGAACCTATCAAACCTGCCTAGCCAGTTATCCAAATTTACATAATTGTCCAGATATGACAAAAACAAACAACACCTCTGTTACAGCCCATCCTATAGGCAAAAGCACTGCTTCCTGCACCCCATTATTTATAAAATTCAAACAAATGCTCACAAGCCAATTAAAAAAGCAATAATAACATTTGAAATAACTACTATCAACACAATAAGGAAAGTATTTCTTAGCACCAACATTCACAAAAGGGCCTATTCCCCCTTAAATCAAGCACAGTGGAGAAAAGATACTAAGGTCAAATCAATAAGAAAAATACAAGTCAGAACGAATTTTAGTATACCAAAGAAACAATCAGATTAAAATGAAAGGTATTTAAAGAGCAGGACGATAAACTCCCAGATTTACCCAAAAGAATCTGGAACTGGTATTGGCCAATACTATACAGAGGGGCAAAAATGTATAATTTAGTTAAAAAATGACATAATGCCTTCATTTCTAAAAAATAAAAAAGCACTGTAAAATGATGGACAAATATAAATCCTGATAGAAATATTACAAGAAAAAAACTAAAAGGAACACTAAACCAAAACAAGGCCAGTTAAATCACAAAAAAGGTCAGTCAAATGTCTTAATCAGACTCGTTGGACACAAGCTACAACTCTGAACTAATATATTTAATAAGGAAACAATAGTAGGTCCTACTTTGCTCCATTATAATGGAAAACAAAAGATTAAAAAGTATATATTATTTTAAAATAAAAAGAACATTCACTAATACTATTATATTGTTATACAGTACTGTTATCATCTTGTTGAACTATCCTAAAATAGGCTTATAAAAGATGAGGGAACTAAAATTAATTGCTAATTGTTTTAATTTGTTTTAACTTTGACCCTTTCTTTTGAAAGCAAAAAAACATGCTGAAAGGCTGAAGTGTAAAACTAGAGAGGTAACTTAAGCAGAAGATACCAGGCAATGAGCTGTCCGTGAAAGCTATGGACATATGGGGAGCCTGTTGGGGTCGCTGTAGTATGACATAATGAAGATACGCGCTGCTCTGTTTGTTGTTGATCCTTAACCGTCTATGTCCAAATATGGTAAAATATTTTATAATAGATATGTTTTATATACCTATGTGACTGCTACCCTTCTCATGTGGGTTAATATTCAATGAAAGTGTGTTTGCAAATAATGTACAAGGAAAAGATAAGTGTATGTTAAAGTTGATGAAGTAATGGTAACTTGAGGTAAACCTTAGAAGGTGAAGGCAAGGGTCTGTGAGAGTAGTGTTGAGTGTGCTCTCACTCAAGGAAGCAGAGCTGGCCTTATCAGCTGGATTCTGCACATGGCCTGGGACCAGCCATAGCAGGTGAACGTATAGTGTTCGCCTAGAGTCCTATTCTGACAATAGTGATATCACAACGCGGGCCAACATCCGGGCTTATCTATGGCAAATCAAAATATGCACATTCATGTGGTTATGGAATTATGAACACGCCCCATAAGACATGTCCTTGCGGTTGGACAGCGTGTGAGAAGGAAATGTCTGACCCTTGCAGACCTTCAGAGCAGCATGCACCGGGAACACAGCGATTTGTGAACAGCATTGACTTTGGGTGTAGACTAGCTGCACAGCATCCGCTCGCAAGAATTGATCCATTTACTGTTTTTTGGCAAATCGGCGTTGCTTCCGAATCTGGCTGTTGCTATCTTTTTCGTAGCACAGGATCCTCAAATATATTGTCCCAATGTTTTAGAAACTTTTAATAAGTGCAGATGCTCAGGTCACGAACGATGACGCACAGGAGCCTCGTGGATGTCATGGTTGTCCACTTTGGGCTTGTTGTAGGATTGTGGACTGGGCTGCAGAGGCGGACAGTGCCCATACTGTGTTAACAACAAATGGTGGATTATCCTACACCCAGTGTTGAATCCACAACAGATGAGGGTTACAGGGTAGCAGCAGCTCTGAAGTGCTATGAAAGATGTGTTGTTGGGATCAAGGGATCGCATCCATTTGGCTTTAAACATACAGCATTCAAGCTGTGTCAACTTTTGTGGGATTTCTCTATAATGGATGACAAATGACTTTTTTTTACGGATGCCTGACCTTGTATTAGTAATGGTTATGTCTCAGAGACACTACGCAGCTCATCACAGGACGGTGTAATGCATTGGAGGTGCAGCATCGATGCTGCCTCAGACCAGAACTGCCATATCATGTATTCAGTCCAGGCTCGTCCCTACGACAGGCTCGAGGACTTTCCCTCTCGCTTGTCCACGAGGGTTCCTCTCCATGCACCAGGTCCTCGTGAGATCCATTGTTCACCTCCACTGGAAGCAGGTGTCACAAGTCCAATGCAACTGCAGTGCAGAAGATCCTCGTGGCACATGCCGCGAGCGATCCTCGTGCACAGTTACGTTGTGAGTAGTGTTGATCCACCAAGGTGTCTCAGTCGTAGCAGCGTCTTCCCTGCAGGCGCCACATTTGATCACCTATTTCTTCATCATATACCAACCACTTTACCAAATTGTGATGTGTTACTACTTACTAGTAAAATAAATCTTTTTTCTTCTGAAAATGTTCTTTCCATTAAAAGCACAGTAATTTGTAATTCATTGTAATGCATTTAAATGTCTGAACATGAATACCTCACTTCATTGGTTGCATACTGCACTACCCTGAAATGTGCAATCCTAATGAAAAATGTGAGAGGTCTCAAGGTTGCAAGAAGTCCTGGGCTTAAGGGATCTGTGTTTTGTGCTACACCGGTCTCCGAAGACTGCTTTGTGCTCCATAAACACTGTTTGAACCTCTCGAGAGATCATATCTTGGCAGTGCGATGGTCTGGTGGTCTGGGCCACAGTGTAAGAACCTTCCACTCTTGACCTCAACATCTCTAATTAGCAATAATCAAGCATTATTGACTCCACAGTGGGGACTCACTATCACAGACTCTCTAGTGACTACCCTTATGTAGCAGTCTCAGCACACTCGTCAAGGGTGGAAGACACATGGAATCTAAAACCTATTGTACTGTAGCTCCTGCTCCCTTGAGAAGAGAAGCGGGTCTCATGGTTGAAGCAGACGAGACGCAGCTTCAGGTGCTGCTGGGCTCAGAGGTATCTGAGCTACAGATGCCCTCAGACTTCTTGCGATGAGGTCGCAGGTTTGATTCCTCCCCTGTGGCATGAGCAGCACACAGAATACCGGCTACCTGTAATGCTAATCTCCATCTCGCCTTTTCTGTCAGAGTTCATACAAGACGGGATATCTCCTTGCATGTGTGCGATCCCACATTTAAAAAATAAACATGATTTTAACTCCAAACCAAGTATAAAATAAAGCAAGCCTTTTGGTGCAACAATCTCTCCAGTTTATAGACAAACAACATTCTAATAAGCCACATCAGTACACTTGAGTTCAAATATAAATGTCGGAAATTTTTAAAAAGAAAATTAAAAGTAAAACATCTTGCTCTCACGCTTAAACCGATCCTGCCCTTTACAAAACTGTGGAAGCTGACCTATCACATGATGCTCAGCAGACAGTGGCTCAGACAGGTCATTTTTTTCCTCTCCCTGTGCAAATATCCTCAATTTTACTCACAACTCTGTTGCTTTCCCTAAATTCTGTTTTTTGGGACAGAAACTCACGTTTTTGTTTTTTTGTTTCTTCTTTGTGAGGTTTTCAACAACCAGAAAAGTATTATGGAGACACAGTCTTTGACCAGTTTACATGTCAATAGTTGTATAACCTGCCTTGCCCACTGCCCTCTTTTGTTTTACCACCGATGCAATATTGTGTTCATGTCACATGTTATTTTTTAAACCCTGTCTTCCTCCTCTCCCTATCCTCATGTTTACGGCCCTCTTAAGTCCTACACCGTCGCGTCTCGAACACTGCAGCCACCTTGCTTTGGCTGCCGTCATAGTTTTTTAAACAATTCTGGGCCCTTCGTTGACACACTTCACTTTACATGTTCCTTGTTGCCGCCTCTCCGTGGGTGTACCTGCCACTTCCCGCGTGCCATGACCATCATGTGGTGAGTGCGATCACAGGGTATTTTTAGGTCTCACTTACCAGACCTCATTTAGCTGCCTCTAGGCGAAGGCCTCTTTGGGATCATACTAAAAACTTACAGTGGTCTTAAAGCCCACCCACTGCTTACCATTGGATGGCCTTAGTGTCACTCTTATTTGCTTGCTTTTTATTCAAGGCTTGTCTTCTTCTTGTCTTTGTCCCTCCTGTTAAGCATAGCCTCTTTACCGTCCTTTTTAATGGATGACTTGTAAACTTTCACTACTTACATTCAGGGAGCTACTCTTTTCTATTTCAGCACTCCATGAGAGTGTGTGTTTTCAAGCTCTCTCCCTCATGTGCTGTGCTGCTCCCATATAACCACCTTCTTGCGTGCACTATTCGGCTCCCTCATCCACCCCCAGCTCTTCTATTGCTTTTTCCACCTCTTCCCAATTTTGTAAAAATCATTTTCTTTATTGAATATCCACCATTTCCAGTCTCAAACGTGTTTGTTTCTCTCTTCACCCCACACACTCCACATTGTTTCCTCCTCACCTGTTTTCCCTCCCGCTCTCCTGTTGCTCTCTGTTCTTTCGCAAACATTTCACCTATTGTTTTTCAATTTTATGCAGCAGATTTACAAGTACCGTACGCCACATTTGCACCGCCGTTGCGTCACTTTTGTGATGCAACGGCGGCGCAAAGCCAGCGCCAGGCTGCGGGGTATTTACAACGTGACGCATCTAGGGAGATGCGTCATTTTGTAAAGCCCTCTGCCACATGTGGGCGTTCCGGCGCGGGGGGGGGGGGGGGTCGTTCCGGCGCAGGAACGCCTCCTAAAAGTGGCTGAGTGAAATCTACAAGATTTCACTCAGTCACTTTTACGGCCATGCTGCATCAAAACCCTGCGCCTGCTTGAAGCAGGCGTAAGGATTGACGCAGGATGTTAGGCATAGGGGGACCCCGAGCCTTACTGGAGCTGCGCCGCGCTTGCGACGCGACTCCAGCAATGCGTCACCTTTACCGCAGCAGATGCGTCACACATCTGTCTATTCTTGCCCCATGGTGCACCGCATTGTAAATGCGGCGCATCCATGGTGGCGCAAGAGGTGTCTGCCGTGACGCAAAATAACTGGCGCATCCCTGCTGATATGCAGGGATGCGCCAGTTATTGTAAATCTACCCCAGTGTTTTTTGGAAGGGCCGACAGCTGCCAATTGAGCTGGGCCGCTCGAAGTGACATGTTCCGTATAACCTACATCTCACGTGCCACTCTAAGGTCCTCTACTGAGTTAATTCATTTGAGAAAGGGCCTGTAGAATTGGCTATTCCCTGTATGACCCTCGGTGTATAGCTACCCACCCTTGAAAACAGTATGCACTTTGTGTATACACAAGCTCTCAGCGACCGGACACCTGTTAGGTGGCAGTGTGTTTTATAAATGTTTTAAATTAATAAATAAGTAAAAAAACAGGAATAAAAGCTCATTTTCATTAAGCTCCCATCACATATCCAGTGACCTGAATTATTTTATTTCACTGTGCAGTGATGGTATTTAATGGCAGAGTTCCTTTCCTGAGCTTCGCATAAAGTGCACGTGCATATGGTGTGCGTGGCCAGTCCACATATTTCTCAATACCTTGTGTTGATTTTCTAACAGTGAGTGGGGGATAATGAGGATTTGACAAGCACCTGTTGACTGTTTATCCAATGCAAACTTGAGGCATTTTATCAAATCTCTCAGACAATCCTGGTAAAATGTCCACAAATGAGCCCAGAAACTTACAAGTCTTAGTACTGCTAAATTGGATAAAGTCCACCAGCAGGATCTGGTTATGGTGACAAGCTTGTGTCCTCAACCCATATGGGTGAAATGAGTGATTCTCCTCGCGAGGAGGTAAACATCGGCACAGAAAGGCAGTGAGAGGCTTTCCCTTAGAAAAGACGGTGAAGTGTTCGTCTGCAGAAGCGCAGCATACAGATCCATCTCGGCCGCCTCCATATGAAGGAACTGGTTAGAGACCTCTCCTTTGGAGACTCCGAGACAGATCAGAGATGTCTCATGAGCACTGTGAGATTCGCACCACCGCTCCCCTTCTTGTCACTTGAGAAGACCAACCAACATGAGGACAATTGGAGGTACTTTCACCCGATAGGGTAGAGAAAACAAGCCCAGCAGCTAACCACTGCTGTGTCACTCTACAACAGTTCCTTTTCCTTCTACCTGGAAATCTTTAATAAGCCTGTCTGGCGGATAGGAATAGCACCTGCTCCCTCCCAAGCTGTGTATTCCCCCATTCCCCATGCTTATTAGCACCCTCTGGGGACAACCATTCTCAGTTGCAGGCATGAGGTTCCCTCGTGGGACCAATTTGTTGTCTGCATCTATTGAGGGTCCTAGGTCTGGATGTGAGGATGCTGTAGGCACTCTTCCTAAAAAGGCGGTGTGCAAGGGTGTTATTATATCCCTGGCGAGCCGCGGCTCCAGCAGTGTAGGAGGAAAAGAATACTCCATCGTTATTTGCCAAATGTCCCTTCTTTGCCTCACCAGCAACCACCGACATCTTGGAGACTCTCAATGTTTCCACAAATGACCACATCACCTGTGTACAGGAAAGTGGAGTATTATGCAGTGAGGCTGGTTAGACTTCACTATGCAATACTCTTACAGTACCCGAACATAGTTCCTTTTGACCCACACTAATAGCTCCCTGGCTCAGTCTTGGTAGTGTGGCACAGAGCAGTCAGGCTTTACTAGAGGAACTTGCGTTAGGCATTTCAGAGCACCAATATGGACGATAAGTAATTGACATGACTCAAAAGAAATCCAACACCAATTTATAAAACTAAAGCAGATTTTAATATAAAATTAGACACCAAAACAAACACCACCAGAGGCGTATAACTGGAGTTATGGATTTTAGAAGCAAAAAGAAATCAGTGCAATTCAATACTGCAAAACGTTAACATTGCGGTCAATGGGAAAAAGCACTTGTGACAATTGGTCACTTGCAAGTCGAGTTGCATGGAACCCACTGGGGGATAAGGTGATGCGGGTCCCAGGACCAGGCCACAACAGTCAGTTGAATTTTACCAGGATCGTAGGGCCAGGTTGCAGAGTTGACCTGGCTCCTGGCTGTCCTTAGTGCTGAAGTGGGACGATGCTGGTGAAAAAACGGATGCAAAAAGTCAACAACAGGGCCACTGAGGGGTGAGTTTAATATAGTGCGGGGATTCCCTAGAGGCACAGCGTCAAACAAAGGTAGTGGAAGCTGGACTGGCCACCAACATTCCAAGGCAGTGGCAAGCTCAGTTGGAGTTATTTTGACATCCTGGAATCTGGGGAAAATAGTAGCCACCTGAAACTTGCTGGAGGTCAGGACTACATTTTCCACAATGCACTGGACCATTTTATTTTGGGGAATCCCTCAGCGAGCCCAAAGGCCAGTGATTCTTTGGTTCTGGGAGCATGCTTTTAGCTGCGAGCAGCAGAGGACTACTGGCACTAGTCCAAGGGATTCCAGGGCTAGCTTTGGCTCTCAGAGGGATTTCTCATTCTGGGAAACTGGTCTCTGGTCAAGACGAGGTGAAGTCATGCAGTTGCAGGGTTGTTGCCACAGGTGCAGAGTATCTGCTTTTGTTTTGTGCAGTTCCTAAAGTTGCAAACTCGGATCTCTTCTTTGTCCTTGGTTGCATGTCGAATCAGATCTGAGCTTCTGGTGCCAGGGGTGTCCCTTGAATCCTAGATTTAAGGGTGTTAGGGGGGTAACTGCAACTAGCCAATGGGCTACTTGCCCCAGCGGCCAATTCGTCCCTGAGGTGACCACATCTGGGGGTGTGTGCCACCATTGCTACCCAGAACCCTCTATTCTGTCACTTTTAAAAACGACAGAAACCTTCCTTAGCTGTACAGACCAGATAGCCCACCCTAGGGGTGTGGCTAGCCTTCTGGGGAGGGGGAGTGTACACCTCCTGACTATATCATCCCCCCCCCCTGCCCGGGAGCAAATGTGCCTGGGGGCAGGGGGTGGCTGTTTCCTCCTTTGGGAGGCAGCCTGGATGCACATTGGAGGTGGTCTAAGCTTTGAACCTCATAGCTCTGATGTGCCACTTCATGAGCCATCCTGTCAGGGAGGAAGTTGTCACCTCTTTCCCCGCCAGGCCTTTGTTTCTGACTCCTGGGAGTGTTCACACCTCCTGGCAGGGGGTCAGATTCCTGTCTTGGCAGCAGCAGCTGCAGGCTGTCAGCCAAGCCACAGGAAAGTCTGGGGCAACCAGGTAGGCAACCTCAAAGGTAGCCAGCTGGGTGCATATCACACTAAATCAGACATGGGAATCATGTTGAATATAATGAGACAAGTTGTTTGATACCTAACATGACCGTTTTAAGTGGGACCATAATGGAGCTGGCAACCTCGGGGGTCGGGGTGTCAGCCCATGTTATCCTTTGGCCCCTATAACACTTATAGTGGCCCTTAATGGAAAGAGGCTACTAAAGGGACATATAGGCTGGCACTTACATGTCCACTCTCCCAGAGTCATCAGTCTTACACAAAAAGCAACTGGAATGCTTCCATAGCTTGATCAGTGATGAATGAATCGATCCTTTTATTGAACCTCTTGGGTATCCAAAGATCTTGGATTAGACGCCTCACTCACTTATCGTGACCTGCTTCATCATCGGCGCCTATCCACATCCTGGTAGGATGGTACCACCAGGGTGGACTCAACCAAAGATGGAATGGGAGTTCTTAGATAAATTAAAGCTGGAGAAGCAGGGATCCAGGTGAAGAGTATATTACTAAAAACATCTACAGGTATACCCATCAATTTCTTTTATTCACAGGGTACCTGGGATATAGTTAAACAAATATTTTGAGGTTTTCGTTGAAAGCAATTGGTCAACTAAACCTACTATGTTTATGCCAACATGTTTTGGCCCCCGCCCAGAGCCCGTTCGGGTCTGGTGCCTTCGTCAGGACTTGCTGTGTGTATCTCTGATTGACTATGCATGCACACCCTGCACACTAGTGAGGCCTAAGGCTCTCCCCTATCTCAGTCTTCTGTTTTGGGGAATTTCCTACAAGACAAAAGGGTTGGCAAGGTTGAAGGTGGACCGTAAACCTAGTTCCCTGTAAGAATTGAAAACTTCATATTATCTACATGGTCCCTATCTACAAACATTTTTGTGAGCTATGATGGTCCAAGCTTATCTTGCTTTAAGAGCAAGGGGAAAGGGAATGGGAACGGGAAAAGGGAAACACCTCCCTGTGGATACAAAAGTGAGATTGTGCTTCCAAATGTCCTCAGTGTAGGTACAACATTCTGATTGCTGCTATATCTACAGAGGAATTCATTGACTGTTCTTTTAGGTTAAAAAATTAATTTTATGTTATAAGGACCAACAATCTATGAAAGCATTCCAGTTGCTTTTTGTGTATGACATACGTCCACACCTTTAATATAATGCACCCTGCCGCCTAGGCTCAGGAGGCCTACCTTAGGGGTGACTGACAAATATTTAAATAGTGCTATGACCTTGTAACTCATGGTGAGGGAAAGTCGAGTTTGAGCAGTTTGCACTGCTCCTGCAGTGGCAGAACTGCTGTCATATGTTTACTCGGGTCACTCAAGATGGACAAATCAGTGCTTCAAGCCCTCGTGACCCCTTTAACTCCCATGCCTTGAGAACCACAGGTACCAGGGTCTTATAAGGGGGTTAAAGTCCTTGCCTATTGGAGTTGCCAATTCACATACATCATATTTAGGGAGAGAGCCCTGGCACTGGGGCATGGTTAGCAGGCTCCAGGGCACGCTCAGAGTCATAACCATCAGCACTGGGGCAAAAAGTGTGGGGATTGTACATACAAACAAAAAGGGCACTTTTCTACACTGTTCATGTGTAAAACCAACCCACGGCCTCCGTCTCCGGTCACTTGAAAAAAATGTGTTTAGTCTTCATGGGATCATTCCGCCCCTCCCCAATTCTTTGGACTTACTGCTCTCCAATTAAAGCAATTCTAAGAGAAAAAAGATCTTTGTGTGCCTGTGCCTGGCACGGCCCAATCCATTCACATTACACATGTACATCCGAGTGCCTGGACCCTGACCCACACTTGCCCGGAGTGTTTAAATGAATTTAAGGAGTCGTAAGTGTGTGCCAGGACTATGACCTTTGTGTACGAAGGAGCAACCAAAACAGCTATGCAGCCTCTTCTCTTCCCAGGAGCTGTGCCTTCAAGTCTTCATGAATTTTTATACTTCTTTAAGCGATGAAGCAGTTTCTCATCAATGTGTTGTGATACCCAGAGTCTTGTGTACACGTGAGGATGGGGTGTTGTGTCTTTAGACGGAGCGTTTCTATATGCAGTGGGGGTGAGCTGTTGTTTCTTCAGAGAACGTTTTGTATACACCCGGAGGGTGGTGCTGTAGTCTGAGATGAGTTTGGTGCTGTACACTCAAAAGGAATCTTGAGTACATCGCGAGGAATGTATCTTGTAGCTTTAGAAGGAGTCTGGTGTACAACACAACAGTGGTGAGTTGTAGCTTCAGATCAGGTTTCATGTACACCATGGAGGAGGGTTGTGTAGCCTCAGACAGAGCTCCCCGTACACCATGAGGCTGGATCGTTGAAGATTCAGAATGAAAAATCCTAGTGGACTATATGGGTGGAGGCGGAGCCCATTTGCTACATGGACACATGGGGGCAGATTTACAAACCCCTTGCGTCACTTTTGCGTCACTTTTAACATGGGAAAAGTGACGCAAAAAAGGTGCAAGGGGCTTGTAAATCTGCCCCATGATTTGTTGTGAGTGAAAGTAGGCGGCAAATGTAAAACAAACTACACAGCTCTGTCTGGTCACTATGAATAAGCTGTGAAGGGTTTGGGTTAAGCAACACTCTGAAAATGTTGTAACTTTTTATAGATTCATTTTTTCTGATATTTTAAATTGTTATGATGGACGTTTATCAGTAGATGCAAGATGAGAGTGAATATGAAACGTAAACGACTGACTATCTTGTTTTTTGCTCACTTCTAATGGACTGTCTACACTGTTTAATATTCACAATTGGTCTGATCTACTGACCTTTAATAATAAATCCGTATTTGTAAAGCGCGAATTACTCACCCTTACGGGTCTCAAGGCGCTGGGGGCCGTCGTGGACATTAAGTGAGCCATTGCCCAGAGTCACATGGTGCTGGGCTGAGCTGCCACCGGAGCCAGGGACCTTTTTGCCCTGCAACTATTTCTGGGGCGGGATAAAAGTTGGATTTCCCTTTATAAAAAGCAAATTCCGACTTATAGAACCAGGCTTTGCAGATTTTTGCAAAGCGAATGACTCATGGAGATGAACATACCTAGTTAATGGCCCTTTCTATATGGGTAAATCTCTGCAAGTGGAAAGGGAAGAGAAGGAAATTGATGATTCCTGCCAAGAAAACACATAGAAAAGTACTCCTGGAAAGGCATCCTCAAGCGTATCCAGGCGAGTAAAAGTAAACGGAGCAGCACCACGTTTAATTTCTAAACTCTTTCATGTATATAACCTGCCTAGAGGACAATTTGTATGAGTTAGCGTGATACAGTAGAGGTACTTATGGAAATCCATCACTTTCTTAGATTTCTCTCTTACTATGCCAGGGGATTCCATAACTCCAATGAAAGTCAGAAATATCCTCCAACATTGGTAGAAATAGCACTTTTAGTAGGGGCTATCAGGCACATGCATCAAGCTAAAATGTGCTCGTAAAATTAGCGAATAGCTATTTGCGAGCGCATTTTAGCATTTTCCAATGCATCAACCAAATATCACAAAATCGCAATTATACCGAATCGCTAATACCGGGAAACAAGATATAGCGAATCCTTATTAGCGAAAAAAAAAATGCGGGAGCAAATAAAGATTCGCTAAAAAAACTCGCAATGCAATGCATGAAAAATCGCAAATAGCGATTTCCATGAAATTCGCAAATTAGCAAGTGCAGATTAAGGGGAATCAGAAGCAGGTGGTAAAAAAAAAATTCCCAACAGCTGCAAAGCTGCAGAGGGCTATTTAAACTGACCCATGAGGCCATAGAGGCTTTACACAGTGGCGGCACTCTACGTGTTTGCGAGGAGGATGAGGATCCATGCAGCAGGCCAGGCCAGAAGGAGAATCCAGGAGATGATATTCCGCCTGCGCATCACTCTGTTGGGACAAACTGTTGAGGACATATATGATAAATACCGGCTGAACGCTGCAATGATACTTTACCTCATAGCCGAATTTGAACCACTAATGCAGCGCCAGACACGCAGGAGCCATGCAATCCCTACCCATGTCCAGGTGCTCAAATTCTATTGATTAGCCCAGTTCCCTCATGTGATTGGATGCATAGATTGCACCCACGTAGCCATATGCCCCCCAGCAGTCAATGAGTATATCTTCCGTAACCGGAAATCGTATCACTCCATCAATGTCCAAGCAGCGTGCAATGGCAGGAACATCATAACCGACATTGTAGCGCAATACACTGGGAGCACCCATGATTCATACATCTTCCGACATAGTGGCATTCACACACATCTGCTCAGGGGGGAATTTGGCGAAGGACACCTGCTAGGTAAGACAATATACTCATTCACATGAATAAAGTATGATATGGCAATGCATAACTGATACTAACACCTTGCTTACTACCCTGTAGGTGACAGTACAGATGCCGTGAGGAACTATATCATGACTCCATACTTGAACCCATCCTCCCCACAAGAGCAGTGGTACAATGCAGCACACATCAGGACACGTAATGTGATCGAACGGACATTTGGATTGCTCAAAAGTCGCTTCCGCATCCTGCACAAAACTGGTGGAGCGATGCTGTACCAGCCGGAAACCTGCTGTAGGATAGTGGCAGCATGTGCAATGTTGCATAATATAGCTACAAGGAGAGGCATACCCATAGAGGTGTCCGACACTGAGGACAACCAGCCCCCTGTACACCCACGACAGCCGCATTCGGCAAGCTCAGCGGAAGGGCAGAGCAAACGTGCAGAGATCACCCAACATTACTTCTGAGGTACGTAATAATGAGACAAAACACTTGCATTCTTGAACTGCAAAGTTTTTATTTGCACGTGAGCAGGTAGTGGTGTGTGGCTAAACATAGATGTTGCTTAATAGCACATTCACTGCATGTACCAAAGCACAAATTAAATAAATCATGGACTTCATTCTTAGTCACTATGAATGTCTTGGACATGGTTACGCCACCATGGAAGATAGTCCGGAGGTATGTTTGTGTTCAGCGCTTCCTCCCACGCACACCGAGACGTCTTTCGCCTGCATCTGCATCCCCACTGGGTGCAACTGTAGGTGTTGACCGACGTGTACTGCACCTCCTGCCAGTGCTGACTGGCGAGACATGCTGCTAAGGCTGGATGCCACCTCACTCCCCTCATCTCCTGTGACATTGCTGAGCCCACCAGTACCAGCCTGGAGCTGTTCAACAGCAGTGGTTACTTGGCCAAGGGCCCTTGCCACATCCCCACAACAATGGCCCATGTCAATTTGCATTGCCACCGACCTCCGTGACAGTAGTGCAGTTGCGTTGCACAACTTGTTGTTCGATCTGGTATAGCCAGCCAAGCGTGCCATGAATTGGCGATGCCTCCTCCTCTCTGTGTTGTGTCCCTCCTGCATCACACGCGCAAGCTCCTGCATTGTGGCGTTAGTCTGCCTGTTGCCATCCACAACCGCTTGAGCCAGTTCACTCACACGATCTACCATGACTGAAATGTTCTTGTTCATCTTTGTCATTTGCAGATTGATGGCTCCCATATGTCGTGCTTGCAGGCGCTGCACCCTCATCATCTGTGACTCCACAACCTCCCCACACATTTGGAGCTGATGCCTCCTGTGCTGCTATGTGGCCCCTTGACCTTCGTGTCATCCGGACCTGTGCCTGAGGTGTAGTGGTGGGCCTCACACTAGGCTGGCTTGACGCAGGAGCTCTTTCAGGATCCTGATCGCGCTCCATTGTCTGAAGAGTAGGGACTGTGGCCCTGCGACTTGGGGGTGCCTGGGATGTGCTCGGTGGTGTGACAGGTTTCGCAACTGCAGTCTCTGCAGTGGTCTGTGTGCTCTCTCCGCATTCACTGTCATCAGTGTCTACTTCTTCAGCATCTGTGGTGCGAAACAGTGCAATATTAATTTGTGTTGGTGCTAATGTTTTGCCACATTAAATGTAGTTTGCTCTTAAGATCTCATTGTCTGTAATCACTGACTGCAATGCAGTTTTGAAACTATGGCCTCACAATGTGGAACTTGACTACCAATTTGGCTCAGGAGACTACAACTCCCATGATGCATTAGAATCTCTATGTGAAATGTGGACTGGAGTTAACTACAGCTAATTGGCTTTTAATTACAGTATGTGCACAATTAGTATTTACATTGATGTGTATATTTGTGTGCCTCTTACCTTGTGTACTACAGGCCGCACCGGATGTATCCAGCTGCGTTACTCCCACAGCAGCTTCTGGCAGGATTGTGACCTCCACCAGGTCCTCCAGGGCTGTGTTGTCCGGGACTGTTGAGGGTCCTCCTCCAGTGCTCTTCGCCTCCTTCATCCTCTGTGCAATTCTCTCCTTGGCACGGCTATGCAGGTCATACCACCTTTTTTCAGCTCTTCTATACTACGGTGTGTTACACCCACAGCATTAACTTTGTTCTTGATCCGGTTCCAGATCCATCTTTTTTCTGCCACTGGTACTTTTAGTGAGAGCTTCCCAAAGAGCTTATCATGGCTCTTTACCATCTCTTCAATGAGGTACTCTAGTTCCCTCTCACTGAATTTTAGCTTTCGCTTTCTGGCCACTGCCCCCTCTTCTGCTGATGTTTGGGCCATTTTTGGGAACTGCAGGTGTCTGGAAAACAATGTATTTCTTTTCACAGCTCTGCCCCATCACTCTGCTTCCTGCTCTCACTTCCACTGCAGCATGGGCTGACTGACTTCCTGGTTGTGAGGTCATCAGCCTGCTCCCAATGCGACTCGGTAAAATTGCAATCTCGCTAATTGCGATCTCGCAAATAGTGATCTCGCAAATTGCGAGATCGCAATTTGTGTGTTTCACAGGATTTGCGATTATTTTTGGTGTTATCGCTAATATGTTTAACGATTATTTGCGATTCGTTATTTAATCGCTATCTGCATCATGCATAGGTAATAGCGATTCCTTATTTGCGAGTCCCTAAAAATCGCAAATAAGGAATCGCTATTTTTATGCTTGATGCATGTGCCTGAAAATCTTGTGAGGCGGTGTCACATTTTTATAGACTGTTTATTATGTACTATTGTGTATTTTTATTAGATAATGCATGAATTCTATCTAAAGACAGAGAATCTGCAACCAAACAAATTTTGACTTTATTTTGGGAAATGCTGCTTCGGGCAGAGCAGAGGAATGTATTTGTTTGGGAATGTAAGACGGTGATAATCAAAAGAATCAACATTCTACCATTCATCACACTCACAAAGTGCGAGTCGTTTATACTCTTATCAAAATAGAACTTTTGGACTTGACAAATCTATTAAAATGGGGGGGTTCATTCCTATTGAGTTATGTATAGACTTTAGGGTTTTATAAATTCTTAAACAATTTCACTGCCTGAATTGTCATCAAAGTAATTTGTCTTATTTTGTGTCACAACATGATCTCAAAATCAAATCCTTGTGGTCAAGAAAACGTTTGTCCTGAACATGTCTTCAGGGTGACAAACATGGGTACAGGCGTGATATGAGCGGTGTAAGGCAGTCAGACCTGAGTGCGAATGGCTCCTTTAGTATTTCCAGCAGTGTTATCTAAAAACTATCCTGAAGAAACGCATTCTTTGGCTGAATGAAGCCTGTGGCTTTGTGTCCGGATGGTCGGGTTGGCAGACTCTTTCCAGGATCAAGTGGAAAGATCCATGTCATTTCTTCCCAAATAACTGGCAAGCCTTATGAAGAGTTCCTCAGTCTTTTAAAGCTAAAGCGTTTCTTGTTCCGACAAGGAAACTGTAAGAGGACATCAAGTGTGATATCATGGCTCTTTCAAAGCAGGTCATGGAAGACATATTTCCATAAACATATGACCCTATGTAAATGGGGTTCACATAAGTGGTTATAATCGTTCACACCACTCTCTGAGACAGTAGTTCTTTATATACAAATTAAACGCACATCACATTGAAGTTTTAAGAGTGTGGTAACTGCATTCTGTTCACTGTTCCAAGTAAAATAAGGAGCCACACAAAGTTTTGAACCTCGACAACTAAATAAGCTAGAGGAAAACCACATATGTCGGCGGCTGTTACAGCCCCGGCCAACGGCATCTAGTTGTATTATCCACGCAGAGTTAAACCAGTGCCACACTGAAGAGAGAGAGTTCATCTTTCCCCACTTTTACTTTGGGTTTGCGTGAGGGTCCACCCGCAAACACAGCGTTGTAAGGATGTCATCTCGGACTGTCGTGGGGACATATTATCAAGAAACGGCGTTAAAATTATCGCCGCTTTAGTGGCAGAAAACTGCCACCAAAGTGGCGATAATGGGCTTGATAATATGCCCTTGAGAAATCCAATAGAAGCCCGTGTTCTGGTGTCAACGTGGGCTTCTATTGGAATTCTCTAGGGCTTATTATCAAGCCCATTATCGCTGCTTTAGCTAAAGCGGCGATAATTTTAACGCTGTCCTTGATAATATGCCCCTTAGTCTGGATAAAGGGTGTTCTATACCCTGGTTGAGTTATATCTTTAAAATATTCCAGGCTTTGGGGTTGGACTCTCTATTCACATCACCCAAAAGTATAAACGATGAAGAAGACAAAGTCCAGGTAAAGAGTCTATTTCGGGACTTTTGTGAGGAGAGAAGGTTGCAAGCTGAGTTGGCGAAAAGTACAGTGTTGGTTTATTATAGACAACTCACTAGCGCTGAGTCTGCCTTTTGTTTTTCACTAGATTTGACACAATTGGAGAGGTCTCTCCTCTTCCGTTTTAGAGCGGTCACGGTTTGGCGGCTCTTGAGTATTGGAATCCAAACCAACCCCCGGAGGGAACGGCTCCACTTTGCTCCTGCGACGGTGTTTCTGAGCAGTCGTTATGGCATTAAATGTTTTCTGTCTTCATTGTAGTTGTCCTTGCATTCTGTTCCTCAAACCTCTCTTAAACTCACTTGGTCACCAAAGATGTGGAGAGGTTTTGTATCATCTGCAATTGTTGAATACATCTGCTATTTGCTTTAGGGTGTGCTCTTTCTTTAAAGCTGCAGTTCGAGCCAGGAAAACAGTGGAGGGGTAATTACCCTTGTTTGATTAGTGTTGATTAAACATTGACATAATGCGCAATTTATTCTTAGGTATTTTACTGTTATTTCTTCTTTTCACAAATTCCATTTTAGACCAGCTTATTTAGATTTTTAATATGCACCCTGCCCTTTATAAAAATGTTGTTAATTACTAAAATCACATTTGTCCTCTTTCAAGATGTTTTTGGACGATTTGGTTGTTAATAATGTTCCCTATTGAGCATCAGCTCTGAGTAAGAGCTTGCTATTTTATTAATAGTTGTATTGTGATTATTTTCTTTTCCTTTTATGGTTGCATTGTATTTAAATATGTCTTTTATAGCCTCATCTGACCAAATAAAGATTCTTTGAATTTGAAATAAAAACTTATAAATTTGGCTCTAATTCCAGACCTCCATCCATGAAGTATTAAGTGATTTCCAAACCATGTGCTCTTTTTCACTTATCAGTTTCATTTTATTCATCCAAATTCATCCAGTCCCAAAATTTCATAATAAAAAAAAAACTCTGGTCAGCTTGCATAACCAAGGAAAGACTTCTTTGCCCAATGAAAGGCCTCCTTATCAACAAGCAAGCATGTTGTTCCTTGTGATAGACTGTCTCTAGGCTAAAAGCATATGATTAAAATACAAAGATAAGTAATTTCCCCCAAAATTAAATCACTAATCACCACACTCACAAATTGTTTGAATAACACATTTCCTCATACTCAACTGACACATAAAAAAGTTAACTGTTTGTGCAAAAAATATATATTGGAAATACAATAGGGTACCAATTCCCAAACACAAAAACCTTTCAATGTGATATAAACAAGTTTCCGTGCTCTCTGGCCAAAGCTTGTCTGAGATATATTATCCTTCTTAAATCCATGCAATGTTGATGGTCTTATCCTAAAAACAGATATAGCTCAATGCTAGTACCTCCCACAGAGGGTTTAGAGTAGCAATATTACCTAAGAGACTTACCCAATGCTTGCAAAGGACCGTATAAGAAGCAAGTGTAAAGTGATATCTGCCCAGGAACAATGAACTGCAAAAAACACATGGAAATACAATAACTGGGTCCTAACTGTATATTGAAATGAACACCCAACAATATGCTCGGGATGGGTCCATATAGTCATACCAGAGATAACTTGAAAATAAGTAATCAGGGACAATCCGGCTGTATAAATATGAAGTAATTCAAGTCATTATAAATACACACACACGTAAGAGTGCTGTGGTTCGCACTGTGCATCTAAGAGTGAATAAAAAAGACTACAGTCAAGCTCATATTGTAAAGACAGAACGAAAGCAGGGATTGAATAAAGTAGTACCCATTTGTAAGAGGACAGAGAAATCTGCAATCAGAATATTATGTTTGTGGTAAAACATTACAACTAGATAATGCTGTCTGCGATTTAAGACACCAGACAGACCAGTCGCGTAGTCAAGTGAGACCTGACTGAGCCCGGTGGGGTACATGCGTGAGACCTCTAGAACCAGAAGAGGTGTGGGTTGAATCATGATTTACAGAGCTTTTTAGTCCTATCTGTACAATATCATTTGTTATATTTTTGGGAAACTGATGACTAAATGTAGGTTTATAGCACCCAATTGAAATTTCCTCACAAAATCATTAAGAATATTTAGAAATAAAAGTATATTTTACGTAATGGTACAGTAGTGAGGAGATAAAACTCTTTGCTTAAATGTAACATTCCAGATTTCCACCATATTTCATTTGAAAATGGTAGAGCGAAACTGAGTTACTTTGGGGCAGATTTACAAGAAAGTGACGCATCTGTAGAGATGTGTCACTTTCCCTGCGCCAACATGCCAAATCCTTGCGTCACCATGGATGCGCTGTATTTACAATACGGCGCACCATGGCGCAAGGATTGACAGATGCGTCAGAAATTCTGACGCATCTGTTGATGGAAGAGTCAAGCATTGCTGGAGTCGTGTCGCAAGCACGACGCAACTCCAGCAATGCTCAGGGGCGCCCTATGCCTAACATGCTGCGTCACTCCTTACGCCTGCTTCAAGCAGGCGCAGGGTTTTGACGCAGCATGGACGTAAAAGTGACTCCGTGAAATTTTGTAGATTTCACTGCGTCACTTTTACGGGGCTTCCTGCGACGGAACACCCCCCCTGCATACATTAAACCTGACGCAGGTTTAATGTGGCGCAGGGCTTCACAACGTGACGCATCTCCCTAAATGCGTCACGTTGTAAATCAGCCGCAAGGTTTACGCTGCCACTGTGTCACAAAAGTGACGCAATGAAGGTGCAAAAGTTACGCAAGGGGCTTGTAAATCTGCCCCATAGTTTACATATATGACATCTTTGTAAAATAAATGGAAGGGCACGAATGAATTACTTTAAGAACCCTAAAGTGTGATATCAGTCACAATACCGATGTTTTCATTTGTCCCTTGTACAGAGTTCGACAAAAAAGGTGCACATTTCCCATTCAGAATTGACAGTGTTTTATCACAACATAAAGTAACCGTATCCTTATCAAGAAGTGCCCTTGTTAGAATAATAGGAGGAACTCAATTGCATGGTATATTTATATATCCCGATAGTGTCCCCTGGTACTTCAGAAACAAGTACCCCTCAAGATGTTTTGGGAACGGCACTGAACACTGGGCGAAAATGGACTGGTTGTGATTCTCATCGATTATTCCACAAAATCTAGTCCTGCCCGTTATTTCCGTACTCTGGGAGTTACCAGGACCCCGGGTTATATAATGGCAAGATGAAAGAATAGGGATCAATCAATCAGTAGATCTGTAGAGCCCTACTTGTCACCCGTGAGGGTATCCAGGCACTGGCAGGGTCCAGTTGATTCGCCGAATAGCCAGGTCTTCAGGGACTTTCGGAACTCTGGAAGTGATGGGGGGGTCCGGAGATGAAGGGGTGGCTTGTTCCATGTCTTTGCTGCTAGGCAGGAGGAGAACCGACAGAATGAAAGAATGGTGGAAGTGTGTCCTCAGTCTCTTTCCATCATTGCCACAGTCAATGGTCTTGGTTCATGGATATCAGTGGCCTGCAAATTCCTAAACTCATCACCAGAAAGTCTAGGAAAGCATTGGTATTTGAAGGTGAGCCTGACAGAGTGGCAACAAATGGAAAACAGCCTTTCCAGCAAGGTTTTTACCACGTTGTGCCGTTACCATGCGTTTTTTACCACATATAAATATGCCTTTACAATGCATGCCTGTACCACGCATTTAAGGTGAGTTGGGAGTGTGGGGGGGTCTCCCCCCACAAATTCATTGTTTTCATATATATAAACAATGCGTGGTATTGGCATGCGTTGTAAAAAATATATGCGTTCCCAAAAAATGGGCTGTAAAGTCATGCGAAGTATTTCCCTGCACTGTTCCGGCATACAACCCCACAAACTGCAATGGACATCTTACTGTCACGGGGTCACAAACCCCCTCCTCTACCTACAGTGATGACCGGAACCAATTTGGCTGTAACTCGTCCCATGTAGCAACGGTTGGGGAGAGCTCTTCCTGGTCTCTTCCTATTAGAAGGAAGAGCCTGCACCTTTTCCAGTGCTTCCCGCATGAGCAGAGAGGGGAGCAGCTGTGCCACTCTCTCCAGAGGCCCTCGAGAGCCAGGCGTTGTGCGGCCGCACCTTCAGAGGCGGAGCAGCATGTTCATCACCACCTCCTACTTCACTGCGGTCCCGCAGAGATCAGAAAGTGCCCCTCTGCTGTTCCATATCTTTCCAGGTTTCAAAAGTTGCCCTCAGATAACAGAACATCCAGCTTTGCTGGTATGAGGTGAAGGGTCGTCTTGTCTGTTTCCCTGAAGGCAGACTGAGGGGTTTTGACAAGTCCTGGTGGCCACTTTCAAGCTATCCTCTTGGAAAGGGATGAAGGGCTCCTGGCGGTGCTTATGAGGAAGATGGGGCCAAGGAGGAACTGGAATGCTAGTCCTTTTAAAAAAGTCACCACAACATCCTGCTAAAGACACTGGAAGTATCATTGACCCTAAAGTGGATAAAACCTTTAATTTCAGGGATATCACAGGTGGTCACTCTTCCCTGTATCCTGAACTCTTCGAAGGCATGCAACAAGGGGTAATCCTCTCACGCTACGGCTTTACATGTATGTTGACCATACTCAGTTTATCTCTAATCTATCAAGTGTGCTGAGTCTCCTAATCAAAAGACAAGATCTTTAACAGAGGCGTGCACTGCCATCGGGGTATGGCTGGCCAGCAACCTTGTCAAGAGAATCTTGGCCAAAACCGACATTCCAATTGTAGGAAAGTAGGATCTGCTTCAATCAATCAGGGGTTTCTAGAGCACGCTACTCGTGTGGGTCTCAAGGTTCTGGGGGGGGCAGGGGGCAGCTCCGGCTCAGTCGAAGAGCAAGGTCTTGAGGTCCTTCCTGAAGGCGTGTAGGTTCGGGGAGCATCTCGTGCTGACTGGAAGCTCGTTCCAGGTCTTGGCCGTGATGTAGGAGAAGACCCTTCCTCTTGCTCTGCTTCTGCGGATGCCGGGGATTTCTGCTAGGGCGAGGTCGGAGGATTGGAGATTCCTTTTGGGTGCGTGGAAGCTGACTCTCTCGTTAAGGTATTTGGGTCCGATGTTGTGGAGGGATGTCTAGGTGCGGATGAGGAGCTTAAAGGTTATTTTCTTTTCGACGGAGAGCCAGTGTAGGTCGCGGAGGTGTTGCATCATGTGTTCATGCCGAGGTGTCCCGAGCACGAGTCTGGCCGCGGCGTTCTGGATGGTTTGGAGTTTGTGTAGGAGGGTTCTGCTCATGCCGGCGTAGAGGGCATTTCCGTAGTCCAGTCTGCTGGTTATGAGTGCGTGGGTGACGGTTTTTCTGTGCTCGGGGAGGACCATTTGAAGGTCTTTCGGAGGATCAGGAGGCAGTTGAAGCTGGTGGAGGCGACGGCGTTGATATGGTGGGTCATGGTGAGGAAGGAGTCGAGGATGATGCCGAGGTTCCGAGCCTGGTCTGTCGGGGTGGGAGGGCTTCCGAGGGCAGAGTGCCACCATGTGTTGTCCCAGAAGAGGTCGAGGGTCCCAGGATGAGGACCTCTGTTTTCTCAGTGTTGAGCTTCAGGCAGCTGTGCTTCATCCGGGCCGCGACGTCCTTCATTCCTTCCTGGAAGCTGAGCCTGGTGTCTTCAGGATCCTTCGTGAGGGAGAGGGTGAGCTGGGTGTCATCGGCGTAGGATACTATGTTGAGTCCGTGCTGTCTAACGACGGCTGCGAGGGGAGCCATGTAAATGTTAAAGAGCGTGGGGCTGATCTCTGTGGATTCGGAGATGAAGGGGGGAGTCTGATCCTCTGGGTTCTGCCGGAGAGAAAGGATCGGATCCAGTTGAGGGTGGTTCCTAGTATCCCGGCGTCGTGTAGTCTGGCTGTGAGGGTGTTGTGTGAGATGGTGTCGAACGCCGCGGAGAGGTCTAGTATAATGAGAACTGCAGTGTGTAACTGGTCGAGTAGCATGCGAATGTCGTCGGTGGTGGAGAGGAGGGCGGTCTCGGTGCTGTGGTTGCTGCGGAATACGGACTGGGAGGCATCTAGGATGGCGTTTCTTTGATGAACGTGGTCAGTTGTACATTCACGAGTCTTTCGGTGATTTTGGTGGCGAAAGGAAGCAGGGAGATGGGCCGGTAGTTCTTCAGGTCTGTTGGGTCGGCCGTGGGTTTCTTGAGGAGAGGCTTGACTTCATCCCGCTTCCAGATGTCGGGAAAGATGCCGGATTGGAGGGAGGCGTTGATGGTCTGTCGTAGTTCAGGGGCGATGGTGGTGGCGGCCCTCTGGTAGATGTGCGGAGGGCAGGGGTCAATGGGGGCTCCAGATCGGGTTTTCATCATGGTCGTGGTGATGAGTTCCTTCGTGGCGGGAGTCCAGGTGGTGATGGTCAGATGGTGTTCAGCGGAGGGGGATGGGTGGGGAACGGTCTCAGGTCGCTGAAATGGTCGTAGATGGTCTTGATCTTCTGATGGAAGTAGGAGCTGAGCTTGCTGCAGAGTTCCTGGGATGAAGTAACGTTCCGGGGCCTTGCTGGGGGGGTTTGGTGAATTGCTGAATGATGTTGAAGAGGTCTTTGGTGTTGGTTGTGTTGGTGTCGATTTTGCTCTTGATGAAGGTCCGTTTGGTGTCCCTTATGAGCTGGTGGTACTTCTTCAAGCGCTCTTGTCATTGTTTAAGTCTTCTGTGGTTTTCCAGCTTCGCCAGGTCGTCTCGAGGCGTCTGCAGATGCGCCTGGCGACTTGGAGTTCGGTGGTGAACCAGGCGGCCTTCGGGTGGCATTGTTTGGCTGGGTGGCAGAGGGGGGGCGATCTTGTTGGCGCATCTGGAGATCCATCTGTGAAATTCTGTGGCTGCGGAGTTGGCATTGGTTGCGGTGGTGGTGGGGGTCTTGGAGGAGGGTGGCGTTGAGGAGTTCTTCTGTGATTTTACTCCAGTTTCTTTATGGCAGGCAGGGGGCCGTTATGGATGCGGTGGTGGTGTTGAAGGTGAAATGTATGCAGTGGGGGGGTTGACAAGTTGTTCAGTCCAAGGTTGGAAAGGTTGTCGAGGAGGGCAGCGGAGTCGGGGTCGCTAAGGTTGTCGAGGTGCAAATTCAGGTCTCTGGGGAGGATGTAGTCCGTGGAGGTGATGGCCTGGGGTTCAACGAGGTCGACGATTGCAGTTGTGGCCGGGGAGCAGGATCCAGGGGGTCTGTAGGCGAGGGTGCCACGTAGCGTGGTCTTGGGGGAGGTCTGGATCTGGAAGTGGAGGTGTTCTGTGTTGGAGTGTGGGTTGTTCATGCTAGAGGTGGAGAGTCGGAGGGAGGTCTTGTGTGCGATGGCCAGTCCTCCTCCTGGGCGGTCTGGGCGGTCCTTCCTCTGGATCTTGTAGCCCTCGGGGAATCCGGTGGCGATGTCCGGGCCAGAGGAGGTAGTAGTCCAGGTTTCCGTGAAGAAGGCGTGGTCGGGCTCGAGGATGTCGATCAGATCTTTACGGCGTGTCTGTGAAAAGAGCGTACGTTCAGGAGGATGCATGTCAGGGCTTTGGTGGTGGGGCGTTCTGTGAGCCTGCGGCGACCGTGGCAGTGCTGTAGGTGGTGCAGGAACGTTGGCAGTGTCTGCAGGAAAAAGATCCGTGGGTGGTGTTCGGTGAGGAGCATCGACAGTCAGGGTGTCTTCCGGGGTTGAGAGCGAGGAGGGTGGCGGCGTCATACCTGCGGGGCCCTGGGGAGCCAGGGCTTCTGGCGCTGGCCGCGGTCGGGTCGCGGACAGGCGCAGACGAGCACAGACAGGCTTGCCTTAGGTGCGCCAGCGGCGCACCCGCTGCGCAGTCGCCATTAAGTTGGGGAGGGGTGCGGGAGCAGAGGTAGGAGGCGGGAGCGGGGCTGTGTCGTGGGCGGGGCCGCAAGGGCAGTAGCGACGGGAAAGGAAACTGACCAGAACACAAGGAAAAGATCCAGAAAACAGTAACGGCGGGGAAAAATAATAACAGTACAGCGGGAAGAAATACAGTACAATCAGCAGGTAATGCGGTAAAAACAGTGCGGAATGAAGTAGCGGAACGGCATGCAGAAGGGAAAACCTGAGGCGCCGGGGCGGGCTGCCGGCTCAAACTCTGCTCGGAGAGGACTCTGGAGCGGAGCGACCATGAGGCGGAGCTGCTGGGGTGAGTGCTGGCCTGTACCAGAGGTCAAGGCTTCACCTACTTGCTTCTTGCAAAAAGTGGCGGTAACTGCTTGCATGGGTACCGCCACTTTTTGCTGGTGTTTAACTGTTTTCAGACTAGTCTGACTGGGATCCTGCTAATCAGGACCCCAGTCACTGTACTTCCTCCCTAAATCTGTTATGGTATATTCCTATAGGGCTACTGGGGCACCGGGTAAGTCCCTAGTAAATGGTACTAAGGTACCTAGGGCATGGGTACCTCAGGGGTCCCCTATGGCTGCAGCATGTGATATGCCACCCATGAAGGACCCTCCAAACTACCACTACAGGTCTGCCATTGCAAGCAGTGTGAGCTGGTGCATGCTCCACTCACAAAAGATATGTTTCCTTATATCTAAAACTCACTGCACTTGAGACCTATAAGTCACCTCTCCATCAGGCCTTTCGGTCCCAAAGGCGGGGTGCTTGGTTCCGAGTGTGATGGTAGCCCTGCATGAGCAGACCACTCCTACAAACTCCAGAATCCACTCTCCAGACTTTGTAAGTGAATCAGTCATTACGCTATAGAGAGACCATGCGTCATTAAGCGAGGACCAACTCTAAACTTGCTGGAATGAACCTGGGCATGTTTGGTATCATACATGTTGGAACCATACCCTAACACCGTATCTGGTGTTAAAGGTATGATTCCATCCACGGTAGGGCCCCTCCGGGACGCCCTCCATGCTTCCGGGACTGATCTTACAGAGCTTGACAGCAACCTAGGGATGCTGCCGACCACAGACACGATTCTGCCCTCCTGCTGCTGGGCCAAGCCCGAGCAGGGGATGGTAGGACAATAGGTTTCCTGTCACAGGCAGGTGTGACCAGCTCCCAGACAGGACTTAGTGTATTGGGCCAGGGTGGGGGCACTTGCCAGCGCCACATAGTCTGCTGGAAGGGCACATTTGGTGCCCTCCTTGCATACTCCAGTTCAAACCAGATCAGGAAGCCGTTGGCTCCCTGCTATGGCGCGAAACTGGACAAAGGACATGGGAGTATCCTCCCCACTGTCCGGCCCCTCCTCTGGGAGGGAACCCTGAATCATCCCAACCTTTACCTTAGGGTACTGAAGGGCTTACCTATGGCTGGGTGGGCCCCTATATTCATTGTGGGATTCAATTCATATCCAACTCCACTTCTTCTTTGACCGTCTGGACATCTTGGCCGAGTCGTGCGAACCGGGCCTAGACTGCAACTGAGAAGACTCCGTCGACTCCGTATCTCGTTGTCCTGCAAGCCCCCTGCACCATCAGTGTCCGTGCTCCATACATGTTCCGTCCTGGGCCTGTGAACTTCTTAAGACATCCAAAGGAATCTCCCTTGGAATGAAGGAGTCACTCCCCTGCATCCGAACACAATGAAGTGGTTTTCTGAACCTGGGCTCCATAGGACTCCTCAAGGCTCTTCAACACAGGTGGTGTACCAGTGTTCCCTCGAAGCCTGAGCTGTCCTCTCATCGAGTTGAGGCCAGCATCCTTCGTAGAACGCCCTGCAACAAAACCCCTGTGCACCAGTGTCACAAAATTGTTGACAGATAAACTTGTGCCCCCTGAACAGATCATACTTGATCAGCAGTACCAATGCACCAGCACTTGCAACGTCAGGACTAACCAACTATTCCTTGGAAGTTGTGAACTTCAGCTGGGGAGTGTAGGAGAGTAGGGTCTGCTATCCTATGGTCACCCCAAATTTTTGCTTTTGCTTCACTGGTTTTATGACTTAGTGTGGCTGTGGGCCTGCTAATCAGACCCACAGCCCTGCTGCTCTCTCCCTAAACTATGCTAATGCACACTAGGTGCATTACCAATTGGAACTGGTTCACCTTATTGGCGCCTGTAACAGTGTACCCCAGGTACCCAGGGCATAGGTGTATCCAAGGCCTACCAGGGGCTGCAGCATGTATTATGCCACCCCTGGCCTGGCCTCACTATTTGACACAACTGGCTGATCACTCAGCTGGGGTAAGTTGGTGTAATCACCTCTTACTGAGATATAGTATATCTATATCTAACATATATGGACACATGGTAACCTATCAGTCACTCCTATGGCAGGCCTTAACAATCCTGGAGGCAGAGTGCTTGGTTTCATGTGAGATGGTGCTCTGGCATGAGCTGAGCCTGTCTGCAGCTTTCGGAACAACGTCCTTTAGCTGTTTCATGATATTGCCATACCATATACTCTTAAGTGCATTATGTACCTCGCGGTCAAATGCTAACTTTGGTTTGGCTTTATCAAAACATGTCGAGTAAGGTGTCATACGATTTGGAATACTACCGCCTCGCCAGTTCTGGCGACGGGGGTAGCATTCCACCCTTCTAGAGGGACACGACATGTACCCAACCTGAAAGCCTCAGCATCACAAAATGGATGCTGCCACCACAGACACAATTCTGCCCTCCTGCTGCTGGGAGTCCTTCCAGCTTGGAGGTGTGGACAAAGGGTTTCCTGTCAGGGAGGTGCTTGTACCACCCCAGACAGGGTTTTGTGTAGTGGGTTAGGGAGGGCTGAATAGATTGAGACATGCCTGGGGCACACAAGGTGTCCCTGTGCATATGCCAGTTCAAACCGGAGCTGGGGCTCTTCAGCCCCAGTCCTGGCACGAAACTGGACAAAGGAGAGGGGGTGTAACCACCCCCCTTCCTGGTCCCACCCAGAGGAGGGACCTAGCAGGTAATCCGGCCCCTAGATTTGGAATAAGAGTAGGAGCTGTGTCCCAAGACTTCAGATCATCCTGAAACTCGACTTAAACAAGAAGAACTACTGGACTTCGACGTTCTGCTGCACAGAAGACTGAAGAGAATCTCCCTTGTGGCCAAGGAGTGACCACCCTGTGAATACAGGCACCATCCAGCAACTCGACGACTGCTTTGCCGCCGCCTCCCGCCGGAGACCGAGCCCAGAGCCCGACAAGACTCAGACTCCCAGACATCTTGAAACGTCCACGAGAAGCTGACTGCGCAGCACCTGAGGCATCCTCAATGCTGTGTTTGGGCCCTGAGAAGCCCCAACACCGAGCAGCATTTGCACCAAAGACCAGCCCTCCAGCATCCACGAGATCTGCGTGGGGCCCTTTTGCTTTTTGCCACTCGACGCGTCATCCCGGTTACTGGCCCGTTGGCTAGTGGCCATCTTGGCGACGAAATCTACAAATAACACCGCTGGTCTGGTTGCTCAAGACCGGCCCTTGCTCCTGTGAAAAGGAGCAGCCCCTCTGACCTTGCTGGTTAGAGCACCAAGCTTTTATCGACTCCTGCATGGCTTGCATTAGCCAAGGCATGTTTGCTCCAATCGAGAAGCCGACACCGCCATCATCTAGAGCCTTCGTGGGACAGCTCGTGAGTGACTCCTGGTTGTCGTCGATCTCTTCACTTCCACGTGGCTGCGGAGACAAGCTTCCCCTCTTCACCTGTTGGCACCCGACATCGCCTGGTTCCTTCCTGGTTCCACGCCGGTCACTGGCTAGTGACTTTGAACACTGTCCCCTTTGCTTACAGGTCGTCTACTCTTCAGATCCACCCTTGGAACCACCTGAACTCTTCCTGCCTGGCCGCCTGCAGCATCTTCATCTTCAGGCACCATAGACCTGCACGACGAAACCCGACGTACTTTGACACCTATGCACCCGCTTCCTGTGGGTGAGGTAACGCTGGCACTCCGGTGCTCCTGTGTAGAGAAACATCTCTAGTGTCTAGGTTTCAAGTTGCTAGGTTCTAGTCCATCCGGAAGGTTCCCTTTTCTTTAACTTTGTGACTTTTACGCACCCATTGAAATCAATAGGTGCACGCGTGTAACTTTTCACACTGCACACGCATCCTGTGGGCCTCCTGGTCACTAACTACAGTTAGCTCCTTGTCGTCCCAGCGATTCCCAAGGCCCTAGGCCTTCCTGCCTTTCTATTGGTGATTCTTGTACCACTATTTTAGTATATGGTTTAGCCACCTGGCCCATCCATAATTGTGCAACTTTTGTATATTTAAACACTGCCTTGTTTTAACAAATGTGCTTCTGTGCTCATAAAGAGTATAGGGGATACTTTTAAGTAAATAAATACATATATATTTTGAATATATATCTGTGTGGTGTCCTTTCATTTGGTATTCAAGGAGGTTACATATGGTAAAACAGCTGGCTTCACATGCCCTCAAGAGTTTAGCCTGCAGACTGCACTGTCCACGCTACCACTAGGAGAGCTGGTCTATCAAGGTTGACTTCAACCACCACCATAAGGGTTGTTTGGCATGGTACAAGGTGATCAGTAGAATTAGTGAGCAGCATATACCAGGCCAACTTCTCACATTGGTGAGCAGCGGTTGGGATTTGAGCTTGCTGTGTTTTACCAATTGTAATCTTTGAAATATCATTTGAAAGATCATACAGGTACCTTTAGGTACATATAAAAACAAGACTAGTATACATAAGTTCTGCTGAACTTAGTTGTTGTAGAGCAAAGGGAGTAGCACACCCTGAGTACAACTAACTAGAAAAGGTACAGTAGGAAAACACCAGTGTAGGTAGATTGCAACACATCCACCTCACTAAGAGAATGGCTGGAGCAGCAGGAGCCACTGGGCTCCCAGCTGTTGAGAGTGACCCTCAAAAGGCACCATCCAAATATTCTATGTTAAACTATCAGGAGTTAAGACAGCTGTGTAACACCAGCGGTCTTAAGCAGGGTCAAAACCCTACTATAGCCCAACTCCTAGAGCTATTAGATCAGTCTGATACTCTAAGTCTCCCTGACTCAGTCCCTACAGGGTCTGGAGATGGAGGTCACCCATCTGAAGATGATAACACTAATGCCCCTATCACTCCAGAGGGAGATGATGCAGATGAGGAGGAGGCAGATTCAGATGATAGACATAGCCAGGTGCCAGTCAGGACTCAGGAGACTTAGCCAGGCTAACTTAAGCTTACATGGGACTGGAAATGGGATACCTCCCTACAGACCCCCAGGCAGGCTTAACCAGAGACAGAGGGATAGAAGATCCAGTTCGAGTGGGTCTGACCATTCCACTGGCTCTAAAGGGCCTAGTGCCCTTGCTCAGAGGAGGATGACTTCCCCTCAGAGAAGGGAGCATGAAGCCAAGATGAGAGAGGCTGAACTTAGGATTCAAAGGCAAGAACTAGAAGTTGCCTTAGCTAAGGAGAAACTTGCTAGAGCAAGACAGCCTAGAGAGAGTGGATTAGATTCCACTGGTGGCAGCAATATCCCTAAGGATAAAGACAGGTCCTATGATCATAGAAACCTGAGTAAGATTGTGCCCCCTACAAAACTGGGGATGATATCCACAAATGGATAACTGCCCTTGAGAGGGCCTGCAGAGTACAGCAGGTCCCTCAGGAGCAGTGGGCAGCAATCTTGTGGCTCTCCTTTGAAGGTAGAGGCAGAGACAAGCTCCTCACAGTTAGTGATGAGGATGCTAGGAATTACCTGGTCCTGAAGAGTGTTCTGATTGATGGGTTAGGCTTAACCACTGAGCAGTACAGGTTAATGTTCAGAGACACCCAGAAGACACAGACTCAGAACTGGTCTGAATTTGTTGAGTGTGCCACTAAGGCTCTGGAGGGCTGGTTGCTGGGAAGTAAGGTTGCAGATTACACAGGATTGTATAATCTAATTATGAGAGAGCAAATCTTAAATAATTGTCAGAACCAGCAGTTGCATCAACACCTGATTGACTCAGATCTGACCTCTCCCCAAGAATTGGGGAAGAAGGCAGACAAATGGGTTAGAACCAGGGTTAAGCAAAAGAACCAGAACCAGAACCAGGGTGGTGACCAGAAGAAGGCAGACCAAAAGGGTGGGGAACAGAAACCCAAAGACCAGAAGTCTTCACCAGGCCCCCAACAGAATAATGAGGGTGGGTCCCAAACTTCCAAGAAGAAGAAGAAAGAAGGTCAGAAAAAGCCATGGTGTAATGTCTGTAAAAACACCTCTCACTGGACCAGTGATTGTAAGAAAACTGGAGCCCCCAACACTGCAGCCCCTAAGGCACCTGCACCCCCTAGTACAGTTAGCAGTGTTGGTCCTCAGGCTAAGGGAGTAGTGGGGTTAACCTTGGGTACTGAAGGAGATTCTGGCCTAGTCAGAACTCCTACACAGGCTGTTCTGATTTGTGAGGTGGACATGGATTTGTCCACTACTATGAGTCCTAGTAATCTAGGCAAGTACGGACAGACACCTTTAATCAACAATAAAGTGGCTCAAGCATACAGGAACACTTGTGCCAGTGTCACCATGGTGACACCTGGCTTTGTGGACCCTGGACAGATAATACTAGGTGATAATTACCTAGTGACCAACGCCAGCAATATCTCTACTTCACATAGTGTGGCAATTGTTAATTTCTCCTGGGGAGGGGTAACTGGCCTCAAAAAGGTTGTGGTAAGTGCAGACCTCCCAGTTGAATGTCTGTTGGGCAATGACCTAGAATCCTCTCTATGGTCAGAAGTGGAGTACAGGACTCATGCAGAGATGTTAGGGATTTCATCACATGTCCTTGCTGTGACCAGGTCACAGGCCAAAAAGTGCCTCATTGAACCTCAGGTCTTGGATCCTGGAACAATGGACCAAGCACCTACCAAGAGGAAGAACAGAAGGGTAAAGGCCGTGCCTTCCCTCCTGCCTGGAAGTGAAGATCAGTCTTCTCAGGAAACTGATTTTGAGACCCCTGAAGGAACTGCCCCTGAAGAGCTTGAACCTGACCAGGTTGACTTTCTGGGGGCAGGGGGGCCTTCTAGGGCTGACTTAAGGCAGGCTCAGTTATAGACTGTCCTTCCCTTGAACCCCTCAGAAAGCAGGCTGCTGCTGAGGCTGCTGGGAATGCTCAAGGTACCCATAAAGTATATTGGGATGATGGGCTCCTTTATTCAGAGGCTAGAGACCCAAAACCTGGTGCAACCAGGAGGTTGGTTATACCTCTACAATTTAGGGGCTTCCTTCTTACCTTGGCCCATGATATTCCTCTAGCAGGACACTTAGGCCAGAACAAGACTTGGGACAGGCTTGTCCCTCACTTTCACTGGCCTCACATGAATGAAGATACCAAGGAGTTGTGTCACTCCTGTGTAACCTGCCAAGCCAGTGGCAAATCAGGTGGCACAACAAAGGCCCCCCTAATACCACTACCTGTGGTGGGGGTTCCCTTTGAGAGAGTGGGGATTGATATTGTGGGTCCCATGGATCCCCCCACTGCATCTGGGCACAGATTTATACTGGTGGTAGTGGATCATGCCACCAGGTATCCAGAGGCAATTCCCCTTAGGACCACAACAGCTCCTGTTGTGGCCAGGGCCTTACTGGGAGTTTTTTCCAGAGTGGGGTTTCCTAAGGAGGTAGTATCTGACAGGGGTGCCAACTTCATGTCAGGATACTTGACAGCTATGTGGAAGGAATGCGGTGTCAACTACAAGTTCACCACTCCTTATCACCCACAATGCAATGGGCTTGTTGAGAGATTCAACAAGACCCTAAAGGGTATGATCAAAGGATTACCTGAAAAGCTCAGGCGAAGATGGGACATCCTTCTACCCTGCCTTCTGTTTGCTTACAGAGAGGTCCCACAAAAAGGAGTTGGCTACAGCCCCTTTGAATTGTTATTTGGGCACCCTGTAAGAGGACCCCTATGTCTGGTGAGGGAAGGATGGGAGTAACCTCTCAAAAAGCCTAAGCAAGACATAGTGGACTATGTACTTGGTCTCCGCTCCCGGATGGCTGAGTACATGGAGAAGGCATCCAAAAACCTGGAGGCAAGCCAAGAATTACAGAAAGTTTGGCATGACCAAAAGGCTGTTTTGACTGAGTACCAGCCAGGACAGAAGGTATGGGTGTTGGACCCAGTGGCCCCAGCAGCACTCCAAGACAAATGGTCTGGACCCCATACAATTGTTGAAAAGAAGGGAGAGGTTACCTACTTGGTGGACCTAGGAACTCCCAGGAGCCCCCACAGGGTGCTCCATGTCAACAGACTCAAGGCATATGTTGACAGGGCAGACATGGGCTTGCTCATGGCTACAGATGAGGGGCATGAGGAAGAGAGTGACCCTCTCCCAGACCTGTTGTCTCAGAACCCTGAAGATGGCTCAGTTGATGGTGTGGCCTTAGGTGGCAGCCTCACTGAACATCAGCAAAATGACTGCAGACAGGTTTTACAGTCATATAGACATATGTTCTCCTTGACACCAAGTCAGACTAACTGGTGTACCCATGTGGTGGACACTGGTGACAGTCTTCCTGTGAAAAGCAAGATTTACAGGCAACCTGACCATGTCAGGGACTGTATAAAGACTGAGGTGCAGTGAATGCTGGTGTTAGGTGTCATTGAGCCTTCAGAGAGCCCCTGGGCTAGCCCAGTGGTTCTGGTCCCCAAACCTCACACCCAAGATGGAAAGAGAGAGATGAGGTTCTGTGTGGATTACAGAGGACTCAATGATGTCACCAGGACATATGCACACCCAATTCCAAGGGCAGATGAGCTCATAGATAGACTGGTTTCTGCCAAGTTTTTGAGCACATTTGATTTGACAGCTGGCTATTGGCAAATCAGGTTAGCTGAGGAGTCTAAGGCCAAAACAGCATTCTCAACCCCAGGAGGTCATTACCAGTTTGTGGTGATGCCCTTTGGTCTGAAGAATGCACCTGCCACTTTTCAAAGGTTGGTTACCAAGTCCTTACTGGGTTGGATGACTTCTGTGCAGCATATCTAGATGATATTGCTGTTTTTAGCTCCACCTGAGAGGATCACCTGATCCACCTGACAAACGTACTAGAGGCCCTGCAAAAGGCAGGCCTCACTATCAAGGCTACTAAGTGCCAGATAGGGCAGAGTAAAGTTGTATACTTGGGCCACCTTGTAGGTGGAGGCCAGGTTCAACCACTGGAGAGTAAGATCCAGACCATCAAGGACTGGTCCCCTCCAACTACCCAGACTCAGGTCAGAGCTTTCTTTGGCCTGACTGGGTACTACAGGAAGGTTGTTAAGAACTATGGGTCCATAGTGACTCCTCTTAATGATCTGACATCCAAGAAGATGCCCAAAAAGGTTCAGTGGACAGGAAACTGTCAAAGGGCATTTGATGACCAGAAGAAGGCCATGTGCTCTGCACCTATCCTGAAGAGTCCTGACTACTCTAAAGAGTTTATTGTCCAAACAGATGCTTCTGAGTTGGGGGTGGGAGCTGTGCTTTCACAACTTAATATAGATGGTCAAGACCAGCCCATTGCTTTTATTAGCAGAAGGCTGACCCCTAGAGAGAAACGTTGGTCAGCTATTGAGAGGGACACCTTTGCTATGGTGTGGGCCCTGAAGAAGTTGATACCATACTTATTTGGAACTCCCTTCAAGATTCAGACCGACCATCAGGCTAAATCAGATGAAGGGTGAAAACCCCAAACTACTCAGGTGGTCCATTTCCCTACAGGGGATGGACTTTACAGTGGAGCACCGCCCAGGGACTGACCATGGTAATGCAGATGGTCTCTCCCGGTACTTCCACTTAGAACATGAAGACACAACTGGTCAAGGTTAGTCTAATGTCCCTGCGTTTGGGGGGGGGGGTGGTTGTGTAGGAGAGTAGGGTCTGCTATCCTATGGTCACCTCAAATTTTTGCTTTTGCTTCACTGGTTTTATGACTTAGTGTGGCTGTGGGCCTGCTAATCAGACCCACAGCCCTGCTGCTCTCTCCCTAAACTATGCCAATGCACACTAGGTGCATTACCAATTGGAACTGGTTCACCTTATTGGCCCCTGTAACAGTGTACCCCAGGTACCCAGGGCATAGGTGTATCCAAGGCCTACCAGGGGCTGCAGCATGTATTATGCCACCCCTGGCCTGGCCTCACTATTTGACACAACTGGCTGATCACTCAGCTGGGGTAAGTTGGTGTAATCACCTCTTACTGAGATATAGTATATCTATATCTAACATATATGGACACATGGTAACCTATCAGCCACCCCTATGGCAGGCCTTAACAATCCTGGAGGCAGAGTGCTTGGTTTCATGTGAGATGGTGCTCTGGCATGAGCTGAGCCTGTCTGCAGCTTTCGGAACAACGTCCTTTTGCTGTTTCATGATATTGCCATACCATATACTCTTAAGTGCATTATGTACCTCGCGGTCAAATGCTAACTTTGGTTTGGCTTTATCAAAACATGTCGAGTAAGGTGTCATACGATTTGGAATACTACCGCCTCGCCAGTTCTGGCGACTGGGGTAGCATTCCACCCTTCTAGAGGGACACGATATGTACCTAACCTGAAACCCGGGTAAAGTTAGACAGAGCCTCAGCATCACAAAATGGATGCTGCCACCACAGACACAAGTCTGCCCTCCTGCTGCTGGGAGTCCTTCCAGCTTGGAGGTGTGGACAAAGGGTTTCCTGTCAGGGGAGGTGCTTGCACCACCCCAGACAGGATTTTGTGTAGTGGATTAGGGAGGGCTGAATAGATTGAGACATGCCTGGGGCACACAAGGTGTCCCTGTGCATATGTCAGTTCAAACCGGAGCTGGGGCTCTCCAGCCCCAGTCCTGGCGCGAAACTGGACAAAGGAAAGGGGGTGTAACCACCCCCCTTCCTGGTCCCACCCAGAGGAGGGACCTAGCAGGTAATCCGGCCCCTAGATTTGGATTAAGAGTAGGAGCTGTGTCCCAAGACTTCAGATCATCCTGAAACTCGACTTAAACAAGAAGAACTACTGGACTTCGACGTTCTGCTGCACAGAAGAATGAAGAGAATCTCCCTTGTGGCCAAGGAGTGACCACCCTGTGAATACAGGCACCATCCAGCAACTCGACGACTGCTTTGCCGCCGCCTCCCGCCGGAGACCGAGCCCAGAGCCCGACAAGACTCAGACTCCCAGACATCTCTGAGCCAGATCCACAGTCCCTGCAAAGAAGAGACCCGTGGAGGCACAAGAGACGTGGGACCGGCCATCTTGAAACGTCCACGAGAAGCTGACTGAGCAGCACCTAAGGCATCCTCAATGCTGTGCTTTGGGCCCTGAGAAGCCCCAACACCGAGCAGCATTTGCACCAAAGACCAGCCCTCCAGCATCCACAAGATCTGCGTGGGGCCCTTTTGCTTTTTGCCACTCGACGCGTCATCCCGGTTACTGGCCCGTTGGCTAGTGGCCATCTTGGCGACGAAATCTACGAATAACACCGCTGGTCTGGTTGCTCCAGACTGGCCCTTGCTCCTGTGAAAAGGAGCAGCCCCTTTGACCTTGCTGGTTAGAGCACCAAGCTTTTATCGACTCCTGCATGGCTTGCATTAGCCAAGGCCTGTTTGCTCCAATCGAGAAGCCGACACCGCCATCATCTAGAGCCTTCGTGGGACAGCTCGTGAGTGACTCCTGGTTGTCGTCGATCTCTTCACTTCCACGTGGCTGCGGAGACAAGCTTCCCCTCTTCACCTGTTGGCACCCGACATCGCCTGGTTCCTTCCTGGTTCCACGCCGGTCACTGGCTAGTGACTTTGAACACTGTCCCCTTTGCTTACAGGTCGTCTACTCTTCAGACCCACCCTTGGATCCACCTGAACTCTTCCTGCCTGGCCTCCTGCAGCATCTTCATCTTCAGGCTCCATAGACCTGCATGACGAAACCCAACGTACTTTGACACCTATGCAACCGCTTCCTGTGGGTGAGGTAACGCTGGCACTCCGGTGCCCCTGTGTAGAGAAACATCTCTAGTGTCTAGATTTCAAGTTGCTAGGTTCTAGTCCATCCGGAAGGTTCCCTTTTCCTTAACTTTGTGACTTTTACGCACCCATTGAAATCAATAGGTGCACGCGTGTAACTTTTCACACTGCACACGCATCCTGTGGGCCTCCTGGTCACTAACTACAGTTAGCTCCTTGTCGTCCCAGCGATTCCCAAGGCCCTAGGCCTTCCTGCCTTTCTATTGGTGGTTCTTATACCACTATTTTAGTATATGGTTTAGCTGGCCACCTAGCCCATACATAATTGTGCAACTTTTGTATATTTAAACACTGCCTTGTTTTAACGAATGTGCTTCTGTGCTCATAAAGAGTATAGGGGATACTTTTAAGTAAATAAATACATATATATTTTGAATATATATCTGTGTGGTGTCCTTTCATTTGGTATTCAAGGAGGTTACATATGGTAAAACAGCTGGCTTCACATGCCCTCAAGAGTTTAGCCTGCAGACAGCACTGTCCACGCTACCACTAGGATAGCTGGTCTATCATGGTTGACTTCAACCACCACCATAAGGGTTGCTTGGCATGGTACAAGGTGATCACTAGAATTAGTGAGCAGCATATACCAGGCCAACTTCTCACAGGGAGGGGTAACTGGCCCTAAAAGAGTTGTAGTTTCTCCAGACCTACCTGTGGATTGTCTGTTGGGCAATTAATTACAGACTACAGCCTGGTCTGAAGTGGAGTTCAGGACTCATGCAGGGATGATGGGCATCTCCACCAGTGTGTTTGCTGTTACCATGGCTCAGGCCAAACAGCTCCGCATTGAAGGAGCACTGGATCCTGAAACAATGGACCAGTTTGCTCCCAAGAAGAGGAGCAGAAAGGGTAAAGAATTACTCTCCTCCCAAACTCCCAGTGAAGATCAGTCTCCTGAGGGAGAGGATCTCAGTTCCTGTGAAGGAACTGTCCCAGAGGAACTTGGGTCTGAGCAGGCAGAATTCTTGGGGGCAGGGTGCCCTTCCAGGGCAGATCTGAGATTGGAGCAGAAATCCTGCCCCTCTTTTGAACAACTCAGACAGCAGGCTGCTGCTGAGGAAGCAGGAGATATCAGTGAGCCCCACCGGGTTTATTGGGAAGATGGGCTTTTGTACTCTGAAAGTAGGGACCTCAAGCGTGGTGCCACCAGGAGGTTGGTCATACCTCAGATGTTCAGGGACTTCCTTCTGTCCCTAGCACACGACATTCCCCTTGCACGCCACCTTGGGCACAATCTTGTCCCTCACTTTCACTGGCCCCACATGTCTGAAGACACCAAGTAGTTTTGTCGCTCCTCTGTTGCCTGACAAGCCAGTGGAAAGTCAGGTGGCACTTCAAAGGCCTCCTAAATTCCACTCCCAGTGGTTGGGTTTTCCCTTAAAGGGCAGGGATAGACATTGTTGGTCCCTCAAACCCTCCAACAGCATCTGGACACGGTTATATACTGGGGTGGTGGACCACGCCACTAGGTATTCAGAGGCCATTCCTCTTAGGACCACTACAGCTTCTATGGTGGCTAGGGCCCTCCGGGGAATTTTTTCCAGGGTGGGCTTCCCTATGGAGGTCCTAACTGACAGAGGCACCAACTTCATGTCAAGATATTTCAATGCAATTTGGAAAGAGTGTGGAGTAAACTATAAGTGTACCACACCCTACCATCCACAGTGCAATGGGCTTGTTGAAAGGTTGAACAAGACCCTAAAGAGTATGATCATGGGACTCCCAGAAAAGCTCAGGCAAAAATGGGATGTCTTGTTACCCTCTCTTCTCTTTGCCAACAGAGAGGTACCCCAGAAAGGGGTTGGCTAGAGCCCTTTTGAACTTTTGTTTGGGCATCCAGTTAGTGGTCCCTTATGTCTGGTGAAGGAGGGATGGGAGCAGCCTCTCAAACCCCCCAAGCAAGACATTGTGGACCATGTCCATAGCCTGATATGAAAAAGGCAAGCAAAAACCTTGAGAACAGTCAGGAACTCAAAAAAGCCTGGCATGACCAGAAGGCAGTGCTGTCTGTTTATCAGCCAGGACAGAAAGTGTGGTTGTTGGAGCCTGTGGCCCCAGCAGCTCTCCAAGACAAGTGGGGTGGCCCCCACCATTCTTGAACAGAGAGGTGAGGTCACCTACTTGGTGAACCTTGGCACTCCCAGGAGTCCCCATAGAGTACTCCATGTGAACCGCCTGAAACCTTTTGTGGACAGGGCAGACATGGGTTTGCTCATGGCCACTCATGAGGGTCAGGAAGAAGAGAGTTATCCTCTTCCTGATCTCCTCTCCCAGAACCCTGATGATGGATCAGTAGAGAGAGTGACCTTGGTAGACAGCCTCACTGCCCAGCAACAAGGTGATTGCAGGAAAGTCGTCAGTCAATTTTAGGGCATGTTCTCTCTGACAACCAGTCAAGCCACCTGGTGCACCCATGAAATGGACACCGGTGACAGTCTGTCTGTGAAGAACAAAATTTACAGACAGCCTGACCATGTCAGAGACTGTATCCAGACTGAGGTCCAGAAATTTTGGAATTGGGGGTCATTGACCCTTCAGTTAGCCCATAGGCTAGCCCAGTAGTCCTGGTGCCAAAACCACACACCAAAAATGGCAAGAAAGAGATGAGGTTTTGTGTGGACTACAGGGGCATCAATGCAGTCACTAGGACTGATGCCCATCCAATTCCTAACACAGATGAACTCATAGACACCATGGCCGCAGCCAAGTTCTTGAGTACATTTGACCTGACTGCTGGCTATTGGCAGATCAGACTCTCTGAGGATGCCTAGCCAAAAACAGCTTTATCAACCCCCAGTGGGCATTATCAGTTTACTGTGATGCCATTTGGCTTGAAGAATGCACCTGCCCCATTTCAGAGGTTGGTGGACAA
The DNA here is from genome assembly GCF_964204655.1 of Triturus cristatus. Taxonomy (NCBI): domain Eukaryota; kingdom Metazoa; phylum Chordata; class Amphibia; order Caudata; family Salamandridae; genus Triturus; species Triturus cristatus. The sequence continues at coordinate 15,240,795 of NC_140595.1, forward strand.
AGTCCTCCCAGGTCTGGAAGCTTACAGGGCAGCCTATCTTGACAATATTGCTGCCTTTACCTCCACCTGGGAGGATCACCTTGTCCACCTCAGGAATGTCCTGTAGGCTCTGCAGAGGGCAGACTTCACTATCAAGCCCACTATGTGCCAGATAGGGCAGTGTAAGGTTGTGTACTTCGGCCACCTGGTATGTGGAGGCCAGGTTCAACCATTGGAGAGCAGAATCCAACCCATCATGCGCTGGGTTGCTCCCACTACCCAGACTCAGGTCCAAGCTTTCTTAGGCCTGACTGGGTACTACAGAAGATTTGTTAAGAGGTATGTGTCCATAGTGACTCCTCTTAATGATCTCACATCCAAAAGGATGCCCATGAAGTCTTGTGGACAGCAACATGTCAGAAGGCATTTGATGTTTTCAAGCAGTTCATGTGCACTTCTCCCATCCTGCAAAGTCCTGATTACTCCAAGACAAATATTGTCCAAACAGATTCTTCTGAGGTTGGGGGTAGGGGTTGTGTTGTCTCAACTCAATGCAGAGGGCCAGGATCAACCAGTAGCTTTTATCAGCAGAAGGTTGACCCCCAGGGAGAAACGTTGGTCAGCTATTGAGAGGGAGGCCTTTGCTGTGGTCTGAGCCTTGAAAAAGCTGAGGCCATACCTGTTTGAAACTCACTTCATTGTTCAGACAGGCCCTAAGCTCCTCTTATGGCTTAAACAGGTGAAGGGTGAAAACCCCAAACTTTTGAGGTGGTCCATTTCCCTACAGGGGATGGACTATACAGTGGAATATAGACCTGGGAGTAACCATGCCAATGCAGATGGACTCTCCAGATATTTCCACTTAGAAAATGAAGACTCAACTGGGCAAGGTTAGTATCATCTCCTTACGTTTGGGGGGGGGGGGGTGTAGAAAATTAGGATCTGCTCCCATGGTTACCCCCATTTTTTGCTGGTGTTCAACTGTTTTCTGACTAGTCTGACTGGGATCCTGCTAATCAGGACCTGGATGTCCTGGTGTGGCATAGACTATGTCTCCTCTGCTTTCAGGTAGTCTTCGACTTGAACTCACTTCTGGGTTCCAGCTGACTCTTTCGTCCTTCTGTGGTAAGAGTGCAACTGCAACTTACCTGCTGATCCGCATTGAGTATATGGTTGGGTATCCTCTTCTCACCCAACTGTTGGGGGGTTCCTAGATTCTCACCTGGGGTGGTCTCTCGGGTCCCCGACTCTTCTACATCTCCTGGGTCCAGTCTCGACTTAGGTCGTGTGTCGCTTCCCACTCTTTTGCTATAATATCTGGTGGCTACCCTGGGGACCACGGTGTATTGGTGCTACCTGTTGTTCTATATCCAACGTACTGTGTGCATTGGGAGTATATCTCTGGGTAGTAGATATTGTAATGTGTTAGTGAGTGATTGTAATAAATATCTATTTTTATAAGTACACTGCGGGGCTCTTTTTCATTTAGCCTATACTAAAGGATTAGATACTGATAAACAGAGCTGCTTTGCACTCCTCCTAAATTAACCTTGAAGGCTGCTCTCCACAGCTACCACTTAGAGAGTGTCATGCCCCGCGGTCATGCCACAAGACGTTTCCCGTTTTTAAGGAGCATGGTTTCACTCGAACGCCGCTTAGCGTTCTTGCTCCTAGCCCCGTTTCCGTCCTTGTTTGTTATGCCTGACTTCCGCTTTAGGATTTCCTGTTCCCGTTGGCGTCCGTTCGGTAGACGTCTGTTGCTGATAGCTGCGGTTTTCCTCCTGGCATATCTTCTCTGCTATTGCAGCTATTGTTGAAAGCGGCTGCTTTCTTCCTAGTAGCTCTGTTCCACAGTTACAGTAGTTTGAGCACGTTTGAATCTAATTCGTGTTCCACTGCTGTTTTTCCCTGTATTCCCTCTCCGGGTGCTCCGCCCCGCAGCCGGACTTATTCCCGTTGCTTGGCCGGGCACTGCTTACGATCCTTGCTTACTGGCTGGAGTTGTTCTCTCGCCTTCCCAGTGAAGACCCTGTTCTATTATTTATTTGGGGTACTTGCGTGGACCACAGTGCAGTGTACATGTGAAGGCTCATTTCACCAGAATCACGGTAACAACGCATAGCGCTGCCTTATCATACATATTACTGTTTATGTTAAGTTTGGATGTAATTAGTCTGGTTGAATTCCTTGGCAGATTATCACCGTACCCACTAGAAGAACAAGCACGCACCTCTCTCTGGGAACATAAAGAGGACTACGATCATGTGTTCCTCATAGTCCTCCTGGAGAACTGAGGGGTGAGCCTTATACATCCATAGCGTATTCATTACTAGTGAGTTGAGTTAGTTACATAACCTTTGTTCTTCTATTGTACAGGAATACAGGGATTGATCCAAACCCGCCACCCTCTTATACTACTAGCTGTGACTAATAGCCGTGGTAGGTTCTATAGAAGTGTGTTGTTCATACACTGGTGTTGTATGGTGAATACAGAGTATAACACATTCCTTTCTTGCAGCTGGTTACTCCCTCAACTGTCCCTGACGTGGTTCCATCGACAAGACCTGTTTTTTCCCCCCGCCTTTCCTTGTTTTGTTTCCCTGTTTTCCCCTGGCGTGCCATCTGATACTCTAGAGTCTGATAGAGTCGGAGGGCCGTAGGGGAGGACTGAGGACTATTCTCCAAGTTCCTGACGCTCCTGTGGAACGAACTTGGCAACCATTACAGAGAGCTTTTTGTGGTTTTCTAACCCCTAAAATCACCATAAGGGTTGCCCGTGTTAATGCAGGGTGCTACGCTTACATAAGTGAGCACCATATACTGACCCGGCTTCTCACACCAATTATTTCTTCTTCATCCTTCATAGAATAGTCACAACCTTATGCCTGATATAATGGGTGAGCACCCAGGTCCTTTGACAGGGGTGTGGCATTTAGCAGTTGTCTTAGACAGCACTCGGTCCCCAAAGGCCCAATCCATGAATGTTGTCTGCACCTGTTTCACTCTCTTTCACCTTCGAGAAGATTCTCCCCTTCATTGATCCCTCTTTGCATGTGCCAGTAGTGAACACCATCCTTCAATCATGTCTTGACCAGGCTCATTCAATCGACCTTGAATCTCCAGGCAGAACTTCACGGCAAGGGCAACCTGCTCAGAATGCGGCAGCACGACTGCTTTACAAGAACTGCCAGAAGATTGCGTATGTCTTAGGTACTGCAGTCTCCACTGGTCAACCATTCAGTCTCAGGTAGCTTTCAAGGCCCTAACGACTGTCCAGAAAGCCCTACACCTCACACCGCCCTGCTTTCTGGCCAGTATATTCTTTTCTTTCAACCGTCCTGCTCCCTGAGATCCCGCTTGCGACCACTAGCACCCATAAAGTTACTAATGGAGACCACACTTATTGTCCAGCAGCATCCAAACTGTAGAACTCTCTCCGTCTGAGTCTGCGGGCAGAAGCACATCTACTGTGTTTTAGACAACATCTGAAAACCTGGATTTTTAATAATGTAGTATATTCCGGACCTTTTTTCCCAGGTCACTGTTAGGTTTTAAGGTTGTGTCTTCCAAAAAGTGTCTGCGCACAAGCGCTCAGCAAATAAATGACAGCATGATCTAACACAAACATGTGCCTAGTAGTGGACGGGTCTGCCAGCTTGAGTGTTAAGCAGATCATGTGGAAGGCACATCCTACTATCTAGAGCTTGCACTCCTACACCCTCAAACTTCTGTTGGTTTTGGTTCCGTATCAGGATTGGTCTGAAGAGAAAGGCATATGATTTGTTGGGGATGGATGTATAGCATGGGAAGGGGGAGCTGCCGTTTTTATAACCTGTGGACTCCGAGCAGGAGGCTTAGGCACACAAAGAACAGAGCTAGCGGTAGGGTAGACAGGATTGGATTCAATGTTTTAATTTACAATATTTACGTCGAACTGATTGTTCTGAACACAATGTCCACGTGATACATTAAACTGTGCATGTAGGCAAAATCTCAATATAAACTGATAACATTTATAACAACAGCAATCTATTGAACAGCTCAATGGAATAAAACAAGAGAATTTAAGAAAAGGGTGAACATTGATGGCTGTGGAGGGCTAATTAGTGGGAAAAGAGAATCTCAGTTTAATTGGTGGAGGTAGTGGTGAAAAAAACATTAGAGTATTAATCACAGGTGTAGGAAAGTGCCCTTTTTGACATGGTCACCCCCACTTTTTGCCTGGTGTTTGATGCATTTCTGAATGAAGTTTACTGGTTCTTGGTAACCAGGTCCCCCGTGCCAGATCTGTTTCCTCAATTGGCAATACCTTTAGAGGTTCCTAGTAAATTGTACTACTCGTACCAAGGGCAGGGGTGCTAAAGAGGGTCTCAAAGGGCTGCAGCATGTACTATGCCACCCTGAGAGACACACTACCAAACTCATGCAGACTGCCTTTGCAGGCTGTGTTAAATGGTGCAAACAAGTGTGAAAACACAACATGGCACACACCTTGAACCATGATACATGCTGGTGGACATGGCCCTTCTTAGGGGAATTTACCCCAAACACCTTTTGCTTTTTCCTCCTAGCGTTTGTTGTCTCTCTCAGAATGACCTTAAGAATTTGGGTAACTTCCCCTGCACTGCAGAGGAAAGGTGCACAGGCCCACCTCACCCGCATGGGGCTGTTGTATAGTTCCTATAAACCTATATACGATCTGTGAGTTCAGACAACATACACTGTAGGATTGGTGTCCGACTAATTCTAGACACCCCCACCGGGTATGTTGGCCTGTATCCCAGCGAGCTCACTGTGCCCCTAGCAATCCCTCTTACCAAGGAGAGAAGAGTTCTTGGCAACTATCGAACATGACAACCCTGATCCCTCAGGATCGTGGATACTTTTCGCTCAGTCACTCGTGCTCACTTCGTCTCAGAGAGATACACAGAATAAACGGTGGGGACGTTTTTCAATAAGCATTCATTGAACCAGTGTCATTCTAGTGTAAAATAGGTGTGCTGAAACAATGATAAGACAGAAACAGATATAAATGATTATAAGCACTAATAGAGTAAAAGGATGGTAGATTTTTACCATCGTGCTAAAACAATGAATACAGGCAAGTATATAAAATACATGACCGTAATAGATGCGTACTCCTACGATGCGACCCTAACTAGATGTACCTAATTGTCCCTAGCATATATGTAGGTGTAAAAGCCAAGAATCCCTCTGGGATAAAGTCAACCCCATTACCTGAAGTGAGAGACTGTGGGACCCTGTCTTGGTCTCTAGATGGACACCCCGCAAGGGATGTCAGACAACTGTGAGCTGGAGTGTCAGCATGCAGGAACCTCATTGTCTCGCGTCGTCGGTATGGAAGTCCTTTTCTCCTCTGACTACCTCTGCAAGATGTGGTGTTTATATACCCAAAGTGGTACCCTCAGGGGTTCTACCATGCTATGTCATGTCGGACCTAGGATTACGGTAGGAATGACCCTTGTACATAGTTATTATGCAGGAGATGGTAGCCCTGCTGAGTTTCCAAGAATCCTCATGCATTTTTCAGGAAATCCCTACGTCCTGTAAGCAGTATGGTAACTAGGTAAAAGGTCAGTCCCAAGAACTGTTATGTAGTGTAATGGTAGGGGAGAATATAGGTGAAAGGTTAGGTGACTACCTGAGCCTATATTAGGGTTCCTATTTGAAGCATAACAGGGCAGGGGGTGCGCACGCGATGGGTTTAGGTGCCGTACCTCCATGTGCCCCGTAAACAGGTACACCACATACCCGGGGCGGGTACGGCACTGTCTAGTAGTGGGATGTAGCACTGAGTATCTGGCCTGTCATTGCAAGCCGGTGGGGCATCATTGAGCCCCTGCCTAGGTTGACATCACTTTTGCCTCAGCCGACCCTTCGCGGGTCGTCTCATATCATTAGGGCAACCCCACCAGCGAAGCCCTGAAAGTCACAGGGTGGTGGTAGGCTGAAGGCCGGGCGGATTCATATGGATGTTCCCAGCCAAGGTAGTGAAGTACCCCCCCACGTGGGGCTTCCCCTGCTTTGGAGCTCAGCTCTTCCCAAGGGATTTACCAAGACTCTTGTGTGGCCTCAGGGCTCTGAGCATGTCCTCATTGTCAAGGCAGTTTGGAAGTGAGTGCGCCTTCCGATCCCATCTAAGAAACATAGGCCGGTCTGCTAACACAGACCAGTGAGTGCGCACTTGTACCTGCAAGGTGCTAACTATGCACCATAACCTGCTATTCCAGGCCAGGGTGTTTGCATCAGTTCTCATGCTGTTATAAATACATGTTCAGCCTGCTGTAGCACCCTGGCACCTATGGCATTGTGGATGGGTGCCTGGTCTGCCATTGCAGACTAGTGAGTGCATCCCTGCATCCCTCGGTGATCTAACACCCGGGTCAGGCCTGCCATGGCAGGCCTGTGTCTGAGCGCTTACACCCATGGTGCTAATAACAAGGTTTCCGGCCCACCATTGCAAGCCAGTTTTGCGCAATTGCACCTCTAAGGGGGCCGACCCGAGTCTGGCTGGCTCGGGCAGGGTGGTGAACTTGCACCGGAAGCGCCAGGGCCTAGGTAAGTGGGTGCGCACTGGCAACAATCATATTTAAACTCATGAGTTGCCTGCCAGAGCAGGCTGCTGTGTGGGCGCACCCGCACCTATGCCATCAAAGGTTCACGCACAATCACTGACACACATATTAGTCAAATTCTGTTGCTAACTCGGGCATTTGCACTTGCACCCCTGGTGCTGGGGATCGTGTGTCCGACCTGCTATCTCAAGTCAGTGCGCAAACTAACGCATGTGTGCCCAGGTAGTGAGGAATACCTGTGTGTGTTTTCACTACCTATGAGGCTTGCCCTTACCATTGGTTAACATCGGGAAGTGGTTGGCATCACTTCGGGCTGCAATAGTGGATTGCATTGCAGCAGTCTCAGGATGTTTCCTATCGATGGATTCACCGTGCCAAACCCTTTCCAGTGGTAAAGGGGGTTTTGGCATAACTCGCGTAGAAATGCCACTTATAGAATATGTTTTATTAAACAAAAGGGGGGGACCTAACACCTTCTCAGCTTTTGTGCTGTCTCTTTATAGCAACGGTCATACAACAATTATTTTGGTTGGATCAGGTTATTTATTTAACCTTGTCATTCATTGATATTTTATCCTTTTTTCACACAAAAATTCAAAGGTTTGAAAAGAATAACACTAATCCAAAGACATACACATTAACAAATGAGAAATTCAATGAACATCAATATTCATAAACAACAAACATTAAAACATGTGACATCACTACATCAAACAAATGGCTAACATATCCTTGCACCATTTCTTATTTGTCAACAAAACACCGAGAGGCTGCCAATTATTCTACCTCTTCTGAACAAAACACAGGGAACAATTAATACAAACAGAGGGTGATAGTTTTCATTTCATTTCCCTCAAATTGAATTAGTTATGATTCACAGTTCTTCGGTGTCTCTAAAGGCCAACGCGTTTCGAGTCCCTGGCAAGAAGTATTGGGGCTCTCATCAGGGCTTCGTATTTGCAGGTACGCGTCTAAATCGATATTGAGTAATATAGACAAATGGTGCAAATTCAAATAAATGACGGCACCTTTCATTCAAACAGGTTTGAAAAATCCACCTTAAGACCCATTGCGAGCGTCACCAGCTATAAAGAGACAGCACAAAAGTTGATGAGGTGTCAGCCCCCCCCCCCCTTTTTGCTTAATAAATTATATGGCCCTACCTGACCCTGGTCTTTTGGTCTTTTGGGCCTAACCCCAGTTGTTGGCCCACTTATAGAATATGGACATTTTAGTGCTCTAACAGTCTTGTGTGCCAAGGTGTCTGGGTCCAGTGGACACCAGGGGTCAGGGGAGCACATCTGTGCATTCTTCAGATGGCAGCCATTAACCATGGGCATCCCATGAGAATGGCAGACCGTTGCCATTTGAGGACTTGGCTGGGTAGATTGGGGGGAGAGGTTTCGACAGGTGGCCTCTAGGGGCTGGATCATGGCCCCACTAAATATTAGGATCTGCATTCCACGGCCCCATAGCAGACAGGCCTATAATTTAGGGGAGACAACCTGTGGTTCAAAGGGAAACACCTTGACCCACCCTAACTTTAAACACACATAAAAGTATAACTAGGGTTGTCATCCTTCAGCAAGGGGTGAGATAAGCTAGAGGGGACACGGGACTGGAGAACCCGGACTGCATGGCGCCCATTACCAGAGGACTCTGTCGTGCACATGGAGGAAAACTGCCCTTGAAGGGGACCATGAGCCCTTTATGAATAGGCTGGCCTGGGCCGAAGACCTGCTGAAGTGTTGCACCCTGAAGTGTGCTCCTGCGAGGGACCTACACCATTTATATGTGACATCTGGAGAGTGATGCCCTCTCAAGTGCCCACATCTGCTGCAGAATCCCAGTGGTTAGCGCGGGGTGAGCGTGGAACTAAGACTTGTGTCTGGAGTTCAGATTGTCTACTGCGGAGCCCCAGAAATCGTGCCCAGATCTAAGGAGTGTGGTTCTTGTACTGCAGGGACCCTGACACTCATAAGCGTCTAGTTCATGGTAAACAGATTTACTGGTTGCCGGACCCTGCGTGGCACGTTTTGTTGATTGTGCCGCATCTCTCTCATGCAACACGCTGTCTGCATGCTCATTGCGTGTGGTGTCTGATTCACAGGGTGAGACACTCGCAGATGGGAGTGTAGCCGTATTAGTGCCTCATTCTACCTTGCACCTGTGTGTGTGATTGAACTGGTCTGATGCAACCTGTGTCATTGTGCACCGGACGTTGTGCCTCCTTCCTAGGGTGGTATGGAATTTGTAACTCTTCATTGTGTGACTGGAATTGCCGATTGTAACCTATCTCAAAGTGCACCGGTCATTGTGCCCCATTTACAGGGAGGTACGGAATTTGCAACTCTTCATGCTGAAGACCTGAAGTGTCTAGTGCGACTCATACCAATGCACACCAGACACTGTGCCTGGATTGTCTTAGCCCAACCCTGATCATTGTGTACCACTCAGGGTGCCTTCTCCGATTGAGAGACTCTACTGTGTTACTCCCCATTCATCGTTTGTTACCTTTTTGACCCTCATTGTGGTGGACCAACTGCCCTCTCCACTCCTGGCCCCTCCTGAAGACATCTTGGTGCCAGGTAGTAACGAGAGAGAGATTGACTGGGTTGAAGGAATGCTTACGAGACAGTTCGGAGGTGGGTCAAGAGAATGCGTGACCCTACTGCGTTTTGAGACCTGTGGGTGAACTTCCCGAGTGGTTGCTATACTTCTCTGGTTTACGTCTACTTCATAATTAAACCTTGCTACATATACCCATCTGCTTCCCCAGTACCCAGACTAAGGGGCTGATTCCGATCCGGGTCGGAAGGGCACCGAACGCGATCCGGCCAGAAAAACTGCGAGCCGTACGCGTGTTTTCCGGCCGACTCGTACAGCTGTACGAGCGAGCAAGTACAATGCGAGCTACATGAAATTTACAGACCGAGTCGTTTCTGGGTCCGAACCGCTCCATAAGTCTCGGTTGTAAGCTAACCGTGGCGTGCAATGGATGCGATTCACGACCGAGCCAGTACGATGCACGCGGCGGACGGCCTGTGCGAGCTGGAGTGTCCGGCTCACAAATTGTCCGGGTGGTTGCCTTTAGGGGTCCGCATCAGACCCCCTGTTACCTGCAGCCCTACGATTCGGACACAGGGGGAGACCCATGGGTCTCCCCAACACAGGCATGTACGGTGCGGATGGCACCGACGCGTACCCACTGTAGGGGGCGCACTTGTCCGCGACGTACCCATTCAGTCAATGGGAACCCATGTACGCGTCGTACGACCGGCTCCCATTGACTTCTATGGGAGTCCGACTGAAACGAGTCCGGCAGCATACGGCCGCATCGTACTCGCTGGGTTGGACTGCAGGACTCCGGCTTGGTCGGAAAACACTCCGGATCCAGATCGGTCGGAGTGCTTTCAAACCCGGATCGGGATTGGCCCCTAAGTGTAACTTTGGCCACGTGTGGCTTAGTATCCTCAAGGCAGGGCTGGTTATCTTCCATCTGGGGTAGAGGACAATCGGTGTGAACCAGAGGGTGATGGGAGGCTGGGGCCATGGAGTCTGCAGGCTGATATCTATTGACCTGCTGGGCACCAGTAGCACTGCATTAGGATGCTGAGTGCGTATCTGTGTGAGAGTACTCCGTACGGACTAGAATGGTACCTGTCGCATCGTGTAGCAGTGCGGAGTGAATGTGTGTGTGAGTGGGCGTGGCAGTCTGGGGACCACCTGTGCTTCAAAACGCTGGCCAGCGGTGCCACTTTATACATTAATTTCATGCCAAAAGCACAATATATTTGACATTGGGTTTACCCGCGTGACTCCGTCCCATGGTGCTGCTAACAAGTGTTCTATTTTCATGTATGTACAACTCTTTGACATCGTTGTGACCCGGTGTGTCCCCTAATACCGTGTGGGACTGTCTTATCAGAATTTTTAGGGTGGGCCTGGGGTGGATAGCAAGTCACACTGCATAAGGGTGCTCTCTCTCTAGTGGGGGGGGGGGAGAGAGATAATTAAGGCATTGTCCATAGTTTGCATACTATTGATTTCATAATGATACGAGTGGGCCTAGTACTGATAGTAATATTTCCACATGTGTTTTATGCTCAAAAGTATATGATGTTCATGTTATAATGACTGACTATGTGGGTTGAATATAAACTTCATTCACATACATCCTGTGAAGTCTCTTATGTGGCGATCAGTGTAGTTATCGTGTGTGACCGCTGTGCCTTTGCTTTACACATTACCTCTGAGGAAAGCCTGACTGCCCAGTGCCAAGCTACCCAAGGGTGAGCACAGGTTATATGACAAGTGTAATCACCCGCCTTTGATGGGAGCGGTAGGTTCTGCCTGGCTGGGAGCATCCCTTCGCCAACCAGAAATGGCTTTTTCTAACACATGCTCACAAACACTGCATGCAAAATATCTAAGCCACCCCTACAGCAGACCTTATAGCCCTATGGCAGAGTACATTATATTCCATGTGAGGGCATATCTACATGAGCAGATATGCCCCTGTGCAGTCTAGTTCAATTGCCAGATAGTGCAACTGAACAGGGAAGTCATCTTAAGTATATGTACTGGGCACTGGTCATTATGAGTTCCAGAGCTACATGATAGCTTCACTGAAACCTATGGTGTTTGGTATCAAACACTGTGGGGCCAATTCCGATAGCCAGTCGGACAGCTGTCCGTAGCCTTACCGTGTGACCGACACGTACCCGGAGCCGGTCCGTCCTGTAGAGTAAGTACGATGCGCATAACTGCCAAAAACCCGCCCGACACGTAGGCTGTGAATCAAGCCCCATTCTCCGTCCGAGCCGTAACTCCTAAAGATGAACCGAGACGCCCGGAAGCAGTATCCATAGCAGTTTCCGGCATGACAAGTACGATGCGTACTTCCTACGCGCCGGACGGGTCGTCACGTACGGCACGTCACAGCATCCGGAAAACATGCATATAAGCTACGATTCGCGCCACAACTCAATCCACGGCTACGAGACGGACCAGCTTGCAGCGGGTACGAGACGGAGCAACAAGCAGCGTGTACGACACGAACACATCATGAATCCCATCGCGCAGGTCATACCAGTACTCTACATCTATGACCGGCTCAGGGACCGACGCCGACGGCGCAGGCGGTAAGTCAGACACCTACAACACAAACAAACGACATGTACCCGCAAATTGGTACACACACACAGGGGATCCACATCCTGGCTACTAACAACAGCCCATTATAGGGGTTGCATGGCCAGCACCACTAACACTCCCACCCATAGTGGACCTGTTGCCCATCACCACTGCCACCCACACCCATATTGACTATGTTGCCCATCACCACTGCCACCCCCAGCCATAGGGCTCATGTTGCCCATCACTACAGCCACCCCCACCCATAGTGGACCTGTTGCCCATCACTACTGCCACCCACACCCATAATGGACCTGTTGCCCATCACTACTGCCACCCACACCCATAGGGCTTATGTTGCCCATCACCCCTGCCACCCCCAGCTATAGGGCTCATGTTGCCCATCACTATAGCCACCCCCACCCATAGTGGACCTGTTGCCCATCACTCGTGCCACCCACACCCATCTTTTAGTAGAAATGATTTTTATGGTCTGTGTTTGAAAATACCACTTTTAGAAAGTAGGATATTTTCTTGCTTAGCCATCCTGTGTGCCTCTGCTGGGTTTGTGGATTGACTGTCTGACTTTGGAGTGACAGGGGCTGGGGATGTGTATTCTCATCGGACAGCCACTGGGGGGTCGAGGTGTGCCCTGCCTTTCCTGGATGAGTCAGGGATGAGCTGAATAGACCTGGGCTGCATTTAGAGTAATGGGAGAAGATTTCCTTGCACCTGAATGGGCTGGTCTGCCTTGGACATCGATGACATCCGAGCCCTGATGGACAATGGAGAAACAGCGGCCCTCATCCTCCTAGACCTCTCCGCGGCATTCGACACGGTCTGCCACCGCACCCTAGTACAGCGCCTCAGCAACATCGGAATCCAGGACAAGGCGCTGGAATGGATCATCTCCTTCCTCGACGGAAGAACACAGAGAGTCCGCCTACCACCGTACAAGTCAGAGGCCTCCGAAGTCATCTGCGGCGTCCCTCAAGGATCATCTCTGAGCCCCACCCTCTTCAACGTCTACATGAGCCCCCTCGCGGCCATCGTACGCAAACACAACCTCAGCATAATCTCCTACGCCGACGACACCCAGCTGATCCTCTCCCTGACCAACGACCCCGCCTCCGCCAGAGCCAACCTGCACGAAGGGATGAAAGAGGTAGCCGAGTGGATGGCGACCAGCCGCCTGAAACTGAACTCTGACAAGACGGAGGTCCTCATCCTGGGCTCTTCACCCTCCGCCTGGGACGACTCCTGGTGGCCTCCCGCCCTGGGCGCCGCACCCAAACCGACAGACCATGCACGCAACCTGGGCTTCATCCTGGACTCCTCCCTCTCCATGACCAGGCAAGTCAACAACATCTCCTCGGCGTGCTTCAACATCCTACGCATGCTACGGAAGATCTTCTGGTGGATCCCCACCGAGACCAGAAAGACCGTCACCCAGGCCCTCGTCACCAGCCGACTGGACTACGGCAACGCCCTCTACGCCGGTACCACCGCCAAGATCCACCGCCAAGATCCAGAAGAGACTCCAGCGGATCCAGAATGCCTCAGCCAGACTCATCCTCGACATCCCACGAACCAGCCACATCACCGGACACCTGAGAGACCTTCACTGGCTCCCCGTCAACAAAAGAATCACCTTCCGCCTCCTCACCCACGCACACAAAGCCCTACACGACCAAGGCCCGAGCTACCTCAACAGCCGGATCAACTTCTACGCTCCCAAACGCCACCTCCGATCAGCCAACCACGCCCTCGCCGCCGTCCCCCGCATCCGAAGAGCGACTACAGGAGGAAGGTCCTTCTCCTACCTGGCCGCCAAGACCTGGAACTCCCTCCTGACCGACCTGCGCCTGACCCAAGACCACCTCTCCTTCAGGAAGAAGCTGAAGACCTGGCTGTTCGAGCAGTAGCGGCACCCCCCCCCCCCCCCAGCGCCTTGAGACCCTATAAGTGTCATTGATTGATTGATTGACAATGCTGTCTTCATCTCCTGCCAGGAAGCTGGGCCAGAGAGGATGAAACTGGTTTGGGCTGGGTACAGGCACTCTCTGCCCAAAAGCACAAAGAGAAACTGAGTATAAATATTTGGGCCCAAACCCCAGAACATTAGAACTTGGTGGAATTAAGGAACCTGCCAAGAAGAAGAGCTGGAAAAACTGCCAAGAGGAGTGCTGCCCCTTTGCTGTGTTGTTGCTTTGTTGGGATGGCCTGCAGTTGCTGCTTCTGCCTTGGGCAGTGAAAGGACTGGATTGAACTTTCGTTACTTGTGCTGAGTATCTTCAAGGGCTCAGGGACCGCAAAGACTTCACCTACATCTGGTACCGCCTCTGGAACCGTGGTTTCAGTTGCCACAGAGGGGGAAGGCAATCAACTACGACTCAGTCGCTGGCTCCCTGTCCTGAAGGCACCGCAGAGGGCATCGCTGCATCTCGCACCGCAACCCTGGTCTCACTGACGACTACCGCCGCCAAGCTGCTGCTTGCACCGTGACCTGTGGGCACCGCACTCCGCACCGCCTCGCTTCACCTCCCCACCCTGGTCTCACTGACGCCATCCCCGTCCCACACCACAGTCCGGACCGACCAATGCCAGATCCCCGCAACCGGCACTGTCACCTGCACCGTGATCAGTCAGCACCGCAAGTAGCATTGCCTTCACTCCGTACCGCAGCCCTGGTCTCACGATGCTGGATGACCATCACTGAGCCGCTGCCTGCACCGTGACTTGAGGGCACTGCACGCCACAACGCTCCGCTTCACACCACAACCGTGACGGTGGCCATGAACGGCTCAAACCAACGTAATCAGCTGCAACAAACATACTGTTTACGAGTCTGCGGACATCGCGACTGATGCGGTCAGGCGGAACTGTTGGATTCTGTTGTTCTCAGCATCAGAGTAGCACCGCACGGAGCTATCAACTTCAAGAAACTGCATTTTTAATGTTATTTTTGCATAATGCATATTTTTAAGTCCTGTATGTTGGATTTTTATCGTCTTGGTCTTGTTTTGAATAGATTAAGTGTTGGATATTTTTCTAAACTGATGTGCTGTCCTTTTGTAGTGTTTTCAATGTATTACTGTTGGTTATGTGCAAATCCTTTACACAAGCCTGACTGCTCGTGCCAAGCTACCAAAGGGGTGAGCAGGGGTTATTTCAGTAGTGTATCCCTCTTACCCTTACTAGAAGGAAGGGTCTCTACTTGGACAAAGGTGCAAACCATTGCCAACTAGAGACCTCCATTTGTAACAGCTCTCAATTACCACAGCAAATAATTTTTATGGTGGGCAAATGATATTAAACAGTGTTTAGCAAACCAAAGGTCATTGAGCGTAGAGGTGTAGCCAAATGTGTAGCTAAAAACTAAGAGCCTCATTTATGAGGAATTGGCATAGGGCAGCGCCGCAAGTCTTCTTGTGGCACTGCCCTATGCCAATGTGAAAGGGCAGGAATGCACTGTATTTATGAAATATGGTGCCTTCCAGTCCTTTTCCCTTGCGTTGGCGCACAAATTGCTGCCTAGCACCAACATAGGCAGGATTGTTTTTGTACGGGAAGGGACACCTGCCTCCACCAACATGGAAAGAGAAAAAACAAGGAGAAATGAAAACATTTCTCCCCCGTTACACTTCCACTGGGGAGGCATCCGTTTTTGGAGCTGCCCCAGGTTTACGTGATTTTGTAAATATGGGGCAGCATCAAAATCCATGGGCTTTGCGTGGGAACGCCACGCAACGCCCATGGAACACCTCCTTGACGTAGAGTAAGGAAGAACAGTGACTTGCGCTGCTATGTCCTACTCCATATCTATGAGACCATGCAAAGCCATGCAGGGTGACTTTGTGTCACCTCATAGTATGGTTGAGATGCTTGCGCAGCCGGATCATCAACAAAATGTGATGCTCTGGCGGCGCAAGCCTCTCATATATAAACCCAAAATATTCTGTATGTTTTTAGGTCTTTCACCATCAGGTATCTACATATAAAATAATGGGCAACGTAAATGAAAAATAAATTTTAAAAGTTATTGCTCAGTGAGAAATACACTATAGTACATTATGAAACCTCTATTAGTTAATGCACTGCAGAGGTCTGTGTGTAACCAGAGAACCATAGAATTAAATCTTGATTGGTGCAGTGAAGAATAGTGATGTGTATTTTTAGCGCTATGAAGTCACAGCCTGTAACAGAAAGCACTGCGAATATGTAAGTCAATTTTTTTATACTTGCATTACACACAGGGTAAAATAGAATGCTGCAAAACGTGCAAATAGTTTTACCATAAAATGGTGCTTTCAAAATATAGATTTGAATAATACCAGAGTGTATGTAATGCTATTTTGTTTTTTTACATAACTGTCCCTTCAACACCTCTTTAGGGGCACTAAGGGCTGTGGAAATGTAGTTAAAATTAAAAGCAAGAACTTTCCAGCCCAGTTGTCAACTCTTTGCACTTCCACTCAAAAAAACAAATCTTTCTCATCACAAAGAGCCAGAACTGCTCCCACGCATCTTTTACACTTGCAGATTAACTGAAAGGTACATTTGCCTTTCATTCAGGCAAGCAGCTGATAACGATCTAAATTAGCTGTCCCGGGACGGCTGTCTTTTTGGAGGGACAAGTGAAGCTT
Source organism: Triturus cristatus (assembly GCF_964204655.1). Classification (NCBI taxonomy): domain Eukaryota; kingdom Metazoa; phylum Chordata; class Amphibia; order Caudata; family Salamandridae; genus Triturus; species Triturus cristatus. The sequence goes on from NC_140595.1 coordinate 15,257,152, forward strand.
GGGAATCTGCGACCCCCTTCCCAGGACTCCACCGCTCCCCTGGGGGTCGCGACCCACAGATTGAAGACCTCTGCCCTAATGACACAGAGGCAGACACCTGAGGGCACATGTCACTGAGCACAACCTGCAATTTCATACACAGGAGTGGGATTACAGAGTGTTTCTAAATGCCCTTGAGGGGGCATGACTGGCCAGGACTAAGTGAAACAGTGTTTGGCCCTGGACAGTAGTCAGGTGGCTAAGCAAGTGTGACATATTTGTTATACATACTCCTGAGGCTCAAAAATTTGAGTCCCCTGCTGCATGGGTTTGTTTGGAATACCCCAGCTACATGTTGCGAGTCAGACCAGCAATTGGTACACATCTCAAGGGCACACACAGATCACATGTCAGATCTCAGGCATTGTGTAAACAATTGACCCACCCATGAAACACACAACAGATTCACGGGAACTGATGCTGACCGGTACCTGAAGCATAGCTGACTGCAGGGACACAGTGCCCTAGTGACACAAGCAACAGATTGTAGGGGCCACACCTGTGGAACAGATGAGGAGGGTGCATCACACAAATGAGGGACCTGAGTTTGGGACTACAAGAGCTATGTAATGTGGAAGTGTGACCAGGACAAAAGACTGCTATTTGCATGTCAGACATAGTACACAGATCAGACATGGACTCACCCCCTTCCTGCTGCTGTCTGGCCTTCAGCTGCCTATCCAGGTCCGGGAAGACCACCGCCAGGATACGGAGCATGTGGGGAGTCAGGGTCCGGTGTCCACCCCTCCTGCGTGGAGGTGACAGCTTCAGCTGGACTCTGGCTATCCTCCGGGTCCAGCCCCGAAGGTCCTGCCACCTCTTCTGGCAGTGGCGGATCCGGCGCTTGTAGACCCCCACAGAACGAGCAGCCCGGGCGATGGTCAGCCAGATCTCCTGCTTCTGTTGGGCATCATTATAACAACAAGTGGCCTGCCCTGCAGTACACCTAGTCCTAGAATACCGACACTAACAGGGTTTCCAATCCTGTCTGATTCCCTAGAGTGTGTTCCCTATCACTACTCAAAAGGTCGTGGTATATCAAATTAAAAATGTCACAAGAACCATCATAGCACTACTTCTACCAAAAATTGGCTAGAAAAAATGTGAGGAAAGAGAAAGAGCTCCTCACGGTAGTAACACCAAGGGGGTTGCTGGCTGGTACTCGCCAGCATACCCACTTATCATCATAGGTTGCTCTTACTCAATGTGAAAAACAAAAGGTGTAATGTTTTAATACACGAATCTCAACCCCAGTGAAGTGAGGTAGTGAAAAAATTAAAAACTACCAGTGCCTGGTGCTTTTATACGTGCCCTTTGGACCCCAGTGAGAATATGGAAATCTAATTCTCACCATTAAAAACTGGTAACGCTTACTAGCTTGACGTAACTTTATTGAATGCTGTAAGCTCCCACAATTAAAAATGGTTTCAATCAAACCATAGTCAACTCTATTATGCCAACATGTTTCGTTGCCGAACCATCACGCAACTTCTTCAGGGCTGTTGGAGTTCCAAATCAACTTCATGTGTGATTCACCTAAAACCTCAAGAGGTTGCGAAGTCTTCTCGTACCAGCAACCGTCTTCGGAACGGAACACGTGTCCTCTGATCACGTGCCCCTGGGGTGACTACCAAATGTCTCGTCCGCCGTGCCGCGTCCCACCAGCCTGTGTGCAGCTTTTTCCTCCTGTGGCTCCAATTGTGATATTCTGGTGGGCATCAACCTGTGAGGAGGACAAAGTGAAAAGTACATGAACACACATGCCCCAGATTGATGCAGCACACATTTGGATAGACATGTCATCATCACAAAGGGAGATAAATTACACAGGTAGTGCAACAATGGGGATTGCAAAAGCACATGCATGTCTGACATGTTAACAATGCCTGGATAGTTTAAGCTTGCAATAATGCCCTTTAGCAGCAGGAAAACTGTTCATTGCATGTACCTACACACTTTGGGGGATGAAAGTAGTCATTGACAATGCTTGCCACTGGCGTACACACTGCTAGTACTGCTAGTCAGACAACATGCATAATTAGGAAGGCAGTGGACTGCACACTCACCTGGGCCCCTGGTTTCCCATAGAGCTTTCTGTACTCTGGAAGGAGCCCGTCCAGCAGGGCCTGGTTCTCCTCCTCAGTGAAGGCTGGGGCCCTCTCCAGAGTACGTGCCATAGCAGGAGCCAGAGGATGCGCAGACAGCATCAGTGGTAGCAGGGATGTGGTCCAGTAGCATGTAGTACAGGCAAGTGAGCTCCCTGGGGCCAACCAGCCTTATTTCTGTGCTGCAGAGGCAGAATCTGTGCCATGTGTCCCCAGGGATAGGTCCAACACGGTTGCATTCTATGAATCTGACCAATCCATTTAAAAGTACGACTCGTACATGCCTTCCGCATCGTTCAAATCTTCACCTTCATGGAACACTTGAAATTGCAACATTGTTGTAGGCATCCAGCTGAATTTCCAGTACACAACTCGTACAAGTTTTGAATCCGCATCCGTCTCCATGGCAGTCCAGAGCCAATGGGTGCGCCCGGCTCATTCAACTGACTGTACAACGCGTATTTTGAATATACACATGCACCCGTCTCCATACGATTCAATGGCCAAGGTGTACGCCTGTCTCGAACCATGCCTGTCCGACGCGTATGCATGATAGTCATCCGAGTCGGACCTCATTGCATTCAATGACAAAGCGTATGCACGGCTCGGACATGACCCGTGCAATGCATACGCATTGTCACCCCCGTCGGACCTCATTGCATTCAATGACAAAGCATACGCACGGCTCGGACATGACCTGTGCAATGCGTACGCATTGTCACCCGCATCGGACCTCATTGCATTCAATGATAAAGCGTACGCACGACTTGGACATGACCCGTGCAATGCGTACGCATTGTCACCCTCGTCGGACCTCATTGCATTTACTGACAAAGCGTATGCACGGCTCGGACATTACCCATGCAATGCGTGCGCATTGTCACCTGTGTCGGACCTCATTAGTGTGACTATTATACGGATGCAACACACATATACTGGCCATGGACACCTGTGCACACCTGCCACACTACAGCATTGGCCATACAGTGTCCCATGGCATGTAAGGCTGCATTCCCTGGGTGTTTGTGGGGGCCACAGCTGTTTTTTTGGCTGGCACTTTGTGCAGCCACTCCCAGGCTGTGCACGTGTACATGGGGGCAGAATCCTTTGTGTGTTGTGCACATTACCACTGTGATGTGCAATTGGACAGTAATGGGCATGAGTCAAGGCCACAGTGTCAGGTTGGATATGTTTAGGACATGTCACATACACCCTGAGTCCTGGGGGTGATGGCATGTACGTCACAGTGAGACCTGTAGCCACAATACTGATGTGCACCCACAGTCTGTGTGCATGTTGTGTCTCAGATGTGTCTGATCAAATGTTACCAATGGGTGACAGTCTCCACATCCATGTGGTATATGCATCAACCTTGATGGGGTGTGTGTCTAAGAGACGTACATGTAGGGCCGGCAGGAACAACAGTGGCCACTACCTGTGGGACTTACGCTTGCCTTGTGGTGTGTTTGTGCTACGCCATGTCCATTGCTGTGTTGATGTGGCAATACAGGGAGCCTGGGTTTCTGCATGGCAAAGATCTGTGATGCCTGGGAGACATGAGGCCTCAATTGTCACTGTGGTGTGTTTTTTTAACGTTGCAGCAGCACATAGGTTGGGTGACACAGCCAGATTATTGGCCATTGCACTACATGGGACTCATGTGGACATGTGGAAATGAGATGTGAGGTGGTGGTCTTGTAGGTGACATATGTGTCCATGCTCAACAGCACACACCTCAGTACATTGTGTAATGTCATGAACTAGCATGTGATAGTGATCGTGGTCATGGCCACATGGGTGGATGAACTGACAATCTTCCTTTGTGCATCTCTGTACTGCAGGGCACCAGCTGTCCATCGTCCGTTCCCAGACCTTGCAACCATGCAGGAACGCGACTGCATCAGACGGTATCGCTTCACCAGGCCACTGATTGCGGAGTTGGCGGAGCATTTGGCGCCACATCTGCTACCTGGCCGGACATACCCCACAGCGCTGACCCCAGAGGTGAAGGTGATGGCAGCCCTGCACTTCTTTGCTACCGGTACCGTCCAGCACACTGTGGCTACTGCTGGTGGTATGTCGCAAACGATGTTTAGTCGGGTGCTACGCGATGTCTTGGAGGGGATGTTGCAATTCCTTGACCTGTAGATCAAGTTCCCGAGCCCAGCTGAACTCCCTGAAATAAAGGATGCCTTTTATACACTGGGAAGGATGCAGAACATCATCGGATCTATTGATGTTGCCCTGATACCACCACAGGAACATGAGCAGGCATACCGGAACAGGAAGCACTACCATTCGATCAATGCTCTGGTGGTCTGTCTTGCTGACATGTCGATCACACATGTGTGTGCACGGTTCCCTGGTTCGGCGCACAATGCCTACATTATGAGGAGTAGTCGCATTGCAACGCTGATGTCACAGATGCCAGCTCAGCATGCCTGGCTTGTCGATGTGTACTGACTGTTTCTCATTGTGTGTGTTTGTCACTGTTGTATTCCGCACTCCTACAAAACTCAGCTACATGTTCATTTTTGTGTGTGTAGGTGACTCCGGATACCCCAACATGCTGTGGTTGCTGACACCCCTCAGGAACCCTGTGACACCAGCCGAGCTGCGCTACAATGAGGCACATGGTCGGAGCAGGAGGGGGATTGAGCGGACATTCGGCCTCCTGAAAAGCCACTTTCGCTGCCTGGACAAGGGGCCCTCCCATATGAGCCTGCAAAGGTGTGCAAAATAATCCTTGTCTGCTGCATGCTACACAACATGGCGGTGCGGAAGAAGGTGCATCTCATCCAGGATGACGATGACGACGACCAACCTCCGGCACCTGTGGAGGATCCCGGCCTGGGCCAAGATGACAGTGATGATGAAGATGATGGTGACGTCCGCTCCCAGCTCATCAACAACTTCTTCACCTGAATGTGAGTTTACAGGGTTGTTATGTGAATGTATGGAGGTAGCCTGGAATGTGTTGAGCCAGCTCTGTTGGTGTCTGAGTGTGTCTGTGTGCCACTTGACTGGATGCGTGCTGTGATGTGTCCATTCAGGTGGTGTGTACTCCACAATAGGATAGTACTGCTAACTAGTGTTTGTGTAGGTGTTTTGCAACATGTTTTGTGCATGTGTATTGCATTTCTCTCCTGTTCTTCTGTGCTTTTGACTGTATCTTGTCTGTACTTCCCAGGGTACTTTGCCTGTTGTGTGTTCAACTCTGACCCCCAACACCCAGAAGCCAACACCAGTGTGGAAGTTGACAATTCCCATCAACTGATGTACCACACATCCCTGGACATCCATTCTCCAACACATTGTGAGCGTGTGTCCACTGTTACGTAGAATTACCGTGCAACTAGTGTGGAATATACGTGTTGCTGATGTGTAATGAACCTGTGCTACGCTTTGTTATGTGCGTTGTCTGTCTTCCCTCATCTGAGTGACATCTGCTTACCTCACCTGTGGACTTGTTACCACTGACTGGGCTTGGTGTTGTGTCTGTGCATGCCAATGTGTTTCAGGTTAACATCATTGTGTGTGATGAGTAACATGGCCATGGTGAGTATGTTTTGTGTTGCCATAGTGGTGTGTGTCCCTCACATGTGTCACATCCCCATGACTCACCTTACATTGGTCACATTGTTGCTGTATTTGGCATGCACTGTGTTGTGTGGCAGATCGACATCTCCCTGAACATGACAAGCTGGAATCACAACAGAGGCAAGTATGGTGTACTGGTGAGTTTATTTACAAACAAGTGTGAGGGAAGTGCACAGGATGGTGGGTGCTGTACAGTGGTTTGGGAATCCAAAGTTCACATTGGAGTTGGAAGTGCTGGTAGATGAAATGTCCAGAGTAAAGTCCACAGTCATCTGATACATTGGCCCAACATGAACCCTCCATGTCATGTGGGCGAGTCGTGTGCGATTGGACAAGGTGAACGGGTTGCGCACAAAGAACATTGTCCAGAACAGGTTTAGAGGCCCTGGGGGATGTGCTGGGACATCTGCCTCTCACATGTCCTTCTTCGGACGACCCCTCTTCTTCCGGGGGGTGGATCCTCAGGTGCAGGCCTCTGCGGTGCAGGGGACTCTCCGCCAGAGTCCTCCCTTCCTGTGGCGCTGGCAGATGGTGTTGCGACAGATGTTGTGGGCACACAGGGGGGTGTGGACAGGTTGGTGTTGATCTGGCGGAGGCATTGTAGTATGTCCTGATGCACCGCAGTAAGGGCATCCCACTTGGCCTCCATGCGGGCATGGTGGCCAACCTGCTCGTGTTGCATGTCCTTGAGGATCCCCACTACCTGGCCAAACCCTCCGGTGCTATCCTGGTACGCATCTAAGATGCGTGCCAGGTGGGGGTCATCCTGCAGTCCAGACCCCTCAGCAAGGCACCCCCTGTCCCTCCCACCCCTCCCAGCACTCCTCTCCACACGGGCAGGACCAGTGGCAGGATACACAGGTGACACTGGGACCCCTTGGGTGGTGTTGCTGGTGGTGTTGTCTGTAGCTTCCGGGGGGTCCTGTGTCCCTGTGCTGTGGGTGTTGATTGGCCTTGGTCTGTCCGTGTTGGCGGGGGTGCCTTGTCGGTGTCCAGATGCTGGAGGCGTGGGTACACGGGGTGCAGATGTTGATGCTGCTGGTGCTGCATGATGGCTCTCACCGGAGGGGCCAGGTTGGTTGTCGTCATCCGAAGAGGATAGTGAGAGAGTCAGACCACAGAGCTCAGTGTCCACCAGAGTCTGGGACTGGGTATCCTTATCATTTGGTGCTGGGTGCCCAGCACCACCTGTGTTTGGAAGAGACACACAATGTGATTTATGTTTCTACATTCATCGTTGGTTCACAAACATGACATTTTCTACTTTTCAAACAGATGCCTGCCTGTACACTGCTTTTTCCCAGCTTGTCACAGACAGAGTTTGATATTGTTGTTGGCCCTTCCCAGCATGGTCTTGTGCTCCCCACAACAGAGCCCAGGGTCAGACATCTTGTCAGTCCCTTCCCACTCCCTGTGAGGCGAGTATGGTTCAGTTTGATCTTGCTGGGCCATGTGGGTGGGTGTAGGTTGTCTGTGACTGTGACTCCCATCATACTCTTGGCTACACCCTCCTTCCCAGCATTCCCATACTTCCTCCCTCTTGACTCTGCTTCCCTGTGAGGGGGTAGTGACAGCAATGGCAAGATGGCTGACTGTGTAGTCCTGATGTTTGTTGTTGGCCATCTCCCAGCATGGCCTTGTGCTCCCCACAACAGAGCCCAGGGTCAGACATCTTGTCAGTCCATTCCCACTCCCTGTGAGGTGAGTATGGTTCAGTTTGATCTTGCTGGGCCATGTGGGTGGGTGTAGGTTGTCTGTGACTGCGACTCCCATCATACTCTTGGCTACACCCTCCTTCCCAGCATTCCCATACTTCCTCCCTCTTGACTCTGCTTCCCTGTGAGGGGGTGTGACAGCAATGGCAAGATGTCTGACTGTGAAATCCTGGTGTTTGTTTGGCTACAAGTCCCAAGTGAGCCCCTGTGCTTCACACAGCAGCACCCAGTATGGGGTATCTTTTGCTGATATTTCAATGAGGTGTGTGTCAATGCATTGTACCCGGTGAGTTGTGTGGAGTTTTTGTTGGGGGGGGGGTTGTCTCCGCATGCTGATTAGTATGGTCAGGGCTGTCAGTCCTCCTTCCCATCATGAAACGTGCTTCCATTTTAGGGCGTGCAAGTTGTCTTTCAGGATGTCAGTCAGTGGTGTCCTGCTTCTGATTTGCACACAACCCCCTAGCAGGGCCTTGTGCTCCCCACAGCAGGACCCAGTGTCAGCCATCTTGTCAGTCATTTTCCACTCCCTGTGATGTGGGCATGTTTCTGAGAGGTCTTGATGGGCCAATCAGGAGTGTGTACATTATCTGTGACTACAGGCCCCATCATGCTTTTGGATACACTCACTTCACCTGCATCCCCACTATTCCTTCATGACAGTCAGCTGCACTGTGAGGTGGTGTGTTTGTGGTGGCAAACTGTCTGGCAGGGTGTATGTGGCTTAGTGCCACTGGCTTGCTCTATTTGTTTGTAGGTTGGTGCATGTCATGACACAGTTCCCAGTCACTCTGAGATGGCAGGTATTGTGTTTGTGCGACTGGCATACACATCTTGGGCTGATTATCCATTGGTTAGTGTAGCTTTGCTTGCGGTGCATGGTTTCACTGTCCCCTTGCCACACAATCTTGGGTATGTTGTTTGTGTACTCACCAGGCTCTGGGATGTCTGATAGGCCATGGGCGCTCTCTGGTGGTAGGATGTCCCGCACCTTCTCCTCCCAGGTCCTGAAGTAGATTGGTTTAGCAGGAGGGCCACCGCCGGTGCACTGACTCAGGGCATGATCTTTTTCGATGAGTTTCTTGACCCTCCTGCGCACGTCATACCACCTGTTCTGGATGTCGTCCTTTGTGCGCCTTGCTGGTGCTTGTGCGTTCACCTTGTCCACAATCCTCGCCCACATCTTGGTTTTCTGTGAGATGAGGCTCCTTTGAACCAATGTACCAAACAAATGTGGCTCTACTCTGATGATCTCGTCTACCAGCACTTCTAACTCACTATCTGTGAACTTTGGATTCTTCTTTGGAGGCATGGTGATGGGTGGTGGTGGTGAGTGATGTGTGTGTGAGGGTGCAAGTGATGGTGGGTTGGTGTTAGTTTTACTGTGTGTATGTGTGTGTGCTTTTGTATGAGGTGCTGATGGTGTGTTAGTTGTGTGATGGGTGAGTTGTGAGTGTGTCTGTGGTTGCTGTGTACTGGTGTTTGCTGCTGGCTGTGTCTCCTGTTTGCAAGAGATGATGGTAGTGATTGTAGTCCTTTATATAGTTGGAGTTGTGGGTGTGTCCTTGTCCCATGTTTTTTTCTTTGGTATTTATTGGCTTTGTCATTGCTTGTTTGGTCCTAATTCTGTCTTTTTTCCTTTGTGTTTTGTAGGTATGAAGGAGACGTTCATGTGACGGAAACGGACACTGCTGTTGTCTCGTGCGGGCTTCTCCGCCTCGTTCACGCTGCCTGTCTTCTGTGTTTGGTACGCGTCGGTCGCGGCGGTCTCTATTGCTTGTGTGCCCGGTTGTCTGTGCGTGTCGGTCGTGCGGCTTGGTCTCCCTGCGAGTCGGTCTGAGTTTACACGCATTGCATCGTACTGCGCTAATCGTACATCGCAGGTCGGTCAGGTTCCTTCAGGGTTCATGTCGGTCGGTAAAAATCACGTCGGTTTTCCGGCCGTTTCACTATTTTCCCTACGGCTCGGTCGTACGGCTTGTATTCCGTACGTGTCGGTTGTAATTCACACGCGTTGCATCGTACTGCACGGGTCATACGGCGCTGGTCCGTGTCGGTCGGTATTCGGTCCGGGTCCATGTCGGTCGGTTCGTTTTGCGTCCGGAATCGGAATCGGCCCCTGTGTCTTAATAAATACATACTGATGCCAGTAGTAGATTTACCCAGAGGGCACCTTAGAGGTTTCCCCTAAAAACCTACCAGCCTCCTGAGTGTGCTGGATGACTAGTATTATCCAGCCTGCCACCACAGATGGGTTTCTGACCCCCTAGAGGTGAGAGCCCATGATTTCAGAGGTCAGAAACAATGCCTGCTCTGGCGGGAGGTGTTTACACCTCCTACAGCAAGATGGCTAGTGAATCTGCATACCAAGACAAGGGGCTTCAAAGCCCATGCTGACTTTGATATGCAACCCCGAGTTTCCCCAGACCTTGGAGATGCCACCCCCTGCCCTAAGGCCAATTTGGGTAACTGGACACAATATCGAAAAAAATATATAGAATGGACATAATATCGAGTACAAAATATAGAATGGACAAAATATCGAATGGACATAATATAGTGGTTAATAATATCGAAATGCAGGTACGTAATATCGACCGTCAAAATATCGAAGTACATAATATAGGCATTAAAATATATATCGAATTTTTTAAAGTGTTTTGTATGTTAGTATATGTGTGAAAAGTGTATATTAGTTTTTGTAATGTATGCTTAATTTTTTTAAATTAATGATTTTTATGTTGTTTAATTTTTGCATAATTTAATTCTGTTGCGGGTTGTTGGTTTATAGGGGAATAGGGTGGGAAGTAATTTAATTATAGTCAATTGAATAGTGATTTTTAGGAAGTATTATTTATTTTTAATTTAATTTTGCGTCTTAGCTCTGTAGCGGGTTGTGGGTTTATAGAGGAATAGGGTGGGAAGTAATTTAATTGTAATTAAGTAAATATTTATTTTTATTTATTGGTATTGAAAATTAATTGATTGTTAATTAATTATTAATTGGTAATTAATGTTTATTATTGGTAATTAATTTTTATTAATTGATTAATTATGTTAATTGTATTAATTTATTATTCGTAGCGAGTTGTGGGTTTATAGGGGAATAGGGTGGGAAGTAATTTAATTGTAATTAATTATTTAAAATATTTTTGTGAATTGATAATTTACTGCCAATTAATTATTAATTGTTTTTTTATTTATTAATTTTTGGTATTGAAAATTAATTGTTCGCTAATCAAATATTAATAGGCAAGTAATTTTTAATAACTAATATTTATCGGTATGTATAATTAATTAATTATTACATATTTTGTGATTGGTAATTAATTTAAATTATTTTTTATTGGTATTGATAATTAATTTATTTTTATTAAAATATTAATTCATTACTTTCCCTAATGTTGCAATCACTGGAGTGGGAATAGTAATTTTTACCCTCCCGCTATCCAACGCTATCCCTACCGTTGCACTCACTGGAGTGGGAATAATAGTTTTTACCCTCCCGCTAGCCAACGCTTTCCCTACTGTTGCACTCACTGGAATGGGAATAATAATTTTTACCCCTACGCTATCCAACGCTTTCCCTACTGTTGCACTCTCTGGAGTGGGAATAGTAATTTTTACCTCTACCCTATGCAACGCTTTCCCTACTGTTGCACTCTCTGGAGTGGGAATAGTAATTTTTACCCTCCCGCTATCCAATGATTTCCCTACTGTTGCACTCTCTGGAGTGGTCATAGTAATTTTTACCTCAATGCTATCCAACACTTTCCTTACTGTTGCACTCTCTGGAGGGGGAATAGTAATTTTTACCCCTACGCTATCCAACGCTTTCCCTACTGTTGCACTCTCTGGAGTGGGAATAGTAGTTTTTACCCTCCTGCTATCCAACGCTTTCCCTACTGTTGCACTCTCTGGAGTGGGAATAGCAATTGTTACCCTCCCGCTATCCAACGCTTTCCCTACTGTTGCACTCACTGGGGTGGGAATAGTAATTTTTACCCTCCCGCTATCCAACGCTTTCCCTACTGTTGCACTCACTGGAGTGGGAATAGTAATTTTTACCCCTATGCTATCCAACGCTTTCCCTACTGTTGCACTCTCTGGAGTGGGAATAGTAATTGTTACCCTCCCGCTATCCAACGCTTTCCCTACTGTGACACTCACTGGGGTGGGAATAGTAATTGTTACCCTCCCGCTATCCAACGCTTTCCCTACTCTTGCACTCACTGGGGGTGGGAATAGTAATTTTTACCCCTACGCTATCCAACGCTTTCCCTACTGTTGCACTCTCTGGAGTGGGAATAGTAATTTTTACCCTCCTGCTATCCAACGCTTTCCCTACTGTTGCACTCTCTGGAGTGGGAATAGTAATTGTTACCCTCCCGCTATCCAACGTTTTCCCTACTGTTGCATTCACTGGGGTGGGAATAGTAATTGTTACCCTCCCGCTATCCAACGCTTTCTCTACTGTTGCACTCACTGGAGTGGGAATAGTAATTTTTACCCTCCCTCTATCCAACGCTTACCCTACTGTTGCACTCTCTGGAGTGGGAATAGCAATTTTTACCCCTACGCTATCCAACGCTTTCCCTACTGTTGCACTCACTGGAGTGGGAATAGTAATTTTTACCCCTACGGTATCCAACGCTTTCCCTACTGTTGCACTCTCTGGAGTGGGAATAGTAATTTATACCCCTACGCTATCCAACGCTTTCCCTACTGTTGCACTCTCTGGAGTGGGAATAATAATGTTTACCCCTACGCTATCCAACGCTTTCCCTACTGTTGCACTCTCTGGAGTGGGAATAGTAATTTTAACCCCTACGCTATCCAACGCTTTCCCTACTGTTGCACTCTCTGGAGTGGGAATAGTAATTTTTACCCCTACCCTATCCAACGCTTTCCCTACTGTTGCACTCTCTGGAGTGGGAATAGTAATTTTTACCCTCCTGCTATCCAACGCTTTCCCTACTGTTGCACTCTCTGGAGTGGGAATAGTAATTGTTACCCTCCCGCTATCCAACGCTTTCCCTACTGTTGCACTCACTGGGGTGGGAATAGTAATTGTTACCCTCCCGCTATCCAACGCTTTCTCTACTGTTGCAATCACTGGAGTGGGAATAGTAATTTTTACCCTCCCGCTATCCAACGCTTACCCTACTGTTGCACTCTCTGGAGTGGGAATAGCAATTTTTACCCCTACGCTATCCAACACTTTCCCTACTGTTGCACTCACTGGAGTGGGAATACTAATTTTTACCCCTACGGTATCCAACGCTTTCCCTACTGTTGCACTCTCTGGAGTGAGAATAGTAATTTATACCCCTACGCTATCCAACGCTTTCCCTACTGTTGCACTCTCTGGAGTGGGAATAGTAATTTTTACCCCTATGCTATCCAACGCTTTCCCTACTGTTGCACTCTCTGGAGTGGTAATAGTAATTTTTACCCCTACGCTATCCAACGCTTTCCCTAATGTTGCACTCTCTGGAGTGGGAATAGTAATTTTTACCCCTACCCTATCCAACGCTTTCCCTACTGTTGCACTCTCTGGAGTGGGAATAGTAATTTTTACCCCTATGCTATCCAACGCTTTCCCTACTGTTGCACTCTCTGGAGTGGGAATATTAATTTTTACCCCTACGCTATCCAACGCTTTCCCTACTGTTGCACTCTCTGGAGTGGGAATAGTAATTTTTACCCTCCCGCTATCCAACGCTTTCCCTACTGTTGCACTCTCTGGAGTGGGAATAGTAATTTATACCCCAATGCTATCCAACACTTTCCCTACTGTTGCACTCTCTGGAGTGGAAATAGTAATTTTTTCCCCTACGCTACCCAACGCTTTCCCTACTGTTGCACTCTCTGGAGTGGGAACAGTAATTTTTACCCTCCTGCTATCCAACGCTTTCCCAACTGTTGCACTCTCTGGAGTGGGAATAGTAATTGTTAACCTCCCGCTATCCAACGCTTTCCCTACTGTTGCACTGACTGGGGTGAGAATAGTAATTTTTACCCACCCGCTATCAAACGCTTTCCCTACTGTTGCACTCACTGGAGTGGGAATAGTAATTTTTACCCCTACCCTATCCAACGCTTTCCCTACTGTTGCACTCTCTGGAGTGGGAATAGTAATTTTTACCCTCCCGCTATCCAACGTTTTCCCTACTGTTGCACTCTCTGTAGTGGGAATAGTAATTTTTACCCCTATGCTATCCAACGCTTTCCCTACTGTTGCACTCTCTGGAGTGGGAATATTAATTTTTACCCCTACGCTATCCAACGCTTTCCCAACTGTTGCACTCTCTGGAGTGGGAATAGTAATTTTTACCCTCCCGCTATCCAACGCTTTCCCTACTGTTGCACTCTCTGGAGTGGGATTAGTAATTTATACCCCAATGCTATCCAAAACTTTCCCTACTGTTGCACTCTCTGGAGTGGAAATAGTATTTTTTTCCCCTACGCTACCCAACGCTTTCCCTACTGTTGCACTCTCTGGAGTGGGAATAGTAATTTTTACCCTCCTGCTATCCAACGCTTTCCCTACTGTTGCACTCTCTGGAGTGGGAATAGTAATTGTTAACCTCCCGCTATCCAACGCTTTCCCTACTGTTGCACTGACTGGGGTGAGAATAGTAATTTTTACCCTCCCGCTATCAAACGCTTTCCCTACTGTTGCACTCACTGGAGTGGGAATAGTAATTTTTACCCCTATGCTATCCAACGCTTTCCCTACTGTTGCACTCTCTGGAGTGGGAATAGTAATTGTTACCCTCCCGCTATCCAACGCTTTCCCTACTATTGCACTCACTGGGGTGGGAATAGTAATTGTTACCCTCCCGCTATCCAACGCTTTCCCTACTGTTGCACTCACTGGGGTGGGAATAGTAATTGTTACCCTCCCGCTATCCAACGCTTTCCCTACTGTTGCACTCACTGGGGTGGGAATAATAATTTTTACCCTCCCGCTATCCAACGCTTTCCCTACTGTTGCACTCACTGGGGTGGGAATAGTAATGTTTACCCTCCCGCTATCCAACGCTTTCCCTACTGTTGCACTCACTGGGGTGGGAATAGTCATTTTTACCCTCCTGCTATCCTACGCTAAAAATATTGAATATTTTGTATTAATATTATGTTAATATATATGTATTAAAAAATAAAAATGAAAATAAAAAGAATTAACTTACATTAAGTATTTATTAATTTTAAAGTTATTTAAGTATTTTTAAGTACGCCTTAGTTAATTATATTTATTATTTCATTAATTTTACATTACTTTTAAGACATTTAAAAATTTCGATATTTTGACTAACTATATTTTTTACAATTATATTTTGGATTCGATATTTTTGTACTTACCTGTTTGTAGCTAGGGATTCGATATTTTGGCATTCTATATTTTTTCCTCTATATTTTGGCAGGTCGATATTTTCCTCCTCGATATTCTGTCAGTGATCCGCCAATTTGGCACCATGACAGGGGGTCAAATTAGCTATACAAAGAGGAGTGGTGCACTACCAGGCCAGTAACACCCCTAAGGTGGGCTGCCTGATGTGCCCCACGAAAGAAGGCTTCCACCATTTTGATTTTGGCCAAAGTAGGAATTCTGGGACAGGGTTATGCCCACTCCCCACAGGAGGTAGTCATATAGGGGGTGTAGAGATCCTAAGAGTAAGGATCTGGAGGAAAGTGCACTTTTTTGCATGTTTACCCCCTACTTTTTGCCCGAGTACTGATGCACTTTGACTGAGTGTGTACTGGGTCCCTGCCAATCAGGTTCCAAGTGCCTGTGTTCTTTCCTAAAACTGTACCTTTGTCTCCTCAATTGACACACCTCTGGCTCACATACAGACCCCTTGTAAAAGTTACCACTGTTACCAAGGCCTTGTGACCGGAGAGGGTCTCTATGGGCTGCAGCACGTATTGTGCCACCTTCAGAGGGGAAACATCCTTTACCCTGCATGCGTTACTCTGCAGTGCCATTACCTCGCAGTTTTTACACCGCAAAATCTTTTACAACACAGGCCTTTACGCCGCAAACTATTACAATGCATTCCCCAAAGTAACGCCACGGTGGAGTTAGAATAGTAATTTGAGTTGTAATGGGGAATGCGTTGTAATAGTTTGCGGAGTAAAACCCTGCGTTGTAAAAGATTTTGCGGTGTAAAAACTGCAGGATAATGGCTTGTGGATTAAAGTGTGCGGGTTAAAGTGTCCTATTCCCTTCAGAGACCCCTCACCAAACACATACACACTTCATCGCAGACTGTGTGTTTAGATGCAGCTAAACCTGAAGAGTCAACATGGCACCCATCCAGGGCCGGACTGGGAACCACAACTGGCCCTGGCAAAGTGCTCGGCCAGTCCCCATCCCCTGGCGGGGGTGCCGCCGAGCTCTTTGCCAGGGCCGGTTTTTGGCCGATTTTGTTACAGGGTCGATTTTGCAGCTAAGTCACTACTGCGGCAGGCCTCACAACCCTAAGGCAGGGTGCACTATACCACAGGTGAGGGCAGAGCTGCATGATCAATATGCCCCTACAGTGTGTGCTCATTCACAGATATGTAAGTGCAGTTAAGCCATATTGAGTAGATGGGCTGGGAGTTTGTCTTTTTGAACTCCACAGCTCCATGATGGATCTACTGAATGCTAAGAAGTTTGATATCAAACTTCTCAGCATATTAAACCCACATTGATGCCGGTGTCGGATTTATGCACTCAGAGGGCATTTTAGAGATGCCCTCTGAAAAACGACCAACTCTCTGGTGTCCAGCTTACTGGTCTGCACCAGCCTGCCACACACAGACCTGTTTCTGACCCCCTGAGGTGGGAGCCTTGTGCTCTCGTGGGTCAGAAACAGAGCCTGCTCTGGATGGAGGTGCTTCACACCTACCTCCACGCAGGAGCAGCATTCAGGACAGTGAGCCTCAAAGGCTTCCTTCCCTTTGTCATGCTAGCGAGGGCCTCTCCAGCTAGTGGAGATGCCCACCCCCGACCGAGCCCAACCTTTGACAGCAAGGTCGGCGGAAAAATTAGTAAGCAGGAGGGGTGTATCCCCTATCAGCCTGGACTACCCCTAATATGTCCCAAGCTGAACTGACCCCCTCCTTAGAAAATCCTCCAAGTTGGATGGAAGGATTTTAGCCAATAGGATTAAGGGATGCTCCCTCCCCAAAGGGAGTGGAAATAACAAGGGTGTAGTCACCCTAAAGGTAAGTAGCTCATTGGCTACTACCTGCCAGTACCTGTAATGCCCCTAAATTGAGTATTTAGGGGCACCCCTGAAACTTGATCCTGAGAATCCTGGCAACCTAAAGACAAAGAAGGGCCAAAGAGCCGTGAAGCAGTGAAGACTCCAGACGACAACTAACTTGGCCTCAGCCCTAGCAGCCCTCGAAGAAACCTGCTCGAAGAAGCGATTCGTACTGCAGACCCAGAGACCTTCACAACCCTGGGAGGACTGCCTGCCTTCCCTAAAGACCAAGAACTCTGAGGACAGCTGCCCTGTCCACAAAGAAACCAACACCAAGGACTCCCTTGCCTTCCGGATCCGCAAGTCCTGCCCACTCTGCACCTGACGCCCACGGCCCGAGTCTGCGTGGCCCACCGGTCCAGGAAAGTCACCCCAGCTATCCTGACCTCGAGCCATTGGTGGCTGACCTCATCTGGTCTCCACAAAGATGCCTGCAGCCTCATCAAGTAGGGTCCCACTGACCCGCAAACGGCTCCGGTGAAGATTTTCTGATGTCTAAAGGCACCCCTGCATCCAACATCCCAACTTATCTGTCCAGCCATTGGTCACCTTCGTCCAGCCTCCAGGTTTGAGCCTGCAACCTCTTGGTGAAACTGAGTAGACGATTCACTTGCATTGGGAGCCGGACACTGTCTTTGCACCCTGCACCCGGCCGTCCCTGTACTGCTGGTGGTGTATGCTTGGTGCTGAATTGTGCCCCCCCCTATGCTTGCTTAAACCCCTGGGGCCTGTGCCCTGAAACCATCATTTCGTGACTGTGTGTGTACAAAAAAATGCTTAACACAACCCTCTGATAAGCCTAACTGCTCAACCACACTACCACAAAAGAGAGTAAGGTATTATCAACTTTAGTCTCTGTAAAGCCTCCGGGTATCCACTGGACTCTGTGCACACTATACCTTAATTTGGTACAGTATACACAGAGCCAGCTTCCTATAGTTGCCCATTGTCTATCACCCTTCACTCCCCTTAACACCCCTAAATTGAATATTTAGGTGGCCCCTGACACCAGGAACTTAGATTTGTCTGAATGAAGAAAGAAGAGAACAGAAAAGAGCCAAAGAAGCGAGAACTGCAGACTACTGATGGACTTTAGCACCAAACCCTGCCTGCCTACCTGCTCCTGTCAAGACAATTGCGACAACCCAACTCGTTCTGCAGCTGTGCATCCTCCAAAAGCCTCAGAGGGCCTCCAGCACTTTGTCCAGCCATCAGCATCTCTCATGAAGTGGAGGAGCCACTTCCTTGCAGCCCTAAGGCACCAACCACAACGTCCTGCTCCCCGTTCTGCTGTTCACCGGGTCCACTGATGCAGCAGCCACCCAGGAAGAGGTCACCATGCTCCAAGAGGTGAGATCTGTCTCCCCACCAAGTGAGAAGACACCAGGAACAACTGGAGCCGCTCAGTACCAATACCGGGGAACTGGACTCCTTGCAGCAACCAAAGCTTGTTTGAGTCCAATCCAGACTCAAACGCGGCAAAGACTGACCAGCTGATGAGGGACATCAACACTGCAGAGACCAGCACAAAGAGGGGTCCAGCTGTACTGTTGTGTCCCCCGCTGCAGGTCTAACAGAGCACCGTAGGTGCCTTTGACGCACAGGCCCAGCCGACTAAAACCCTCTACACCTGAACTCCCTGGCCCGGGTTCACAACAAACGACCTCCACAAACTGAGCCCCCCGTTAGGAACTTCCGGATTTGTCCCCTAGTTCCCCTCTGCAGCCTGTTTCTAGGTGGCCCCCCTCTTTGCCTACGGTGAAGCGCGTAAGGCTACCAATCCGTCTAGCACCTCTGCACCAGGACACTCCAAGGGTAGTAAACTTGAACTGCTGGTGGTATTTTGGACCTTGGTCCCTGAGCACCTTAACTTCCGACGGGGACCCCTGAGACTCGTTTGAAAATCCCTCTATATAGAATATGTTTCTTTCTCCATAGAAAAGCATTACCGTGTAAAAATACTTTCGAGTGACATTTTTATCTGCCTGCAGATATTGATAAACTGAAAAGTGCTTACCATATTGCAAAGTTCTTTCTGTTTAAAAAAATATAAAACTACCTGTTGCATTTCTAAATTGGTCTCGAGTTTCTTATTGAGTGTGTGTGTCTCACTTATTGACTCTGTGAGTTCAAGATATACATTAACACTACCCTCTGATAAGCCCAAACTGCTCGCCCACACGGCCGCAAAAGGGAAGATTTGGGATTATTAATTTAAGTCCTATAAGCCCGTCAAGTCAAAGTAAGCTTTATTCGAAATCACATATTGAATCATAAAAGCTACAGAATATGACAAATAAGCCAATAAGGGTCGTCTGGACGTTCTACATGGTTTACCTCGTTTAGATATACTATATAAAAACCAGCTTCATGCAGCAGGATTTAGACATTGTCTAGTATATTTAGGAAAGCATGTCAGAAAAATGGATGGGGACCTGGGACACAGAAAAATGGAAAACATTGGAAAATAGGATAGAGAAAATTAATAAGAAAAGATGCGGGAAGAGAGCTGGGATTTTTTTCAAGGGGAAGGATATTTGTTCAATTGTATGGTCATGGAAAAAAGAGGTGTTGAAGCATTGAGGTGCATGTTGAAGAGCAGAGTCTTGAATTTCTTTTGAAACATGCCTGTTTCCTGTAAACATCTGAAGTCTCCAGGATGACAGTTCTACAGTAGCAGCGTGGCTACAGAAGTATTTGTTATCAACAGGGCTTGATCTGAATTTCAAGTCGAAAAGTCTCTTTACTCCTTAGGTTTTGTGTCCTGTCTGAGATGTGAATGTTGGAGTGAAAAAAGGCGGGTATTTGAAATCTTCAGTGTCTGTTGTGGTGTGGGGACCAGACCAATGGGGGTGATGCCTGAGCAAATGGATGGATTTGTAGAATCAACACTCTGTAAAAGGGCCTCCACACCAGGGTCTTTGTGAAAGCTGGGATTATTGAGAAGGGCTGCAGCTCCAGGGGGTAATGGAGACATTGTGAGGGAATGCCCTCATGCGAATGAGGGTGAGGAGCAATCACAGCTGGAAACCCCATCAGATAATACATTTGTGTTAAGTTCTGAAAGAGAACGCTGAACTCCACCGCAAGAGGCTTGAGAGGAAAAACAGCCTGAGCACAAAGGCAGGGAAGGCTTGCAGAATAAGGGCCTGGTTACGAGTTTGGTGGACGGGGTACTCCGTCACAAACGTGCGGATATCCCGTCCACCAAATTACAGGTTCATTAGGATATAATGGAATTGTAATTTGGTGGATGGGATATTCGCCAAACTTATAATCAGGCTCTTAATTTGATGTTCTAGTAAAGCCATGCCCTGTGGATATGTTGTCATGGGCTTGTCCTCCAGGGACCGGTGTGACACATGGACGAGCCCATATTCTGCCTACTCTACGGATGCAGAACTTCTAGTAGGCACTGGAAGCATTGGGGTGTCCTCTGTGCAGCACCTAATGCAGCCAAAGAGATATATGTCTTGTGTCTTTCTGCCCAGCCCTGGCACACAGTTTCTGTTTCTCTCCCATTTCCCTTTTCTCTCTGTTCTGCTCTCTCATCTCTCACCTGTTCTATCTTCTTGCTTTGGTCCTGTATGTCGCATTCTCCCCAGCCTAGGTACATTGCAAGGATCACGCCACACACAGAGCTTGGTAACATGTCTTTGTCAGGGGCGGCTGGCACGGCTCTCAGGTGGGGTGGCTCGCGGGATGCTTTAAAAAATATATATATAATAAAAATAAAAAAACTTACCTTGCCGCCGACGGGTCCCGCATCTTCTCTCCTGCTCGCCTGTGTCCGACTGCAAACACGGAACAGGAAGCAGGCAGCCAGGCTCCCAAACTTAAGCCAATCATAACGCTCCAATGGAGCGTTGTGATTGGTCTAAGCGCCTAGACACAGTGCTCAGCCAGGGGCTGTAGGGGTGAGCTTTTTCTCCATGCGGGCTGTAATACAGCCCGCATTGAGAACAGGGAAGTCTGCATGACTGTTAGGGCCGACCAAACAGTCACTGCGCACAGGAGTGAGCACCGCTCCTCCCCTGCAGCCCTGCAGCTCCGCCCACCCTGTCACGCACTGCCACAGCAGGAGGAAAAAATTAAATGACTATAAAATTCTGTTATTATCATTTAATTTTTTCCTTTCGTTGCTGCTCCTGGCAGTGGGGCAACGCTCCTCCGCCTGGTCTTTGTTTCTCAGCGCGTAACCGTTAACCGCACATTCTGCATCATGACTTCTATCAGCCTCACACTTACGTCACTATTCTACGGAGGCCATCAGGGACCAAAAGGGTCCCGTATATATCTATAGCTATATATATATACATATATATATATATATATTCAGTGAAAAAACCATAGGTTTCACACATGTTATAGTTAGCTGGACATTTTACTCGTAAAAAACCAATGAAATTCCCCCGTTATAGTTAGTTCAGCTAACTCTAACTCGCGCGCCCGCAATGCACTGCTGATGACGTCACATATTACATCACTCATGACATGGTCAGTGACATCACTCATGACATCACTGATGACATCTCAAATGACATCACTGATGACCTCACTGATGACATCATCCAGTGAATGTGTGTTTTTCTGAAAATTAAATATGTTTTATATATGTATATCTCAAGGTCGATGGAAGAATAAATGGGTATATTACTGTCTAAATGGATGATTTCTTTTTGAAAAACTGATTGTGTAACTGACTGATTAAGTGTATCATAGTGAATACATGGCTTAGTGAGTAATGTTTAAATATATAAATATCTGTATCAGTCTCTCACTTTGTGTATAAGTGGCTGCATGGGTTGGAGAGTAGCTACATGGGTGTCTATATAGGTTATTAGTTGGTTTTTTGAGTATCAGTATGAGTGTCTGCATGGTTCGGTGGGGGTATGACGTAGTGCATAGGTGCATGAATGAGTGACTCACTGTTTGTATGTGTTGAACAGAGCATGTGTGCAGGACTGCATGGGTGGATGAGTGTGTGTATGGGTGTGTTAGTGAGTGAATGACTGTCTCAATAGTGTCTTTATGAGTAACTACATATGTTTAAAACTAGTATATGTGACTATTGGTTTATATATGTGAGTATATGTGAGAGTGAGAGATTGAAAGAGTTCCTGTATGAATAAGTATGTATTTCTATAAGTAATTGTTTAAAAGACTAAGTATGTGTAAGTTTCCGTAGAAGTAAGTGTGGTGGTGTGTGTATAACTGTATATGCAAGTAAATGTATGTTTGATTCTTTATTAGCATGAGTGACTATGTGTGTGAGTAGCTCTATGGATGAGTGGCATTGTGTAACAGGATGTATAGGTGTATGAGTACATATGATAAGTGAGTACATGTATGAGTGACTGTATTGGACTGTTGGTGAATGAGTGGATGTGTATGTGGATCTTAGAATTACTGAAGAGGTTGTTGTAACTGTTATTGGTATGTCCATTGTTTTGTAAATTTTAGTCTCTATTTTTGAATGTGTGTATCAAAGGTTTTATTAGGGGAAGAGGAGGTCTGCCACTCTATCACAAGGATGATGTCATCAGTGAGGTCATCAGTGATGTCATTTGAGATGTCATCAGTGATGTCATGAGTGATGTCACTGACCATGTCATGAGTGATGTAATATGTGACGTCATCAGCAGTGCATTGCGGGCGCGCGAGTTATAGTTAGCTGAACTAACTATAACGGGGGAATTTCATTGGTTTTTTACGAGTAAAATGTCCAGCTAACTATAACATGTGTGAAACCTATGGTTTTTTCACTGAATTTCTAAGGTTTTTTAAATGCTAATTCCTAACTATAACGTGTGTGAAACCTATGGTTTTTTCACTGAATTTCTAAGGTTTTTTAAATGCTAATTCCTAACTATAACGTGTGTGAAACCCATGGTTTTTTCAGTGAATTTGCAAGGTTTTTTAAATGCTAATTCCTAACTATAACGTGTGTGAAACCCATGGTTTTTTCAGTGAATTTGCAAGGTTTTTTAAATGCTAATTTTTTTTTTTTCTTCTATTTTTTCTAACATATTTTTATTTTAATTTTCTTACCTTTTATAAAGACTATGATTAAATTTTTAAAATTCTTTAATATGTTTTTTTTATATATTTTTTAAAATAAACATGTAAAATTTATTTGCAGTACTTTTTTTCTTTTTTTTTTTTTTTTTTTTAGTACGTGTACCGTAAGCTCACGGTAAGCGTACGGTTTACGCAACGTCCGTAATTTTCCTACGCTGCTTGCGTATAGTTACGCAATTTGCGTAGCCGCGCGTACTCCGCATGGGACGCGTACGCGTGTACGCTACACGCGCACGTTACGCGGAAGTGCCGGGAGTGACTGTTATGCGCATGCGCGCAAGCGCGTGTCTTTTTTACGCGCATGCGCACTTTTGCCGTAAGCGTACCGTAAGCGTACCGTAAGCGTACGGTAGGTCATGTGATCATGAAACACAACTTTTGATTGGTTGAAACTACTTTCAGTTCTAGAACTCTCCTACACCACACCCATTCCCCTCATTTCTGCTTGTGATCCCTTGGGAGAAGGAGCTGGTTTGTCTTTGGGATACGATGGCAGAACAGCAGAGCTCTTCTGAGAGTGAGGCTAGCACTAGCAGCACTGTCTTGAGGCAGAGATCGAGGAAACAAAAGCCCTCTTATGTATGGGATTATTTTACTTTTCCTGAAGGCCAGCAAAAGGTAAATGCACCCTTAGTGACTTGTAAGTTGTGTAAGCGTGTATTTTCTAGAGGTAATCCTAACAGGAAGTATTCCTTTGGGAATCACACCATGAAGAGACACCTCCAGGATGTACACAGAAGGACACATGGTCATCTTTTTGGAGGTAACTCTTCAGAAAGACAAGCCAGTACATCCACAGCAGCTCAGCCTGGACCATCATCTGCAGGGCTGACTCCTTCTTCTGCAGGTCAGGTGAGCCCTTCATCTGTGGGGGGAGAATCTCCTTTTGCTGGCCCTCTGGAAATCAACCCTCGATTTCGGAAGGTTGATATTCGATGCACATTTTGTCAAGATCTAATTTGCTATAGGGAGACCAGTGTTTCCCTAGTGAACAACAAAATAGATCAGCACATTTGTCGCTTTGAATAATTTTCCCATGCTTCCTTTCCTCTGTCCCTGCATGAACACAACGGTTCTTTTAAGAGCCAACCTTATCTTTCATCTTTTTTTTACATATGTTTTTAAAAACTTTTTTTTTTTTTTTTACCGTACGCGTACGGTGCGCGTACTTTTTTTTTTTTTTTTTTAAAAACACTAAAAATCAATAAACACATTACAAGATCCTTGAGAGACTACAATTATTATTATTGACTTACCATACTCACTGAAAAAATATTTATTCATTTGTTTTTTTTAAAAATAGTTTTAAAAATGTTTGTAGTTTTCGAAAATTTTCTATATCTATCTGGAAAAAAAGAAAAAAGTATTAATATTTTTAAAACATTTTATAATACAGTACACATATTTACATTTTTTTCCCAAAAATATTTTTGCCTTATTTTTGCTGTTTTCAGAATATATTGCATTTCACTATAAATTGTGAAAGCAATTGCATTCATCATTTTACAGCGGGCAAAAAAAAATAACAATCACAAAGATTGTAATAAAAAAGCCCAGAATCTCTTTTTACTTAAACTTAACATTATAGAAATGCATAATATTCTAAAAAAATATCATCTAATACCAATACTTATTTCTTTAAAATACCGTCTGATATGTTTGTTTCAGAAGTATAATCACAATATTATATCTCAAATAACTTCACAATACATCTGATTCCATTATGAAACCACTTTTTTTGATTTATTTAAATGCACATGTCCAAACTGTTTTTTCAGACCACCACCATGTGTATTCTCGGTGACTGCCTACACTCCAGCAAGGGCAACCAGCCTTAGTGATGCTGAATGTATTTGCATTACAGACTGAAACCTGAAAACCCCACTCGCTTGTAAATACTGTGCATGATTATACATGGCAAGCACATGGGTGTGTGCTAAGAGTCTGCTTCTTCCCCCAAAAATTCGCTCCCCCTTTCCATCTAATGCAACTGTGAAATCACCAGAGCAATACGCAATAAATCTCTGCCTATAATTCCTCTCTGCACACAGAGTCATGTTTTCACATTAGTCCCAAAACGAAATTTCTTTGCCAATTTGAAAGCACACTTACTGCTCTTTTTTTTTCGGGGCAAGTGAAAATCACTTTTACAGACTGACACATTATGAAACCACTTTTTTTGATTTATTTAAATGCACATGTCCAAACTGTTTTTTCAGACCACCACCATGTGTATTCTCGGTGACTGCCTACACTCCAGCAAGGGCAACCAGCCTTAGTGATGCTGAATGTATTTGCATTACAGACTGTAACCTGAAAACCCCACTCGCTTGTAAATACTGTGCATGATTATACATGGCAAGCACATGGGTGTGTGCTAAGAGTCTGCTTCTTCCCCCAAAAATTCGCTCCCCCTTTCCATCTAATGCAACTGTGAAATCACCAGAGCAATACGCAATAAATCTCTGCCTATAATTCCTCTCTGCACACAGAGTCATGTTTTCACATTAGTCCCAAAACGAAATTTCTTTGCCAATTTGAAAGCACACTTACTGCTCTTTTTTTTTCGGGGCAAGTGAAAATCACTTTTACAGACTGACACATTATGAAACCACTTTTTTTGATTTATTTAAATGCACATGTCCAAACTGTTTTTTCAGACCACCACCATGTGTATTCTCGGTGACTGCCTACACTCCAGCAAGGGCAACCAGCCTTAGTGATGCTGAATGTATTTGCATTACAGACTGAAACCTGAAAACCCCACTCGCTTGTAAATACTGTGCATGATTATACATGGCAAGCACATGGGTGTGTGCTAAGAGTCTGCCTCTTCCCCCAAAAATTCGCTCCCCCTTTCCATCTAATGCAACTGTGAAATCACCAGAGCAATACGCAATAAATCTCTGCGCACATGGGTGTGTGCTAAGAGTCTGCTTCTTCCCCCAAAAATTCGCTCCCCCTTTCCATCTAATGCAACTGTGAAATCACCAGAGCAATACGCAATAAATCTCTGTTTTTTCAGACCACCACCATGTGTATTCTCGGTGACTGCCTACACTCCAGCAAGGGCAACCAGCCTTAGTGATGCTGAATGTATTTGCATTACAGACTGAAACCTGAAAACCCCACTCGCTTGTAAATACTGTGCATGATTATACATGGCAAGCACATGGGTGTGTGCTAAGAGTCTGCCTCTTCCCCCAAAACTTTGCTCCCCCTTTCCATCTAATGCAACTGTGAAATCACCAGAGCAATACGCAATAAATCTCTGCGCACATGGGTGTGTGCTAAGAGTCTGCTTCTTCCCCCAAAAATTCGCTCCCCCTTTCCATCTAATGCAACTGTGAAATCACCAGAGCAATACGCAATAAATCTCTGTTTTTTCAGACCACCACCATGTGTATTCTCGGTGACTGCCTACACTCCAGCAAGGGCAACCAGCCTTAGTGATGCTGAATGTATTTGCATTACAGACTGAAACCTGAAAACCCCACTCGCTTGTAAATACTGTGCATGATTATACATGGCAAGCACATGGGTGTGTGCTAAGAGTCTGCTTCTTCCCCCAAAAATTCGCTCCCCCTTTCCATCTAATGCAACTGTGAAATCACCAGAGCAATACGCAATAAATCTCTGCCTATAATTCCTCTCTGCACACAGAGTCATGTTTTCACATTAGTCTCAAAACGAAATTTCTTTGCCAATTTGAAAGCACACTTACTGCTCTTTTTTTTTTCGGGGCAAGTGAAAATCACTTTTACAGACTGACACATTATGAAACCACTTTTTTTGATTTATTTAAATGCACATGTCCAAACTGTTTTTTCAGACCACCACCATGTGTATTCTCGGTGACTGCCTACACTCCAGCAAGGGCAACCAGCCTTAGTGATGCTGAATGTATTTGCATTGCAGACTGAAACCTGAAAACCCCACTCGCTTGTAAATACTGTGCATGATTATACATGGCAAGCACATGGATGTGTGCTAAGAGTCTGCTTCTTCCCCCAAAAATTCGCTCCCCCCTTCCATCTAATGCAACTGTGAAATCACCAGAGCAATACGCAATAAATCTCTGCCTATAATTCCTCTCTGCACACAGAGTCATGTTTTCACATTAGTCCCAAAACGAAATTTCTTTGCCAATTTGAAAGCACACTTACTGCTCTTTTTTTTTTCGGGGCAAGTGAAAATCACTTTTACAGACTGACACATTATGAAACCACTTTTTTTGATTTATTTAAATGCACATGTCCAAACTGTTTTTTCAGACCACCACCATGTGTATTCTCGGTGACTGCCTACACTCCAGCAAGGGCAACCAGCCTTAGTGATGCTGAATGTATTTGCATTACAGACTGAAACCTGAAAACCCCACTCGCTTGTAAATACTGTGCATGATTATACATGGCAAGCACATGGGTGTGTGCTAAGAGTCTGCTTCTTCCCCCAAAAATTCGCTCCCCCTTTCCATCTAATGCAACTGTGAAATCACCAGAGCAATACGCAATAAATCTCTGCCTATAATTCCTCTCTGCACACAGAGTCATGTTTTCACATTAGTCCCAAAACGAAATTTCTTTGCCAATTTGAAAGCACACTTACTGCTCTTTTTTTTTCGGGGCAAGTGAAAATCACTTTTACAGACTGACACATTATGAAACCATTTTTTTTTATTTATTTAAATGCACATGTCCAAACTGTTTTTTCAGACCACCACCATGTGTATTCTCGGTGACTGCCTACACTCCAGCAAGGGCAACCAGCCTTAGTGATGCTGAATGTATTTGCATTACAGACTGTAACCTGAAAACCCCACTCGCTTGTAAATACTGTGCATGATTATACATGGCAAGCACATGGGTGTGTGCTAAGAGTCTGCTTCTTCCCCCAAAAATTCGCTCCCCCTTTCCATCTAATGCAACTGTGAAATCACCAGAGCAATACGCAATAAATCTCTGCCTATAATTCCTCTCTGCACACAGAGTCATGTTTTCACATTAGTCCCAAAACGAAATTTCTTTGCCAATTTGAAAGCACACTTACTGCTCTTTTTTTTTTCGGGGCAAGTGAAAATCACTTTTACAGACTGACACATTATGAAACCACTTTTTTTGATTTATTTAAATGCACATGTCCAAACTGTTTTTTCAGACCACCACCATGTGTATTCTCGGTGACTGCCTACACTCCAGCAAGGGCAACCAGCCTTAGTGATGCTGAATGTATTTGCATTACAGACTGTAACCTGAAAACCCCACTCGCTTGTAAATACTGTGCATGATTATACATGGCAAGCACATGGGTGTGTGCTAAGAGTCTGCTTCTTCCCCCAAAAATTCGCTCCCCCTTTCCATCTAATGCAACTGTGAAATCACCAGAGCAATACGCAATAAATCTCTGCCTATAATTCCTCTCTGCACACAGAGTCATGTTTTCACATTAGTCCCAAAACGAAATTTCTTTGCCAATTTGAAAGCACACTTACTGCTCTTTTTTTTTCGGGGCAAGTGAAAATCACTTTTACAGACTGACACATTATGAAACCACTTTTTTTGATTTATTTAAATGCACATGTCCAAACTGTTTTTTCAGACCACCACCATGTGTATTCTCGGTGACTGCCTACACTCCAGCAAGGGCAACCAGCCTTAGTGATGCTGAATGTATTTGCATTACAGACTGAAACCTGAAAACCCCACTCGCTTGTAAATACTGTGCATGATTATACATGGCAAGCACATGGGTGTGTGCTAAGAGTCTGCTTCTTCCCCCAAAAATTCGCTCCCCCTTTCCATCTAATGCAACTGTGAAATCACCAGAGCAATACGCAATAAATCTCTGCCTATAATTCCTCTCTGCACACAGAGTCATGTTTTCACATTAGTCTCAAAACGAAATTTCTTTGCCAATTTGAAAGCACACTTACTGCTCTTTTTTTTTTCGGGGCAAGTGAAAATCACTTTTACAGACTGACACATTATGAAACCACTTTTTTTGATTTATTTAAATGCACATGTCCAAACTGTTTTTTCAGACCACCACCATGTGTATTCTCGGTGACTGCCTACACTCCA
The DNA here is from genome assembly GCF_964204655.1 of Triturus cristatus. NCBI lineage: Eukaryota > Metazoa > Chordata > Amphibia > Caudata > Salamandridae > Triturus > Triturus cristatus. The sequence goes on from NC_140595.1 coordinate 15,286,029, forward strand.
GCAAGGGCAACCAGCCTTAGTGATGCTGAATGTATTTGCATTACAGACTGAAACCTGAAAACCCCACTCGCTTGTAAATACTGTGCATGATTATACATGGCAAGCACATGGGTGTGTGCTAAGAGTCTGCTTCTTCCCCCAAAAATTCGCTCCCCCTTTCCATCTAATGCAACTGTGAAATCACCAGAGCAATACGCAATAAATCTCTGCCTATAATTCCTCTCTGCACACAGAGTCATGTTTTCACATTAGTCTCAAAACGAAATTTCTTTGCCAATTTGAAAGCACACTTACTGCTCTTTTTTTTTTCGGGGCAAGTGAAAATCACTTTTACAGACTGACACATTATGAAACCACTTTTTTTGATTTATTTAAATGCACATGTCCAAACTGTTTTTTCAGACCACCACCATGTGTATTCTCGGTGACTGCCTACACTCCAGCAAGGGCAACCAGCCTTAGTGATGCTGAATGTATTTGCATTACAGACTGAAACCTGAAAACCCCACTCGCTTGTAAATACTGTGCATGATTATACATGGCAAGCACATGGGTGTGTGCTAAGAGTCTGCTTCTTCCCCCAAAAATTCGCTCCCCCTTTCCATCTAATGCAACTGTGAAATCACCAGAGCAATACGCAATAAATCTCTGCCTATAATTCCTCTCTGCACACAGAGTCATGTTTTCACATTAGTCCCAAAACGAAATTTCTTTGCCAATTTGAAAGCACACTTACTGCTCTTTTTTTTTTCGGGGCAAGTGAAAATCACTTTTACAGACTGACACATTATGAAACCACTTTTTTTGATTTATTTAAATGCACATGTCCAAACTGTTTTTTCAGACCACCACCATGTGTATTCTCGGTGACTGCCTACACTCCAGCAAGGGCAACCAGCCTTAGTGATGCTGAATGTATTTGCATTACAGACTGAAACCTGAAAACCCCACTCGCTTGTAAATACTGTGCATGATTATACATGGCAAGCACATGGGTGTGTGCTAAGAGTCTGCTTCTTCCCCCAAAAATTCGCTCCC